>NW_024038559.1:177500-777500 GCF_016077235.1 Cyprinodon tularosa | reverse complement strand
CGCTCCTCAAAACCAGCAATCTCCTCCATGGTGGCCTGAGGAGGGTGACATAAGGTTGTCTTAGAGACTAGCTTCAGTAAAAAGTACTGCAGAACAAGTCAAAACATTGCTGGATGAGACAAAGTTAAGAAAGACTTTTTCCAGACCTACAGGATTAGACAAAACAACAGAAAAGCAGCTCTCTATAGCCTTCCTTTGATGATCCAGCTTTACAACTGAAACATCTGTTACAGATTAATCCTAAGGGGAAACTAGAGAAGGTGAACAGAGACATCAACAGTCAGCTGATAACCAGCTCAGTAAAAATCATGTAAGGCTGAAGAATCTGGAACTGAGAAAAAAAGGTTTTGAGAAATCTTTCTGTCTTATTTAGGTTCCAGCTGCATGGTTATGTCACTAATATTACAAACAACTTCAAAAGTGAAATGATGGGACCTGTTACCTTGTGTCTGGCCAGCTGTTGAGTTGCTGCCTCCAGGCTGACGCTCACGCTTGGATCCGGCGTCACCATCCTGCTGGACATCTGCAGCAGCCAGCGCTCCACTTCCTGCAGCTCGTTATGGTAAGCTTCCTGTTCCTTCACCTGGCCTTCCAGATTCTCTACGTGAGCCTGGACACCACAGGTTAACACGAAAGCAAAATGTCTCGATTCAAAACAAGAATACAGAAAAAAAAGCAGTTTATTTTCTTGGTGTCATTGCATCACAGCTGCTCCTAACCATTGCCACGTTGCGGAGGGTGGAGTAGTCCTTCTGTACTCGATGCATTTTGTCCCTGATGGAGGGGTAGTGGACAGAAGCCAGTAGAGAATCTCCCTTCTCCATCACAGACCTGATGGATCCATCATGGGACTGAACCATCTGTAAGAGAGCCTGAGGACGCAGATACAGATTTATATGCAAATGAATATATCAGTATATAACAGGTAACATTCTGCTAAGAAAGAGATGTTAGTATTCATAAGAACCACTTTTGTTTCATATTCATGTTAAATTTTTTAAATTGCATTCAAGAAATCTGACTAATAACTGTTCTCTTTCTACCTATTCATCAATTTTTATGCAAACGTCCACATTAAGCAACTATTTCCACATTCAATTCAAACTTAATAGATCAGCAGTTATTTTAAGTATATTCACTTTAAGAGTTTCTCAAGGTCACACATGACCAATTAAGATAATAATATTCAGATCATCTCACCTTTTGAGCCACTTAAGTGTAAAATTACTGAATTAATGTTGTGAATTAATCTTTTTTTTTTAATGCCTTACCTTATACTTTGCCAGCTGCGCTCTGCGCTGGTACAGTTCAGCCTTGGGCTCCACCGGTGTGCTGAGCAAAGCCCTGGTCTCCGCGAGCCACTGGACCTGAGCCTTGTACCGGTCGTGAAACTCCTTTGCGAGCAGTAGCGCTCGTTCCAGGAAGCTGCGTTCTTGCCTCAGTCCCCCGGCGAGCTCTTCCAGCTGGGCGAGACGCGCTTCCACTTCTGCTCCTAAACTTTCAGCCCCAGCCTCGTCTAGGAAGCCCACTGCCTGCTCCGCACGCTCTCTCAGGGATTTCAGGAGGTTGTGGCCATGCTGAAGATCTGACTGGAGGCTCTGGTTAAAAGAGCAGAAATATGCACACTTGACAGAGTCTGTATGCACTTTGGTTTTGTTTTCAAGTTTTCTTAAGTTACATAAAAAAAAAAATGTATAGGCATTTTATTTAGAAATAAAAAAAATGTGTTTTCACTCATTAGAGATAAATAAAGATGAAAAAAAAGATTGTGCTGTGGGTTTGTATTCAGCTCCTTGTGTGTATGCATATTTTTTACCTGACCTGTTTATATATTATGACAGAGAGAGCATACAGAAGGAAGTGCTGCTGAAGTACAAGTTGCTTTGCAAGGCACTTCAATCAAGAATTAATAGAAAATAGAATATACATCCTCTTTCTTTAGAGAAAAAATTATATCATAGCTCCCAAAACCTTTAGTGCACTATTCCTGATACTTTTGTCCTTCACCTCGAGTGCTGCCCACTGCCACAAACTACACTAGCAGGGCTTTCTGATGGCTTTGAACTCATCAGGTAGGCTGACACCTGCAACCAGAAATGTGGAGAAGAATTGGGAGTTCATGGTGAGGAAGAACCGGAGTGAATAATATGAAAGGAGGACCCAATTATAAAGACCCTTAACAGGCAACAGTAGCTGCGGGGGTTTCCAGGGCAACACTACACACTGCCACACACACGCACACACTGACCTCCCCTCGATGGGATGCCATACAGCTTTCATCATCAGCCTATTATTGGATGAGCAGAGACGGTAACCTCACACTCAAACAAGCTCGGTGCTCAATCCAGCTCGCTGGGTAACATAACAAGACCTGCGTGTGTTTGCACACGTCTCTGTGCTGCCTAATGTGACGCTCCAGGTTTGATCACCATCTCCAATGCTTCTGCATTGTCACTTTAACAAGAGACACCCTACATATTTAAATTAGATGCAGCTCTTTGTTATATAGTGTGGTGCAACTATGTTTAGACAGAAAGGGGAGTTAATTACCTCATCTTCCTCTAAATCTGACCTATCTTACTTGCAACTATGCGTTCCCCTCGAGAAAAGAGCGCTCTAAGCTTTCAGATTTTGGTCCATTGTTAGCAGTGAACTATATGTCATGTAAGTTTTGGACCTTAAGGTCTTACATTATTAGCCACCATCTACAGAACACATTATCTGAAGTCCTAAGCACAGAGTGGCCTTTACGTCTCAGCTGTCTAGTGATCCCCAATTATCCACGTCCGTTCCTCGTGTGCCGGTTGTAATTGTAAGCTTGAGAGCTTCTAGATGTTTTTCCTTCTGCATGAGTTCCTTGATTCCTTAATCAACTCTACTGTTTCTAATTCAGCTCTGACAACTGAGCCGATAATTAACTGCAAATCTTGAAACACTATTATGATTGGGAACTTTTATGCAAATGATTCGTCTTTAAAAGGCACTACTAAAGCTCTACTGTACATTACTGATGTCTCCTGTATTGTAATGAGATGATTCTGATTAACTGTTTTTTTTAGGCTTTTGTGGTTCATTTTTCCGTAGGTTCAATTGCTTACATTTCTTCACTTGTATTTAACACATGCAATTTACAATTTCATACGCAATAACCTGTTTCTCTTTATTTGAAACCCAGTGAAATAACTATATATATATAAAAATATCCATCTATATAAATACAGATGTAAACAGCCTGTGCAACAACCCTGTATAATAGCTGTCCTATGTGGATGCACTGTATATTCTGTATATATCCCATCCACCTTTTTCTTCCTTTGGCACATTCTTTCTCTTTTTGACCATTTGAGCTGAACGAGTAAATTTTTCTGCAGTGAGATCAATCAATCAATCAATCAATCAATCAATAAAAAAAACATAAAAGTTAATACAACAATTTTACAATCAATAAATAGATTGTTTTTTTACACTCAATGTATTCCTAAATAAAGAAGACTAATTAAGAAAATTAACTTTGAGTCCGGCTTTTCAGTATAAAGTAATTAGGGGTTGATTCAAACTTTAAAACAGCGCTGCTTATTTATAACAGCTTTTCTTTTGAACAACTAATCCAGTTTTATCCTTAGGGCTGCAGCATTTAGACTTAGACTTTACTTAGACAGATTTATTTTGTCATTTTGTATACGCAAGTGTAAGCAAAAAGAAATTTCGTTTAGAACAGCCCTCTAGACAATTTCATTTCTAAAGTGCAGCCTTGATATGGCTGTCAATATGTTTATATATTTAGAACCATTAAGCAATTTTTGGAGTATTGAGAAATCTGTGTTAATCACAAAGCAAGATGTATTATTTAAACCAATCAGCACCTGGGAAGAGGACCCTGTTGTACCAATTTTGATTATATTGCTTTCCTTGAACTATTAAGGTAAATAATGCTTTTTAGAAAATAGTCTAAAAATAAAGCAAAAGGGAAAAGTAACAAATAAACCTTCCACATAAAAGAATTATACCTATCTGCTATTTGCAAATGGTATTTTTTCTAAACTAACCAATCAGCTGCCAAAAATAAAGTCCAAAACTGGCTAATGGGCCTTAACACGGCTATTGACTCCTGGTCTGTGTGTCGCTGGGTAATCGTCCCAGCTCACTGAACATCCCAGCTTCTCTCACAACAGGAGATGAGTAAGTGATGAAGCACGCTCATGTGTTATATTCAGCACTGGAAGGACACATGTGGCGGCAGCACATCTCTGGTCGCTATGCAGAGACAGAGCATCGATCCTTGAAAGCAGATTACGGCAAAGACCACACCAGATGATGTATCGCAAGTGTTAAGTGGGTGTGTGGTGCGACTGGTTTACGGGGATGAAGAC
Source organism: Cyprinodon tularosa (assembly GCF_016077235.1). Lineage (NCBI taxonomy): Eukaryota > Metazoa > Chordata > Actinopteri > Cyprinodontiformes > Cyprinodontidae > Cyprinodon > Cyprinodon tularosa. The sequence continues at coordinate 773,130 of NW_024038559.1, read as the reverse complement.
AAAGAGAGGGGAGATGGTAAAGAACTGAAGTGGAAGAAATGTGTGAAACTACATAAAAATCACAGGTTTAGGAGCGAGCTCTGTGTTCAAGTTTACGCTTCAGTTTGAGAGATGAAGTGAGAGAAAACAGTGTGTGTGTGTGTGTGATGTGGAGTGGTAAGGGCACTGCATCAATTACAGCGCCTGTGCCAGCGGGTTCCTGACACCTACTCTTCTTCATCCTCTTACACACAGTAGGAGGTCTCTCTCTGATACCACGCTTCCTCTAAACCGGCACCAGCTTTGTCTTCATAAAGACCCGATCGATACGCACATACCCATCAAACCTTCTGTGGATTTGATGTGAACCACGCCACACAAATAATGGTGTAGATTTTTTTCTTTTTACTGCAGTGGCAAATGTGTCTGAACAGGGGTAGGACAAGACGAAACTGTTAAAATGATTCCACTGCTGTAATATTCTTTAACTTGTCCTGCTACCAAGAACACTTACTTTGCCAAAAATATTGTCTTGGAAGGGGATCTGAATTTTTAATGTTACTCAGAGGAACCATGGTTTCATGCAGGATAACTGACCAATTTGCCATTTTTTTAACCCATGCAATAGTGTATAAAAGCATGGCTCTGCATCTAACTGCATAAACAAATCCAGCCCAAACTGTGAGCAACAGATCGATACCTCTAATTTCTTCATCTTTCTCTCCATAGCCTGCCGGTCCAGCGGTTCAGAGCGATCAGTCAGTGTTGTGAAGCTTTTCTGAGTCGAAGCAAGCCACTCGCTGAATGACATGCAGAGGTTCTCTGCCTCTTCCATGCTCTTCAGTTCCTCCTGTAGCTGTTTGATCGTATCCTGAAATCAAAAAGGATTAGTATTTCATTAATATTGAAAGAGTCACATGTAACACAAACACTATGTATTTAAATAAGACTTTTCATGCGACGTATAAAAATAAATGCATATCTGTGGAATGGATGTCGGTTACAAACAGACATGTAAAAAGTTGGCCTTGCATTTTTACAGTAATTATCCACTCTATTCTAATAACTATATATAAAATATAAAGCAATCAGCTCACTTAAAGTAGCTGCCATGCAGTTAAACTGACAGACTGTAAGTAATGAACCCGTATCAAAGCAGCCAAAAAGGTATTGGTAACAAGGGGGAGCAGCTTCTCAATTAGGTTAGATAAATATATGAAAAGCTTCATAAATATAAGTGCGGAAAGAAAAAAGCTAATAGGAAGTCTTTTTAGTAGTTTTTCACAAGCCATGTTTGCAGGGACACAACACTTGAATATGTTTTGCATTAAAGCATTATATATGTTAGATTAACATAAAAGTAACACCTGAATTGGTGCAAAGAATTATAAATTAGTGTTCACACATACTGATAAATGTAAAGCTAGTAGAGTTATACTGCAGGTGTAACTATAGAAACAGTGCTTCTACAAAGTCTGGATACAAATATATATTTTTAGATTTTTAACAGTAAAGACCTTTTTTCTACTCTCCAGTTATTCACTGCTTTGCATTGCTATCACATCAAGTCACTAATAAAAGATTTGAAATGTGTGTAGAAACTCTGAGCTAAGGAAAAGAAAAAGGGTATATATATATATATAAAAAAAATAAAATAAACGGACCTTGAAACAGTTCACTTCTTTTTTTTGAGTGGTTTGAATTATTAGATTTTTCAGGGTGTGACTTCTGGGAAAATTCTGGAAACATGCCACATTTATTTTTCTTTTAAGATGTGAGATTTTCCCCAACAGTCCAACATCGGTCACCGCGGACTACAAATCCTCTGATCCGGCATCAAAACAGAAAATACCTGCTTTCCTCCTTCCTCTTTCATCTGCTCAATGTCAATAGTTTCACTACAAAGCAGCATGGGCTTTTCTTTTATATCCTTGAAGCAATATCTTCTTGACTGAGGTTTTGAGTCAATAACACCCCAAGGATACAGGAAGCTTCCTGTAGATTTGACACATCATTCACTTAACTTGCAAATCCTGCAGTGTGGAAGCTCCAATTAGCTGAGAGTGCTGAGTGTACACCTTTTCTTTCTGAGTGGAAAGAGGTAACAGCTTTCCACCTCTAGCCCATATGGTCCCTACTTCCTGCAGGATAATTACAGGAATACACAGGATGAGGAGGTATTACCTGTGTGACTGTAAGTAAATGCAAGCCTAGGTCAATGTAAGCGATAAGAGGTGTTCAGTGGTAGCATTTAGTGGAGGTAAATGTGGATCAAGCACATACATTCAGAGGTGTTACTAAAGATAGAAATAAAAACAATGTAGCACAAAAAAATCTTTTCCACTCCTGATTCAAGGTGTGAGATTGCAGTTTGCAGCGTATAATTACAGCTTTAGTCCCTGACCAGGAGAGCCCCATCGATTTTCCTTTAGCCCCCCCAGAGGGAGAGACAAATAGAGAGGCCAGATCTGAGCACTGAGAGCAAAACAAGCTGGGATCCCAAAGGTAAGTCCCAGCGCTCCTTCAGCAGGGTGTTACAGAAACACAAGCCCAAACTGGAGTGGATTTTATGGTGAGAGAGTGAGAGCACAGCCATGTGTGAAAAGGCCCACTGTGGGCAGAGAGTACACAGCAGTTCAGATGGGTACCTGACAAAACAAATGCATTAGGAACACTATAGAAAATCCCTGCTAGCTGTGACTTGCTCAAGCTGTTTTATTTTAATTCATCCAATTAAATCAGGTAAGGTTTTTAGAAAAGAAAAAAGAAGCCCAGCCTTCATATTCCACAGCATTTGTGTTACTGCAGGGATAGAAATCCTTAACTATTTTAAATTCCAGATCAGCATTACCCTGCAGCATTAAAGTTGTTAACCAAAGATTTTAAAAACACATGCATAGATTCTAGATCTAAAAAATCAAATCTTATCACACTAGGATTTTTTTTTATTCTGACAGCCTCAGTTAGCCTGTTGCCTATGCCATCCACCTGTTAATAGCACCATGTACCCCTCATCTTAAAGCAACACACTAAAAATCAAAAACCTGAAATAATTTTAACTTGATTTGTTGAACATAAAGTGAGTTAACTGTATTTCAGTAAACTAAACAGGCATCAGATCCTTGTTCAGCAAGGATCTTCCACCTTTATGGGCGTCTACCGCGTAGTAGGTAGCAATGCTGCCCTGCAGCAAGAAGGTTCCGGGTTCGATTCCCGGCATGTTCTCCCTGAGCATGTGTGCGTTCTCTCTGGGGACTCCGGCTTCCTCCCACAGTCCAAACACCTGACTGTTAGGTTAATTGGTTACTCTAAACTCTCCTTAGGTGTGCGTGTGTGCATGAATGGCTGTTTGTTCTGTTTGTCTCTGTGTTGCCCTGCGATAGACTGGCGACCTGTCCAGGGTGTACCCTGCCTCTTGCCCATTGACAGCTGGAGATAGGCACCAGCACGCTGGGATAAGAGTAATGGAAAAAGGATGGATAGATTTAACTTATGCAACAAAATGATGAGAGTTTTAAAGAAAAAAAAACATGTCAACCCAAGTGTAAAAAAAGGTGTACTTCATAAAGTTTCCGCTGAGTGAATAATACTACTCCATCTGTTTGCTTATTTTTCCCTTTTATATAGTCATCAGTTGATATACAGTGCAGCATTTGCAGTCACAGTGTCAACTCAGTAGGGACGTGTAAAGTAGGGGTTCTGGCACAAGCACTGCTCCATTACAACCAGTGTTCCTACTTTCACTCACTGGTTCTTAATTTCCTTGCCAAATTGTTTTAGAGGGAATGGCCAATTTGAGAGGACATCTAAAAAAATGTCCCAAGTGGCTTAAAGTCAGGATTATGTATGTGAACATATCAGAGGTATTGTTAAAAGACTTGATTTCCTGACATTCATACAAAAAGATAATGGCTCTGCCAGCGTGTTTTCCATTATATGTGATATGAGGAAAAAAAGGTAAAAAATATGCCTCTCAGTGTTTATGTAACCAAAAATTTGCAAGATTATAAGAAAGACAACCATAATACGGTTAAATAGTTACACTTAAAATTGTATAAAGGTGCAAAAAATATTGCTTTTGTAAAATTGTTCTTTTACACTTCATTATACAATCAGATACTTAAATTTTATAAATGAACATAAACTTTTTAAATATTTTGTTATTTAACATTTACATTTTGTGTTTGAGTTTCACAAGGAAATAATGACGTCTTCCAAAAACATTTCAGACATTTGTGCATACAGTTTTCAATACAAAAAATCCTGCAGTAATGTTACTAAAAAAAGGGTCTAAAACTTAATGGAAGCAAAAACAGCGGGTTATGTGGTGAATATGTCAAGATAGATAATACGCAACTAAAAAAACCAAACAAAAATCTCAAAATCTTTGTTTATAACATACAAGGAGCTTAGAAACTCAAGAGCCTACAGCTATGAACATCAGACATATGAGAGTATCGAACCTGAATGTTGAGGAGAAGGGAGTGGTAGCGGGCCGTTAGCTGGGTGGCCGTTACACTAATGCGACTACTGATGTAGGTTTCCTCCAGAACCTGCTGAGCCAGAGATGAGAGACCATCGACTTCTCCCTGCCGAGCAAGGACTGCCTCAAGATAGCCCTAATAACAAGGATAGAGGTAAACAAACCATGTTAATTAAAATCGATTCAAATACTGCCAGAAACTTTTCATTTATTACCATAGAAATTCCAGCTACAAAGGAGATCGTATATAGATTGAAAAAAAACATGTAGCATCAAATCTTTAAAGGTGTTCCTGGTCCTTTCACAAATATAGAAAACACTAAAGCTGTCATAGATTGTGATAGGCAAAGGAAATTTCTCAGGAGAGGAAACCAAGTTGAGGAATGCTGTAGTTTTTAAATAAGCAGTGTGTTTCAGGCTGAATTGGAGGATGCTTCATTGCTTTCTATCTGACAGGGGAAAAAAACACCTCTTTGGTTTTTATACTTCAGTGCACGTACTGTGAATGAGTAAATTGGGGTGGCTGTCAGTCAAAAGGGGAATCTGATTCATAAACACACAAAAATATGTAGAGATTCAATAAGAAAAAAAATATATATATATATAATTTTTTTTAAATATATTTATTTATTATATATTTCTCTATTGGTTAATGTCTACCAACCCATGCCTGAAGCTGTTGTTAAACTGGAAATCTCCTTCAGCGACAGACTGCTTCACCCTAAATGTACCAGGAAGCGTTATCACAGATCCTTCCTCCCAGCAGCTGTAAGATTATATATATCTATATATATTTAGCACAGTTTCTACCTTAGTCAGTTAAATTAAATGCTCTGTCATTTTTTTTGCCTCTGATGTTGCTGCTATTTTTCACATATCCATTACTATGAAAATGTCCAAAGCTGATATGGATTTTTTTATTTTCCAGATGCATAGTATTTATATAGTAAAAACACAGTAGAGTATTTTATTGTTTATCTTGTATCTCTTTACGATTATGTAATTCTTATTCATTTTCCTAAGGTTCATATTTGTGTGACCATTTTTTCGATAATGTTTTTCATGCTGTAAACACCAGAATTTCCCCATTGTTGGACAATAAAAGGATTTTCTATTCTATTCTATTCTATTCTAATTGGAATATTTGATCAGATTTGAGAGCTATAGATCAACACAAAGCACTGCATGATTGTTTGTTTTACAAACAGAAATGATAAAAAGAGGGATGGGCATTTGTACTCAGTACCTCTAAAGGCTGATTTAAACTCTGAAACTAGGTCGTCTGCGTAGGTGTCTCAGTGAACACAAAGATGTGCCCGCCCCCTCCGCAGACACTCTGCTGCACCTCACCCAAATTGTAGGTGACCGCAGACAGTGCCACAGACAGGAGTCCGGCTTGTTTTGTTTTTATGATTGCAACTGCGGAAAACAACTCGTGAAGTGGGAACAACTAGAAGAGCGAAGTGTGCGAGAACGCTGGGACCGTTTTTCCACCTGAATCCCCGCTCTTTTTCGCCCTCATGTCCCTCCCTTGTCGCACAAACTTGCCCCCATTTCCTCACCGCCTCGGCCTTATCTATAGCCATAGTGTATAGCGCAGACCATTCTCAAGATTGAGCATAAATCAAAAATGTCTGCATGAAGCTCACTGCGACACACTGCTGTGGGGAGTATAACCAGCTCTTTACTCTGATACCCCTTAAAGGAATAGTACACCCAAAACATGATTAGCCTTCATTTTCTACTCACCCCCATGCTGAACAAAACTCTGGAGTACTTTTTTGATATCTCAAATGCATCTGGAGATCTGGGAGGCTTCTTGCTGTCTGCTGACATTCAAATAATGGAGGTCTATGGCGCCCGAGACAGAAAGGTCCATAAAAGTCCACAAAAACGTGTCAATATTCCTCCATACTGCTCGTCCAATGTAATCCAAGTGTCCTGAGTGGGTAGCATCCAGAATTTACTCGAAACGAAGTCATTTAGAACGTTTTAGAGCCTAAACAGTAGTGTATAGGATTTCCTAATAGCGCCCCCATGCGCGCTCACGATTCTACGGAAGCCGGCAGACCAAACCGGAAGAACGTGCGCGTTCAGCGTCTGCTCTGCCGATAATGCAAGCGTAGAAGAAGAAATGTGCTGTTTACCTGTGCAAAGAAAGAAACAACGAAAGAAAAATGTCTGAGGACTTCAGTGTTGAGGAAGAGCATGAGTTCTTTGCAGAGCTGAATGCGCTGGTTTGGTCTGCCGGGGTGTCTGCTGGGTGTACTATTGTACACCTTTAATAAGAGCCACTGCAAATAATGTTCCCAATAATTACCATACCAATAAGTACATTTAGGTGAAAGCTTATTTGAAGGAAAAGAGCCGTGAAAATCATTTGACTAGACTATACATAGGATATGCTATGCAGATATTCAGATTCAATGATAAAATAAAAAAAATCAATGATAAAGCCAAAAATCTTGACCTGGAGTTTCCTGAGCTGACCCTGCTTGGTGTTTCTGTCCGACCTCCTGTTGTTTCTGATGCTGGCCATGTTCTCCGTGTCCTCCAACCACTGAGCCAGGTTCAGGAACCTGTGACCCATCTGCCTCAGCCTTGTCAGCGTAGAGTGCAGCTGGGCCTGAGTCTCCTCCAGGCGGCACTGGTAGGACGCCCATTCTCGTTTTGCGGTGTCCAGAGCCCGGTCCTCAATCTGAGGGACGCCCCAGGGGATAACATTTTCTCTGCTGGTCAGCACCGAAGCCAGCAAAGACTGACCCTTTGAGCAGCTTTCCTGTAAGCTCTATAAAACAAATACAATAATTAACTTTAGGGACATTTTTTTTGGTTGATGGTTTAGTTTAACTTACAAAGATTCCTAATTGTGTGCACATTTAGACACCAAATCTATGTCTACCTGTAGTTGCTGCAGAGTTTTTTCAAGCATGTCCACGTTTCCTTCTGAATGAGACGATGCCAAAGACGCCTGTTCACGCTCCAGCCAGTCCTCAAACACATGTAGTCCGCGTTGATATTCCTGATGGACCATAACCAGCTCCTTGGCCTTGCTAACAGCGCTCTGTGAGGTCACAGATGGTCAAAATAAATACTTTGACAGAGTTACAAAATAAGACAAAAGCCATGTTGTTTTGAAAATCTAGAGCAGAAATCCAACCAGTTGTTGGTAATCGGTACCTTAGCCTTTTCTTTCAGGTTGTTGTATCTACACTGCAGTTGTTGCACTTCCTGCTGAGTTGTGCAATGTTCCGCCATGTTGGAGCCTTTTGTGGCGATGGTCTCCAGAGGACTGCTGTGACTCAAAACCTCCTCATAGAGAAGCTAGAATATAAATGCACAGACGAGAGGCATTAATTTAAACATTGCAATAGAAAGATTTGAATATGTATATATATATTTTTTGGTTTGTTTGCTTTTTCGCATCAACAAAAAAATGATCAATCTTATGACAAGCATTGGGTAAACAGTAATGTGCCCTGCATTGCGAAATGTGGACAATCTGTAAACAAATAAAATGTATTTTACTGTCATTTATGTTAGATAAAAAAAACAACTGAAGAAGTAGAAGAAAACAAGAGTAAATATAAATTGATTGAAATTCTTTCTCTCTTTTTTTCGTTCATATACCTTTTAATCTATAAACCTGCTCTGACATTTCTAGGCTAGCCTTTGCAGGAAATACCTTCATCTTTCCCAGGTTGGCAGTCTTGTCTCTCATCTCTGAATATTGTCTGTCCGAGCAGCTCAGTGTCTCTTCCACTCGATCCATCCACTGCACAAACTGCTCCACGTCTTCCTGATAGCTGGTCCACTGTGACAGACATCCTTCCAGCTGACTGTAGAAGTTAACACGGCGATGAGGACGCGAATCAAACCGATGAGTCTCAGTAATGAAAATAATTGGTCTTTGCTCACCTTTTACACTGGATTGAGGCAGAGAGCAACGAGTCCCAAGAGTCCTTGAGGTCTTGGATCTGTTTGCGGATCACTGGGACCCCTTCAGCCGAAGTATTTCTCTGGACTGCCTCGCCTCGGGTCAAAAGCATTTTTAGCTGGATTTCACGCTCCTGGCGGGATGCAAGTAATGCCTACAGATGGACAGTAAGTGAATGCAAAACAACTTAATGTCTAAAAAGCTTTACATATCTGCAAAAAAAAAAATCATCATTAGTCGGTGATTACACAGGTTTGGTCAGATATATCTTTTAACATTATATTATTATTATATATATTAGTATTTTAAAATCTTAAGAACAACTTAAGGCATTTTTATTTGCCTATAAATAAAAATGTTAAATATTATAATTATAAATATTTAACTGGCAGAAAGGGTCCCTGGCAGAGAGCTGGCAGAAATTGATCGATCCCATATCCTCTTACTTCGAGCTGCAACATGCGGTCCTCCAGTACACCCTTGTCCTTAGTAGTGGAAGTGCACGTACTTATGACCCTCTGTGCCTCACACACCCAGTCCTGAAGCTCTTTAAGCCCCTGAGAGAAGAGCTGGTGCTCCCCGACTATGCGCTCTATCCTGGAGGCTTTATCCTGCAGATATGAGGGTGCAACAATGTAAACATACTCTTCAAAGCCTATATTAGTACTACAAGATATAAGAATTACAATCGACTGTTCGTCTTGCTCTGTTTGTTTGTTTTTGCCAAGAGAAGTCTCCAGACAACTGCTCATCCCCCAATCTTGCAGCAGTCTGTTGTACAATACTTTGAATATCCAAGAAACTGAAGAACAGGCTAAATGAAAGCGAATAGCAGAGCTGAATGGCTGAATTTGTACTTCCAATTTCTGTCAGGGAAAATAACTAAAATAATACTCCAGTGTAGCCAGTAAAATTGATAAAAACCCATTCATCATTGTGAGGGTGCTCTCATTGTTGTAGAGCAAGTGGTTTTTGGTGAGTGTTATGTTTGCAGTACAATACATCAAATAAATGGTAAGAGTCTAGTCGATGTAATGAAAGCCTCAAAAAGGTCATCTTCAAAGCAGCAGCACACTGCAGCTCCTTTAGCTGTGAATTGGTGAATAAAGGTGAACTACAAAGCATTGGCCCTTTTATGCTGATGAGGCTGCAACCTCAAGAGCCCTAAGGAGGTTAGATGGATTAGTATTCTCTGGTAAATTACTTCAGACATTTCTTTCTAGAGAGGCACCAAAACAATTAGAATATCAACTAATAAAACATGATTTTTCACCAATGCCAAATGACTGGCTGGATATTCACAGCATCAATGTTGTTCAAACAGCGAACACATCAGACTAACAAGTTTTTTCTGACAACAACGCCAAACTGTAAGGAAATTCTTAGTAAAGCTGGAAGAACCGATGTTAGCTGTTCTTGGTCTTAATGAGATGTTTAAGGATGAGACCAGAAGCAGAGCAGAGATGCAAGAAAACACTTAAAAGGGAACAATAAGTCAAAGTTCAAGTGGTTCACTAAGGCTGTAAGTAAATGAGAGAGAGTAAGAACTTCAGCACATAACAGCAAGGTTAAACAGCGTACTAACAAACTGCTAAATTTAATCTTTTTGAGGTTCCAACCTCTGCCTTTATGATATATTCATTAATCTGAAAGCTTGGAGCTAGGTCTGGGCAATATGGCTTAAAAATTGAATCTCAGATTTTTAACTATCAAATTTCATTTAATGATTATTTAACTTCAATAAATTTTATAACAAAAATGGCAAATGATATAAACTACTTTCAAAAACTAGCTTTTATTTCAATCATTCTTTTTCCCCTTTTTCATGTTGATGAAGCTGCAACCTCAGGAACCCTGAGGAGGTTAGCTGGACTAGTATGATCTGCTAAATTACATTAGATATTTATTTGTAGAGAGGCACCAAAAAAATAAAATTTTAACTAATAAAATATGGTTTTTCAACCCTGAAAAATAACTGGTTGGATATTCAAAACTTAAATAATGAAATTCTTGTGCATAGAAAATTTTATACATCGATTTTATCAGTAAATCAACCAGCCCTACTTGGAGCCTTTTGAAAAGTCGGGGTAAAAGAAAGAATACACATGGAGTCTGCTATTTAGCTATGTTACCAATCACTACCTGGGAAGATGGTGGCTCAGATAACTGCTGTGGTTCTTGCTCTTTATGATTTTTTGTGTTTTAAACAAATTATAAACATTATAGCCAGAACACACAGGCTTAAAAACTGCTTCCTCCGACAAAGCTGTAAAAAGCAATCGCCACACCTCATAGTCAATTTCATGACCAATGTCTGTTCATAGGCTACAACATCCCCATGTACATATTTTCATACTTCTCCTCAGGAATGTTTTTTAGCTAGTTATCCACTTTTGTTCTCGATGTGTCTTATAAATTCCATGTGTTTTAATCTTTTTTGTCCGTGTTCTATTTATGTGAATTCCAGGCCGAGTGTCCGGCAAATAATTCCATTATGGGTTCCAATGAGAATAAGATTTTCGATTATGAATTCTATAAAATGCTGAAAACAATTTATATTGATAAGTTTTTTGCCTCTGTACACATGGACCGTTTCACATCACCCAACCTCCTAAAACATATTAAAAGACTAGTTAAGGGATGGAACCAAGAGAAAACATTAATTTACATTTTTATATCCTTTTATATAAAATAAAGAAAACAGGAAATGACCAAACTTGGTAACGGCAGGTCAAAGCTCCACAAAACCAGTAGTTAAGAATATAACCATCAAAGTTCCAAACCTGTACAGCAAAAGTTTTTACCAGACATGCATTGATAAAATATTGCGACATTGCATGACTTAACAGTAAACACAGTGAAAAGTATTTATTTACAGACAGTTGAATGATTCCTATTAGCAGAACACGAATCATGCTGAGCATGCTGCTGCATTTCTGCAACAAAGGCATGAGTAAGAATATACGGGGCTGCAGAGTGGAAGCAGTGTTACCTTGGTTAGGTTACTGAGGGATAGGTACTGCGCTGACAGCTGAGATACTCTGTGGACGAAGCCCTTTCCAGCTGCTTGTCCCTCCCAGAGATGATGAGCTTTATCCCTCAGCCTGTCCAGCTCTACCTCTCGACTAGCCATCTCCTCCAGCACAGACTTTACAGCGTAAGAGGAGGGAAGGTAAAAGAGAGACGGAGCAACGTGATGTTAGTAGTTCAAGTTTGAGAGTGACAGATTGCAAAGGAGTCAATATTAGCTATGTTATATTAAAAAAAGTGCTTTTTTTTTCTCGACAGACACATGAGGAGCAGAGTGGGATGCAGGATTGAGTGACAAAAAAAAAAAGTAACATAACCATTTCAGAACATAGAAAACCATAATGCAAACATCAGCAAATGTTCCGGTAGATGTTCCCCTTTAAAATAGAAATGCTGTGATCCATTTGGACACCGCCGTACAGCACAGGGAAAAATCTGAAGGTGGGGGGTACTGTAGTGACAGGATAAAGAGGACCAACACAGGTACAAACACTGTAGCCTGCAAGTATTGTATTGTATTGTATTTCAGGTGCTGCGAGGGGGGGGGTGCAGAAATGTAATTACTGGCAGGGACACACAAAAGGCAACGATGGGAGGTGTAGCAGCAGCAGAACAAATACAAAAATAGACACAATGATAAGCACAGTGCTTTGAGATGGGCTTGATATAGTTTTTCTATGTTGTCAATTTTATCTCTTTGATGCTTCGTGCCTCTCTTCTGCTCCTGTATCTGCCAGACACTGTTATCGCTTCTAGAAAAAAAGGCCTTTTAGCCACGCAGCACTTCAGCTCTGACAGAAAGGAGAATTAATTAGATTTCTGGACTTCTCCTCTGACTATTGTGTCAAGATGCAGCTCTATTTTGATCCACTGGTCCTCAGCTAATGTAATTAGGTCCTTCTTTTGCTCCCTAAGGATTTCAAATTTGTACTTTAGGGATTCATATCTAATGGAGAGGTAACCATTTATTACCCTACTTAATATTCACTTTGTGTTGTAAAGACAAGGCTTGTTGAAATGAAAACAGGAAATGAGAAAATACCAGGGATACCAGCTTGAAAGAGAAATATGAAAAGCTCCCTCTCTGTATAAAACTGTTTCAGATGCATTTGAATTAATAATGCCCTCAAGATATATGAAATGAATTGTTGCAGGAGTGACCATGAAATGATGCAAAACTAACATATGGCCTCATGAATATCCAGAATAATTATAACAGTAATGTATTTTTTTTGAAAGCAAACTGTAATGCATCAGAGAACATTATTCAAGCAAGTGTATGAAAAGGACTTTGGGCGACAAAACACCTGCAGTTTGCTGAGCTCCTGTTTCTTGGTCGGAAGGTCGTGCAGGCGGGCCGTACTCTCCTGGACTCTGGACTCTGTGCTGTTGAGCCAGTCCTGTAGGGGCTCAGCACTGGCTTCAAACTCAGACATCTGAGACTGAAGGTTCTAGAAAATGTAGCACAAGCACAGAAGTGTCTCACTGCACAGGAAACATATATCCATTATACTCTGAAATGAAATCTGCAGGGTTGTCCTGATACAAATATTTCATATCCGATATGATACAGATATTGCAGCTTTGAGTATTAACCGATACTGATGTTGAGCTAATACGAATAAAAGTAGATGGAAGGAAAGTAATCATATCAGTTAGCTTATATCTGAGATTTTAGATTAAGGCCATCATATTCCGATATAAACCTTTTAGATGATATCAGACATCCCCATTATTTATGTAATTGAAAAAAAAAAATACATTTAAAAAGAGTTTAAAACTGAACTGCCTCTTTAAATCTATCTTTTTATCTAATAAAATACGTTAGACCAAAACACCTTTAGTTTCCCCCTGATTAGTACATGTACAGTGTGTATATATATCTCAGTATAAGCACAGCTGTATTGTGAAGGTCTCAGATGCCTGAACATTAGTGAACAAACGAAATTACAAAGATTGGAAAAACATAGCATACAACAACAGCGACAAACAAAGAGAAGTTTAATAAAATAAGATAGCACAAACTATCTACTGCAAATGAATAGTTTTGCAGAATTAAGATGACCAGCTTAAATGAGTCTGGGCAAAAACAGCATTTATTCCAAGTGGTAGCCAAGAGGCCCTTAGCAACACTGAGGGAGATTCAACGATCTAAAGACCAGGCAGGGGTGTCTGGTCACAAGACAGCTATTAATTGTAAACTGCATAATTCTGGCCTCTGTTGAAGAAATGGAAAGAAGAAAGTATTTGATGAAAGAAAAATTTTGCCACAAGCAACAAAGGCCAGAGAGTAATCAGAAGAAGGATCTCTGATGAGATTTAAGTAGTCGCCTTAAACACCATAGCTCAAATTAAACAGGGTGGTGGTTGTATAATACTGTGGGGAGGTTTTCCATTAGTGGGTACAGAGTTTCTGCAACTGAGTTAAATGCATTGCACTGCTGGGATATAGGATGCAAAACACTACATAAGCCTTGAGACTTGGCTGGAATATCATGATCCAACAGCTCTATACATACAGCATACTAAGGTAATGGTTGGATCAAAGAGTTTCAAGGCCTAGTCAAAGTACCCAGCTAAATCTAACACAAAACATGTGACATAAATTGGATCATTCTGTTAAGAAGAAACTACATTGTTTTGGTCTATTGTTGTAATCCTAATAAACACATTGAAGGATGTAGCTTTCATGAAAAAAAGTCAAAGGGGTAGGAGTACTTTCTGAAACACTATTGGAAAATATTTTAGCATTAGAAAAATCTCAATGTATTGCACAAAAATTGCACAAACGTCTATTCTGAGGTGGAAATGAAATAAATTACCCTGATGGTCTGCATTTATTTCAAATGAACAGCAGATTTTCTTTCTTGAAGTCATAATCAAAGTACGCTGGCACCCAAATAAAACCAACCTTGAGAGCATCTTCCCTCACTTGCAGGTTACTCATTAGGCTCTTCCAGTCCTCCCGGGCATTTGCCACCTTGGCCTTGATTCCCTCCACTCTATCTTTGGACACGACGGCCATCAGGAGCTCCCCGCTGGCTCCAACTGTACTGAGTCTGGCCTGGCCGTTCTCCCTGTCACTCAAGAACTCCTGAAGGGATGCATAAAGAAAGACAAAGGAACTGTCACTGTTTATACAAAAGGAGGGTGGTGTGAAAGGGAAATGAAAGAAAAATTGACTAAATGATAACTTATTCAGTTCCTTTTTTAAATATTTGCTGATATACTTTGTTAATCTTTATTTGGAATTTCAGGACATATATTGGGAAGTTGAAGACATTAGCGGTTCTCCTTGCAGAAGCACAGCGATGCTATCAGAGATGAGCAAAGTCAGTGACCCTGAAAGATGTTAGTTTCATACATAGCTACCCACTGACAATGTAAACGCATACAAAGGCACACACGCAGCCTCCGCAGCCACCCCTCCCTCAGAGCTGAGCTGATGACAGTCGCGCAGCAGGGACGGCTCCACCATCTGTGCAGTCAGCACATCGCTAACAGAGACTACCGCTACAGCCTCTTCAAACATGAGCTCGGAAAGTCTTTATCTCTTTATCGCTCGCTTTCTTTGTTTAGTCTGTCTGCTCTACATTCATATACCACCTAACCACTTACCACCATTCTGAGCCCGCTAGTGTAACTGTACAACACCAATTAAGCATGACACAGTGGATGCCCCGCGCCCCTCCCACGCCGACCCTCCTGGAGGTCAGCCATGTGGAAACATTGTTCCACATTCCTCACCAAGTCAATAATAAATAAAACATGATTGATTCAGTATTCCTCTATCCTCCATATTCTCCCCTAAAGATGTTTTTTAAACTGGTGAAAATGTTGAAAGGTAACTCTTTAGACATCTAGAAGGAGAAATATGATCTTTTAAAATAACTGTCTTTGACATATCTGCGGTCTTAGCTTACCTTATCCTGTGACCTCATGCCTACTAATTAAATTACTCATGAGGGTAAAATTTCACCTTACCGTCTTCAAACCAGAGTTAAGCAGTAGGAGAAACGCCACTTCTTTGATGCTTTTATAATGTGTGTGGATTTGGTCAGGCGACTGAGAGTTAATTAACTGTCAGGTTCCAGGTATGTGGAGGCGTCCACCTCAACTGATAAGCTCCTGAGTCTGAGCCAGAACCACGATGCGCTCTAAGGAAGCTCCCAGATGTGCCAAAGTCTTCCAGAAATATTAAAATTGGACTACAATGGCACAGGGACTTGCTGCGAAGCCCTTCTTCATCTCTTTAAAGCACATTTACACATTTCTAACTAATTGCAGCTAATAAAAATCCCACTAGTTTAACAAGCACACATGAGGCTAGTTTAAAGGAGGCATATTCAAATAGTCATCCCTGTGAGTAAGCTGCTATTGAAAGTGGATTGATTACACATTGATTACATCATTATTCCTCTCTTTGTAGATCTCATATTGCACACACTGTTAAATAAAGCACAGCTCTAGCATGTAGCCAGCAGCAATCAATTTGCAGCCTCGTCAAAGTTTCTGATCTTCTCTAAGTATTGGAGAAAAATACTTGCAGCTGGTTAATTTAATGCCACCAGACTTTAACATCAACAGATATTGATTGAAACTATAACTGCTACATTCAAGCTGACTGCTAGTTCATAGCAGTAACAACAAATGGTAATGTTTTGTTTCTGCTTTCCAGGCTGTGGGTCAGTGATCTCTGTCCTACAACTCACAAATGCTAAACAGGTTATTGAATATTTAAATTTAATATTCATTATTCATACAATGATCAGTTATTTTTTTATTTTCTGTGCACTGCATATTTAACATGCAGACAAACAAAATGCAGACAAACAAAATCAGTGCAATAATTGAATAGTTTAAAAGAAGTATATTTAAATTCTGCATGCAAGACTTGTAAATAAAGTACATATAATTACAAGAAAATGCTGCAATGTTTCCCGATTTGCTTACTTGGATTCTCTGCAAAGCGGTGGAGACCTCTGTGACAGTCTGCGGCACATCAAAGCATTTGGCGGTACTGATTTTGGCATTGACCAGCCATTGTTGGAAGTCTCTCAGCGCTGCACGGAACCTCTGCTCCAACAGGCGCTCCTTATTTTGACACTCCCGGGATGCACGGAGACTGAGGCTGCGGGGAAACAAGAGAGAAAAATCTTTAACATGTTGCTCACGGGCTGCAATCTTCATGGGGAAGTTTTTTTTTTTTTTTTTTAAGGGAAGCTAAAAACAGAGAAATTGCTGTTTATTTACTCCATGTTCATCAAAAGAAGGACCGTGTGCGTATCTATCATATTGTTCAAGCCCAACAGAGGAAAGGCATGTGGTTGTTTTTGAGAAACCTCCAGGTGGAGAAATGGCAAAGTGGGTGAAGTGGAATGAACGAATGCTGGGGCAAGGAGCGAAAAATGGGGGATGGTGGAAAACGGGCATCACATGGGAGGGGGGTGAGAGGCAACATATGACAGGGGCAAGAGTTCACAGGGGTGACATGATGGCGAGAACGAGGCATGACAGCCTGCTTCTGTAAGAAAACGTGTGAGATGGAGGTGAGGAAGTAGAACTTAGAAGGGCCTCAGGTTCATTGTTCTTTTGTTAAAGAACAAATAGAGACATACGGTAAATAAAATGAAATTCTGCAAGTTGAACACTTGCTCTGGATATACTGTAAAATACTTTAACTATATATATATATATATATATATATATATATATATATATATATATATATATATATATATATATATATATAGTTATATTGTTATATTATTATTCTTCAATACTATGGAACTATCTGTAACGTAAAAGAAAAAAACCTATTTACTGAATAAAATTGTAAGAAATGATCTGCATGGGTTAGTATTTGGTCCAATACCTTTAAGTTAAAGTGTTATTTAAAAAAAAAAGATAAAATATTTTGTAAGGTAGACCAATGCCAGTCATTGGTTTTGGTATTGCAGCTCTTTCCATCTGTTGATAAGTCTTTCCCATGTTCTTAAACATTAGGCTTCCATCACAAAATTTTCCACTATTTATGCATGCAAACAACTGCATCAATGATCAGTTATGTGAAATCAAATCCAGTCAGCTCGCTAAAGTTACAACTCTTTTAACAAAACGATTCATTAAAAATTAAATAAAATGCATCAATATAACATTTAGCGTTGTGCAGAGCAAAAATATTAATTTAATTGAAAAAGTATACATTAAACTAAAGAGCTTAAAAATAAAGCTCTATGTATGCCCAACAATGGTATAATAATGCTCCCAAGTAGTCAAATAATTGGCATTACGAAGTGTGGTAGGGGAGAGAATCTTTGCTAGAAGATATGTGAAGTGTAGCATGAGACTGAGACTTGTTATAAAGGAGATTGCTGCAACATTCAGTAGCGCTTGCATCAAATCACTGATGATGAAATCCGTAAGAAAATGTAATAATCATGCCAGATTTCCAGATGATCCATCATGTCCAAATGAAAATACATCAGCTGAACACACATAAAACATGTTTTAATGCATTGCTGAAGCATGATATATATTAAACTCAATTCATCTTCTTAAGGCAATTAAATGCAACACATGTGGAAGTGAAAAATGGCTAAAGATATATCTATATAGTAATAAGAATGTCAACAAGTATGGAAATTAAAACCTCAAGTGAACCCAAAATGCAAATTAAAGGTAAAAATAAAGAATATAAATATATATTTTTTACATCTTACCCATATTATTGATTTGTTATCAATTGAGCCATGAACTGAACATGCAAAAAATACAAACATACCAATACAAGTACATTTATATCTATATAATTGTTAAGTAAACTTTTTAAGCATCCTATATACATGGAATCAAAATGACTTTCTGTATTTTGTACAATACACTAACATGAGTATCGTTTACAAGCAAAAGAAAGCAGTTTACAGTAGATTGCTAACAATTATATATAGAAAAACAAAAATAAAAATCTCTACCATTCACCCCTAGTGTAGATTAAAGTAGGTTATCAAAGGGGGGAGACCGCTGAACAGTAGATAAGAGGTGGCCAGCTGTTTAACCATACTCTAGAGTCCACAGGGAGATGTAAAAAAACAAAAGGCAAACACCTAAATGGACACAGAAACAACCTTGAGTTTTAATGGAGTGATGAGAGCTTGAACGGCATGTCTGGAGGAGGCAGTTTTTTTTTTATGTGGTGACAGACAAAATTTGGTTTGTGCTACAAAAAAAGGAGGCAGCTTGCTCCTCCTTCATCTTCATCCTTGGACTCTTCTTTTTCTCTGTTCATTCTTCTTTTCAGAGCTTAATTCAGGGCAGGTGCAACAAGTGCACAGGCCAAGTCAGTGTCAGGCTGACAAGCGACACAATTATAGAAGCTTGTGCTTGCAAATCGACGCTCCAACAAAATTCAATGCAGAAGCATTTCAGGCAAGTTTACCTCAGCTCATTCTTTTGTTATTTCATGAACACACCCTAACATTTAATCAAAAAAGACTGAAAATATATGAACACTACCTTTAATTAATTTTCTGCACATCAGATAATGCTTGTGCATTTTTCAGTGAAGAACTCTGACCACAGAGTAACACAAACACAGTAAAGAAAATGCTAACATGTCACTTAGCAAACAGTGGCTCTACGGCTTCTATCAGTCTTTGCCAAATTAACATCATACACACATCTCTGTGATGAACACATGGGCTCACTACTTGTGTACTGTCACCAGCATGCAGGCAACCTGCTATGTGCATCTTTTTTGTGCAAAATTATTACTGCTGTTTTTCCTCTGCTAAGCTTGAATCATTTGCATTAAGTTTAGTTAATGTGGGAACTCTTCATCTGGTAGCAACCAATATAAATGGAGATGCAAACAACGGTATTACTGGTTGTGATACTAATACTGAGAACAGAAGAAAGTGTGACAGATAACATCTACTCTGCACTACATCTGTTTGATTTTGACAAAAAAAAAGAATTAAGATATTCTTGGATAATGGATAAAAACATGATTGTATAGTATAAAAAAGAAGACTAGTCGGGTCCAGTAGGTAATACACCCAAGCTGCGAGCTTGGGTGTATTACCAAGCTGTGATACATGACACGCACATCTGGGCCAGACCCACCCTGTGTTAGCGCTTTCTGTGAGGTGCACTGTTCTTGCTGAGTGTGGCTGAACCTAGCATTCCTTAGGTGCAAAGTCAGGACATTGGTTTGGATCTTACAGATTGGCTGTGTCAAATAGCAGTAATACTTTAAAAAATATATATATATTCTCTATGTTGGATTTTCTTTGGGCTCAGGCCAAAAGTTTAAGTGTGTTAGTTGGGCTTTGGTCAGGTCTGAGTTTATTGATTCTGATTTTTACTCAACCATAAATGCTCTTCCATCCAACGTTCACTGTCGCAGAAGTTTAATAATAATAATAATAATAATAATAAATCCAATTTGTACCGCACTTTTCATTAAGAAAAATCTCAAAGTGCTGTTTACTGTTGCATGAAAGAATGCTTACTTCTAGCTCACATGCATGGATTTGCGCAATAGTGCAATTCTTCTTTCCCTTCTGTGTGGCAGACCCAGTTTAGGCTGATTACCAATAACTACACTGCAAAAACTGTAAATCATCTTTTTTTTCTTGAATTGAGTAGATAAGTGAGACACACTGACAATGGAATAAGACAATTTACATTTAAAATAAGTAAAAGCAACTGCATAATTTTATTTCAAGTGCATTACTGTATATCTAATTATCTTATTTTAAGAGTAAATATCCTCATTCCATTGGCAGATCATCTAATTCACCAACTCAAATTAACACAATTATTTGTCCAGCCCTACACTTAGTTTGTTGCTTTTTGAATACAAGCTACCATTAGCAATCCAGTGCAGCTGCTTTATACCAAAGCTAGAACAGTGGCACCTGACTAGCTAAGAGATATTGTAGCCAATGTGTTCACAGTATTTTTCTTACTGGTTTTGCAATAAAGTTTTATCAATTAAATCATATATGAAAGATACAGTGTGTTATCTGTATGTAGTTAGCAATGGTTCACAGAACCAATAAGAGATCCCACTTTAGAAATTAAATGAAAGCTTAAACACAGCTTTAAACACACACCCAGCAAGAAGGTTTTGGGTTCAATTCTTGGCCCAGGGTCTTTCTGCATGGAGTTTGCATGTTCTCCACGTGCATGGATGGGTTCTCACCGGGTACTCCAGCTTCCTCCCACAGTTTATAAACATGAGTGTGACAACCCTGCTACTCACTGGCCTGTCGAGGGTGTACCCCGCCTCTCGCTCATAGACTGCCAGAGATAGGCACCAGGCATGCGGGAGATGATGGATGGATGGATGGATGGATGGATGGATGGATGGATGGATGGATGGATGGATGGATGGAAATACAGACTACTGTAAGTGCATCCATCACGAGACACTAATGTGTTTTCACTTTTTGGGTGACTCCATCAAGTCTTTGTATAAAACTAGACATGCTAGAAAGATGACAGCTAACATCAGTTAGTCAAGACAACAAAGTAGTAGGTCTTTTGCAGGACAAATATCTTAAAGGTATAGTGGAGGATGCTTTTTTTTTACAGGTTGATCATCAAAATGATCCTCCTAATTGTCAATCATTCTGATATGTTTACGTAAGGCAGTCCTAAGTGCTCGTCCCCATTTTTTAATTACCAGTGGTGAGTCTGAAAGTGGAAAAATTGCAAATCTTCTTCTGGAAACTAAGCTTGTATGAGCGATGCAAACAGCAACTTTTAAACAGAGTGTGCACGAGGAGAAATGGGTACAGGGTTGTGCATGTGCATTATTTTTTTCTTTAAGTGGAGAGGGCGGTCTTGTCAAAAATTTATCAAGATCCTCCACTACACCTTTAATGCTGCACTGTTATGGTAATGGAAATGAAACACGTCCACCTAGAATATAGTTGGTAACCATGGAGATTGAACCATGGATGGTAGACAGACATTGCATCAAAATGCGCTTTGAGAATCAACTGATCAAAAGGTAATCTGTCTTTTTTAAATTCTAACACTCATTGTCCAAACAAAAAACAAGAGCAAAAATGCTTTGCATTTAAAATATATAAATCTAATTAGATGATGATATACAATACATACTTGCCATACTTGTTAATATTGTACATTTCTAGACAGCTAATAGCTTATCAGTTCCTCCTTTTCAGGTATCTTGCGCGGTAAGTCAGTGAAAGAAAATTGATCCAAAATGTTATAAAATGATTAATAGATATTACATATAAACACTGGAGGTTTATAGCCATATAAGAAATGTCCCGAAATGTGCGATAGGCTACCTTTTTCATAGGCCAGTGAAACTATGAAAAACAGTACGATGTACATAAAAGGATTTTCTGCTACTTGGTAAGTTGCAGAAAAACACATGGTCTTACAAAATACTTCATGGAAAAGTAGAGCATGAGCAATAAAGCAAAACCAATACAGTTTAGATTAGATGGGGATTGGATCAAATTGTCCCATTGTCAAATGGGCTTTGTAAAATATATTAAGTATCTTGTTTTTTTAACTTTTTACTTAAAGAGATATTTTGGTTTTTACTGAAAAAATCTTATAGAAAGCCTTTTTATTTTACAATTTATGACGAAAGACTGACACCTCAGTAGTTCAGCGCCAACGCATTTATGAGCCTGTAGCCCATTATCATTGAATGTACTTCAGGTTGGAAGATTGCACCCTGTTCTGCGGATGTGACATCAAGAGGGACCATGTTAAATGGGTCCAATCTAGCAAACAATCGAATCGCTATATTTAAGACGGTTTTTGTGGATACTCGAAGCGACAGACATCCAGCCTATCTCCGACACCAATGGCAACTCCAAATAAGGTGAAAAAGAAGACAAAAATCCTTACGTACGAGGTGATACTATGAGAACAAGCAGAAGAGAGCTGCAGTTCTCTGTTTTGGCCACAGGTAGCAGTATCATTAAAAAACTGCGTAATGCCTCTTTAATAGGCAATCAGCATCCTTTTTAAAACTCCCTCTAAAGTTCAGTTGGATGCATTGAAAAAAAGAAAAACAAGACATGGAAAAAAATACAGAAAGTAAATGCTGTGTTTCACCGAATTAAGGATTCCATGACATTACTGTAACTCACCTATACACTATATTACTGTTGAATAATACAATACTGATTGTGATTAAACCATATTTTCCCATCGTCTTCCAAACCATGAGGTCCAAGCAACTCTCCCTGAACTTTAGCATCTTGATGACAAAATCAATATCGGATGTGGAAATGAAAGCTGGTTATAATAAACAAGTAATGAACAATGCAAGTTTCAATGATAGGGACCCGTTATATACCAAATATTCAAACTAAGCTCTTCTTTTCAATTAGAATACAGAACACATTGTCATTACTATGAGTGATTACTATGCTTACTATTATTTAGTATTTTAATATACGTAGAATTAGAGTCACTTCTCAATGGCATATTGATGATGAGCTTTGGTGCTTTGGAGCCAAACACATACATGCATACATGTTTATAGTCCTTCACTTCAACGCCACAGCATGAGAAAACCTCTTCTCACCTGTTGTGCTGTTTAATGATGGCAGTGACTCGGTCTGACTGCGAGCCCAGGTCCCTGGAGTATCGAACCAGGTCATTCAGTTGGCTTTTCAACTTGTCTGCCATCGACTCAGCGCTCTGCAAGTCCTCCAGAATATCCTAAACCATGCAAAACAGAAAGAAGCAAGCTCAGTTTGTCCATGCATGCTGAGGAGAGGCAGATCCAATCCAAAGACCTCAGTCTGTTCATTCCTATTCACACCCTGGCTCAAATCTTTTCACTCCTCTTGTATCCACATACTTAGACGCTCTAACACATACTCACAGTGTTGCTTCTTCAATGGCATTTCTGTTCTTCGAACAGTGTGACAGGAAGGAGCTGTGGATACCGTTCTCCCGCTCTCCTCAGCCTCCCTCACATTCTGCACTAACAGAGTCATGAAATCGTCTCCCATGAAATATGTACAAGCTCTGACTCTCACTCGTTTCTCTCCCTCTCTGACGTATCAAACAACCCTCCCTCCCTTCTCCTATGGACTCCTTAATCTCTTCTCCTCCTCCTCTCCCTCCTCCTATAAGCTTCTACTACTTTCTCTCTCCGCTCGCCCTCCTCCTACTCATTCGACTTATACCCTCTCACACATTTTCTTCCTCCCTCTACTCCTCTCCCAGTGGAATTCAGCTGTCAGCCCTCACAGACGCAGAAACGGTTCAAACGCACGCAAACAAGCGCGCAACGAAAACACGGCCGGACACAGGAAACAAGCTGCTGGAAGGAGGAGAAAGGAGCGGAGGAGGGGGACGACAAAAAACTCCTCCTCTGTTCTTTGACAGCCCCACAAATTGAGGAAAGCAGTAGAGAGGAGCGGCAGATGAAGTCTCGGGAGGAGATGTGAGGTTGAGCATGCTGGCACGGCCCTGACAATGAGGAGCAATTGTCAAACTGTAAACATCCCGTTGAGGTTGGCGACAGAGCAGCAGGGGAGGTGAGGAGCAGGGGGGATCAAGGCGTAATCTCAGCAACCAAAAAAAGAAAAGACTGCTCCTTTTATTTCCAGCAAGATGAGTTAAGATTGAGGGAAAACAAAATAACAATAAGGGTAAGTGTTTGGAGAGGAGAGATAGGGGGAAATAATGGCAATAAAAAACAAAAACAGGCAGATATGGGAGGAGGCAGAAGACTATAGGAAACTGATGGGATTGTAGCTGTCATTATTTCCTCCCAGTTAAGCTGATGTGACAAACTAATCTGTTTTTAGGGTTTAGTAATAGAATGGGTAATTACTCCTGGATGAATGCAGAGGATTTATACAGAATGTGTCTACATGTTTGCCTTTTTATTAAACAATGTTAATGACTTTCTCTGCATGCATACAAACATTTCAACATTCCAGTCAGTTTCTTTTTCTAAATAAACTATTGTTTAAGGATGAGTTCAGATTACCATGAAGACTATTTAAACATATATTACCTTAGCCATCTTCCATCCCTCTACTGCATCTTCACCGCTGCTCCATCCCTCAGCCTTAACCAGCTCCTGGTTCCACTGCCTCAGACGTCCATCAAACTCTTTCAGCCTTTCCTCAAGGCAGGCGGTTAGATGTTCGTACTCTTCTTCTGAAGCTTCGGCAGCAGCCAGGGCCCCCTCCAGGCCATCTCTGGCCCTTAGGGCAGCTCCCTCCCACTGCTCCAGGGCGTGTGACAGCGCCCCCAGCTGTCTGTCCATGGCCTCGCAGCCCCCCGCCGCTGTATGCTCCGCCGTGGCCGCCGCGCTGCGTCGGACCCGACTGAGGCGCTCTCGGCCCTCCAGGAGTCGACACTTCACACGCTCCTGGAGAGAGGGAAAGGAAAGTTGCTAGGGAAACTGTGGCTAAGGAAACTGCACTCTCAGGATGCGTGGTCTGTGTTTAAAGCTGTGGAGCTTTTCTCTCATGTCTCCAGCTCCATCTATTTTTATCATCATGTCTGAGTCTTTGATTCCTCCTGCTCTTCATCAGTCCTGATTATTTTTCTTCTGTCATTTCTGGGATGTTTCTGGGATGCTTGACCCCCCCACTCTACCCCACCCAGCATCTGCTTTTAAGTGAAAAAAACACTTTAGAGAGATGAAGAGCAGCCAGTGACAAAAAGAGCATCCGATCAGTGTGAGAACAGACAGTTAACAGCTTTAACTTTGTACCTACAAGACATCAAGTCTCCAAAATGCTTTATCCACTCTATAGCTCAGTAAACACACATTCATAATGTGATAATTAGGACCCATGTGAAAAATCTAAATGCAAATCAATGTCTCCCCACATATTTTCTCACCACAGTAGCTGAGAATTATTTAACAGACAGAAGGATTAGTGCTGATTTCTGCTTGTAAATTAATTAGCAGTAAATGGTAGCAAAAAAAAAAAAAATAGATACTTGGCACTGATATGAAAAAACAAACATAAAACCACAAAATTTTCCACCTGGATTGATTCTCTACATAGAAAGAGTTTCATATGGTTGCTTTATCATAAACGTTACCATTTTTATAGGAATAATTTTGAGCATACATTTCCTATAACTTAGCTAAAGTATGCATTTTTTTGATTTTTTTTTTTTTATATATCTATGCCCATTAAGCTAAATAGACTAATCTGACTTCCTAGGGATGACCTGATGCATTGAATTGTTGTGTTTTCTAATAGATAAAATATATTGTTCTAATTTAACTAGTTTTATGGGAGAAAAAAATCTACAAATATTAGCAACACCGTTGCTGTCACCATCTACTTTAGGAATCTACTTAGTAGGGAATCAATTTTTTATGAGAACCAAAACTGGCATGTAAGGGGTTTTAGTATCTTTAAACACATTATTTGTTATGGAATGAGAAATTTAACAGCAGCATTATTATCCTAATATCCTTGATAAGGATTTTGTGCCTGAGGGAAGAAGCTGGAACATTTTTTGTTGTTGTTTGCAGACAAAAAAAGAACTATATATATTTGAATCAATGCTGCCAATTTCTGACACTACCAAGCCACCTTACAAGGAATAGGTGTGTGTTCCTGATTGGCTAGCTGAGTGATTTTACAGGCAATGTGAGGTCCGGTTGTTGTAAAGTAAGGACATTTTCTCTGGCCTTACAAAATATTTTGCCAGGGGTTAAGTTTAGAGCTAAGGTGTGAATTGAGTTTAGATAAGGGTTAGGATGAGGTGTGCACCAGTTATGGTTAGGTTAGGGTCCTTTTAAGGTTAGGCCATAGAAAGCGTTGAAAATGACTGAAAACCAAGTCAAGTCAAAGGGAGCCAACATTGATCCTCACTACAGATAGCAAGACATGAATGTGTGTGTGGTGATTCAGATTTTATACACAGGTTTGAGATTACAGCTGAATTCCCTAAAGACATAAACTTTAACACTTTTTAATGGGTGCAAATTACAAAAACAACAGTCAATCCAAAAATCTGCTATGCTTAACTTGCAGACAAAAAGTCATCTGTTTAATTAAGTAGTGATTATTGGATGCATAACAAAGCAAAAACGTTGCTGATAATGCAAGTTGGATTGTAAATTTAAAGACGTATGTCACCTATTTCCAACCCTTGTAGAATATTAACTGTAGGTTACCAACATGTCGGCCAGCTGATACTTTGGCCAAAAATAATTTTTTTCTGTTTTATCGACATTTTCCAATATGTGCAAAGGTTTGCTGATTCATAAATGAATTACATCACGTGAAGCACATGCATTGACACTCCCTACATTCGATAGCCTTTTCCAATGGTTTGTTTGATTTGTTAATAAATGTTTCTCTCTTTATTTCATTTTTTTTTCATTTGGTTGTATAACATTTGTTATCATATCAGGAAAAAAATAAATATCAGCTCCAAGAATCACCCAAAAACATTGGCAATACATATTGAGAGTTGGTTAGATTAAAAATAATTGGTATCTGCGTCAGTTTAAAAAACGGTTTTGGTCGATCTCTATTTTCATCTACAATCATATTAACACAACAAAACTAAATACACAAATAAAAGGAACAGACAAATATTGTCTTTGTTTTCATGAATTTGTAAAAAGTTATTTTAATCTTACAAGATCTTCATTATTCTACAGCTACTGCCGATTAAATAATTTTTACTGAAATTAAGTTAAACAATGTCAAATTAAATTCATTTAAACTACAGATGTGCATCTCTTAAGGTGTTGAGGTGCTGAATGGATACATTAGGATTTTTAAGTCTTTAACTGGATTAAGAAACAACATGTTATTTGCCTTAAATTTCATAAAATCCAGGTAAAATTATGGATCAAATACTTAATGTGTAGGTCGTAAAAATTGTTTTTTCTGTATTCACACAATTATCTCTATCCCCATCAAGGTAACTCTAGAGGTTCTTTCTTTCAACATCAATATTTCTTGAATTTTACCTTTGCATTTATGTAAAGTTGACCCAAATTAGTCTACATTTTTATGGTACTTCAGGAATCTAATTTCTAATCAACAGGTAAAACATCACAAAGAACTCAGTATTGGTATTAGGCCAGTTTAACCCTGATCAGTACATCTCTACTCCAATGGTAAGCCTTATAACCCTTTTTTTATTTGGCCGTCATGCCTGCCAGACTAAATTTTTCCCTAATTCTAGTTCAAAGACATTCTATTTGCTTTGATTTTTTTTAAATATATATATATATATATATTTAGAAAAATAAAAATAAATAAAACAGAACTATCAATAGTATTTAAACTATTTCTTTTTAGCATTTTCCTCACCTTTACTTCTAAGAGTTTTTTTCTGACAGAGGTAGAGTCTCCTGATGTATCAGACCAATGCTGTAGCTCCTCCCCTGCAGACATCAGCCAATCAGTGAGCTCACGAACAGCCTCCAGATAGTCCTGGTGCTCCAACACCACCACCTGAGCCAGACGAACTCTCTCCTACAAAACACACATACAAAGTTTAAGTTTTCAGATTTCTTTTTTTTTTTACAGAAAAACAACTAGAAAATGTGAAAAAAAAGGTTTTATTCACCTCAACCAAAGCAGTGAGATGATCACACTGCATCTGTAGCTGAGTGCGAGCGCCATGATTGAAGCTGGCATCACCTGTCTTCTTATAAAGTTCTCGGGCTTTTTCTTCCAGGCTGGAGAGCGCCATCTGGTGGTCTTCCAGGTCAGCCATTAGGGCTCTGAGTCGCTCTAATTGCGAGGCCTTCTCTCTGGGTCCTGGCTGCGGTGGGAGCGGGGCACACACCTCCCTTTTCACAGCTTCCATCCAGTTTTGGAGCTGAGCAGCACTCTCGAGGTATCCCCCCCACTGAGACACAGTCCACTCTAATCGACTAGAAGGAAAAGACATCTCTGTTTTTATCTTTGACTTCAATATTTGAATGAAAAAACGTGTTCCACATGAAAGCAAAGGGAAACCCTGAAAAACACAATTTACAAGATATGTTTTATGACTTTAAAACATGATCTAAAGATTTTTAGATCCAATAAGATTGTTTATAATCTTAAATCTTGAGTGTATTTTTCTAAATTGTCAGTAGTTCTGGCCAAGTGTTTTATCCTCTTCTATAAGAGGGTTCAAAGACAGACAAAGATGCACACCCATAATTTTCCTTGCCATCTGTCTACCCCACGTGAACAAACAGCAATATCCACACACGGGCAGATCTCCTTCACCTGCTCCCCCTCGCCTCCTGTTCCCTCATTCCCCTTAAAACATAAACACCCCACCACCACCAGTGACCCACTGTTTGCCATCCCCCATTTAGCCTCTAATGAGATCAATTTTTTTCCTAACAGGAACTATAATTGCTCAATTAAATACACACGCAAACCAGGCCATGTGCATGCTAAGGCACGTACACACATTAAGAGGGCAAACTAAGACATATCAATCAGATTTAAAAAACAAGAGGAATATTTCTCATCATGTATTTACCTTAATGGTAATTAATAGCAATGACACACAATTCATCATGATGAAAACAACAAGCTCCCCACTGTGAGGAGTTTGTTTCACGCAGATGAGTTGTCTCTAAAATCTTTGAATGGAAGGAAAAGAAAAAAAAGATCAAAAGATTTTAAGAAATGTCTTAAGCAACAATATTAATGCCAAGGCACAGCAACCTAGACAATCTTTTATTTCCTAGTGGATCATCTTCTTCTAATTGTCAATCATTCTGCTGATAAGTTTACATAAGACCTTCCTACTCGCTCGTCCAGTTAGCTATCTTTTTCTGCGCATGCGCACTTTCAGGCATATATCTGTGATGAGCTATGGTTTCAGACAGTCTTTGAAGCTGTGGAATCATATTTTTCCTTGGCCTGTTTGTGAGATAAAATGTTTAAAAGTGTGCTTTTTCTCTGCCTGAATCAGGTTGATTATTTAGAAGCCTGAGAGGTTTCCTCCCTAGTTTAGATAAGAAGGAAAAGTTTTCACTGTGTTCAAAGTTCTCACGTCCTGTTTATGGTATGGATGGGAAACAGTTGTCTGAAGTATTTATCTGACTAAATTTATGTCCTTGATGAACTGAAGAAACAATGTTTATGTGTGTGGAGTCTCTTTATATGCAGGGGTGGGTTGCTGAACACCCCAGAGCCACACTGAGAGCTGTATTCAGCTGTTTTGTGTCGTTCTCCTCTGCAGGGTAAAATACATGTTTTTCTTCCTTGCATATCAACTCTCAGTACTCATTTTTACTTCACAAAGCTCACCTTTCTCTCAGTGGGTCTTTGAAAATGGCCAAGGGTTGTTCAGACACAGTAAGCTTGTACAGTATGAGCTATGAGAACAGCAAGTTTTAACAGAGCGTTCACTAGGAAAATTGGGCTCCCTTTCAGGAGTGGGTACAGGGTTGTGCATGACATGTTTTTTTTTTAAGTGGAGAGGGCGGATCTTTTAAAAAACTTTGTGAAAATCCTCCACTATACCTTTAATGTAACCTGCAATAATAGTGTTGCTGAAGTATAAGGACCAAAGGTTTAACGTTTTCTAAAGACTCCAATGTAAGTTTCCCTGTTGAATAAAGGCTGTCATACAGCATAATGCTTATTTTCTACCACATTCAGCAGTCGTATAAAATCCATTCATATAACCAAAGGTTAGTTTAAGAAAAATGTATTTTAGGATGCAGGAATTGACCCTGCAGGGCTGCAGTGGCGCAGGCGGTAGCACTGCTGCCTTGCAGCAAGAAGGTATGATTCCCGGCCTGGAGTCGTTGTGCATGGAATTTGCATTTTCTCCGCATGCATGTTCTCCAGCTTCCTCCCACAGTCCAAAAACATGACTGTTAGGTTAATTGGCTTCATTAAATTCTCCTTAGGTGTGAGTGTGTGGGTGAATGGTTGTTTGTCCTGTTTGTCTCTGTGTTGCCCTGGGATGGACTGGCACCCTGTCCAGGGTGTACCCCGCCTCTCGCCTATTGACAGCTGGAGATAGACACCAGCACCCCTTGCGATTCCACTTGAGGAAGCGTGACGGAAAATGGATGGATGATGGAATTCCACCTGCAACCGGAGGGTTGCCAGTTTGAACCCCAGCTGTGATTGTCTGCGTCGTTGTGGCCGCGTGGTGTTTGTGTGCAATATCCTTGCTAAAATGTAGCTCAATATGGCTTTTTTAAGGCTGTTTATCCTCCAATGTTTTCAAAGAAACCTCCAAAACATTCACAGAATATATGCTAAGATTTAAAAGATAAAGAGGTGAAGGTGATTTTCTCCTTAAATACAGAAGGTAGCTGTATAGAGTGGATTTTATTTATGGGTATAAGCGTAAAAAAAAAACTTTGTTTTACCATCATGGACCATTCTCTGTTGATCCTTCAGATAAAATCAAATGAAATCCAGTAATTGTGGTCGTAAAGTAACAAAATGTTAAAAGCTTGAACGTGTACAAACAGTTGAAGATGGTGTTTTATGTGGGATACCTGTGGCAGCTCATTGCAGTAACCAATAGCGTGGCCCATGCATCTTCCACTTCCTGCAGCTGAGAGCGGATCCCTTCCTGTCCACCGGCTCCATAGTTACGCAGGGTGAGCTCAGCCTTACCCATCACCATATTTAACTTCACCTCCCCCTCTCCCTTCAAAAGCAGGATGTCCTGTGCAAACAGAGCAGAGTCTTTGGAAACGGGAACTAGACAAAGGATTAAGGCATGTTTTCTAAAACAAACAGCCCCCTCTTGTGTCTGCTGCAATAAAAATGAGTGAGAGCCGTTTGTAAAGACAAACATTTGCATATTGGAAGCAAAGGGGAATTTATATTTTTTTAAACATATTGTTCTCCACTCCCTGTGTCTCACCTGCACAGTCTCCAGTTTCTTCTCTAACTGTTCTTTGGTTCCAATCGTGCTGTCTACAGTACCCAATCTCTCTTGGATCTCCTCCAGCCAGGCCCAAACTCCCTGGAGGGCATCTCCAAAGGCCTGGCTCTCCTGGCAGCCCCGTAGTCTCTCTCTGGCTGCCTTCAGGAGAGCTTGATACTCCATCTGGAGCTGGGCTTTTACTCTGACCTCTTCTCCTGTACCACGGCCGGATTCAGAAAGAGCCTGGGCCTCCAGACAAACACGCTCAATAGACTCCCTAGATAAAAAGAAAAAAAAGCAGAAAATTACTCTGACAGTTGATCTTCCAGCATGTACAGCATATGGCCTTGGGCACCCTCTCCACAAACCTTTGCGCTATCAGCTCTTTATTTAAGTTCTCTATCCTCTGCAGCTCTTCTGTGGGATCGGCGGCTCCTCTCTGGCTCTCTACCACAATATCAGGCTCATTTTTAAGGCCGACCTTCATCTTCTTAAGCCATTCTCTTGTATTCTCCACACAACCATCAAAACTAACACAGGGACGAGGAAAACAGACATTAGATAAAGATTTTCAGTTGATATGACAGCAAAAGTCAGATAGCCTACTTCTTTAAAAGGTCAATGCTGTCTTTCAGGTCTAGCTGGCTCTGACAGCAGCAGTCCTGATAATTCTTCCATTCTTTCTGACAGGAAGAAAGACTTTCATGGATCTGTGCTGCTTCGACTTTGCTCAGGTGGAGCTGGAGCTTCCCGGCTTCTTTATGAATCTGAGAGAGACGCTCCTCACCCTCTGACGACTGCTCGAGTGAGATCTGTGGTCGAAGAGAGGAATGAGTTGCTTTAAGACTGACAGTTCTACATTAATAGAACTAAAAAATAACAAATTAATTTTAGATTAAATTGTTATTGCAATTAAAAAGGTCATGGGGTGTAAATACTTTTCGAAATCATTGATTACACAGAGAGAAACAAAGCGTTAGCATGTGAGATTTAACAGTACCTTCAGTCTCTGTAACTTGGCAGTAAGGAGGATGACATCTCCTGATTGATTGAAACAGTCTTTCAGCTCCAACTTCAGCTCTGACAGCCAGGACTTAAAGTTTTGAACAAGCCCTGTTTTGAGGAGAACAGATAGCAGATGAGCTTAAACTCAAAACATAAATAATGCTTTTTGACATTAAAGAATTGTGCACAGCAAAAAAAAAAAAAAAAAAAAAGAGGCAGAGAAGATTTAAAAGTCAAAGGAGGAGAAAAGCAAGGAGAGGTAATGTGCTGAGGCAGATGGGAAGTGTGGGCGTGTCCGCAGCATGCAGTGCTTGGCTGCCTTGGCAACAAGCCTGAAATGGCTCCCTCGAGAGCGGATGTGACGAAGGCGCCATCGCTCTCCGAGGCACAGGTGTGTGTCGGAGTGAAGAAAGCGTATCAGTGTACCTGACAATATGTGTGGACGGTGTGTGGGTTGTTGTGGGAGGACTGAGTGTGCTCTGGGGAAAAATGAAGGATAATCAACAGCAAATCTGTTGCACTGCTAACATGAAAGAATTACGCTGCATTGAGTAATTATGTTGTTTTCGATCGGCTGATTATGAGGCTTTAAGAAATGTTTTGAGTCTATTTCTGATTCTTCTGGATGAAGTGATGCTGACTGCTCTATTTGGATGAATTACTGTGTTTTACTGAAAAAAAAAACAAAAAAAACAAAACACTCCTCTAACGTAAGTCAATTTTTCAAGTGTCTCACCATTAAAGTGGAGCTGTAATCCTTCCTGGAGGCTGCCCCTGGTTCTGGCACAGCGATGGGCAACAACCTCTGTTCGCTTGGCGATGGAGGTGAGATCAGAGGAAAGGACCAAAAGCTCTTGAGATGGATGTGATCTGCTGAGGGAAGTCAGTGCATCTCTAGCTGAGTCCATGTCTGCCCTCTGCTGCTGCACAACACCCTGCAGGTCCTTCAATAGAAAAAGGGAGAAATCAAGAGTTATGACTGTTGCATTTTCTAAATCTGATTTACTGCCTCTATGCTGCACATGCAATGGCAGTTCCAGAAAACTTCAGAGGGGCGGCCAGGCGGGAATCAATATTTACTAAGGGGTGGCCTAAAACCAATAGGTGTCAAAACCAGTTGGGGATCAATCTATACTGATCATAACGTACCAAAAGGGCAGTGAATGCAAACACCTAGATTTTTCAACTGAAGACAACCCATTTTTTCATGAGGCCATTGATAATAGAGCTAAGTACATATTTATACGCTGGTGCTGTTTACATTGATTTATGGTTCTACAGAGGATGTTTAAAGAGTTGAGCACTTATTTATGTTTAATTACACACAAGACTCCGAGATGCCTGCAGAGGCAAACACTCCCCCATAAAACATTCATACTAATTATTTAAATACCATGAATTCTGCAGTAGTCCTGTTTTAATTCTAGAATTTTGTTGTAATTGGCTGTATCCGAATGTCTCCCCTAACCCCTAAATCCCTCAATCCCTATATCGATCTAGAATATGCATTTTTAAAGATTTACCACATGCAAAGTGAATTTCCACATCTGAAATAACTGTGGCCGTGGTTTTTGCATCTTTTTTTCAGTATACATCCATTGTAATCATCATTGTTGCCATAGAAGAAGTATTCGTACAATGCCAGATGAATACGGGAATGCAGACAGTCTTTATATGGTTAAACCAATCAAGAAAATAAACTTAAAATATAGTAGAATGTTTATGGAAAATCGAATATAAAAAGAAGGGTTGTTAGGGTGAGAGTAAGTATCTCTTTGCAGCAGGGATTTTTTTCTTGCGACAATTTAATCAAAGAATAACTTTACATAAAGTGCAGGTATGTTTAATTAAATATTTTTTTTGCACTTCATAAAATATTTATAATTATAACCTCCATCTCCATGGCTTTGAACCTCATTTTTCTTTTACAGACACTCTCAAACTGCCAGTAGAACACACACTGTGCTCGTTTTAACAGGTACAACCAAATCGGTTTGCATGTCTTAACGGCAATCTTTGTCATCCACAGCATGCTTACAAACAAAACAAATATATTTTGCAATTTAGCACCCTTATTTGAAAAACTTCGAAGATCAAACGCATACTCTGTGGATGTCACAGAGTACAGAGCATATACTCTGGCTTCTTCTGTTTACAGCTAGCTTAACAACATATAACCCAAGCCGGGAAAAGGCAGACATCATGTGAAAGATGCTCTGAGTGGATTAGACTAAAATGTGGCTTTTTGGGCAACATTTAAAATTAACTCTGAGTGTACAACCCTAAGCATTCTGGTTTTCTGTCATGATCCCCAAATGTATCAATTTCGTTTTTCTTCTGTGCTTTTTTCAGTATTATGCTGTTGATTGCGTTTATACATTTAGGTATTTCCATATGCGTTTAGGCTTTTCTGCTATTTGACAATTTTTCTCATACTTGATAGTTTCTTTGTGTCTCACCAAGGCTCATGTTGTGTTAATATTTTAGTCCTCCCTCAGCTTTCACACTTTTTTCCACAGCTGCACCATCCCATTGATTGCTATTATAGTTTTCTTGTTATTTCTGTATTTAATTTTCTATCTTGTCATTGTTGTTTGATGGATTACTCCACTAAATGTCTTATAATCTCTCAGTGACCTTGACTGATTTCTTTACATGAGGTTCCAAAGTTACTTGAGCACTTTCCTTGAAAGTTTGCCTGTCCTTTCATTCTCAAAGCAATGTTTTCATGGCCCACCAGTTGAAATAAAATGCTAAATATGGGATATTTTGATTTATTATGCTTACTATTATTGAAAACAACATGTTATATAATTTCCAAACCCGTGAACTAGTTGTATAGAAGATGTACTACATTGCAAAAAATACTGAAACCCTTCAAGGTTTTCCACATTTTGTAAAAGAATAGAATTCAACTTTATTGTCATTGCAGTGAACAAGTGCAAAGCAATAAATGAACTCTCTGCATTTAACCCATCCCCTTGGAGAGCAGTGGGCTGCCATTGTGCGGTGCCCCGGGAGCAGTGTGGGGTTAAGGGTCTTTCTTAATTACCTAACCACCAGGCCATGTTCATGTACAGTAATGTCTTAAAGCCATGCTTTAATAAAATCAAAGATCTTTTGATAGCTAAAAGGAATATCAATGGAATATTTTATCTTATTGTCTTAAAGAAGCAGTCTTAATTATGCACATGCCCCAAAACTGGAATGAATTAGGATTACCTTCAGTGTACAAATATCTTCAAAGGAACCAGCTTCAGTGAGGTCTGACAAGGACCCTTCCACTGCAGCCAGTCGCTCAGTCATCTGGGACATCAGGTCGTCCAGTCGCTGCTTTTGGAAGTCGAAGTAGGTCAGAGTGTGTTTGGCCTGGTTGTATGCCTCCTGCGCGTGGAACATTTTCTTCCTCAGATCCGATTCTAGAACCTGGTTGGGTTAAATCACTTGATCAGTTTTAAAAGAAAAGGCAAGTTAAGACTAGCTTAAGTGGTGCATAATGCTGTGCAAGGAGTAAAAGATGCTCAAAAAACTTCTGTGGTGAAGAATTATTTTATGTCATAAGATGTGATTACAAAAAATAGACATTTAGAATACAAATTGATTTTAGGTAAGAACGATGCATATAACACTATCCTATACCTTTTACTATGTTATAAGACACAGAAGTTAAAGTAAACCTAACAGTGTGGGAACAAAAACAATTAAAACTTTTATGTTAACTCCTAAATCATAACTTTTAACTACCAATGAAGAGTGTTCTTTATAGGCCTTCATATTTTTGCAAAGATTCAAACATCGCTTTCCATTAGAATGTTAATTGGCAGGTTAAAAAACTCTAAATAAAATAAATGTTTTTCAGTCTTAGTATGAAAAGGAACATGTTAAAGTAACAATAATAAATACATGAATTATAGTTCTGAAATCCCAAACGGTTTACTATCATACTGTTGATATATGATACATTTTTTTTAATGAGTAAAAGTATTATTATAACCCAAGCTTTCTCAGTGTATGGAGCATACATTCCCGTTTTATATTTTTGTGTCATCCCAATACTCTGGTATTTTTTACTCAAACTCTTGACAAATCCCACACTGAACTAAATACAGCTTATGAAAAACACTCACAATTACTGAGGACAAACTAATCCTGAATTTGCAGGATATGCTTTTTAATTTCTGCTGTAGTAAGAGAGCATAATTATCAACATAGACAATCCTCTTGTTCAATAGTTGTAAAGAAGTGAAAGAAGTCTTAGGTTTCTTTTTCTTGATACTGCAGACATAATACTTTACATACCGTTGTTGTCTCAAATTATATTCACCTGCATTTGTATTGGTGTCTCCTGTAGTTTGGCTCGTTCCTTCAGTTCTGCCATTCTATCCTGCAGGATGTCCAACCTCTGCTCCCTCTTTTCCATTTCAGCCTTTAGTTTAAAGTGTAAGAAATTTTAATTAGGATCTCTATCGCCTTTCTGAACACTTCCTGTCTGTCATCACTATGCTGAAGGTTGCAGCTCCAACCTGAAATGTGGTGAGACAGGCGTCTGCCAAACCCTTATCACTGAGTCTGGCAACAGTGTCGGTGAGATCGGTGATGGACCCGGCCGTCCACTGGTTGATGTCCTGCTCCATGGCCTTCAGGTCATCCCAAAGTTTTACACAGTATCCCAGCCTCTCTGTATTTGTCTGAATTTTTTCTGAGACCTGAAAGAAACGCAAAGACGAGCTGTTTGACAGAAAGCAGAGCAGAATGCATCTCAATCAAGTTCAGAGGAAGGGTGTCCCTCCTTTGTTTTTTAGCCGCCTCTGTCTCTCCTTAACAAGGGATGGTGGGCTTTTCAGGGAGGTGGAGGAAAAATGAGGCATAATTAGTTTGACAGATGTGGGAGTGAGACGTGAGGAAGCGACGGAAAGGAAGATAACCTGTCTAGACATGTTTGTTGTTCTGTCTCATTTGTGACAGTTGAGGAGATAAATAAATCCTAAAGAATGGAAAAAAATATACATATAAAAAACACACATCCTGGAGATAAACACTGTTACAGTAAATGACCCTGGTTTGTGGCAGAGTTGGATTATGAATAACATCATTCACTATTTGAAAACAAGAAAACAATTTACATTCTTTCCTTCATTAAATTTCAGTGCAAGATCTGGTTGTTTATGGAAAAATGTTGATAATGATTTGTTGATTTGATGATTTCTGTAACAATCTAGAAAAAATCCCCAAAAATAGTTTCTGATTAGTGTCAATAATGTAAATACTATCAGCTTCAGGTTTTTGCAAACAGTAAATTTATTAAAGAAGGAGCACAGCCTTAATTTTTTAGGCTCAACTCACCAGCAGCCACTGGTCCCTGAGAGATTCTATCTCATTCAGGACAGAAAACATATCTGAGTTAGGAACCTTCTCCAGTTCTCTCTGAAGTTCCTCAACTGTGGAGATGAGCTGGTCCATGTCTTCTTGTTTTTCTCTCAGGTCAGCTTGGACAGCCTCATGCTGCATGGATAGACACCAGAGCACAGATATTAAATGATACCAAGCTGCCACTAGAGGGAGAGAATGTATGACACAAACTGCAGGGTAAGAGCTACTCCTTACAGTAGCATTATGAAAATTTGCCCTTTTTCAGAAGCGACACGTTACCATCCATCCTTTCACATGAGTAGACAA
This sequence comes from Cyprinodon tularosa, assembly GCF_016077235.1. NCBI lineage: Eukaryota > Metazoa > Chordata > Actinopteri > Cyprinodontiformes > Cyprinodontidae > Cyprinodon > Cyprinodon tularosa. The sequence goes on along the minus strand of NW_024038559.1, from coordinate 735,157 downwards.
GTAGGTACTTTCATTATTTTCTGCTATATTATTTAGGCTACGGCAGTGACACAAATTGACATGCTCTCCAGCCTTTTTATATAATCCGCCTCTGTCATCTTCATGGTAAATTATATATAAAAAAACATTTATCAAATAAATACAACACCTAAATTCATGTTCTGCTAATATGATTTATCCCATTTCTGCATTTGAAGACTAATATAACGCTGCAGGATTTTTTTCACTTTTGCACCTGAAGTCCAGAAAAACAACAGAAAAATGTGCATAAAGAAACAGCTAGAGACTCCATTCCATGTTGGATGCATTCTTTTTTAAATGAAAACAACACACAGAAAAAACTATTGATACCAGTGACTGGGGCTGTGTCCAAACATACCCCAAAATCCCAGATCCCCCAATCGCTATATAGAGCAGGCATTATATAGGGAACTCACGTGATTGACCTTTTAGATAGATGACTGCAACTTTTCACTCACCATTGGTCATATAACTCCACCTCCCCGCACGGTACCAGCACATTCTTTGTTATTAGTTGCCGCTCTCAAGTAGCGACAGCCTGTGACAGCCAATCCCATGATGCTTTGTGAGGAGAGCTCTCCTCACAAAGCATTCTAGGATATATCTGCTTCTCTAGTGACCATGGATGATCCCTATTTTTCAAATTGCGTTGTGGGAAATTTTGAGTCCACTACTTTTTCCTCCACTAGACACTCGGACACTTATTTAAAATGGCGTAACCACTATATAGCTCCCTACATAGTGGTTAGGGCAGACAATCGGACACAGCCTAGGTGTCTTAAAGTGTCCCAACTGACTGCGACACATTGAACTGAATAAGGGTAATTTGCAGTGGTTAAAGGATATTTTAAGTAACATTTTCTGTCACTGATCTAATATAGCCCTGTAAACATTTCTGTTTTCCTGGAATCAGTATCTACAAATGTGGTTAAACATAACATAAACAAAGATTATTCATTGCACATTGTTTTCTACTAGAATAACAAAATTTACTGACCTGTGTGAAAACCCTTCTGGCATCCTGAGCACTGTGGTTGTGGTCAGGCAGATTATGAGCAACGGACAGAGCATTTTCCACAACTGCGTTGATGTTCATCTTCAGATGGAGGAACAAGCGTAGAAGGTCGACCACAACTCCGCTCTGCTCCTGACTGCAAGAGAACAAAGAGCACAAATATAGGAGTACAGATTGAACAAAATAAAAAAAAGTATTTAATCTTAAATGGATAAGTTAATCATCACTGTTTTGAAGGGATACCTATTTGTTATCGTTGTGTTCAGGTTTTCCCAGGCTGCCTTCACCAGTGCCACCTCTCTGAGAGCTTCAGCTGCCAGCTCGCTGTCTCGCTGAGCCAGCTGCTTCCCCTTCTCCTCCAACCATCGCTGGGAGTGCTGCACGGACTGCAACTCATCCTCCAGCTGGACAAAGAAACGCAGCCTGGGAGAAACCGAACCAGAAAAAAAACAATGAGGATTACCCAATTCCAGCATCTCATTGTTTTAAGACATCACACTGAAATGAATTAATCCATCTGGCTGGAATCTGGCTTCAGCTTATTGGCTTCAGACGCTTAAGGATCATTTAGATCTATTCACCACAGGCTTTAAATCTTAACTCATCCTTGTTGTTCTATTTTATCTTTATTCTACCAATGAGCGCTACTCATAAAGGCTGATAGCATCAGAACTGTTTTCTTTGTAGTTGTTTGGCTACCTGTTTTGAAAGGCTTGCACAGAGCACTCCCTTGCTTCCTCTCGTCTTGCATCGTCTTCCAGTTTCTTCAAATTCTTCATCACTTCTTCTTTTCTCTCTCTGAAAGAGCACCACAAAGACCCTAAAGCATCTGCTTCACTTTGCCTCCATCCGACAGCCTTCTGTATCTCATCCAGATACATCATGAGGCCGACTGCCAGTCCTCTGCAGGATGTTCTATCCTGAGGATCACTGCTGCTTTTGGATCCGCTTGATTCTATGCCACACAGGTGCAGGTGTGCCTTGCTTAGCATCCCATCCAACCCAACTGCCTCTGCTTCAAGTCGGGCCACGTCTTTAGCGACTTGCAAAATCCTGCTGTGCAGAGCTTCAGCTTTAGAATGGTCCCAGCTTCCCCTGTCCTCTACTGCTGCATTAAGGTGGGAGAGAGCCTTGGATGCCGCCTCACGCTTGGAAAGGAAAGTCTTTACTTTAGTCAGACATTCCTTACGGACGAGTAAAAGACGCTGGGACTCCTTGAAGGGCTGCAAACAGTCCTCTGTCCAGGCCTGGAGCTGCTGCTCAGCCTCTGGGGTGGAGTGGTGGAGCAGAGAGGAATTCTTTTGATTCAGTATTTCGGTCAGTAATGTGATTTCCTGTAGCTGTGCCTCATGCTCCTGTAGCAGTTTGAAAAAAGTAGACATATTTATGTCACATTAAACATTTTTTGAAGACTAGATTATAGCTACTGTTCTTATAAAGTCACCTGCAATTAAAAAATAGAAATAACAGTTTTCATACCTTTAATTTAGTGACTGCAGCTTCAACATCCGATATATGAACATAGGGAGAGCTTCTCAGGACAGAGAGGAAGTTCTCGCTTCTTTGTGCCACAGATAGAAGAGCCTGATCAAACTGCTCCAACTGATCTAAGTGCTCCTCCAGTACTTTACTCCTAAAGAGGAAGTAGACGATTTAGGTGTGAACAGAGATCTTATAAGCTAAAATGACCTAAAATACAAAGAAGTCAAAATTACCTGTATGATATACTCATGTTCACAGAGGCGAATCTCTCCTGAAGCTGACCAAGGTCATCATTCAGCTCCTGGATTCGAACTTCGTCTGCTGTTGGGTGCAGACACAGCTGGAGATTTCCAAGACCGTGGAGGAGAGCCTCATAACATGCTGTCTCCTGCTGCATTTCCTGATCAGGCAGAACAAAACCAAGCTGGATTCAAACTCCAGCCACACCAGGCGACCAAAATGATAGAAGTGGACGTTGACTTTCACATTTTACCCGGACGTTTTGGAGTTCATTCCTCAATTTTATTTTATCTGCAGAGAATGATTCGGTGTCTGGGAAGCACACAGATTCACATCTGTCCAACCAGGTCTTCATGGATGCGTTCTCTTTTTCATATCTGGACGTAAAAATTGACATTACGTTATTTTGCATAACCCTACGAAAAACATCTCTTTAATAGACTTTTAAATCAATATATTTTTTGTTTGTCAGTTCTTTTCACCGTATATCTGTTCAGTGACATGGTGATAATTTATTTATACCTACAGCGGAGATAATGAGTGAGAAACACAAAGACATACACAAGAAGCAAAAATATGATTTAATATAAATAGATTTACTGACAAGCTGCTAAATATCCACCACTAGGCTGGATCTTTTCTTTCTTTGTAAAAAAAAAAATACAGTCACCCTGGTGCAAATCTATTCATTGTCAAACCAGTGACAAAAAAGAATATAATTAGAAGAGAAAAGCAATGCTGACAAGGAGACATAAAGAGAGTGTCGAAAACAAGATCCCGCTCTGCTACTTCACACTGAAATGAGAGAATTTTTCAGGGAATAACTAAGGAAATTGACAAGGAAATGAAAATTCAGCAGAAAAGACAAGCACAATAATAACAAGGGGAAATTGCGATGTTTATACAACAGTATAAAATGTGTGTGTATGTGTGTGTGAGCAGCGACTAAACAAAATGACAGAGAAACACTCTGGAAATGAAAGATGCAAATAAACGGAACTGCTTTGTATTAAAAAAAAAAATTTCCAAGTATTGTTTTTAGAATGGACAGATCAATTAGCAATCTGAAATAAATTCACTAAACATGACTAAAAATAGACATTTTCCTACAGTACAGAATTAAAAGAATTACAAAAACTTACATCTATTAAACAGGTTTATGATCTATTGGTGATTTGTGTCCATACCTTTGCCACAGAGCTAGAAGGCTCTCCAGTGTGGATTGCTTTTCTGCGGCCTCTCCAATTAACTGTTTCTGTTGCTTCTGGAGGTCAGCCACCTCTTCTTCCAGCTGGCTGCCCTCTCCAACCCTCTTTGTGGCTGAACACAGCGCCATCAGCCTGGGTTTCAGCTGCTCAACACGCTGGCAAACCTCCTGAAGTCGATAGAAATAGTGTAATTAACAATTTGAATCCTAAAAACAAACATTTTATTATGAATATTTTATGTTGGAGGTATCAGTTGTGTTTTGTTTTCACCATGTGATCCTGGAGGATCTTGTAGGTCTCAGTTGATGATGTACAAATGACTGGACAGTCCAGTTTTTCTTTGATGTCGTTTATTGTTTTCTTTACCTGAAGCGGGGAAAAATATGTCAATAATATAGCTAAATTAGAACACCTTAAAACACGTTTTCTTGTTTTGTGATATTTTGCACCTGTTTGAGGTTATCATTGCATCTCTGCCTGTAGATGGTGCTCTGGTTGAGCTGTTCACCAAGCTGCTCTATCTTCCCCATCAGTTCGTCACAGCGTTGCCTTATCTGTACAAGTTGGACTCGGATATGACTGGCTGCTCCAGGGGTCACGAACTTGGACAGGGGCTCAATCTCAGTCTCCATCTGTACTAGAAGTGTCCTTCTCTCCTCCAATCCCTCGTGTATCGTCTAGAGAGAAGAAGAACAGCAAAGTAATGATCAAAGAAAACACACATTAGAAACAAAATTAAACAGCTTTTCCCTCAGACAAATTTGTGAATTACTTTAAAACTGGATATACTAATTTTGTTTGTAAAGCTGTCATGAGATTGACAGAACTGAGATCATATTTAATAATAAACATAATAATGAAGAAATATTCTAAATCTCTGCATTTGTTGATCCATTTATCTCTAAGAGTTATGTATAGATTTCATTCACTAAAAATTTGCTACATGCATGCATACTGTGCACCAGATAAACAAAGAGATGAAAGTATGGCAGCATTGTGTTGAAATCCTGTTTCACCGCCAGCGGTTATTAAGGATTCTAGAAAGAATATCAAAGATAAAGGAACCAAATTATTTAACTCTACTTTAAAACAAAAGGTTAAAACTACGACACAGTCAGGTATTGAGGTTGAAGCTGATCAAAAGCCTCAAACCTGATGATAGCATATGGCTAAAATGAACATCTAATCTCATTTAAATCAACCATTTTTTTTTTTAAGAATTGTCGAATATTAAATTCAGTTTCTTATCATTTTTCAAGTTAATTTGATTCCTTCCTATTTAATCCTGGATTAAGACAATGCTGTAAAGTTAATTGTGCTTACAGTTAAAACTTTTTTCTATCAAAACCCAGTTGATAAGATTACATCATTAAGCACTCATTTATTCTGAAACAGCTTGTAACAACATTGAACAGGATATTTTCTCCAGTTGTTGTCCACAAAAACTCATACAGTGTTAGGTTTCTCTTTTCTTTCATGTTTTTCTTTTGAGTATCCAGTTTTGCTTTTTTTCCTTGTTTTCTAGTTTTTATGGTTTAATTTTTAGTTTATTGTGTTCGTTGTTTTTTTCTCAGTTACTGTCCTAGTCTTGGTTCTGTTATGTTTTCTTTTGAGTGTTTAGTTTTACTTTTCTCAATGTTTTATGGTCCTAGTGGTTTAATTATTATTTTGTGGTTATTTCCAGTCTTCAAGGTTTTTCATTTGTTGCTCTCTGCTGCCCTCTTTTGTTCTCCTTTTTCCCTAGCCCTTTTCTTCTCTTGCTCTGTGCACACCTGCTCCCAGTTTCCTCATTAGCCCTCTCTTTGTTTCTGTCTCCTATAGATACTCTTGTGTTTGAGTTCCTCTTTGCTGGGTCCTCGTCTAACCTCATCAGTCTCCCTCCTACTCGTCTCTCTGAGCCTTCCTCCTGATGGCTCCTAGGTTTTTGGTAACCTTTGACTTGTGTTTTCTTGTTTTCCTTAGATCTTTGAATTTTTGGACTCCTGGTTTCTCGTTTGTTTTTTGGACTTTGTTTTCATTTAGATTTTTGGATTCCTGTTGCCTGTGGTTATATACTTTCTTCCACTACCCTTCATTAAATCTACTAAAAATGTACCTCTACCTGCCTGCCTCTGCTTTGGGTCAAAAATCCTAACCAAATCCTGACATACAGGAAGCATAATGCTGCCTAAAAATGCCAGGTTAGTTCTGTTTAATCTTTTAAGAGACAATTATCAAAAGCGCATAGGGAGTTTTCATATATTGGAGCCTGTGTGACCCCGAGTCAAATGGAGAAAACCAAACGCATCCCTTTTTTTCATCCTAATCCCCCCTGAAAAAAACTAAAACTTAATATTACAGCCATAATTAATCCATGAATGTGAATTTATGGCTTGTGAAAGGTTAAACGTAGGAGGAAAGAAAAACAAAGAATGAAAAAGTGATACCTCCACTGTGCTTATGTGAGCATCTATAGGATCGTAGGAGGATGTGAAGCTAACTGCTTCTAGCTCCCTCTCTTTCTCGTTGATCCAATGAGAAAGGGTCTCTGATTCTCTGCTGAAGCTCTCCCATTGCTCCCACATCTTCTCAAGAAGGACCAAACTGAGAAAAAAGACACTTGGGTTATCAAAAGTGTTGTTAACAAACACACAAGCGTATAAGCCTGATTAGTGGGACATATGACGCGAGTCAAACAACTGCACTCACTGATCTACTCCATTCAATGATTCATATGACTTATGTTGGCCTAATTTTGTATTTTCCATCTGGATCTTTGTTGTCCCTGTTTCTCTAAACAAGTTATTTAAAGAAAAAAGGAAAAAAACATTCTGGAAAAAAAGCAGAGGCTTGGAAGCAGAGGACACAATGGGTACATACTTCTCTTTGAGGTCTTTTTGAAGCTGTGCAATCATTTCTCTGGAGGACTGAGCCTGCTGTAAAAGAAGACCCTGGTTCTTTGGCCCCAGCTGAATATCTTCTGACTTCTCCAACAGCATATCACTGCGGATGGAATACTCCTCAATGTCTATGAAAAGCTCCTGCAAACAATATTAACAGCAATAATGATGCTTAAAAGTACTGTTTTTTTTAACATAAGGATTTAGTATTTGTTTAGAAGAGATTGTATTGAAAATAAAGAGCTGCATACCTTGAGGTGCTCCAGTTCACTCCTCAGACTCTCTAAGCTATTGAAAATCAGTTCTCTGTGTAGTTCATTGTTAGTGTCGGTAATAAACCTCCATATTTCTTCTCTTTCCATCTCAAAATTCTGCCAGCAGCTCAGGGTTGACTTAAGGTGAAGAAAAAAAAAAAAAAGATAATATAAGCTGATAGAAAATAAAAACTAGAATTAAATCAAATCTTCTACACAAAAATAATGCTTTTTTGAAAACAAGTTAAAATTCCTCCAACCAAAGATTCAGTTCAGCTTCTTTCCACATGGCGGTCAATGTGTGTTTGACATTCAGCAGAAGAAAATCAATGAATGACAGCAGCGGTCTATGTGGATGATTCATTTTCACAGAGTCTTTTGATTTTCTGTTTACTGCTGGAATAGGGAGTAATATAGTACCAGTAAATATGTTTACCAGCAGCAAATAAATCCCATCGAAATGGTGACTCAGAGAACAACAATCTAAGTTTATTAAGACATTAAATTTCTCCATACAGGTGCAGGGGAAACAAAAAAGAATGATCAGAAATTATCGAAAGCTTTCAGTGAGGCAGCAGATTCCCTGCCTTTATTTATTCTTAAGCTCAAAAATTATGTTTTCTCTTTATATTTGTCTGTTTTCAGTCATTTCTGGACAATTCAAAACAATTAGTAAACAACATACAACATTACTCTCAACCCGTCAGACAACCAGTCACAGCGCTGTTTACCTGCAGGGTGTGCTCTGTTGTTCCAGTTTTGTGGTCTACATCGCCGAAAGCTCCCTCCAGTTCCCGTAGAGGCTGACTCAGTACCTCACCTGTCTGCAGCTGGCGGCAGTGGGTCACCAGCTGCTCCGCCTCCTTTCTGTTAGCATGCAGCCTTTTCAGGTGTTGCTTTAAGAATCACAAACATGAGAGCAGTAAATTAAATGGGATATTTTCCATAGTTTAGATGACTGACAGTTATGCAGACTTACCTGGTGAATGAGGTAAAGTTGTTTGGCCTCTTCCAGGTTCTCTGCGTTAAGAATCCTGCTGATCTGCTCCTCAGCCTCCCTTTGTGCCCTCAGAGCCTCCTTCAAAGCACCATGCACCTCATCCCTCAGCTCCTCATATTGGAACATGGCAGAGCCTTCTCCCAGCTGTGGCAAAGGATAAAAAAAAAAACATCAGAAAATGCTTAAATAAATACTCCTAAGTGAAAAGTTTAATCCTTAGAGTAACTGAATATACCTGACAGAGTGAAGATAAGAGGCCACGCAGCTCGGTTGAAAGTTTGGCGAGGGCTGCTCTCTGTCTCTGGACTTCCAGCTCAGAGCTAATCTCTGACAGCCTGGCGAGGCGAGTTTTTAACCATGATAGGCTCTCCTCACGGGTTATCAAGGCTTCCTGCAGAGTCTGGAAATGGTTCAAGCACAAGGTATGATTTTAAATCTAATCTTTGAGCCTTTAACAGCAAACAGGTTTGCTTTACTCACCCGGACAGCAGCATCAATTTGATCCTGGTGATGGGACGTTACTGCTGACTCTCTTAAAAGTCTCACCTGCCCTCTTTGGGATGACAGCCAGTCAGAAAGTTCACAGAACCTAAAATGCAAAAATATAAACCATCACCAGAACCTCTTATGTACAACCTGTAAGGAACTCAGGAATGTCTCACTGATTTTGCATACCTGTCGTTCCACTCTTTCCATTTATCAGGGTGTTGCTCCAGCTTTAGGTGGGTGATCTTTATTTGTTCAGTAACTTCTTCTACAGCCTTTTTTGTAGAATCCAGCATTCGATACACCGGGTCGTTGTCAGGTAGATTATGACACAGATCCTCCATGTTTCTGATTCTTTTCTCGCACAAAATCAGAGGTTTACGTTCCTTGAAAAAGGCCTGGAGATGAAACAAGAGGAAACTGTATTTAGGTTTTTGGAGCTCTTTCTGTCAGTTTAATCTGTGCTCTAAGTTTCCACAAACTCCAGGGCTTACCCTGTGCTCTTTGATCACTCGCTCACTGGTGCAGGTGCCTGACAGGGCCTGTATCTCTCTTTCCAGCTCTGCTCTGCAGTCTTGAAGAATCAAGGCCACTCGACTTCTCTCCACATCCACTTTTAGTCTAAGCAGGTGAGAGGGAACCTCTGTTTGAAGATCCTGATAAAAACACAATCACATCCAGGTTAAAACTACAATAGCTTAGGATAATATTTCCTCTGTCAGTGACAAACTGTACCCACAGGCATCAACTCAGAGATGTGTTCATTTTAATCTAGCTGGCACTTTCTAATTGGAAACAGCCAAAGGGGAACTTTATGAAAACCAAAGGCCTCCTTTGTTAAGTTAATGATGTATTGGCTATGCACCTCAGGAGATGTAAAGTGATTAGTTACAGTGTTAATGCATGGTGACCCCTGACCTTCCAGTGCTTGTGCAGCCTGCGGACAGTTCCCTGCAGAGCCTGCTGCTCCTCTTGAGGTAGGATGTCTGTTAGCTCATCGCAGGCTTTCAAGAACACACTGAGCACCCGCTGGTCCAGTTGGCCAAAGAAATCCTGCAACAAAATGAGACATCAGTTAATAAAAGCTGAGGAGATGAAAAGATGCAAGAAGATATCTCAAGAGATAAAGTCTGATACTTTGCTTGTTCTGCCTAGTTTGTTGTCTGATTTAACTACTCCATATGTATACTTTGTAGTCTAATACCCACTTTTTTTTTATATAGACCAATAAAGTAAATATTTAATGTGAAATTTAACTTAATTTTGACTGTTCTCTCTGACTCTTACTTTGAAAACCCTTATCCCAATACATTTATTTTGTAAGCTGGGTGGAAACTTCTTTGGTGATATAACTCTACAAAAGTACTTAATATTTGGAAGATGCCAAAACCTTTTTTTTAAACCGATCTGGAAGTTGAGTTGTTTCATTGTTGGTTATTCTTATTGCTCTATTCTCCTCTTTAAAGGGTAAAACTCATATTCTATAAAGCTTAGGTACAGTAAGTAATGTTTTAAAAGCTGTTTTAAATCTTCTCTTCTTAGGAGCAGGCTAAGTGCATGCAGAGGTTTAGCTGCCTTGGTGATTTCCACCTTTTCTAGAAGGTAGAGGGCAACACCTGAGTTTTCCACAAGAAATATCTCAGTTTATGAATGAATGAATGAATAAATGAATGAAAAGCGTCATTTAAGACAACCCAGTAAAAATAATACAAACTCAATACATGCAGACAACCTATACAATAAAGACATATATTTGTGTTATGTCTGCTGTAGTGGATATGTCTTAAAAGGGAGTCAAAGTAGAAGTAAAACCTCCTCCTTTGCACCAACAGTTTTCACAATTCCTATTTAACTTATGAGTTGTAAATGGTAAATATATTTCTTATTTAATACTCTGTCTTTGCACTCACACTGGTGACTTTAAGTGTAATTGTACTGCATATAATTACAATAATGGCATTCTAATTCTGATCTGAGAGGTCCATTAATTGAGCAATTGAATTAGTTTGTCTACATATAAACAGATTCACACGTCTTCATTCAGACAATTTTAAAACTATATCCCAAATGCCCACAACCTTTGCAAAATATACCATCACTAAAAGTACCCATTGATGAACACCAGCCTTCTTCCATCTCATATATTTTAAAGAAAAACAATTCTTTTAATTCAACAAGTTTGTTCCATATTTTCTCACCATTTAGTAAAATGCTGATTATTTTAGTTCGATCAAATAAGATTTTGAAATCTAGATTCTCATGTAATTATACTCTCCCCGTCTCTCAACAAATAGTTTTGTAAGCTGTAGGGTCTCTGTTCATTTCTAGCTTTAAAAATGTCTATAAGATCAAGCAAGTTTAGCAAACAAGAACAAATTAATCATTGATTAGAGTGGTAATGATAGCCAGCCTTATGAACTCTGCTTACGGCTCTTTCTGCATCTAGCATATTAGTTTGAACTATGCCCAGGTATTACCTCAGACTTTTCAGCTATAGCTCAGGTATGGTAAAATCAGGGCTGCTCAGTAGTGCAGTGGGTAGCACTGCTGCCTTGCAGCAAGTTTCAGGTTGGCTTCCCGGTTGGGGTCTTTCTGCATGGATTTTGCATGTTCTCCCTGAGCATGCGTGAGTTCTCTCCAGGTACTCTGACTTCCTCCCACAGTCCAAAAACATGACTGTTAGGTTAATTGGTTTCTCTAAATTGTCCTTAGGTGTGAGTGTGTGTGAGAATGGTTTGTGTCAGCGTGTCTATGTGTTGCCCTGCGATGGACTGGCGACCTGTCCAGGGTGTACCCTGCCTCACGGCTGTAGACAGCTGGAGATAGTCACCAGCATCCCTCGCCACCCAAGCAGGGATAACCGTGACAGAAATGGATGGATGGATGGATGGATGGATGGTAAAATCAGTAAACAAAAGAGAATATCAAAAGATGTATAATTGAGAAAATGTTTTCATTACATGCTATAACAATTTAAATTAATTTAGTCTGAAAATGTCCTTCACATCTACATGACCTTATTTCTTTTTTTCAGATTCAAGGAAAATTTGCTTTTATGAAACACCAAATCAAAGCTTTACAAGAGGACACGTGATTTCTCCACATGAGTTCTCCAGGATTGGCACATATATTTATGTCAAATTACAATACCATAAAAGGCCATTAGAGAAACATTATGTTGTTTCTGAGCCGTAGCTTAGAAATAAAAACTCCTCTCTAACTGCAGTACTCAACGTGTCGAAAGCAGGCAATAAATATAGAAATATGGAAAAACTAGTACTAATCAAGGTGTCTCCACTGCATAACTGCATCCCTCCAATGCTTTATCCTTAACTACTCTTATTTATAGATACAGGTGTCGAATAGATCTTACTGTGTGTTTTCGTAGTAATTCCTCAGCGTCTCCAGTCTCCTTCAAGCAGCTCTGAGCTTTTTTCAGCACTCTCTCCAGTTCATGCCTTGATTCCTCAAACCTCCTCCTCAGGCTGTTATTGGCTTCCTCCCGCCTCCTCCATTCCCCAACCTCCTTAAGCAAAGCCTGAGAAGATGTTAATGGTGATCTTAATGGGTCTCAGTGGTAATATGAACGAATCACTTTATTTGCTTTACAACAAGCTAATAACTCGTGAGAAATCTGATGGAAGTCTAATCAACACAGATTAGACATCCATGGCTATTTTATATTACCACAATGGTACTTGCCCACTAAATATGTGATATTATTTTAAATGATGTTTAGTAAGGTTAGGACTGACCTGTGATGATACTTGAATTTCTGAGACTCTCTTTTGCAGCGATGACATGTCGAAATTTCGGAGCACCTTGCTGTTGCCCAGCGCTCTCTGCAGCGTCTGGTGATTTCTCTCAATGACTGAGAGACATCGCTTACAGCTTTGTTGCTGGTTGAGCAAATCCTGAGTGAATTGGACGAACACAGTTAAAAAAACAACCTACATTTTAAATCTATAAAATCCCTACTGTTAGTATTTTTTGCAACAAGCAGTAATTGAGCTTTTATTTAATAAATGATGCAAGAAGAGCAGTGGGGAAAATGAAGGTTTAAAATGTTTTATTTGCTGTTCATTTTCTAAAGTAGTATCTTTTCTACAGTTGTATTTAGAGGAGTAAATGAGAGGACCAGCTGCAAGCTCACTTTTACATTGCAGCATATTCTATCCCTGCACCTCAGGACCCTCTGTCTTAGATAGTTTCCTGCTCCAACAAGCTAGATTCAATTACTAGGCTGCTGCAGAGTTTGATGAGAGAAAACCTATTAATTTGATTCTGCTGTACTGCACTAAGGTTACATCTTACAAATGCAAAGCAACAGCTCCCAGGACCCTTTAGTGTAAAACACCACTCAAAAGAAGAGTGAACAGATTTTCCTCATTTTCCAATTCTAAAAAAATCAATACAAGACTAAAAAATGTCAAAACATTCACTACTGTTATGTGCATGACTACTTTTTTAAGAAAAACATGGAGAACACAAATAGAATTATAGATTTTTTTTTTAAAAGGTAGAATAAAAAACAAGCATAAAAAAATGACAAATGGAAGAAAACAGAAAAAAGGGTTGTGTTATGATATCTTATTTTCTGGACCTTTTGTTTCTGTTAAATTTTTACTTTTTGGGTTCTAAAGTATGCTTTGCTTCGTTCTGCGTTGTTCTCTAGATTCAAAGAATTTTTTTGTATTCTCAGTTTTGCTGCCCTCTAGTGTCATTTCCGTTCCCCTTAGCTCCTTCTAGTGACTCTGTATACACCTGCTCCCAATTAGCTAATTATTTCTCCCATTGGTTCTGTCTCCATATATACACCTCCTGTTCAGTTACTCATTGTTTGTTCCTGTCATTCTTAAGGTTTATTTCTCCCTAATATCTCCTAGTTTTCTGGTTCCTTGTTGATTGGTTCTGGTTATGGATTCTGTACTTTTGCCTCTTCATTAAATTTTGCGAGCAATCATCTATGCCTCCTCTACTCTGCATTTCAGTCCACAACAACATCCACCAACCTTGGCAGGTTGTTTGTTTATTACCGGTAACCTAAAATTAAAATACAAAGCCACCCAAACTAAATAGTGCAAAGACCCCTTTTAACAATAAAAAAGTCCAAAACCTATTTCTATATAAATGTGGATTCTGTGTTTTAATTACTGATAGAGAATCTCTTTAAAAAAACTAAGAAACCAAATTTCTTTTTTAATAATGAAACTAAATGGGAACATACAAATGTTGTTTTGAAATAACAGGACATGTAGGACAAGTAGCAACAGCCTTAGAAATATACAGTTAAATATAAAAAGAGGCAGAGTCACTGAAGAATCCCACTTTTCATTTACCCCTTTTAGTTCATTACAATATATATATTTTTTTCTGTTATTTGGTTTTAGCTTGCCATTTCATGAATACCTCATCTTACAAACACTTTCAGTTATTACATTTTTTAGTTAAGTAATCAGATTTCATAAAGACTCTGCAGTCATGGCAATGTTTTTAAACGGCATGGATCAAGAACAGAACCTTGCTATGTACAATCTCATAATCAGATGATCTAACCTGCAACTTTTGCTTCTGTTGGCCAGGTGTCTCCGAGTCCCTCAGACTAGACGTGATCCGACTTGCCCGTTCCAGGGCCTGATAGAAACCACTGATGTGTTTCTCCATCTCTTCTAGCAGAGGCAGTAAGATGTGACACTCCCTCACCAGGGGGGGACACCGCTCCCTTACCTAAGACCCAAAAATATAATCCTTCTAACAATGATGGCATAAAAGTGACTACATAAAACATACAGATTGACTTTTACAAATCCAACCTTGCTCAGCTGGGTTTTGGCCTTTGCCATGGTTGCCATGACCCTGGCTGCTTCATCCTGTGGTGCATCCTTGGCCAGGAGCTGAGCACTGCGGGCAGCCAACTTGTATTGTGTCTCCATGGAAACAACCTTTTGCTTCGTGCTCTGAGATTAGCATGTAAAGGGTCAATTGACTCTCATTAACAATGTGATCTCTAGCATGTTTGAACAGCTGGAATATGTGATAAAAAAACTTATGGATTTCAATTTAATATTCTGTTTTTCAACAAAATAACTACAGCGTGCAAATTAGAGTGGTGCTACTATTGTCTCTAGATATCCTAGATGAACTAACCTCTACATCCTGCAGGAAAGCTCTGACATTGAGGAAGGACACCTGAACAGGAGCATTCAGCTTGGTCTCTGCCGTTTCCAGCAGCTCTTTCAGGGTCCACACAGCCTTAAGGTGGTCTTTTCTCCACTTTTCAAACTCATCTGAATGAGCATACTGCAGCAAAGTAAGAGGTAAAAAAAATGAGATCAACGATTCCTGATCAAGCTTAATTAAGTATGGGAACATCTATGAGAGAGGTAAGGGTAAAATCATGCAGATCCAGTAAGAGGTTTATTTACGCTAGTGAGCATAATGTTTTATTATTTTTTTTTTCTATTTTAGTAAACTGCATTTCAGCAAAATGCTGTCTTAAACCATCACAAAACATCTGGTGGAATTTTTATTGGATGTTTGACTTGCTGCTTTCAAAGATAGACCCCAAATTTTCAAAAAAGTTGACGTCTAAATTCTAGGAAGGCCAGTTCAATAAAAGCTTTAATGTGACTGGGATCATTTTCCTGAGAGAACCCAACTGAGTCCATGTTTCACATGTCTCACTGGAAATGTCATCCTCTGATGAAATATATTTGTCCAGAGTGTTTATGGACACTTTAGGAAACACCAAGGCACAGTCATCCATATAGAAACTGCTTAAACACCAGGAACTTTTACTACACTTAGAGATATGTGCAACGAAATAAATATAAGTGTAACGATCTTGGTTCTGTTGGTTTTTGTTAAGTTTTCAGTTTCAAGTTTATCCAGGCTTTTCTTTGTTCTCTAGCTTTATTGGTGTGTTCTGGATTTAATTTAAGTTTCTTAGGTTTTCTTTGCTTGTCCTCTGTTGCCCTCTTGTGTTCTCATTTTCCCTAGCTCCTTTCCTGTTCTGCTCTGTTCACACCTGCTCCCAATCTGCTCGTTAGTTCTCTCTTTGTTTCAGTCTCTCATAAATACACTCCTTATGCAGTTCATCAGTGCTGGTTCCTCGTCTTACTTTGTCTCACCCTGGCTCCTGGTGATAGTTTTCCCCTGATGTCTCCATGGTTCTGGTTAGTCTTTAATTTTTATGTTGGGTTTTTGGAACCTGTTTTTGTTTAACATTTTTAAGTTGGATTTTTGGATTCCTGTTTTTGCTGCCTGTGTTATCCCTTAAAATCATCAAAGAACTCACCCCTGCCTCTCAGCCTCTGCATTTGGGTCCTCACAAAAACCTCCAAACAAACCTTTTTTAAAAATAAGTTTAGGAACCCGAAACAGTATCACAGCATAAGGATGGCAGCTCTATAATGGGTATAGGCCAGAGTATATAAACTGTTCTTTGGTTCGAAGGGCTCACCCTCACTCTTTTAAACACATTTTTTTCTGACACCAAAGCAAAATTGCACAACCGTTTTCTTTACTGACAAAAAATTAAGATATATTTGTTTTATTGTTGATGTTAAAATGCTTTGCCATGGATACTGATGTCGGTTTGGTGGTTCCTTGGAGGTTTCTGTACAATCCTTTTGGGTGGGCGTTTCAGTTAGAAGGCTAGTTGGAAACAGCTGGGTGTTTGTACAGGATAATAAATCTAAATACACACATAAACTGCTTATGGAAGAGATGTAGCTATAAAATGTAAGTGGTCAGGAAGAAGGATCAGACATTCAGATTATCCAAGGACATTGTTGGTAGCTGCAAAATGTATGGGGTTACCCTGTAACTGAATAAGAGACAATCATCCATATTTTAGGAAGTGTATTTATGCCTGTATCATCAGTTTTGACCACATGTGGCAACAGGGAACATTTTTACCGAATTCTCAATTATGGCTTGTAAAGTTTCTTCGTTTTGTTTACCTTACTGTATGTTTAGTCAACATAGGTGAAAAAAAAGGACACAGCTGAAAGTTGAATGTTTTCATGGTTACTTGTTTGACTTGGAGGAAGAGGTCTCTCCATCGTCCGTTTAACAGAAGCAGCTGCTGCTTGAGATGGAGCGACACGGTTTCATCGCACGTCTCAATGAGAAAATTCCCGGCATCGTTCATGGCTGCGTGCTGATCCATCCAGTGGCTGAGTTTCCTGAAAAACTCCTGGAGGAACAACAGACACTTCAGAGGGAAAGAAAAAGACTTACACGCACAAAAGAACTTTAGAGAAACAAAAAATAAGTGTCAGAGTATGAAATTTTAGACAGCTAATAAAAGGAGACAATGACAGGGATTCAAGGAAGGAAACAAAGGAGAGACAATATAGCTGGAGTAATTAGCTGTCTAATCCTCACTGAGGATGTGAATCAGTGGTTGCTATGGTAATACAACAGCAGGACCAACCTCCGTGGCTTGTGAGTCAAAGAGAATGTATACTTGAGAGGAAACTGCTAACAAGATTCCACTTTAAAGACAATAACTAACTTGTCAAAGACCTGAACACTTTCTATTACTACTCTACAATATTTTTTTAGCCAACCCAATCAAGGCGCACCTGAAGGCATCCTTCACCTATTCAGAAATTTACAGGATCAAACAGTAAGAGACTAACCTGTTTGAGGTTCTCTGGCTGGCTCAGAGCTTCCTCAGCATCCTCCAGCCAGGCCTGCAAGGAGGCCACTGTGGAAGTGTACCTCTCCCAGTTGGACAGAACCTCGTCCAGCATGCTCCTCACACTGCGCACTTCCATCGACAGACTCCTCCACTGAGTCACCACTTCTCGCAAAAATCTGCGAACTCCCATCTCACCCTCATCCGCTAGGAATCAAAAGAAATATCAATAAGCACAATCTTTATGTTGCTAGGATTCCTGCATGTTTCTCCAACTTTTAAGACTTTTTAAGACTTTCTAAGGAAAAAAAATCAAGACAAATAGAAATTATGAAGAAGATATTCACTAACTTAGATTCATCTACATACCACAAGTAAAGTGTGTATAAATAAATTAGCATTGTTGGTAGGAAACATGCTTTTACATGTAGACTATCCAGCCTCATCTCCTATAGTATAAAATAACTGTTTTCATTCAGAAATATGGCAAAAAAAGATCCAGTGGTAATTGACATAACAGCTTTTTTTTATTGCTAAAACATAAGCAAGCTTGTTTCAGTAGCAAAATTATTTTGCAGGTTTACAGAGAAACATGAAAATTTTTATGCAGGGCAAATTTTTTGTTTGTGTTAACATTTAAATATTCATAACTTTGATGTTACAAAATTCGAAAGATTTAATAAATCCATATAATTAATGATGTATAAAACAATTAAGCATTTTTCAGATGTTTTTAGGCCTGAGATCAAGATTATTTAATTTAACAACTTTTATAAGAAGATTACAGAAACTCTGCAACTTTGACTTTTGCTTTGATTAGAATGAATACTTTCTGAAATCTGCTGTTTCCTTTTTTAGCAACCAATATTACATTTATACTATGTTTAAGTGGTCTCTGAGGCCACCCTAACCTAACTAACCCCAACTTCAACCGAGCACCATCTCCTTTCTGTCTCCCACTACCCTGCCTACCTCCCTCCTCCCCATGGTCTCTCCAATGCAGGTGGGAGGCCAGCAGCTGATGCTGAAACAAAGAAAAGCCTCGGGACCTGACAACTTTCCCCCCGAGGCTGCTGAGGACTCGTGCAGATGAGCTCTGTGAGGTCCTAAGCCACATGTAAAACCTGAGCCTTTGGATGACCTCCAGTGCGGCCTCACACCAAGGAACAGGCCCACTTTAGACCAGTCGCCCTGACCTCCCACCTGTTGAAGAAGACCATGGAGACCTCATCCATGCCCACCTCTGCATTGGACCCCCTGCAGTTTGCCTACAGGCCCAATGTCAGAAAAGAGGACGCTGTCATCTACCTGCTGCAGTGGGCGCTCATCCACTTGGAAACCACTGGGAGCGCTGTTAGAGTCATGTTCTTCAACTTCTCCAGTGCTTTCAACACCATCAGATCAATAAAGCTGAGATGGAGTATTGTTGCTCATCATCAACATCTTTTCTCTCACTGACCGCCCTCAGTACATGTGACTGACCTCCTGTCAATCAGAAATAGTAGTCTGCAGCAATGGAGCCCCCCAGGGCACTGTACTTCTCCATTTCTCTTCATTCTCTCAACCTCGGACTTCACCTACAACACAGACAGCTGCCACCTCCAGAAGTCCTCTGATGACTCAGCCATTTGTGGGCTGTGTTTCTGAGGGGAACGAGCTGGTGCACCGGTCGGTCACACCAGCATATATATATATATATATATATATATATATATATATATATATATATATATATATATATATATATATATATATATATATATATATATATAGTTATAGTTATATTGATATATCTATAGATAGATATGTTAGATTTTTTTTAGCCAGACGCTGTTCACTTCCTCCTTTGATGCACCTTTTCCTCCTCACAAGTGCATTTTTCCATAGTGAGATAAATAGTCCTATCTTATCATATCTTTAAAAAGTCTCACTAGGTTTTACAGCAGATGGTACCATTTCTCTAAAACACCAGATGAGATCCACATTGAGATTGATGAAGCTGCAATGCCTTTGCAGAGAAATCTTTGACCCCTCCAAAAAAAATTAATTGCAGAAAAACTATCAACCTCATTTGTGTGCTAAATTGATTCAGTTACTCTCTGCAGCACTGCAGCAGGTATACCATATGTATTCTGGGAATGAGTAAATAATAAATCCAGGTTCACATGGATGTTAACTACAAAATCAGAATAACATATTTTATACCCTGGTCCACAGCTTTTTTTTAATGATCTCTCAACCAGCCAGTGGAAGGCCAGACCACCGAATCTACCAACACCAGCAGCGCCTGGTGGTTTATTTCATTCATGGGCCCAACCAGTCAAACCCCAGATGTCCTGATTTCTCGCCAGAGATCACTTCTCCCCTCTGCATACCCTAAAGCATCACAGCCCCGAAAAAAACTAATGAAACCAACAAACTAGCTCACATGGTCTGTGCCCAGAGACCGGCAGAAGTGGAGCAGCCCCTTAAACAGGCAAATGGGGTCGTATTCCCCACTGAGAGCTGGAAACGAAGGAACCTCATTTAGTTGTAGCCTGCAGACTCCCTTCTTCAAGCTAATTGTAAAATCAGTCAGCGCTTGCTTGGATGAGCTGCCGAACAAAAACACCTCATTGGTTACTGAGTTGTTGAAGAGGGAAGCTAAAGTTGAGATATAACGTGCATTTGTTTTAATTTGATGTCAGGCTGAATGAGTTTGGGGGCATGTAATTCTTTTAAAACAAACCTAACCAAATGAAGAAAATACAACTGGCTTGATGATATTAAATATCGTATCCATCAGAGATATAAATACAGTGATTGAGTTATACTGCTGTGAGTCATGCTTCCTATGAGTAACTTGGACACATTTATTTTGGTTCGGGATTATTAAAATTATTTCTGGTGATTGGATGCAGAAACAAACTGTTAGAAACAAATCTAAAATCTATTTGTTAAATCCAAGGTTTTCTCAATTTTTTTGCGTTATTGTTTTAGGCATTAGGCAACCATTTTAAAATGATCTTGTGTCTGGTAAAACAGGGTTTGATTATGCAGAAAAGTTCAACTTAATTATATCAGTGCCAGCGGATGCTTTTTTATTAGTACTGACAAAACTAAGAAATTGTTTTTTCATGAAAAACAAAAAAAAAAAAATCTCTTGAATTACTTTAGGTCAGCATAAAAAGTGGAATCACTGGTTAAGTAACAGAAATAAAAAATCTGGGGATATCACTTTAAAAGCCCTATTAATATAATTAAATAAATATTTGGAAAATGTAAAGTTTCAATCACTTTAACAGATGAAATACCATTTTAGTATTAACCATGCAACCCCTAATTGTCTTTAAGCATAAAAATAAATATAGAAGAAAAAAACTAAAGAACTGTGCATCTTTGAAATCCTTTGTCGGGTCTTTGTTGGGTATGATTTTCTAACATCTGTCAGCTTGTGCCAGATTTCCTAAATTCTTTTCATCACACTCTGAATACATAGCAATCATGATCAGGTCAGCAGATCTATATTTCAATAAATTAAACTTTAAATTAAACTATTTGGTGGCCTAAAAATCAGAGTTCTCACCCGAGCTGTCCAAACTGACGTAGGCCTCTGCAGACTCTTTGAGGGACTGGAACAGCGCTTCATAATTCTCAAAGAAATGTTGCTTCTCCACAAATGACTACAGAAAAGAGGTGTGAGTGGAAATAAAATACTGTCCTAGTTTCACAAGAACTTTTTTATTTCATATATGTTAATGAAACTCTAAAAATTAAAATATAACAAGGTGGAATTCAAATAAAAACAAGTACTTACAATATAGTTGTTGAGCATCAGCTCGACGGATTCCTGATGGCCATATTTGATGATCCAGGATTTCAGCCTGGACTCTGCCAGTGTGAGGAAGGCCTGCATGTGATGTTTGTTCTCCAGGAATGCCATCCTGGCCAAATGGATGCTGGAGGATGTAGAAACAAAGTTCATCCTAAGCAGAAAGACAAAGTTTATCCATAAGACATCAGATGGCCAGCTATTCTTATATTTGGCTGTTTTCCTGTAAATTAGACTGTGAAATCATGCCAGTTTAGTTGTTTAGGTGGTCCTGCCAAGAAACACTTCTCCTCTGCTGTCTTTTTCCCAGACTCACCGCTCTGCCATGTCTTGGAGCTGATCCTGTGGAACAGCGACACCGTCCACACTTCTGTCTCTATGGATTCTCTGAAAAATCTGCTGGTGACTCTCCAGGCTTCTCAACACATCCTGCAAATTTTGCAACATAGAAAAACAAAAATTTAGGGAAAGAGAAATTATTCACCATCAAAATGCAATCATTGGTTTGCAAAAGTTAGATCTTCTTCTAGCAAATTCATTACAAAATATATATATATATATATATATATATATATATATATATATATATATATATATATATATATATATATATATATATATATATATATATATATATATATATACATATATATATATATATATATATATATATATATATATATATATATATATATATATATATATATATATATGTACACACACACACACACACACACATATATATAATGCTATTTTCTGATAACATTTTGCCTTCTTCTTTGTCAACATTGCTTACAACTGACCTTGTGCTGCTGCAGAGCTTTGTGTACAGTATTAGCTGTGATATCATGCCCCTGCTGAACAGTAATCTCTTGTCGCAGGGCTCCTTCAGCCTCATGTAGCCATTCCCCAACTGTCCCCAGAGGAGCTGGCAGGGATCTATCCAGCTGAAGGTGCCAATCCAGAAGCTAAATTAACACAAACAATAAGCGCGTTAAAACAAAAAACAAAAGATATCACTTCTGTAAAACTTTAACAATAAGGTCTCATCTAACATTGCACACACGTTCTATATAGAAGATAGATAGGGGCGCTGGTTTCTCTCACCCTGTTGGAGACCCGTTCCCAGGCCTGTTTGACCAGAGCCTGATCCACAGTCAGCATCCCATCCCGCTGTGTGGACTGTAAAGCTCCCTCCACCTGCTTCCGTTTCATCTCCAACTGGACTTGCAAGCTTTTGAAGAGCTAAGATAGATAGATAGATAGATAGATAGATAGATAGATAGATAGATAGATAGATAGATAGATAGATAGATAGATAGATAGATAGATAGATAGATAGATAGATAGATAGATAGATAGATAGATAGATAGATAGATAGATAGATAGATAGATAGATAGATAGATAGATAGATAGATAGATAGATAGATAGATAGATAGATAGATAGATAGATAGATAGATAGATAGATAGATAGATAGATAGATAGATAGATAGATAGATAGATAGATAGATAGATAGATAGATAGATAGATAGATAGATAGATAGATAGATAGATAGATAGATAGATAGATAGATAGATAGATAGATAGATAGATAGATAGATAGATAGATAGATAGATAGATAGATAGATAGATAGATAGATAGATAGATATTTGCCTCTGGTTGCAATGCACAGTAATATAAACAGATCGCTGACAGGTTACACCCTCTTCCCATGGGCATCTCATCAGCTACTTCTTTAAATTCCACCCTCACTACCTTATCATTTACTAAACCATTGAAGAGAAAATTATATCCCACATGCTGAGGTATAAGAGATGTATCCTGAGGCTTAGAGGAATGAGCCAGACAGAAAATATGACGGCGGATCTTGATCCCTACAGTGAGATGCTTCAGAATAACCCTATTAATAGGACCGTCTGGGTAGAGTGTCTCTATGTGAAACTTTACACAAACACACACTAACCTGGTACTGTTCATCAAGGCTGCCTTCAGTCTCCTGTGCCTGTACTGCCTCTTTCTCCAAGTGTTCGAGCCACATTTTGAGTTCCCTCTGGCTCTTTCGCTGTTCTCTCTTCAAGGCCAGGATGAATGAAAGGGAAGAGGGGTGAGAGGCAGACAGAGAAAGACGGACAAGGAGGAGGAAGTGTAGGAATAGATAAGAAAGAGGAGAGGGGATAAAGAAGATGGAGTAGCAGGGGGGTAAAAGAAAATAAAGAAAAGAAATAGGCGAAGAAACAGACAATGAACCGTTAAAATGTGTTCTCCTAATCTCGTCTCCTGTTGGGAAAGATCAGAAGCCCACAGCTGCCAAAAACACTCAGCTTAAGCAGGACACTTTGTCTAACACCCCCCTACTGTTTGATTGGATTTAAGGAAATCACAACGATAATAACGTAGTGCCATGCAGCACACCAACTAATGAAGCTCGTCCTGCATGGTAGACATACAATTTTTGATGAACCTGCACATTCTTTCATTGAAACAAGACACATGTTGCTTTTACAATCTCAGAAAAAAACAAAAACGTATGAGCTAGTAACAAGTGAACAAAAGCCCTTATCAGTATTCCGAGACGAAATTTAAAGTGGCCAAAAAAATAAATAAAATATCAAGCAGCTCTGGATATTTTTCACCTTAAAACTGACCTCTTCTATTCACCAGCTTCCCTCAAACAGCTTGTATCAATGCAAAGAGCCTATGCCAGAGGCTTTCATTGTCATGCTAATGGGACCAGCAGTCACAGCGCAACCTGGCAGCGTGTATAAATGGCAATATCACATCTTATTATAATGGACGCCCTGGGGCAGAAATGTCAAGTCAGGTGAGCCGACATTAGCAAACAGGATCTGTTTTGACATGAAAAAATGATGTTTAATCAAGCTTTCGTGTACAGTTTAGAGTAATACCATGGATGATTAATTCAAAAGCAGGGAAAATAAACCTAAGGCAAATACTGCATGTGGAGTAAAAGTGAAGGTATTCATTCTATTTGCATTAATCTGAGGAAAATGAGATGTTAAAGAAACCCCATGTAAACCTACCTCAAACATTTCCTCTATGTCCCGAGGAGCAAACTCATGCTGTAGGTAGAGGCCAGCAAAATGACAGAAAAGAGAACAAAAAATACAGTGGCTTACAAATGTATTCATACCAAATTTTTTAAAGTCATTAGCAAATATATCAAACCAATTTGTTTAGAATTTTCTATAGTCAATAATTATGACATGGAGCTGCCTTTTAAAAAAGGTTGAACTAAATAGATTATTAGGAAAAGTGTCCTGTGAGGAAAATCTTATCTGTTTGTTACATATTGTTATAATCAATGAGATGTCCCAAAAAGTAAAAAAAAACAAAACAAAACAAAAAACAAACTACTGGACTGTGTTTTCCAAGTTTGAAGACATTTCCCTTCCCTTCCAAAAATCTTTTTCAATTCAAAATGTCTGGATTAGCTTTGAGTTCCAATCTTTATAGATTAGCACAACAAAGTTTTGTTATGGCTCAGAACCCAGAATGTTCACATTTTGGACAAAGAACATAGGTGGTTTGAAAGGGGTGTGAAGGAAGCCATATATGTTAAGAGAGAAAAAACAACCTTAAACTGAGGGGGACTCAGGTTTTAGCTCTCAACAATCTACAACTCAGCAATAGAGTTGATTCCTACCTGCTATCAGGGGACCAAAACATCTCGCCTGGTCAGCCAGGCCAACAATGATCATAACGACTTCCTTTCAGAGGCATAGGCCAGCATCGGTATTCCAGGCTAAGAAAGACCTTAACGACACCACATTACTAAGGGACGGACTTGTTCTCCCAGTTCAATTTGCATGTTTTATAAGCCAAAACAAGGCTTTGTTGGGCTATTCTATAATGTTTGGAACTCAACGCTAATCCAGGCATTTTGAATTGAAAAGGCTTCCTGGATGGGAAGTGAAACGTCTTCAGTCTTGGAAAACGAAGTCTAGTGGAGTGTTTTTTAACTTTGTTGGAATGACTATGACATGGATGAATCTTCACCAGCATAATCCATGAGGTGGACATGGATTACAAAAGAAAATGTCACAATAAGAAAACTCAGTGATAGAGTTACGTAGACAGGGTGTTACCACTTCTTCGGGTTGTTCTTCTGAGTCGCTCTGCTTCCTGTCAGGGTGATGCTTCAAGAACTGGGCAACATAGGTCATGACAGATTTCTCATCTGGCTTGTCTACATCCACATCTAATAAAAAACAAACATAAAAACAGTGCATCTAATGTGAAGTCACATCAATTTGTCTATCAACAGTTATTCCTCATAGAGAAAAAATAATCATCACATATAAGATTGGGTTTTTCTCAGACAGACAAGTGTCATATTGACCAAAAAAACAATCCTTGGCATCTCAGACCAGTGTCTACTTCAGTAATGGAGACTCTGCCATGCCGAATCTCACGGCCTAATGGACCTTAATTATAGTGGTGTCAGGCTCAATTTGTCAAAGATCATTCTCTGGTGCAGCCATGAAGGGGCACAGATGGTGTTTGGCAATGATACCACATTGCACATCACCTTATTCGTGCTTTGTGTACCCACATCGCATCCAATGTCAATTATTTGGTATTAGATTTAATTTAAGCAAAATAAGACATTGTTCCTTTTCATTAATGATAAATCAACACAATGTACAAAAGAAATGCAGATTTAAACAGCCATAACGGTCATCTGCTCAAATCATGTTTGACAAAGTTCTTTTAAATGCAAAGAGCTGCACACTTCAGCTTCATAATAACCTGCAAGCAAAGGCTCTGAGGAATGTTATAGGAAATGTTATTTACCTGCTGGATCAAGAAGCTGTGGAATGCCTAACTCTGTCTCAGCCAATAGAAACGCCTCTTGCAGATTTTCTCGATTTGACCTCCTCCATACCTGCTCCATGTCTACAAGATTAGGCCGGAGGGCATTGATAACAGCAAAAAAGGCTAAACCAGTGCGCCAGCTGGGGCCAAAGTCTTTCACGTCAAGACCTTGACATCTAGAAACATAAAAATTTATGATGTCAAAAGCACCATTTTCATTTATTTACAGTAAAATGTGATAAATCATTTCTGTACTTGGTAGCTGTCTGCTGAACCCATCTGAGTAAAGCCTTTCTGGCTCCCCCTTGCAGAGGAGGCAGAGGTCTCCGTTTGACAGGTGGGCTGGTGGTGTCAGTGCTGCTGGTGGAGCTATCCATGGAGGAGTTACTGCTGGAGAAGACCTGCAGCTCTGGTAGGCTGCTGGTTAGCTCTTCAATCTGCAGGGAAAAGAAGACAACACATTTCAGGTTATTAATATACACCAGCTACGCTAATGAGTTCCATGCTGAGCCCTCTAAATAACAGATTTCATCCCTGCATATGTGCATTGTTCAAAAGGAAAATATCAAATGTTCTTTCTTTTATTTAATAAAGTTAAGATAAAATAAAAATTGTATAAAATAATGAAAGTATTTTAACAATGAAACTGTAGAAAGACTTTCTCTGCTTTTTTTTTTTTTACAAGTTTGTGGTCATAAAAATAAAACTTAAAGGAATAGTACACCCAAAACATATACACTCCTATACACTACTGTTTATGCTCTAAAAACATTTTAAATGACTTTGTTTCGAGTAAATTATGGATGCTACCCACTCAGGACACTTGGAATACATTGGACGAGCAGTATGGAGGAATATTGACACGTTTTTTGTGGACTTTTATGGACCTTTCTGTCTCGGGCACCATAGACCTCCATTATTTGAATGTCAGCAGACAGCAAGAAGCCTCCCAGATCTCCAGATGCATTTGAGATATCAAAAAAGTACTCCAGAGTTTTGTTCAGCATGGGGGTGAGTAGAAAATGAAGGCTAATCATGTTTTGGGTGTACTATTCCTTAAAGTTTAAAGAACAGTTATACGAATCCTTAAATTACCAGCTAATACTAATTGTTAAGGAAACAAAATTCAGTAAAGTTTAACTTTGCTTGCATCAAATATTTGAAGCAGCAATAACAAAGCTGAACTGAGCACCTGAGAACAAAAACTGTGTCGATCTAAATCTCCACAGACACACCTAAGACAGCTCTTTATATCATCAGATGAAGATCTTCTGTTAAAATTATAGCATTTCCCCTCACTATGGTGCTGTGTAAACTATGACTACAGCTATGATTAAAGGGTGCAAAGAAATCGCTGCAGACACACCTGAAAAATGATTGATGAGATGTCAAGTTAAGGCAAGGCAAGTAAAGGTACAGTAACATCAGTAGAGGATTGTGTTTCAACCAGAGCAGATCTATGGATATAGCAACGGATATATCGGATCCATTGGACAAAATATTGGACCAAAGTCTCATTAAAATATGGAACATAATCAGTGAGGATATTGCCAATGATTCAGATTCAATTAAATTCATAAGTGCTTTATTAATCCCAAAGGAAAATTTAATAAGTCAATATCCTTCATGCCAGAAAGACCGACTTGCCGCCAAACAATTTGGCTGCAACATTATAGAAAACTACTAACGTGTTTTCATTCTCTATACTCATTTGAGGTAAATCTCAGAGATATAATGATCTTTTCAGACCAACTGTTGAGTCGTGCATGTCAACAAAGACCAAATCAAAACTTTCCTTTTCCGATCCATGGAAGAAGAAAAAGATGAATATATATGTGTATAACATGGGACATAAATCCTCAGGATCTAGTCTTGCCTGGTCATCAGTTTTTGAGATTCATATTTATGCAAAGATAATCTAACCCAATTGATTGTAAAATAAGAAACAGTTCAACAAATCTTTCAACATGTGGCAAAATATATGAGTGTAATTTGCAGAGTTTACTTAAACGTCTACCTTCATGGTTCTTCATGTTATGTAATGTTTATTAACTGTCGGTGCTATTAAAGGCTGGTTTATGTAAAATTTAAATGATCTGTCCACAGGGATTAGCTTTTATCTTGTTCCCTACAATTATGCTTTTCCAATAAATACTCTAGCATGTGCATAAAATCAGATACAGTATGCTAGTACAACACAAGGCTTGTAATTTTAAAGTTTTCGATCATACCTTCACCAAGATGTTAGACTGCAGTTAAATTCCCAATCTTCAAGGTATTTTTTAATGTTAATAGTTTGCAAGCTGCATTTGAAAACCCAGCTGGCAAACATATTCAGATTACCTGGAAATACAGTATGATTGTCCACACCAAACCAAGTACAATCGATGGGCGTCCATCCACAATGTCGGTGGAGTTAATGTTTACCAGCCTAATCTGTAAAATAAAATAAAAAATGCAACAGTTATCATTTTTAGAGGGTCACAACTTCAGAGAGTAATTTAATGTTTTTGCCTATACGGATTAAATGATATTTCATTTAATCTGGTAAATTAAAGCTATACTGTATACATGTTCACAAAATTAATAATATAGCAGATATGTAGTCGCACAGATAAATCTAAGCTTATTTCTATCCGGACCAACAAAAAAACAGTATGAATACTGACCGGAGATCCTCTATAGGCGGACTAGGGGCAGATAAGAAAAGAAGACAAATGAGCACAGGAGTTAGTTAGGTGGAGGAGGGAGAGAGTGAGAACCTGAAGTCATTCTAGATACATTTGATTTAAAGCAAACGTCTCATTGACTGTGTGAAGGCCAACACTTCTCCGAGGTGAGATAACATGAGTGGCTGGCATTGAGTGGAGATGTATCTCCACTACACAGGCAACAGGGATTACATCCAGCAGAGATGGGTGAAAAGAAAAGCAAGAGAGGGGTAGAGAGCAGGAGGAGGGTGGGGTGGAAAGAGAGGGCTGTATCTTGTGATATGATGAAATATACTTTATTATCAAACAGAGGGTAAAATCACTGAGATGCTGGAGCACAACAGGTCATCATGTGGGCAATAGGAGTAACTCAGTATTCGCAAAAAAAAGCATCAAAGAGGAGATTGGGAGCAAGCGAGAAAGTGTGGAGCAATGCAGGGTGGTGGCTGATAAAGAAAATATGCAATACATGATTTTATATTAGAAAACACAGCAGGTCGCCCTGATAACCCACAAACCAGTAATGGGAAGAGGGAACTGTAAATAGGACTGCTGGCTCACTGTAAGCACAAATGCAGCAGTAAAAAGAAAAAAAAACAGAGGGACGTTTGAAAGTTACGTGTTTTTAAATAAAGAATTTAACATAATAAAAAAAAAAGTTTTTTTCTTTTTAACCAAACTTTTTTTGAGATATTTTAGAAGCTTTCTATTACAAACAAGGTTTCTCAACTTTGCAATAGAACAAAGCAGCTCCATGAAGGTTTCCTGTTAATATCTAGTCTGGTTACTCAAATCTCAAAGCCTTTCTTTGGCTAATAAGAAATGTTAAAACTGTCTGAAGTCATAACCTTGAGCTCAGAGCAACTATGTTGAAAATAACTTCACAGCCTTCAGATAAAAATAAACACATGAATTAAATTATTGAAATTATTTCAAGTCGCAGAATCGGGTGGAGTTTATCTTGAAAATTTGTTCTGTAACATTCTACAAGTTAAAACATGCTAATCATGGCACGTGAAATATCACGATGATACTGCAAACATTATCTTAGACATATATGCAAAATTCCTTGATGTCTCATCTCCAGACAGCAGATTAGTACCCAAGGATTTACAGTTTTAACTCTGACACACCCGAAGAAGACAAATCAATGTCCCGGCAGACATCATCTCCTACTTGTGGCTTAAGTACGCATATGCAAGGATAAGATATGTAAAGCTTAGAGAATAATCTCTACATCTCTTGACAGGGTAGAAGATCAAATCAGATATTGGCGTGCACAAGTGTCTAGAGCATTTTAATGAATCACAGCAACTTCCAAAGTATTTACATCATTGAACTTTGTCATATAAGGACACCACAAAACCCTGATGCCTTTCATTCTAATATATGATAGACAAACACCAAGTAGTATAGCTCTGTAAAAAAATCTCAAAATTTTTTTGACCTATATATATTTTGGAGTTTTTACTCTGACACTCCTAGCTATTAAACAGAGCACTGAAAAGAGGCCATTTAGGATATCACATACAGTTTGGTAGAAGTCATGCAGTGGAGATAAAGATGTGGTAAGGTGCACTGACCAGATAAGAACAAACTGAAATCTTTTAACATGCATGGGATGCAACAGGGACTGTTTAGGAGCCTACATCTTTGCAAATTGGAAGGTGGTTGCATCTAAACGGAACACAATACAGAAAAAAGACATACTGGAGGCTGCAAAATATTAGGAGATGGGAAGAAGGTCCTAAACTTAAAGCCAAAGTGACCATGGAAATTTAAGGATCGACTCATCCAAATCTCATAATGGCCTAATCAAGTTCATATTTAAATCACTTCTTTGGCAAGGCTTAAAAAATGATTGCTGAATCTCTGCATCCAGTCTGACTGAGATTAAGCTACATTATTCTTCTTGACATTTGAAACAGATGACAGCATAAATACATTTACAGGCCACAAATTAAATTTGAAAAAAACATTTTTTTTTCTTTTGGATTCCACTTTTATATATCAATTACATGAAATCTTGATAAAATACACTTTTGGATAGTAAAATCTTAAGAATGGGTACCTCTACTGATCAAAATAAATCTGATGATGAATATGGTAAACTGTTTTTATAAAGATTTGTGAAAATTAAAAAAAGATGAACCCAGTACAGATAAAATGAAGCAGGAGTAATACTGGGAGACCAATCAGTAGCAGGGATCAGAAGAGGAGGCAGAATTAGTCCAATAATTAAATTTCAAATGACTTTTTGTTACTTGAAAGCAGCTAATCGAATCCATTCAAATAATTATTTCCTACAAGATGTAGAAGAAAGATCAACCCAACAAAATCTATGCAGTCAGAAAAAAAATATACAAATGAGGTATTGTTTGTGAATAAATGAGGTATGCAAGAAGCAAAAACATGGAGAGAGGTTTGCAGGAAGAGGGAAGAAGGTCACCGAAGGTCAGCATTCAATATTTGTGCCCAAGAGGCTGCAGCTGCACGAAGAAAAAAAAACAGGGGGAAGTGGAAAGAACACATTCAAAGGAGACCTTGAACTCTTACTTTTCTACCCTCAAGGAACTTGAGAGCTGTACCAATATTGGCGACCCAGTGGATCCTCTTTAGTTTCTTGCCCTGCTCACATGGCTGGAAGGAAGAGAGGGAACAATGGACATTTAAAAAACAAAGAGAGTTAGAAGTGAAAGGAGCAGAAGTGAAATTTTAGATACAATATAGAGAAAAATAGATTAAAGAATTTAAAACAGGGACTATGCTCTCATGAATAGAAATGCTGAGAAAGACACAGGCACCAATGAGAGCTTTGTTTGACTCTTAACCATCAGATCAATAGGACGTACGAGCTTAGACCTTGAGCAACACCGGCCCAGTAAAATCCTTAAAATGTCTTTGTGTTGTGTGTGAACTCTGATCTGTCCTCGTTAATCTGGGCTTTCCTATACAATTCAAACATCCTAATACAAGCAAATCAATAAGCCTTTTCCGTGGAGTCGGGGCCAATTTCACATTCCCGTCTGCAGCTCTATAAGGCTGTATAAACAAAGAAGCAAAAATGATTCCACTGGTCTGACATCAGATCAGTTTTAGAGGGGAGGAATGGCAGCTTGGCATGTGCTGATTTAAAAAATGTTTAATCCGACAAGCTCTGAGGACATGATGTGTTTAAAGTGGGCAGCCAAGTCACATGCTAAGGAAAAGACCACGAGGCTCACCAGTTTTTGTCCAGAGAGGACTTCCAGGAGGGCCAGCAGCATCACACCATCCTTGATGTCATCAAAGAGGTCTTTCACCTCAAGAGAAGGAACACGCTATACAAAAAAACAATTAGAATTAAAACAAATCCACAAAACTCTAAAAAAAAGTATTCATAGTGCTTAAATGTTTCCAGATTTTGTCACAAGGACCAACTTTGAATTATTTTACTAGCAAATATCAACTAATGCAGACTTAAAAAAGGGAGAGACTTTTGCAGAATTTTTTGGGAATAAAACAAAACCTGCCTTTGTATTCAAACCCATTTTTTTTTATAACCATTACATATTTTCCTATCAAATGTCTAAGCTTTACCTAAAATGAAAAAAACACATTTCTTTTAAAAACTATTCCAAAGCAAGAAGTTGGTACTGCTTAGTATAGAAGGAATCTGCAAATGATTGAAGACCAAAGGATATAAAAAGGTTTGCATGTTTGTACAATTAGGATTATAATAATAGATTTGAACATTTTGGGGTTTTTTCTACTTTTTTCTACATGCTAGATCTTTCTAGAAAGTACTCTTGCCCCTTCGCCAAGAGTTACTATGTCCTTAAAAATTCTCACTTTATTTGCATAAGTTTGATAAATGAATAACCTAAAGTCTGTTTTTAGTATGAAAAAAAACTGTGTGTTGTATCCAATTTTTACTATATTTAAATTTTCAGAAGAGTGCAGTTTGTATGAATCTTTTAAAGGCTTTGTTTCAGTCTAAATCACACATTAATTCTTAGTCAAGTGTTGATTTGTTTTGACCATCTTGGGCAAATATGTTTTCTTTAATTGTGGTCTTGGACAGGATTAGGATTAATCATTCCAAGGGCTGCATATGGCTCCAAACCACACTTTGCACATACATATATGAATAAATACAAACCAAAAATCCAAATCAGAATCTGCAGTAAATCTCTAAAACTGCTGGTGGAATGCTCTGTACCCATTCTCATGACAGTAAAACTATTTATATTTCTAATAAACTAAAAAGAAATGGCTAAAATGCAAGTTTTGTTGTTAGTCTGTCATCTAAAGTCCCAATAAATCACAATGTTTAAAAAATAAATACATATAGTTAATTGTATGAAGCATTTTTTTTTTTTGCATAAGTAGTTGTTTACATAAATGCTTTAAGGTATAAACTTGGACAAAGCTTTCTCAGTGTTCCAGGAATGCAAAGACTAGGGATTTTAGATGAAATAGCTTTTGCAATGAATGTACAGAAAACTTTCAATAAAGAAGTGGTCTGTTCTACACGCCATTCCATTTTCAGCTGCAAAGCACCGACATACACCACATTGCAGCACATATATTAGTGATTTGGACATTCACATAAGCTTCTGCAACATGGATAAAGAAAATCCTTATAGAGAAGGTTTTTGGAGCCCAGACGGAGTTTGGCGCTCCTAGCGCTTCTAGTGACAGCCGGATTCACCCTATAAGTAGACTTTAAATTGGGGTTCCTTCAAATCCTAAAATATGCTGATGATTTCAAACTATCTCCTTCCTTCTGACTTCCTCCCTGACCTGACACTGACTTTCAGACTCGGGGAAATCCACATATCTCTGTTCCTCGCCAGCGCCACATCAAGGATTTCTCTTTAAGCACAGTCACATGCTGGGGGGCTGAGAGGTTTAAAGGAGTGGAAGGGGGGGAGAAAAGCATTCAGATGAGTGAACCATTCACAGGGAGATTAACAGTGAAGAGAGTGAAGGCTGAAGTAGTCTGAACGAGTGTTGCGTGAGGACTGTGTGAGCATGAGCGAAATTAATACAAACCAAAACATCGTAAACGTGTGAGAAGGATTTGGGCTGGCAACGAGACGGATCGTATAAGGGGGGGGACACTCACCCGCTTCTTTCAAAAATTAATTACAAAATATGGAAGCTCTTCTCACTAATTCCCCTTCTAATGTCGTTTCAAAGCTTTGGAGATTGAGAATACTCAAACAGGTTTTTCCACCATATCATAACATGACAGGAAAGGCTCTTACAAAAAGGCCTAACTCAAAAGGAATGAATTGTACCAAAAGCTAATTGGAGTTAAATTCACCTATTTGTTCATTAAAATCCCAAAGCTAATGAGGAAAATTTGAGACTAATTACAAAATAAGGCAGTAATATTCATTTCCTCTGTGCTGCAAGAACTAAATGAGCTAATTACATGTGAGTGTCTAGGTCATAATTGATTGAGAACAGAAGAGTTTCGAGATGCGTGTGAGTGCGCTCTCCTGTGATTCCCCTGGTACACTCGACGCCACACAATCCAAGAGATCGACAGCATGAAAGACAAAGGGAGGGGGGGGAAACAGGAAAAGGACTGAATGGGTTCACGCTAAACGGCAGCGTGTTAAATTTAAAGAGACACCTGTCTCTGGATGTCTGTTGTGAAAAATCTGTAGATGCTTAAAATGTTCTGAGAGGAAATTAATAACTGCGTGAAAACATTTGAGCTTGAGTACAATTAAATTTGCAAATCTAAAACCTTTAATATGACTCCCAACAATAGCTTAAACTTCCCAATATTGATTTCCTTTTCGCTTTGAAGTCCTATATGACCATTATAATCTTATTTAATTGAGTTTTATTCTTAAGTTTATAACAAGAAGCAAAACATGCTACAACTTCTTTGATAGGGTTAGCAGTCTGAAAGCAAGAGAAAATGAAAATCATTGGAGAATGTGTTTAATTAGAGAGTGGCTACTGATATATAACATTTTCTCATTCTCATAAATACAACATGCTGCATAAATGTACATCTAAGACTGTTGTGTTGAGCACATCTCAAGCCTATGGTATTTGCATATCAGTTGACCATTGTATGTCTGCTTTTCTGTACATTTCACCTTGTCCCTAGCCTTCATCTTTGAATAAATTATAACAGTGTAATAAACAACAGCAAAATATGCATTGTGTATCTATATATCTATCTATCCAGAAAAACATCCAGAACACAGCAAACAATAAAATGTATGACGTTGCTAACTATCATGAAACCAGTGGTGGGCGGACTGGGACTTCAAAGCCTTCTCTGTTACCTTCTTGGTGGTCCAATTTGAAGCAAAATATTTGGTTTTCAACGTATAGTACAAAATCCATATGTTGTTCCTCATGTTGTTAGCTGATCCCTTCTCCTTTTCTTTGCTTATTGCATTAAAAGCTTAGTAAGAAGAAAACTATGCTGCTTTAAGGAAAGATTACTTTTTGATTTGTTGAAATAAAAACACAAAATTGCCATGGTGTCATTGGGTGAGAGCATCAGAAGAAAATAAAATTAAATGATTGGGTAGGGGTTAGTCGGGAAGTAAACAGCCTAAGGGAGCTTCATTTACTGCTACTGTAATCTCTAAGAAAACTTGGTCCACTGATTGTGGCTCTAAAGCCGGTCTCCTGGAAAATGCCTGAGTGATGATGAACCCTCTGCTGTTCACACTGGCCACTCTATAATTAAGCTTTAAACCTCTCAGAAAGGATTTGTCAAATGGAAACTTGGGGTTCGCTCACTGAAACCCCATTACACCCCTTCAAAGTTGTCACTCCTCTGCAGACTTGCAAAGAGTGCAACTCCAAGAGCTGAAACGCTTGGCAATTAAAAGCCTGACTTTCTGTGTGGCCTACGGAACGCCAAACTATATCTAAAGACACAACCTTCAGAAACACAAGCCCTGATGCTCCCTTACAGTTTATATATTTTTTGAGTTAATCTGATGAACTGCTTTAAGTAATGATCTCCATTAATCTTCTGTATAAATTACTAGCTTCAGTACATCCCTGAAATTAAAGCTTCTAGGACTTCTTTTGTTATACCTGTGGAGTGGAAAGGTAAGGGGGAGGGGAGTGTTAGTGAAAGGAAGCTCTTATGATATGTCTCAACTCACCTAACGATTAATCACACACCTTTAGGCACTGAATTAAAGACCTCTGATAACTGGAGAAGCCTAATCATCTGCATAGCCAGGAGGAGGATTCATTTCCCACAGATAAAAGCTACACCAACCTATTTTTTTCTAAATACCGTTCTTTTTACAGGAAAAGAAATCTCAGTGTTTACTCAATTTAATTCTTGTCCTTTAATGTCTTCATTGTTAACCTTTACACAATAAAATGTCCCACTGTATCTTAGAAACTGTACATTTAAACATGTTGGAGGAACACATGTCTTTATCCTTTTTTTACCATTTGTAACACTAAGCAACTTTTTTGTCTCCTGATCAAGACAAAGCTTAGCACAAAGAGATTTTTGGAGACGGATTTAGACCAATCAGTGTCACTATGGCAACATCAGGCATCAGGTGAGCAGGGTGAGCAGTAGCTCGATGGGCAACAACGATGATTGCAACTATGTAATTTCAGCAACGAGGGAGAGACAATGCACTATGATTAAATATGCTCTTACCTCTGAATAGAATTTGATAAATGGACCCAAATTTACTGGAATATATACATTAGATTTATTTGTGTATTTGTTACACATTTATTTTGTTTTCCAAAAGTTACATAAAAGGATAAAGATTAAATTATCTAGGCTGGTACAAAAATTGCACAAAGAAAGAACTAAAGCTAAAACACAGATCTTGGACTCTTTGATTACCCTTTTTGAAATCTTATTAGCCTATAATTCCTTGCTCTCTTGAGATGAAGTCATGTTGGCTCATTTCCCTAAATCCCTGCTTTCATAGCAGGCAAAGATTTTAGATCTACAGGTTTATACAAGCAGATGTGGGACTAATAATCTCACTTTGCACAAAGTCATTTAAGTCAAATAATCAACTACCATTTATAGATAATTATTCTGACTCAAAGCAATATTTCTTTAGGAAGACAATAAAGAAACTGAACCTGAAAAGAAATGGCATTGAAAATCATTGCCATCCCTACGAGGCCCCTAAAATCATGAGGTTGGACAACATGGAGGGAAGTATTTTATTACAATTACTCTTTCCATGTTTCTCCATAATAAACCAGATTCTGGGGCCTATTTAATAATAATATAAATACACTCTAAATCAGATCAAACAGGTCTGGAACTAAGGTGACCACTGGAGAAGGTTAATTTTGTGACTGATTATTTCTGTGTTAATGCATTTTTAGGATAAACATCTTACTTTAAGCTTCAAGGATGATAGACTAAGTTTTCAGACAGTCTACCAGATTTCTATCCAGGATTACAGGGTATTTCAAGGCCTTTAAAATAGACTCTCACCCGTCCTTTATAAGGAAATAATTAATTTCTATTTTGTTGATTTACATTTATATTTACATTTGGTTAGCAACTAAAAGTTTGTATTTGGTTCGAAATAATCTTTCTTTATGTCTTATACTATATCATACTTTGAATAAATATTTTGTTGTTTGGTCCGGCAGTGATCACGAAAAAAGTTTATGTTTCAAGGCAATTTTACATGTGAATAAACACATTCTTTTTTTAAAACTCTGTAAATAAAAGTTCAACATTTTTTTTCTATAAAGAAAAATTAACCAAAATAATTGTGACACTTTTTGTAAATTTAAGCTGGCCTTGTTTTATCCGTTGAAATCCAAAGCAGATATTTCAGGAACGCCAAATGTTCACATTTAAAATTGTAAACAGAATATTGTTTTTTCCCTCTCACCAGCCTCCATGTGGATGGCATCTATGTTGGTTGTTATGGAGACCAGGCTAGCACACCAGGAGAGCTTTTTCTTGCAGCTTGTTTACATCCCTTATATTCCACCCAAGGTGGCCAATAAACTTCAGGTTCAGCTTTAAACATTTTAATCTAATTAAATAAGATTCTGTAATTCAAAGGTGCCTCTTAATCAAGCCCCAAAAAGTAAAGTACAGATTCAAAGAGGATCTCCTTGGACAATTATTGTATAGGAACTGTTAGTGATGCTTCCAAACGTGTAGTTGCTCAATTTTCTAAAAATATTTTAACATGGGAAGTTTTTGGCCAGGAAAACATACTCATATTAAAAGTTCAATCAAAATTACAGCAATTAAAATTTACCCAGGGGCACATGGTTGCCTCCCCAAAGAGTGCTTTTCATATGAATTTTCTGCTTCAACTCATTACAGTGTGGACTTTTCACGGCTGTCATAACCAAATAGAAAACCTTGAAAGGAGCATCGCTGATTGAAATAACACTTAACTGTGTTGCCCTGCACCATAATAGCCTTATCCAGCCAGCATAGAAACAGTATTATAAGCAGTATTGAGTGCAATGACAGACTACAATGCAGCATGACACAATAATTACAGACATGTGAGCGTCATCTTATTCAAAAATTAAACTCTGACTAAAATCTCTTATCTTAAACTATCTAAATTACCCTTACTCAAGCTAGTACAATATAAATTACTGACTGTAGCTTGCAGGGAAAATAATGCATATACTGTTCAAAAATGTCATTTGGATAATTAAGCAGAAAATCTTTGCAATCCTCTACTTGGAGCTAAATGAATGGAAAGAATGAAAAGCCATAATGACTATGTGTGTGGTCTTATCTGGAGAAGGATTTAATTTTTTATTTTCATAAAGAAAAAAATGTCCCAGCCTGCACAGAGGATAGATCGTGAAGTCATTCAGAGTGGAAATGAATAGAGGTGTTGAAGTTTCCCATCCATACAAACACAGGCACCTGTGTTTGTATGTTTGTGTAAATTGAAAAACACAATACTGGCAGCAGAGAAGAAGCAAACCCTCTTACCTTTGCCAAGTGGGAATTGATCCACTTTGTGAACGTCCTTTTCTGCACCGCCTCCTGCTCATCTGTAAATCAGAGCCCAGAGCATTGCCATTAGTCCTGAACGATAATAAACAAATAAGGGATTAAAACGCAATCTTCTAATTGTCTATCGCGGGGGAGAGCCGATTGGGCTTTCCAGAGAGGGCATGGTGGATTCTAATTAACTTTGATTTATCGCTCTATGCTTGATGTGTCAGAAGACAGTCATACCAAATTTTTTACCCACAGCTAACGTACTATGAAACGTCACTTGACATTTATCGATGACATTTCCACAAGCTGAACTCCTCTTTTTGCGAAGAAGAAATTCTGTTCTTGAAAATGACCTTTCAGATGTTAAAAGGACAGCGCATGAAGCAAAGCGTAATGCACATGTACTGATTTAACTCTCCAGAAGGTTGTTAGAGGTGGCCCCTGTGATAAAGACCAATTAGCAAAAGACACAATCAATATGATAGATGTCTGTTAAATATGTCCCTTGAAAAGCCACTCAGCTTAAATCTCAGGGTCACAAGCCTGATTCAAATATTAATACTTATTTTATGCTTTATTAACTTTATTTATTTATTACAAAAAGTAAATGCAAAATGATAAACTTGAGCATTAAACACTGACAGTGACTGTGTGGAAAATTAAGCATTTCCAATTATCTTTTTAATAAAGTAACTCTGCTATAAAACTACAACTGCTCGGAGCAATACATCTACAATATAGACATTCCATTCCATTTTCCGACACTATCCATCCATTCATTTTCCATTACAGTTGGGGTCACGAGGGATGCTGGTGCCTATTTCCAGCTGTCAATGGGCAAGAGTTGGGTTACACCCTGCGTAAACCCTAAACACCCTCGCTACTCTATCGCAGGGCAAACAACACACACACCTAAGGAGAATGTAGACAGTCATGTTTTGGGACTGTGGGAGGAAGCCGGAGTACCTGGAAAAAACCCACGCATTTTCAGGGAGAACATGCAAACACCATGCAGAAAGACCCTGGGCCAGGAATTGAACCCGGAACCTTCTTGCTGCAAGGCAGCAGTGCTACCTACAGCGCCACTGTGCCACCATACAGACATATGAAAGATAAAACAATTAGAAATATATCTGTCAGATATATGGTTTCACATATTGTGGTTTCTCGAGCCAATCAAAGACCATGAAAAGCCTGGCCTACTAATTCCGAATATCTCGCCACAACCAAAATGGTTTTATGCTTCACAATTTCAGGTGATAAGGTCACATTACAGCTTGAGTTTTTCCAATTGTATTTCAGTTAAGAAGACTGAATGATACTCATGAAACAATACAAACTGATTTTAACTGCAATTGAGGTCGTTCTTTCAAATATAAATGAAAGGTGAAGAGTTTTGACAGTGGCCGATTATTAGATATGGAGGATAATATTGGTCTTAAGTCAATGTATCAGTCGATTGTCAATCATTCAAAATGACAGAAATTGAGGCGATTCCCTCAGTGGTCCCCTAGTTACATATCTATAATTTATGCTTTGTATGATATATAATTCTATACAACAACAATTAAATATTGCTTTCTATGGTGGCTGTGGGGTGCAAACGCTACAATAATACAAGATATCAAAACAAATTCAAATAGAAAAATGCTGCAAGTCACTAAAACAACCATAAAATCAGAAAAAGCTGAAAACAAACACTAATTAACAGAAATGCCCCAGACCACTAGGGGGTGAAGATCAACAACTCATATGGGACCAAAACAAAACATTACTTGTCATGATCTGGGTGCTGATGACTGGTTTGATTACTCATTGCATTCACCTGTCTATCTCTACCCAGTTCTCATTACCATTTAGCCGATCCAGCTGCTCCAGCCTTTATTTAACCTGCTTGCTCCCAGTCCTCAGTGCCAGATTATTCAAGACTTTGGTGAGACTTCTCTAGCTTTCCTTAGTGTTTCTGATTTCCTGACCCTGACCTGTTCAGCCTTTGGACCTCTGAGCCTGATCCCGTTCTGATCTGTTTGCCTGATCTGTCTTCGGACTCCTGCTGGATTTCTGCCTGGATTTCCCTTCGGTATCTCTTCAGACCTGTGATCTCCTGGCTCTGGCTACAGAGCAAGTCATCGACCACGTCTTTGGCATCGCCCTCTGGATTATCCTGCCCTCCTTCATCTGCTCAGTTCTGACCTCCTGCCTATCCTCCGACCTCCCGGACTTCAGCGTCCGGGGTGGCATCCGTCGCGTGTTGTTTGTGGCCAGCCAGCTGAAGCCATCCTCATCGTCTGGGCACAGACTGAACTTTAAACCCGTCTTTCTGCCATGAATACTGGATCCTTTTGTTCAGAGTCAAACATTACTAGGACTTAATGTCTCACAGGGTCTCATATGAGTTGATGGTTGTCGCCCCTTAGTCGTCTGAGGCACTTCTATCATTCAGCACTAGTTTGCAGCTTATCTTAAAACGTAGCTGTTTTTGCTACTGAC
Organism: Cyprinodon tularosa; assembly: GCF_016077235.1. NCBI lineage: Eukaryota > Metazoa > Chordata > Actinopteri > Cyprinodontiformes > Cyprinodontidae > Cyprinodon > Cyprinodon tularosa. The sequence goes on along the minus strand of NW_024038559.1, from coordinate 694,107 downwards.
AGCTGTTTTGTATATTTTTTGTGTGTTAGCATCATATATGCATTTACAACAGGTTCTGGGTTCACTGCATGCTTTTTTGTTTGTGATTGTAGCCTTTTTTTTTACTTGCAGCAGTTTTTGCTAATTGCAGCATTTTCTCTTTTTCTGTGTTTTACTGTTTGTGAGAGTAGTTCCTAACCACTCTCTTTTTCATTAGCCAAGCTAACCAGCTTGGGCTCCAAAAGCTCTGTCAGTGTCCCAGGCATTTTGTTTTAAAACCTGATGGACAGTTTTGCAGTTCTAAAACCATTACGTTTTAAATTCTTTTTAACCCAAGTGGAAGCTTGACTTAAAGACAAAAAGCAGAAAACCTAACACATAACCCTGATGTCCACCAAGAACACCATCAACTAGGTCTGCACAATAATCACAAGAATATCTAATGTGATACTACTGCTAAAAATGGATATAACTAGAATAAAAGCAAGTCATCTACATTTTCCTGACATTTTTTATTTTATTTTATTGTCCCACCATTCTCTGTGATCTGGTGTGAGCATCTAGGACAGGACAAAGGTCAAATATTGTTTCATATATTCTTGAAATACAGAGCGCTAATGATAAAATCTTCTTACTGAATTATGCATCCATACAGCACTTTGTGTTCATCTTTAAAGAAAAAGAAAAATCTCATGCATCTCATGGGATTTTGTCCATCTTACTTCACCCAATACTTCAACACCCTTATCTAATTTAGATTCTTTTAATTTTCATATACAGTACAGATCAATAGTTTCAGAGCTTTCTGTGATTTGCATTTACTGTCACTGTGCCATTCCTGTCCCATCTGGACCATTCAGCAGTCTCCTTGAGATAAGCACATTAGCAAGGAGAGAGAAGGATGTCTGACACAGTGCCTTCCATTCCACCTTAATGAAATCTGCTGATGGACTGATTACACTCAAGTTGGTTAGTGTGTCAGTGGATGCAGTGGGCAGATGTGAACAGCGAGGGGAGTGCACGTCAAAGGGTAGGAGATTGAGAGGGGGCGGCGTTGGTGTGGTAGCAATGGAGGGGTCTACTGTTCATACATAATGCAGATACCTCCCTGCGTAGTCATACGTGCCACTGAGCAGATCCCTGTACTATGAATTAATCTTTTGATTGGGTCTGGAAATGATCAAATATTGATGGGCTGAAATATTGGATGAAAATGGGAAAAATGTAGATCCTTTAGCAGGAACATGAATGGCGGAGAAAACGGCTGTATATGCCAGCTTCTTTGGCTCAGGGACGAGGTGACTTTGAATTCTCTCTCTCTCTCCAATTTACTGTAAGCACGCACCAACACACTCAAGTTCTCTCATCAACACAAAGGAAAAATAGCCACTCAGGAAGCAATTTTAATAAAACATCCTGTCTCAACCTCCAACTTTGACCCACTCCACTGACGAAAATATAAAAAACAAATCTCATTTATTTCAAAATTTGTATTTTTTTTACACTCAGCTGTATACGTTTGCCTTACAAGGACGCAAAGCAGGGAGAAAAAAGCTTTATTTAAATATTTTTTATAAATGTTTTAGGTAAGTTTCTTTAAAATAGATGAGCAAACACAGCACTCTCTGTAGTAATATCCAAACACAAGTAAGAGCATTAGAGGACTCCAGGACAAAAAGGAGAAATTAATATTTTTCTAGTCACACCCCTGCAATGTGATGCAAGCAGGGGGTTTACTTTTCTGCTGGGTTTGCTTTTTCCACTCCCTGCAGACTTCTAAAAAAGCAGTCTCCAAACTCAGAAGAATAAACAAACATACACAGTCTGCCAAGAAACACGCTCTTCAAATGTGTCTGTTTCATGCAACAAACTTTCAAAGAGCAGGAAGAAAGCAGCCAGCACACATGAAGGCATCAACAGATTCAACGCTGCAAAGCAACTCAGAAAAAGCAAGTACTATCATTCATGAAAAACATACATACAGGAACTTTCCCTGCTGCTTTCTCTTGCCATCTTTCTCCACAGAGCACACTGCCAGGCAGACACGCTGCCCCACTTACCTCGGAGGTAGTGGTGGAACCCTGTCACCAGGTTAAGAGATGTCTTTTTTGGGGAGCCTTCCCCTCCTACTCGCCGTGCCATCTTTTAGCCCAGACCTCATGCAGGTTCCTGCTCATTTTCATGAGGACATTGAGAGGACGTTCACGACAAGCTCCAGGAGAGAATTGCCCTTGCTCCTGCCCTTGCTGGCTTTCTTTCCTCCTTTTCTTTTCAATTTTTTTTGGGAGAAGAGGGCTACCTGGGAAGAGCTTCCTGGAGCTAAGGACGCCGTCAGATGACAGCACTTTAACTGTTGCTTTAAGGTAAAAACAGAAGGACGAATTGTTGGGTCTGCACTCGTTCTTCACATCCTCTCGGTCCTGTCCTATCCTGCAGTGACGGACTGCAGACTCAGTCAGACTAGGTGCTTTTCCTGCCTGTTAAGCAGCTTGGGAGTGTGATGAGAGAGTACGCGTGATACTCACAGTGTTTGTGTGCATGTGAGTGTGTGTGTGTTAGCACTGCGCAGTGCCGGCTTGCCTCAGCATCAATCTTTCCTGCTCACATACCCCCCCTTACACTCTCTACCTTTGGTCCTCCCACGTTTTACTCTGCTGCAGGAGCAATCCACTTCCCTCCACTGGCCGGCCAATCGAAGTGCGTGGGAATGGGTGATGTCACAGCAGCCCTGTCCTGTTCTAAAAGGGGAGGACCGTAGTGGGTGGGTTTGATGGGGAGCGTTTAGCAGGTTAGTGGTAGCAGCTCCACTCTGACAGTACCACACACACATGCTCTCACACAGCATCTCTGCAACACAAGTAGAGGTATTCCCTATGGGATTCTGGCACTCTGACTGCTCAGAGATACCACGTGGTGCTGTGAAACATGCAGCTTTCTGCTCCGTAGTGCCTGCAGGGGAACACACTGTCACAGACACTCATCCTGTCTGATCTGTGTCTGTAGTCTTTTCAGAAAGGATTTTCTTTCATCTAAACCACAAACGGTACATCTGTGTATTTTGGAGCCTCTTAGCTGAACACAATAAAACACAGCAACGTCTGAATCGAGGTTCAAATAAAGTACGCCTGCACTGAAATAAGAGCTGAGAATGTCATTCATACAAAAAGTGGCATGAGAGATCCTCAAATCATTTAGGGTATTTATCTGGAGTTTTCAATATTGTATTCCTTAAAGGAATAGTACACCCAAAACATGATTAGCCTTCATTTTCTACTCACCCCCATGCTGAACAACACTCTGGAGTACTTTTTTGATATCTCAAATGCATCTGGAGATCTGGGAGGCTTCTTGCTGTCTGCTGACATTCAAATAATGGAGGTCTATGGTGCCCGAGACAGAAAGGTCCATAAAAGTCCACAAAAACGTGTCAATATTCCTCCATACTGCTCGTCCAATGTAATCCAAGTGTCCTGAGTGGGTAGCATCCAGAATTTACTCGAAACGAAGTCATTTAGAACGTTTTAGAGCCTAAACAGTAGTGTATAGGATTTCCTAATAGCGCCCCCATGCGCGCTCACGATTCTACGGAAGCCGGCAGACCAAACCAGCGCATTCAGCTCGGCAAAGAACTCATGCTCTTCCTCAACACTGAAGTCCTCAGACATTTTTCTTTCGTTGTTTCTTTCTTTGCACAGGTAAACAGCACATTTCTTCTTCTACGCTTTCATTATCGGCAGAGCAGACGCTGAATGCGCACTTTCTTCCGGTTTCGTCTGCCGGCTTCCGTAGAATCGTGAGCGCGCATGGGGGCGCTATTAGGAAATCCTATACACTACTGTTTATGCTCTAAAATGTTCTAAATGACTTCGTTTCGAGTAAATTCTGGATGCTACCCACTCAGGACACTTGGATTACATTGGACGAGCAGTATGGAGGAATATTGACACGTTTTTGTGGACCTTTCTGTCTCGGGCGCCATAAACCTCCATTATTTGAATGTCAGCAGACAGCAAGAAGCCTCCCAGATCTCCAGATGCATTTGAGATATCAAAAAAGTACTCCAGAGTTTTGTTCAGCATGGGGGTGAGTAGAAAATGAAGGCTAATCATGTTTTGGGTGTACTATTCCTTTAAATTTAACTAGATAAATTGTAACATTGTATCTGAAACCTAATGAGTGATAAAAATAATTGTTGGGTTAGTGAACACACTATAATAAGCACTACTGACGCTCTTCTGCATGGGTTAAGGTTAGGCACTTTCACTATCAGTAAGGTGTTGAGTATCAGTAATTTTAAAGGAAGCACTGAGTTCTAATAAGATGCTTAAAAACATCTATCCATCCATTTTCCGTCACGCTTATCCAAAGCGGGGTCGCAAGGGCTGCTGGTACCTCCAGCTGTCTAAGCTTGGCTGCTCAGTAAAGTGGGTAGCACTGCTGCCTTGAAGCAAAAAGGTTGCGTGTTCGATTACCGGCCCGGGGTCTTTCTGCATGGAGTATGCATATTCTCCCTGAGCATGCGTGGGTTCTTTCCAGGTACTCTGGCTTCCTCCCACAGTCCAAAGACATGACTGTTAGGTTAACTGGTTTCTCTAAATTCTCCTTATGTGTGCATGAATGGTTGTTTGTCTCTGTGTTGCCGTGTGATGGAAAGGCAAACAATCTCGATTAGGTCTGCAGGAAAAAACTAAACTTAAGACTGTGCTCATGATCGAGCTCCTTCACCATTTTTCATTTTTAGTTTTATTGACATCTATTATTGTAAGACATTTCAATAAAAAATGGGAAGTTGACAAAAGCACACAATAGGAAACCCAATCATATCACTGTAAAATCATCCTTATTATTGTGCTAGACCATGGCCAGCTCAAGTCCTCAAGTCTAGTGTCCTGCACATTTACACTGTGTCTAGTTGAATCCCCTCCTTAGCATTTCATACAGCTCTGCAGAGGTCTGCAAATGAAGCATCATTTAATATGTGTATGTTGAACTATGGAAAGAACTAAGGCATCCAGCAGACAGGCACTTCAGGACTGACTTCTAATAATTTTTTTAAATGCCAACTTTCTAAATCATCTATTATGTGTATCGGGTGTATAATGTGTTCAGCTATACATTGTTCCATTCCATAGCAACCTTTGCCCCTCTGTTTCTAATTTGCTGGGATCTTAGTGTCTCCTAATGGTCCTAAATGCATCACTCATGTACTCTTCCCCACCCAAACAGAAGACTCTTGAGCACATAGAATTTTTATCAGATGAAAGGAGCATTGTGATGTTTGGATGTTATGCATGTCATAAATATTATGCGCTAAAGTAAATCCCAAACATGTTATCTTAGTGTTCTTAGGTTATATAGTCAAATGCTAATTGATACTGATTAGCTAAAGATATTATTACCACCCAATGGTGTGTCCTGTCAGTGATGTATTCATTTTTCAATTACAAATATAACTTTAGAGTCATATTATTTAAAGCATTAAAAAGTCAGCTGCTGTATGGTTTATTTAGATACTTTATGTACATCCTTTAGAACAATAAAAATACAAAGATTCCTGCTCCCTGGATAAATATTAACATATACTATGGTTAAAGCTCTTTTGATTGCCAGCAGAGGAATGCAAGTGTCACATTTGTAATAACGTTTGTAAAGAAAAATGTACGGCAAAAATAGAATTGGCATATGGCAGCATTTGCCTTTTCTAGGGCACCTGATTTATATCAATTCTTCTATCTGATGTCATTCATCTGCACAAATAGACATCCAAACATTGCATTGGGAGCTATGGGAATATTAAAAGCTCCCAGCTCCACTTTGAAGCCAAATTCAGAGACTTTCCTGGAAAGCAATATTCTAACTGAAGTGCCGACTGGTTCCTATATCAGCTTTAGAGATGAAAGAACCATTCATCATTTTCTGTGATTTCTCCCCCCCCTCTCCTTTTGTTCTTCTGTTTCTTCCCATAAGAGATTTTAATTATGAAAGTCATCAATAACCGATGGCAGCTGTCATCCGCTATCTGTCTGTTGATAATCACACTGCTGACACTCATCCCTTTCACAGCCAAAAAAACTGCCCATTACAGTGGGATCATAAGCTTTCTCATCATATGCCTTTCACAATTTAGGTTATTTTACATTAATGTAGAGGTTTTTATTTACATTTACTTTTTGACCATGGCTCGTGAATTCATTATTTTTACTGCCAATGGAAAAAAAAGAGGAGGTTTCTTTTTTTTTTTTTTTTCCAATTCATGGTCAATACCAGCCTAGCTGGAAAATCCTTGGCCTGTAAAGTGTTCCAGCTTGGAAAAATCTATTTTTTTTACATATGGCTGTTTGTGCAGAGCTGGTCAGCTCAAATTATATCAATGTTATAAATAACAGAAACCTGTTTTTGTGTTTATATTCAAGCATTAATGTCAGGTTAAATATGTCTTAGCAGCAAATAATTTACTGCAGGGGAACTGAGCCCAGCTTTACAAGTGAGAGGGAGCTGTCCCTGGTGCTGAAACTGTCAATGAGAGGCTTTTAATTTGACAAGTATCCCGATTTAATCCTGCTTTACTATAGCTCCACACATAAGCATGTGCTGAATTCCTATTTGTACATGTTAAAGAATTTTTCCAGCTATTGCCTCTAGGGCAAAAACGAGTAAGCTGAACTTCTCTAGTGAGTAACGCTGTTTTACAAAAAACAACCCCAGGACAAAATCAAAACCAGAGGATAAGGATTCAAGGGACTTGTTACACTTCACTGTGGGGGATGGGGGAAAAATAAGGCGAGCAGGTGCATCCAGAAACACAAACACAGACTGAAACAGAGGCTTAGTTGTTTTCTCATCTATGGCATGCACAGACAAAAAAATAAAACAGAGTCCTCTAGGCTGCAGATCTCCAGAGTGTTTCAAACCTTCCAACAGAGAAAAAAGGAGGAGGGGTGAGGGTTAAAACAGACTGAACCTCAGCTGTTCAGCATCTCAACTAAAACCCCTGGCAACCTAACAAAAAAAAATAAAAAATAGAACACCAGCAGTGTCACAGAGGTTGTCGAGGTCTGCATTTTAGGTATTGCCTGGTGTTTACACAGCTATGTCTGCAGGCTGGTCTGCTTCTCAAAAAGGGGAGGAACAACATCTTTTCAAACATTAAAGAAAAAGCAAATGCCTCCTCCTGAAGGGTGGAGTAGCACTGCTTCAGCTCGTATTGTAATCCCCCCTTAGGATATTTGGATTTCCTATCTGAGAAACCAAGAGTGCTTGTTTAGTCCTTAAAGAAGTGCATAGTGGCACAATGCCACCTAGTGGAAATACAAGATGATCATTACATCTAAGCTTTGTCTCCTGTTAGAAGAAATCTCTGGGATCTGAAAAAAAGATCAGCTCTCTTAATAAAACAGTCTGGTGAGTCACAAATGAACAGGCTTTGATTCATTAATGCACCACAGTCATCTATTGATTATTCATTTCATGCTACATTTACTCAACTAAAGTGGATAAAAAAAACACATTTATACTCACTTTTATAGCATTAAAACCCCAAAGTTACTGTATTAAATTTGGACTGTAGGTGACATAGCAAAAATAAGAAGTACATCAGAATTTACCCAATGAGCAAATAAAGCACTCTTATATGTAATTTAATCTCAGCATAGTTATAGCTGTTGAGTGAAAACATCAGAACGCCATAAGAGCTGCTGCAAGAGGTGCACTACAAAATAATGATATTTATGGAGGAGATTAAAGATGTTTCTGAAAGAAAGCCAGAAGTCCAGTTTGCTCGTTTTTCCACATGCCATGTAAGGAAAAACAGAAAACATGTAACACAGTTCTCTGCTCAGCTGAGATCCAAACTGATCTTTCTGACAAACATGCTACAGTTATGCCTGGAAACTGAAAAGTTTAACTTCTCTATATCTATTATTTACATCAATAAATCTAATCTAGGGTCTAAGGAAAAACTTTTTAATGTCTGTTCATAGATTTATCTTCCTAACCTTCTAGATTTGCAAAATAGTTACAACTACAGTATGTCCCCAAAAGATTTTAGATACCATTGCATTTTACTCATGTGGCCTGAATTATAAATGCATGCCTTTATATTTTGGATTTTTTATTTTTTTTACAATCATGCATTACTTTGTAGGAAAATGTGGAAAAACGAAATTTTTGATTTCAGAAACTGCTGCTACATGCTCCTCTTTCAGTAACATATCTTCATCTGCTGTGTTACATTAATGGAGAAGCCTGTTAAAGCCATCATGTTCTAAAAGGATGGCATTGTTGTGCTCTGCGCAGGCATCCCATAATTATTTCACACACATCCAGCACAAAGATGGGAGTGATTTCACAGGATATGGAGCCTTTTAAGACCCTTTTTCATCCCTCTGTAGCCTATTTATCTACTTCCTGAATTCAGCCCTTTCACCCAAACAATTCCTAATTTTAAAACAAGCTCGTGATACTTGCTCTACAGTACTTTAGCCCTAGATCTCAATAACAGCCCCCATCACACTCTTAAAGCCTCCACTCAGCCCTCATGTGTCCATTCAGCCTCTCTATTTGTGATCCCACTTCATTTGCGGCACATTTCTCCCATTGACGACATAAGTGCTGAGACGGAAGTCCAAATGTCAGCCCATTAGCATAGCTAATTACATTTCAGTAATAATGACACCGCATTAAAGAGAGCAAGAAAAGGAGGAACAAGTCAAAGTGATTATCAAAACACCCCCCGTTTCCTCTCTCATGCACCATCAGATTCTATTCAGTCCCAGATGCGTAGAGAGGGCATTTTGCCTCTCACAAAAACATGTCCAAATATCACAGCGTTCATTACATTCAAGCCAGTGATACGGTAATTTTAGCAATTTCTGCACCTGCAGCACAGAAACAGATTTTCAGAGAAATGTACAATATGAAAATGGAAGGATGTGGAAATTTAAGTTAAGATGATCAAAATTAAATTGCAGAAAATGCTTCAAAAACAGTTTAGGAAACTAACAGATATATTGTCATAAATTAGCATTACGTCATGGTGCTGAAGCTTATTTTACTTAATCTGGTGAATTGCGTTTAGCAGACAGAAAAAAAAACTAATTTGGAAATGAACACTAACAGTTTAAACCTACAGCCAATATGTTTCCTCAGGAGCAAGAGCAGATCAAAACACAGCTGAGGACTAAGAGTATTAGAGAGACTCAGTTTGGTTTTCAAAGATATATTCAGCCTGGTGTCTCTCTGCTGGCGTCTGTTGGAAACAACTGGGGTGTGGGATGCTTTATGCATGTGGGAGAGCAGGAGTGGGTCAGACAGTCTAAGCTCTTTATCCAGGTTCAGTGGCCCGCCACACATTACGGAGACGAATAAAGTGAAAAAACTGGTGTCAGCACTGCACATGAATCACAGCGGCCTCAACAGTAAATTCACTTCTAAAGCTGATCTTTGCTGGAGAGTAAAAGATATTGCCTGGAACAGAGCCAGAATAATCTACAAAATCCTGTTTTACACATCAGATTTGAGTCCATTTATGCTTATACAGCGGCTGCATTTTCTTTCTTATCAAAAATAATCCAAACCATTGCTGTTTTCCATTCTCTTATGGGCCCGTCTGCTTCCTTCATATTTTAAAAAAATGTATTCTGGAGTCATTGAAAGCAGGACAGCAGGTTCATCATGTCAGGTAGGAGGTTGTGTTTGTGTCTAGAGGCAAACGCAGGCAGGAGACACACTTCATCCTGGTTACAACAGTAAATAACATGTCACAGATACATTTTGATTGCTCTCATGTTTGTACTGGAGGCAAATGGAAAGTGATGGTGGATATCATGCATCTGGGAATACAGTAATTGAATCAAGAAGTAAACATTGACACTACATGGGTAAACAGACGAGTTCACCTCCAGAAGAAGAGAGGACAATGAAATGACTGATCATTGATTTAACAATACACAGGTGTTATTTCCATGTAAAATATCGAAATATTTTTTCTTTTTTGTTGTTGTTGTTTTTTTTTTTATATGCTGAGCTAATAAGTCCAAAAAAGTACTCTAAACAGAATAACATAAAACTTTCAATCACTGTCTTCACTATTGTGCTCAGCTAATCACCTATCTAATCAGCCGATCTCCCAGGGGTCATGGCTTCACGGCGACCTGCTAATTTACTGCTAAAGGCACATTTTCCCACCCAATCCCAGTGTGATAGGTGGAAAAAAGGGGCTGAGGTGTCTGTGGATCAAAGATAAGAGCATACAGGGTATTGCAAGCAGTTGCTGAATATAGCTGGGGGTTAAAAGTAAAGGTGGTCAGATTTTATCTCTTTAGACATTGTTAAGTATGCCAATCAAAGTGATCGGATAGAAAAAGACTGACAAAAGGTTCTATATGCATTACAGTAAAAGTGCAGATATCGTAGCAGGGCAAAGACACCAGTTGTGGTAGAAAAACAACTGCTTCTTAATAAACGTATAAGGATGTCAACAGTAAAATGCAAAAGGAAGAAGCCCTCTTTCATCCTTTAACATAAACAGCTATGCTGAATTTTAACTGTATCTTAGGGTGCATCATGTTTGTATCGTGTAATGCTACCAGGTCTTTGTTAGAAATGTTAAAATTTCTCTTTACATTGGTCCATACATGTAAACAGGTTAGTGTTTAGTAGGAATATAGTAACTTATTACTTATAGCTTATTAAAGTGCTTATGTTTTTTTTTAACCTATACTTTACTGACTTTCTTTCTACTCACCCTTTAAATTTGTTTTTACATTGAAGTACTTTTACTTTTTTACTTAAAATTTGAGACATTGTTCCTAAAAAATTTATAATTACTGTAATTTATAATGAATGGATTTTTTTATATCCGTTTTTCCTGGTCTCCACACTCCTTACTGGTCGGTAGCGTTAATAAACCACATTGCTGTTTGCCAAGTTTTAAAGGTATTTTGGTTATGCCTCTTTAAAATCGGACACAGTTATTTTTATTATCGGGCTAGAGTTATTTTTAAATATTGTTTTAAAGGCTGATAAACCAATGTTACTGCTAAACTGTTTTGTATTATTGATAGTTAAATGTGGTGAAATGTCTTTTTTTTTGCTGGTTATTTATTTTGGCACAGTGCACTTTAGTGTTCTTTTGCTCTAAAACACAGTGGACACATTTCACTGTATTCCTACACAAGACAAATTTAGTTTTCTCATGCAAACATCCCACTTTTGATGCATGACATTTTACTTGATGGCTTTTGTGTTATTCTGAGTTCTTATACCCAGCAATGTTTATAAAACATTATCCAAGACAGATCCAGAACGCCGCTGCCCGTGTCCTCACTAAGACTAAGAAAGTAGAGCACATCACTCCAGTTCTAAAGTCCTTACACTGGCTCCCTGTATCTCAGAGAATAGACTTTAAAATACTTCTGTTTGTCTATAAATCTCTGAATGGCTTAGCACCTAAATACATCACAGACTTGCTATCAGTGTATCAACCCTCCAGACCACTCAGGTCTTCTGGCTCCAGCCTGCTCTGCATACCTAGAACCAGAACTAAACATGGAGAAGCAGCATTTAGTTCCTATGCTCCACTTATCTGGAACAAACTTCCAGAAAACTGTAAAAGTGCGGAAAGCCCGAGTTCCTTTAAATCAAGACTAAAAACACATTTGTTTAGGATTGCCTTCGACTGTTCTAGTTAAACAGTTCAACTGAAACATCATTAGTTCAACTTTTATATTTTCTTTAGTCCAACTGCTTTTAATGTTCTTTTTTGTTTCTGCATTTTTTATTTTTATATTTTTTCCTACTTGCTTTGATTCTGTTTTATTTTCCTATGTTTTAATCATGTAAAGCACTTTGCATTGTCTTTTTACTGAATTGTGCTATACAAATAAATTTGCCTTGCCAATTGTTGTGAATGATTTCTAGACTTTTACTACCTTTCTTATCAGACTCTTCACCAAAGTAATTTCTGTTGAAGTATTTTTATTTTTACATTTTTATTTTTATTGCTATATAGTTTACTGCTTAAGGTTGCTTCATAATGCTTCACAATGTATCATGTTGTGCATTGTTTGGGCAAAATAACTGAGAAAATCTAACACCTAAGACTTTCTTTAAAAATACCAGATCATTTGAACAAATACAAAAGGTTGTTTTTCAATTAAGAAAGAAAATATATATTAAGTCAACGCTATTCCCGTGTTCCCTCTGACCTTCTTGAAGGTGTGACATTTAAAAGAAGGTTAAAAGGTCAAAGAGCACCACCCTATGAACCCCATTTTTTCATGGGTGGGACCCTTTTAGTGCCTTTATCTTGCAATATGTCACTCAGACCTCCACCGTCTGTCAGACAGCTTTGCAACAGAATCAGTCAGATTTATGCTTTGAGGTTTCAAACACAAAAACTGGCTTGCCTCTCTCTTTCCCACACAGAAAAATATCATTTCATTAAACGCAGTGTTCTGTCTGATATTCCAGAAAGCCCATAGGGTATGTAAAAAAAAAAGGATCTTTAGTTGGCTGTCATGCGACGGCAGTCATGGAAATGATTCATAAAGACAATAGGGGAAGGCAAGGAGAAGAAGCAGCAGGGTACATAACCAATTATGCCGTAGCTTTGTTCCACTCTGGCCTAAGATCTAGTCTGATAGTCCCAAAGACAAAAGGGTTTACCCATTCAGCCAAATTATCATGTCCCATAAGTGCGATGGGTGAGAAAAAGATGCATGGCAGCTATTTTTAAGACTCAGTGGTGTTTTCTGCCACTGTGTAACTCTGGGCACATGAGCATGTGTGACGCTGCGGTATCCAGACCCACAGACGATGAATGTTGGTGTCACAGCTAAACGGGAGGCTGCTATGGCTCAAGGTGACCGTCTGCTCTGGTCTTACTCGCAACGGCCAAATCATAATGCCGCCCCTGGCACCAGGATGTCAACCTGGCATTGCGCCAACCTCAGGATCTGTGCCAGACCCGCCAGCAATCAAAACTAGTGGGACATGTCTCTTTTTCTCCCATTTCGTCTCCTTGTTGCTCCTTCTCTGCTTATTTTTATGGTCTTCCTGCTGTCTTTCTCATTCCTGTTTAATCTGTCCAGCACTCATAGTTTTGGCTTCACTGCAAGTCCTTCAGACATGCTGACCTCTGGTTCCTCTACCCTTTCATCCCGCCTTTATCCACTAAGATTGTATTTCCAAGGCATTGAAAGACAAGCAAACTGCCTGTTAAGAGCCTAACACAATGTTAGCAGGAACAATTCAAGCAGGTGTTTTTTCTCCAAACTTAAATGTCCTGGATAGGAACGCCTTTGCCACCCACAAAACACAGACAAAACGCCACCACATTACTTTTCTCATTAATAAGAGACAAGAAATACACAAATTCCACAGCATATGGAGGAGTTCAGGCTGGGAGGTGTTCAAAGCAGCCTCTGTTTTATCGCCATATGGTGTCGCTAATTGGTGTTCCTTCACAGAGAGGTGCACCAAAAGAGACAGATAAACAGAGAGAAAAAGGCACAGTCGCTAAAACTGGGGCAAAAAACTTTTGATTGTTTTATTGTAACGCTCAGCAGTTACTAACAACTTCCAAATAATTCCTAAAGGGGCAACGCCATCATAAATGCAGTCCTTGACTGGATAAGAAAAAGGATACATAAAAATAATTTTTTTACAGGATATGGAATGAAAATAATCATGTAACTCAACAAAATGTGAAGATAGAGGAGTTGCCTTCAAAAAATAAGTTTAACAGTTGTTTCCTTGTAGTGAAATGATTAAAATATCAAAACTTAACTTGTTTCTGTATATGCAGAAACGAACAGTCACACTGTAGTGCAGGGAGTTATAAAACCAGTTGTTTTGGCATATTACCCACTGCTACTGTAGGTACGCAGCCATACCTTCAGAAAACCAACTTATCTCTTATTTGAAACTTACAAGAGGTGTTTAACATTGTGACAGAAATATTCAATTTCAAAGCAAATCTCTTCACAGATGCTGAGGCAGTTTTAATGTTACTATCATAGTTCTAACAACTGCCTAAGACTGATAATTCACTAAAAACTAAACCTAAAAAAATAAACAAATAATGTAAGGTGATTTTAAAAGCAGCTGTTATTTAACATGTGAACAATAAAGCTTAATTTGTTATTAAACAATTTGGTCTGATGTTAGGAGCTTTACAGGGATTTTAAACCTACACAAATTATGGGAAACAAATATAACTTAATATAGTTAACTTTTAGTTGTCTAATATCATCCAAACAATTAAGCTTGCCTGTAAGAAGAAACATCAGCACCTCAGGGCTTATGGCTGAATAATAAAACTAAACATTCAGTCAAGATTTGTATGGAGGTTGGTTGAGGACCTAAATGCAGAGACCAGGAGGCAGAGATGAATCTTGTAGATTTAATGAAGAACTGAGGCAAAATCCAGAAATACAAAGAACAAAAAAAAAAAACAACAACACAGAAAGCATCGGAGAAAACTCATGTGGGAAGCAAGAGACGAGGAAACAACAAAGCAACAACAAAGAACCAGCACTGAGTGAATGCATAGGTGGTGTATATAAGGGGAACAGAATAAAATATGGGCTAATGAGCTGAATAAGGAGCAGGTGTGAGGTGAACTAACTAGAAGGAAGCCAAAGGGAAAGGAAAAAGAGTAACTAAAGACTGCTTAAATATAATGGAAAATAAACCAAAGATCAACAAAACAGAATAACTGAAAACTAAAAAATCAGAATCTTAAAAAGGGGAAAACCATGAAACATTCATCGTTTAATCGATGTGTAAAAATGAGCTAACCAATGATCAAAATTATGTCCCTTCAGAGGATCTCATTTCCTCACAGACTTGGCAAAGCTTTCATACTCGATGCCTTCCCTGAAGCAACCGGGTTTTGAACCCGGTTTCACCACGTACTCACAAATAATCATAACATTTGGTTTAATTATAGTGAAACAGGATCTAACATCAAGTATATTTTTCCCTTTTTAAGTTTCTGATTAATTGTATGTTCGATCTATTAAAATTAACAGTCTAATTCTTAATTTGATATAAAAGTCAAAAATTGATTATCAGGTCATCAAGTTAAAAAAGTGTTTGATCTCCAGACGTTGGTAATAACTAGTTGCATTTACTTGGGTGATTTTTTAAAATGTAATTCTAGAAATACTTGTACATTAATTTACTTTTTACCTTAACTTGAGTAATATTCTTGTGAGAGTGTTGCTACTCTCACTTGGGTACATTTTCTGGTTACTCAACACACTAAGAGTGACTTAAGCTATTAAAGATTGTGTGAAAATATAGTACAGAGTAGATGGTGTCGCCGGATCTACTTATCTTTTCTTTATATTCATTAACTATTATGAAGATTGATTTAATAAGTTGATTAAAAACTTTTAGGTATTTCTATTTATTTTTATCTTCTTTTATACTTTAAAATACCAGCGTTTGGATATAACTATCTGATTACATAATTTTACACCAGATATTAGGAGCCAACTGCTATTCAGTGCTTGACAAGCCATTCTTCCAAATACTTTTTCCACTCTTACTTGAGTAATTTGTTGGATGACTACTTTCTACTTTACTTGAGTAAAAAAAAAATGCTAAAGTAGTGCTACTTTTGGGTAAAATCTTTAGGTACTCCCAGCTCTGTTGATCCCCAACCAGCAACACAGATTTCTTGCTTTCACCGATCGGTTATGTGCCCATACAGCACAAGATTAGTTAAGTAAACACTAACGCCTGAGCTAAACTTGTGTGTTTAAAGTAAACCTGTGCAAGAAAGATCTATTTGTTCTTTTGCAACTGTAATTCCTGCCCATTTATAGCTTAGTATAATAGCTTGTCTCATTGGGTTTGGATGATTATCAGAAAGGCTGAAAGCTCCAATCTCAGGAGGAGTTTGTCACTACACTGGAAGAGACAGCATGTGCTTCCCATCAGGTCCATCTTAATGTTTTAGTGAGCATATAAATGATTCACACTGGTAGAAGGAGCTGCAATGGTTTAAATGAGCAGAAATGATGAGGGAGACCAGCAGAAGAACAGCTGCTGAACAGAGAGAAGGTAAGAGCTCAGTCCTCGGGAAAATCTGTATAGCGAGCATCAGTCAAAACAGGCGAGACATGTGCAAACCTTTTTGCAACCACAAATACATATATTATGGTGTGCATGACAGTAAAACGTGCGTCCCTTAGGTTTTAGATAAAATACTTGAGGTTTTACCTTTAATATAACATTACATCTGGGATTATTACAGTATGGGTCAGATTGGAAAAAGCACAATAGTATTATTCCAACAAGCCCTTTTCTCACATGTATATCTATATTGCTGATTAGATATCAGAAATGCCACATAGGCTATATGTAATAAAGCTGTTGTTAATAAAGACATTTTACGCATATCTGGGAAACAAGATCTGAGCCATGAATTGTCAAAATAAACAAAAAAAACATATGTGTAATTTCTTTCACTACCAAATATTAACACATTAGACTTTCGTATGCATCAGAAATGAAAAAGCACCTTTTTCGTCAATAACAGTGGCCTAGTTTTTCTTAAATCCCTGGAAACATCCAAGGTGAACTGTATTTAATTGTGCATGCCATCAAATTGTCTGTTCAGTCTGCACTGAACGAAGGGGGGGCTTCGAGTGAGACTTCTAAATTTAGATCCGTCTGTGGATTCAAAGTGTGCATCCCCACCTGCACACTGTGATGCAGAGGAGCCACGTGGCTGCTGATGCTGCTGCTTCTCTATGCTTTCACAGAAACTGCCACCTCAGAAGCTGCTCAGGGAGCAGCCATATTGCATCTCGGCTCTAGTATCACCTGACTTTCCTGTTGGGTTGAGAACGTCATCAATCTCACTCAGTCAGCAGGAGACACATGATCTTGACCTGATAGAGATCCACTGTTTCACTCAGTCAGTGGTTCTTTATGGTAAAGACAGAAATAAATAAATGAAATAGAAAGAACTTTTTACACACTGATGTTCACCCTGCTTATAAATTAGAAAAAATAGCAAGTTAAACTAAAAATTGCAATATGTTTATAATTTACTTTTAAATATCTTATCAAGGTGGTTTTCTTTTGATGCTGGTGTTAAATCCACAGCAAGTGTTAAACATGGTGGGGATTTACATGGAAAGTCCTGCTGCTGCTCTTGAGTCAAGTGAGAGGAATAAACTTCATCCTGTCAGCTTCTATGGGGATTAGCTGTCCTATTGTCTGCTGCCCTGTCTATCCACATACAGAAACGTTTACTGCCATATGCATACTGCTATGCGTGTACAAAAAAAGTGCACGAACAGTAGATAAAAGCCATGGAACCGTCAGCTTTCCCAATCTAATCCTTTACAAAAGAAATATTTAAAACGTATACCTCTTCGCATCTCTATTGCAAATGTCAAGAAACCCCTTGGTTTCGCAAAAGTGGAGCTTCTGACATTAGAGATGCTGTATCCAAACAATTTCACTATACAATCATGAATGGCAGCATTATTCATAGAAGTTATTATTGGTCAAGAGCAACAAGAATAAGGTGAGAAAAAATATTTCTGCTACAGCCTAGGTCACCTCTAAATTGCAGCAAACAGAGCTGGAAGCCAGAGAGTGAGTAAGCATTTTGCACCTACCTTGCAGCCTCTGCATCACATTGGCAATATCCCGAGCAGAGTGACCGTAGCTTCTGGGTGATGCCATGCTGCTGTCCTGAGGTCAGCAAAGTCTCGTCCGAGTGCTGAGTGTCACCTTTGCATGACTCTCATCCTCTGACTAAGCAGCAGATTGTGTTGCAATAGTTCAGTGTCTTTACACTAAATGATTGCAAACAGAACTGAATCATGAACAGATTAACTGTTTTCCCCCAGTAGAAGTCATCCCTGTTACAGTAGGAGTCTGCAATCCTCACACTCAGCAAAGCTCCTCCCCTCATAATGATGATGTAAGTGCATGCTGCATGTGTAAGCGAGCATGTATGTGTGTGTATTACTCATCTTAAAGCCTCCCTCCCTTCCTGAGTCTGATGCTTCTGCAGACAAGGCATGGTCCTTGGTCTGCAGGCACACTGCCACCTGTGGTCCAGTTTATGGAATTGCCTCTTCCTGACTATTTAAAAAAGCACAAAATCAATAAGAAACAACAACAGTAATACAACATATATCAAGGAATAACAGGTTTGTGCAACACTTGAAGCCATGTTGTGGGAGAAATGTAATTATTTCATAGTTCTGGAGCACAGAAACACGAAGGACAGTGGCCACTCACCAGGATTGAAAAAAACAACAACATTTACCTAAATTTGACAAAGGGAGATTATGAAGGAGATTTTATTTTTGCAAAATAATGTATAACAACACCGACAACCTTAGCTTAGATCAATGTTCTTTTAGTATGTTTGCAACTAGAGGAGATAAAATTACAGATAATTTCTAATAAACACAATCCTGTTCAAAATATTGACCAAACCAGACATGAAAACCAAAAGTATCAAGATAGATAAACATCAGAAAAGTACGATTTTTTGTACAGTGACAGGTAAATTATTTAAAAAAAAAAACACGAGTTTGCTATGTTAGGATTTGCATAAATCCTGATCAAATAAATCCATCCTAGTCATGTAGCATAAGTAAAGGCCCAGGAGTAATTCAGTTATTGGAATATTTTTTCTT
This sequence comes from Cyprinodon tularosa, assembly GCF_016077235.1. Lineage (NCBI taxonomy): Eukaryota > Metazoa > Chordata > Actinopteri > Cyprinodontiformes > Cyprinodontidae > Cyprinodon > Cyprinodon tularosa. Next base: position 675,448 of record NW_024038559.1, on the reverse strand, counting down.
AAGTCAAATTTCAGATTGGAGCAGAATCCTGTCTATTTGCATGCTAACGAGGCCAAATATTGGGTCACTTCAAATAGATAAATTGGGTATTACAATCAGAGAAAAACCCAGAATATCAGATGTCTGTACTTTCAATTCTGACGTAGAGAAGACGTTATACACTTCTGGTCAGAGATGTGGACTCACATCATGGGTATAAGGCTTGGAATGATTATGCAACAAAGTGCAGAAATACATTTCAAAAACAAAAATCAAGAAGGGCAGTTGGAATTTTAATGATACAGTATATATATATATACAGATATCACATTAGTGAAATCCAATGCATTCTTAAGAAAGCTTCAAAGAAGAAACAGTCTGAACCGTTTCACTAAACTGAGGCCTTAACACACTTCCTGGTTGCATCATGGTGTGATGGTGCTTTCTGTCAGGTGTTTCTACCTTAAAGAGCTTCTGTACAATTTCATGTAAAACTGAAACTTGGTCACAAACGGGCATAAAATACATAACAAAACAGGTTGAGGACGAGATAACCATTGCAAACATTTTCTCAATTTAATTATACTAATATATACTGGATAAACCTTAATCCGAGTTCCTTCAAAGAAACCAACAGATTTGAAAAAACTCTACAAGGTCCACAAATATAAGTGGGAAAATATACAACTATAATATCTCTAAAGCCTCCTTCCTCATGGACACACAAAGCATATATTCAGTGTATAGCTGGGTAAGGAACATTTAACGAAAGGAATATACCAGGGTCTTAGTCCTCAACTCGGCCGTTCTGGCCGCATCCATCGGCCCTTGTTTTCCATTTTTCGTCAAAATTTGAATTTCAAATAAATTCCAAACATGCTCAAAAACAAAACAAAAATTCACAATAAATTGTGTTACTAAATATCCATAGATGTAAGCAATATACCAACCTGAATAAACTATATCTTGTGTTGCTGAGAAACGACTATTCTTGCTGTGCATAAGCTTATGTAAACTTCTGTCCTGAACCGCACACAATCTGCTGCTTTGACACTTTTGTCATCGCCAATGATTTACACCCCGTGTAGAAGCTTTATAAATTTTCTCATGACTTCATTACAGCAACCTGTTTTTCTGCTACTCAGGTTAGAGGGCAACAGTACAAATCTTGTTCTGTTATGTTCTACTGAAATGCTTCAATTTGCACCTCTCCTTAGATATATATAACAAATCAACCCCTTATCTAACTGGGAATAAAAATGCAAAGCAGTCACACTAAATAATCCACCTACACAAAAAGACATTTTTGTCAATACAGATCTCTCCCAAATATGTTCTGCTAGATGTACTGTGTCACCACAACAGATCAATGAGCCTCTTTGAAATGCAGGAGGGAGGTGTGATGAACCACTGGGCTCTGAGCACTTATCACGATGTGTAATCCCATTAAACAAGACCTTTTATCATCCTCCGCAGAGACTTCTTAGAGAACCTGCAAGGGCTGCTGAGGTCTGGCCAGCAATGTCATTCAGTGCAGAGAAAACAAACTGAAAACACAAGCATCAACGAGTAGTTATCTTTAGTAAATGACTGACGATCGGCCCATAAAGTAGATTTAAGAAAGAGAATCACCTTAAAGCGGAAACTTACTTGTCTTTCCAGATATGTAATTATTGCATTGTCCAAGAGGCATCATGAGAAACTTTATTTATAGGTCTCATTTGTAAAACCATAATATTATATTAAATCGTGTGTAGGAATTATAAAAGATATAATGTTGATAATTAGGAGAGCAGAATGTGAAAACCTGGATTAAATAAACCAAGTGAGATTCATATTTCCTCCAAACACTGAAAACCCTAAACATGACAAAATATGTCTCTCCAAAGAGACGTCCTGTCTGTCTGTGTCAGGGGACAGTGATTTATCCTTAACCACCATTCAGAATTACCCATGTCAACATTTCATCACAATATATGTACATATGTCAGAGTCTGCAGTTTGTGTTGCAGGATTGGCAGAGAGCTCTGCAGCAGCAGCAGCAGCAGCAACTGCTGATTCCTGCATTTTCACGCAGGAAGGCTCGGGGTGACCTCCCCTGTTCATAGTCCCACAGGGGCAAACATTCAGCACAAGAGTGAGCAGAGAATGCAGCAGAAGAGAGGAAAGACAACGCTCATGGGTCAATGCAAAATCCTCCAGCAGTTGCAAAAAAAACATTATAAAAACCCAACCCTTTCAGATCCGCTTTCTTATCTAATCACTGCACAAGCATAGAGCTGGGACCAAGACGGCCAGAGTGGTAATCTCTTTCATTCTCACTCAGCACTTTTCTAAAACCTCATTAGAAAGTTTGCTGCTAACCTGCATGTCGAAATCAACACAGCGGCATTAAAGACATGCTGCTCAGCAGAAAACAGTTCATCCTCACTTCCTGCTGAAAAGAAACAACTATAAAATTAACATATGACCTTTAACACGGTTTTGATTAAAGAAAAATAAACATTTTTAATCACTTAAGCCTTTCTAAACTATTCAGGGATATTTTCTTCATGCTTTAATTGTTTTTAAAGCTTTTATATGAAGAAACTAAGCATTTTACAATTAACCTGTAGTGACAGGTTGTCTATGAAAAAACTTAAAAATGAAAAAGCAAAAAATAAATGTAAATCAAATAGTCACTTGAGGAATATTGGGTTTCTGGTTTTACGCAGTACAAAAAATTCTCAAAATACGTGAAAAATGCAGTTCAGTGAGTTTATTCCAGGTTTCTTCAGGAAAAATAAACATGATACAAAAAACTCAAAAAGACTACTTGCCACATCTCCTGGCCTGGTTTCTGCCTTTGTGCTCACTGATTAAGGCTGAGTGACTTGCCTTCTGAAAGGCCTGGTAGACTGCAGCTAGAAGACTGGAAGACTGGTAAAAAACCATAAGCCCACCCACTTTTCACCTGAGCTACCTGGAATCCATGTATCTATATACCAGACACCCAGACAAAATCAATTAACTAATTAAACAATTTACTAAGAAATAATTGTATTCTAAGCAACTACTTTCAAACAAAAATGCAACAAATAACTAAATAAATACAAACTAAATAAATAATCTAAGTTCTTAAACAAAAATAGAGAAATAGCTCCTACACTCCGGCCCCCAATTGTGCATTACATCACAATTACTTCTTTATTATTAACCTGCAAAGAGATTGGATAAAAGAGAGAAAGAAAGAGAGAAAGAAAAAAAGAGAGAATAAATGTTCTTAGTCCTCAGATGCTTCCAAAAGCAAGCAGAGCTTCGTCACTGGTCTCTCCAGCACACTGGTTTTGGTCCGAAGTTGCACTGAACGAACCAGTCCTCGTGCATCAGCGTTGACAGCCAGGACTCTCCCCATCTGCCAACATCCTCTGGGTGCTGTCGCATCTGCAATCAGGACAATATCTCCAACAGTGATGTTTCTTCTCGGTCTCATCCATTTTTGTCTTTCATATCTCCATTGATCAGTTTGCGTAGCATCTCTGATGATGGACACTCTGTTAGCAACAAAGGTATGAAACCTCTTTGCTTCACTGCAGATGTACTTTAAGACAGTGGTACTGTCAGTCCAGAAAACGGATGTCTCAAGCTCAAGATGCAACTCTGTGTAGTAGTTGGTCCATTCGAACAGCGAGGACAGCTGCAGTCAGCTCCAAACGAGGAATGGTTGTCTGCTTAAGAGGGGCAACTCTTGCCTTTCCCAGGAGGAATGCTAGGTGTACATGATGCTCATTTTTTAATCTTAGATATGACACTGTACCATATCCCACTTGGCTGGCATCAGAGAAGTGGTGAAGCTGTGCAGTAACAGGACAAAAGTATTTAGGCTTAATGCAGCGGTCCACTTCAAACTTTGAGATCCTCTTCAGATCATCCATCCAGTCGGTCCACTGTTTGGAGAAATTATTAGGAACAGCATCGTCCCAACTCAGGTTTCTCCTGCAGAGCTCCTGTAGTATCATTTTGGCGGTGATGATGAAGGGAGCGAGAAAACCCAGGGGATCATAAAATGAGCTTACTACTGACAGTATTCCCCTTCTCGTGTGCAGCCTCTCTGGAAATGAACCTTTAAATTTAAAGACATCACGTTGAGTGCACCACTGTAAGCCAAGTGCCCGTTCAATTGGAAGCTCCAAATCTAGTTCCAGTATTTCCTTTGCTTTGATGTTGTCTGGAAAAGTTTGCAACACTGCATGATTATTACTGATCCACTTGGAGAGCTTAAATCCTCCTTTATTGCAAAGAGCTGTCAAATCTTGGGCAAATTTTATTGCTTCTTTTTCTGTAGGCAAAGATTTCAGGCAATCATCCACATAGAAATTATGCTTTATAGTACTGACCACTTCAGCTGGAAATTGCTGAGCATTGTCTTCTGCTGTTTTTCTTAATGCAAAATTTGCACAGCTCGGCGAGGAAACTGCTCCAAACAGATGCACTGTCATTCGATATTCTTGTGGAACTTGGGACGTGTCACCATTGGGCCACCAAAGGAAGCGAAGAAAGTCTCTATGTTTCTCTGGAACATGGACCTGGTGAAACATGGCTTGAATATCTGCCATAATGGCAATAGGCTCTTGTCTGAAGCGCACAAGAACTCCCACAATTGAGTTGGTCAGATCAGGTCCTTGTAATAGCTGGCAATTCAGTGAGGTCCCCTTGAATGTTGCAGCACAATCAAAAACAACTCTTAGTTTGCCTTTTCTGGGGTGATAAACACCATGGTGGGGTATATACACCACACTTTTCCCTCACTGCCCACCAAGTGGTCATCAGGAACAACTTCAGCGTATCCGTTACATATCATGTCATCCATAAAAGCAATGTAATCTTTCTTGAAGGTGAGGCTTTTATCAAACTTCTTTTTCAGGCTTTGAAGACGTTGCTCTGCAATACAGCGGTTCACTGGCAAGGTAGGATTTTCAGCCTTAAAAGGCAAATCAATACAATAATGTCCATTGATTAAATGTGCTGTATTGTTCATGATATCCATAAACTTGCTATCTTCTCTGGAATTTTCAATCTGTTCTTGGGATGTTTTTTCATTGAAATCATGATTATATTGTTCAATCAACATTGTTTCCAGATTTTGAACAGAAATCCTGTTTGCGGTGAAAGCATGAAAGTCTGTCTTTTTCCTTTCACTCCTAAGTGGTCCATTGATGACCCAACCAACTCGAGTCCAAACTGCATATGGGCCATCATCCTGGCTGTTTATCAGCTCCCATGGCTCCATTACTTTAGGTGCGTTTGTGCCAATGAGCAAATCTACATCAGCATCTATGTTGTGGAGCTTGATACTTTGCAGGTATGGCCACTGGTTAATGTCCTCCTGTTGTGGAACATTTCGCTTTGAAACAGGCATTAGTTTTTGTGTCATGACATCTGGAAGTTCAATGAAATCATTTTTATCAAACGCTGCTACTTGAAGTCCAGAAATGATGTTTGTACTCACAATGTCTTTATGACCCATCGTTTGCAGCTGAATGCTTGTTCTTTTGCCTTTCAGTTGCAGCTTTCTGGCTAGACTCTCTGTGCAGAATGTCGCTGTGCTGCCCGGGTCCAGAAATGCATATGTCTGCACGGTTGAGTTGGTTGTTGGACTCCTAACTTGAACTGCAACAATAGAGAGAATTGAATTATCTTCATCACAGACCTTAATATGACTACAGGTTTGAGTCATGGTGGACGTGGTTCTCAGAGGAATCTGTGGACATCTGGAGAAAGCTTTTGTACTTTCCTTGTCAATGTGCAGGACACTGGGATGTTGTTGGTGACAGACAGTACAGACCAAGCGACCTCTGCATTCTTTGCTTATGTGTCCCACCTTTAAACAACCAAAACACATGCCTTTTTCTTTAATAAAGTTCACTTTATCCTTGTGTGGCTTGTCTTTAAACTTAAAACATTTGTCAACTGAGTGATTACTTTTGAAACAATACAAACAGTTGTGGCTTTTAGAGGACTTCATCTTATTTTCAGGTGATTCATTATTCACTGAAAGAACTTTTGTAGCAAAGCTGCTTCCCTTTTTCTTTGGTTTTGTAAAGCCGGTATTGGGGTTTTTAGAGCTGAACTGTTGAAGGTCAATGATATTGCCAAACAACGGATCAGATGCAATTCTAACCTGCTTTTCAATAAAAGCAACAAGATCGGTAAATAATGCTCTTTGATCCCTTTTTTCTTGCAGGTCACAGGCTACATTTCTCCATCTCTCTCTCATTTTATAGGGAAGCTTAAAGATTATGCTCCTCATATTTGAAGGCAAGTCCAGTTCTTTCATATGAGTGAGGTGTTTCGTTAAATTTGAGCATCCTTTAAGAAACAGAGCGAATGCTTCGAGTGATTTAATATCCTCACTTTTAATAGCTGGCCAGTTGTTAATTTTATCCATATAGGCCTGTGCAATCTTGTATTCATTTCCAAAATGTTCAGAAAGAAGATTTTTAGCTTGACGATAGCCCAATTCCGATGGTAAATGCTGGCAACTATGCACAAGGTCTCTAGGTTGTCCCCTAGTGAATTGTTCTAGAAAGTGCAAACAATCACTTAAGTTAGATGTTTTGGCTTCCACAACGTTCTCAAATGCTCTTATGAATGATTTGTATTCAAGAGGGTTGCCATCGAAAACTGGAATGTTTCTTGGTGGCAAAACCGAACTCTGACTCTGCTGAACCAACATGGCAGTGATGTCATTTTGCCTTTGCATGATGTTAATTATACTGGTTTGATGATCCAATTGTGGCTGTACAGTTGTGTCTGGACTTTGAACATTTAGTTGAGCATGGACACTTTGTGGCTCATCAGTGCCTTGAATGCTGACTTATGTTTCAGTCGAACAACTGGATGCTCAGAGATGGCAGAGGACATAACATAATCCTTGTCCTCGGGAACGACTATGTTGGCACTTGCATTAAGTTTTGGCCCTGACTTACAAATACCTTTTTTAATGTACGAGTTCATGCCATCAGAACATTTCGAGCCACCTTGTGAATTTATTTCAAATACGCGCAGCTTTGCATTAGCAGCTGCTAGCTCTGTCTCAAGTTCAAATTGCTCCCTTTCTTGTTTTAACTTTTCCTCCATAGCTTCAAGCTGATGCTTCCTTTTGAGAGTTGCAGCACGCTCCAACAGCGCTGCTCTTTCTGCCTCTGCTCTTATGTGTGCAGATTTAATGGAAGATACACGGGACACTTGAGAACATGGATTGGACTTTACAGAGCACACATTGGAAACACTGTCTTCAGGGTTAATTACATCTTCAGTGTTATTTTTGACTTGATCATCAGTATCTGCATTTGGTATCACAAATGGCGTACCCAGTTCATATACCCAACCCTTTACACATTCAGTAAACTCCTGGTAGGTACTCATTATACTTAGAAAATGTTCATTTTGTCTCTTGAGTTCATCAGAGGGGAGTGGCATACTTGTTAATTGTTTATGAGACACCTCTGCATCCTCACAACATTGCATAAATGTAGCCAAAAGAGACTTTACTGAGTCAGCTTTATCCTTTGATTCCATCAAAACATTTAAATAATCTTTTATCCGTCTTGCCTGTTTCAATTTAGCACTTCTTTTATCTTGGCATGTTTTTATATATGACATCAAGCCTTTATCAGTGTATTTAATGCTTCTTTTGGATGAAACCTCTGAGTCACTCTTGGCCATCTGTGGTTTTGTTACATCAGACATTTTGTGCACAAACTTTAAACTGCGTGTAACTTTGTTGTTGCCTTTGTTCAGTTTATATTTCAAATCCACTTGCTTTGTTTAGGAATGCAAATGCTTTAATTCAATCCTTAACTCATCTTCATGTTGACAAACTGTTGCTTTAACATTGATTGCTATCATCAAACTCCAATCGTCTGGCCGTTTTCCTTTACAGCATTAGCAATCTTTGTACATACCATTCTCATTGAAGAGGGACATGAGTGTTTGTGGCTTGTAAGTGAGGCACCTCATGGCTTGTGGGCGCGGCACTTCCTCCAGGTGACACCATCCAAGAACAAAGAAGTTGAATCCATGGCTTCACTATCCACTCATCAGCAGATTTGAGATCGTTGAAAACAAAGGTCCAAGGGCGGGTTTTTTACTTGATGTAGTGACAGGTTGTCTATGAAAAAACTTAAAAATGAAAAAGCAAAAAATAAATGTAAATCAAATAGTCACTTGAGGAATTGTGGGTTTCTGGTTTTACGCAGTACAAAAAATTCTCAAAATACGTGAAAAATGCAGTTCAGTGAGTTTATTCCAGGTTTCTTCAGGAAAAATAAACATGATACAAAAAACTCAAAAAGACTACTTGCCACATCTCCTGGCCTGGTTTCTGCCTTTGTGCTCACTGATTAAGGCTGAGTGACTTGCCTTCTGAAAGGCCTGGTAGACTGCAGCTAGAAGACTGGAAGACTGGTAAAAAACCTTAAGCCCACCCACTTTTCACCTGAGCTACCTGGAATCCATGTATCTATATACCAGACACCCAGACAAAATCAATTAACTAATTAAACAATTTACTAAGAAATAATTGTATTCTAAGCAACTACTTTCAAACAAAAATGCAACAAATAACTAAATAAATACAAACTAAATAAATAATCTAAGTTCCTAAACAAAAATAGAGAAATAGCTCCTACATAACCTGTTAACATTCTCTACTACATCCTCTTTAAAATTCTGGGAAAGTATTACAGAAAACCACAACAATGCAAAGATTAGAAAGGCAGCGATTATTTTTACTGAGCCTAATTTTCCTTTTTTTCTTTGAATTATGAGCTGCAAACAAATGCTGATCGTAGCATTTGTTTAAATAGCATAGCTCTTGTTGAAAATCAGCTTTATTTATTACTGTCTGTTTAAGGTCATGATCTTAGGTCCACATTTTCACGTGACTTAATAAAAAATAGATAAATAAAACATTAATAATAAATAATAAAAATAATATTTTTATAACATCACACTACCAACACCATGTTTGAGTGTGCTGTTAGTTTACCTTCGTTAACTGTCCATTAATGAGTTAACTAACACTGTAGCCTCTAGAGGCTTAAGAAGCCAATAGATTTTAGCTGAAGCCGTCCGATAAACATCTGTTTATCTCATTAATCCACAGATTATTTTCCTCAACGTCTTGGGGATAAATACTATTTTATAAATGAGAGAAGGTCCTTTGTGTTCTTTTTGGTCATCATTGGTTTTGACCTTATACAGCCCTTCATTTAAAGTCATTTATACCCAACTCAAAATTAGGTGCATGAGTAAATTATTTTTTACTTGCTTAAAATTCAAGTTTATGCTAAGATAACTACATATTTTAAAATATATTTTAATATCTTAGCATTTTAAGCTTTTGATGTTTAATTCATCACATTTGAATAAAAAAATAAATAACACATTGCTTCCTTAGGTGACATCATCACCAAAAATAAATAAATTTTTTGTTAATCAGTCAATATATTTGTTGAGCTCTACAAGTTTGGCTTTTCCTGCAGGTCAGAAGATGCCACATTCATCTTCTCAATTCATTCATCTTACATTTGGATGAATAATGGGAGGCTTAAAATCCCAGTTGAGAAGCACAGTGGTGGCAGCATCATGTGGTGGGGGTTATGCTGAGGAGGAGGGAAGGTAAGAAAAACACTATGCCAGGTTATTGTACCAACAGCTCAAGACATCAATCAGGATGCCAAAGCTTTTTAAGAAAAATGGATCTTCCAATTGAACAATGACCCTAAGTGCACCAACAAATTAGTAGAAATTGATCTAATAACTAATCTAAGAAGTCAATATTTTTGGACTTTACTGTTAAAAAATGTTACCTGGATTATAACAGAAAAGTTAAGCTTGATAAATTAAAAAAATATATATATTTAAGAGAAGATTGTAAAACTTTTTAAAATTGATGAATGTAAATATTTGAAATCCTGGGTTACAGCTTCCCCTACTGGACAGAGTAAGAATAAAAGAAACGTTGACTATTCAGGAAAACACTTTTTTTTCCTAATTAGTAAGCTTTTTACATTAAATATAATACTGACTAAATGTTCAATTTACACAAAAAAAAAATCTATAACAAAGTTCTTCTTCAGCAAAATATTCAAGTTTATAATTTTTTTTATAGAAGGGTTGCTCCCATGCAAGCCATCACTCACATTAATAAAACCCTAATAAATAAAACCAAGTAATGATTTAGTCCTTGATTCTTGTGTATTTAATGTACACAAAAATACAATGCATCCTAAGCAACAATGATTAATATCGGCTTTTTTCTTTTACAAGAAACCAGTTTGCAATAAAGTCCCAACAATCTCCTCTATGTTTGTCTAACAAACGGAAAACCATAAAGCTCAAAGAATGTCTCCTCAGATTATTTACAGAAAAGATGCCTGCACTTTCTCAATCAAAGAAAACAATAACCACACATACCAATTCTCACAGTGTTATGGGTGGTAGCTGGTTATTTCAGACAGGTCTCACATGTACGCCAACAATTAAAGGAAGTTCAAGCGATGGCCTTTAGTTCTCCCAGAGGCAGCAAAGTAGAATTAGGTCTTTTAGTTTCTTTAAGAAGTTCAAACTTTAAATGCCCATAAAACTTGAATTAAAATGATTAAAACTGAAACTTAAGTTAGAAGAATAACTGGTCGACTGGTGTCAGGACACTTATCCTAATTTTGCACCTATTTGTCTATAAAGGAGAAACAAAGCCAGTATAAGGAAAGATCTGGCATTTAATTAAGAGATAAAGAAAATATTCTGGTAAAAAGAAAACAAATAGTTGCAGTGCTTTTGCTGCTTTTTTAATAGCTGATGTTTTTAGTGGATGTCCTGACCATTCAAACCAGACACCGCTGCCCTGGCAGACTCTGCGGAAACACAAATGCTGGAATTTCTGCAGATATCCACACGCCGACAGGCTGTTAGGAATGCACCACAGTAGTTTCAAAGTTAAACTACTAGAACTCACAAGTCAATTTAAGAAACAGAAAAATATTTAATAAAAAAAGGGGAAGCCAAGAATCTAGAAAGTTATTAAAATCTCTTTATTAGGAGGTAGAAAGTTTGGCTTCAATTATTTATAAATCTTCTTTGGTGAAAGCAGAAGGACTGACTCCTTCCATGAACTTTTTGTCTTCTCCCATTAATCAACCTTGAGGAAGTGATGGGAAAGGAAGTGATTACAGAAACACCCTGCCTGCCCACCTCCAGGATCTCTGTCCTGCTAAGATAAGCCACTCCTGTTGCTAATTTCAAGCAGAAAAGCAGGAAATGTGACATCGTAGTTTTCCACTTCCATAAACAAGATGACTGCCAGGGTTTGCCGTTGGTCCTGCGTGCCTCAGGGTGCAGCCTCTCTCAGAAACAGTCTCAGAGAAAGTGAGTGAAGCAGCAGGGGGAGAGAAAGTAGGAAAACAGGAAAAGGGACAAGGCTGAAAAAGACAGGAAAATCCATTAGAAGAGAGGAAACACAGACAAAGAGATTGTAGAGAAGAGGGGGAACAGGAGTTTATAAGAACGACTGTACGAGGGATCAGTCTCTTTTCTTGTCATGGATGGAAACAGCACAAATGTCATTCTGGACATACTGAAGTCCTTTGATAGCGGTGAGTTTTCAAACTTTTCTACTTCCTCTCTGTCTGATGTGGTGTCTTTAATTGGCGCCTTTGGCTTTACTCAAGAATCTCAGCTTTAATTACAGCTTAAATGGTTACAACATGTTTGTCTGGGTTAGTCTACCAAAATAAATCCAAACAAACCTTTGTTTTAAAGACTGCTAACTCCAGTCTTATCACACTTCTCAAATGGATCATTGTGGTAAAAATTCTTTTTTCCCCCCCAAACTTCTGCACTTTTTATGTGTGCAAAATTCTGCCTAAAAATATGACAGAAAATCTGACAGTTCTGATATTGCAGACTTTTCTCTTTAGTTGTGCTGGAATCAGTGTATTTTAAATGTATTTGGAGGGATTAGATCAACACAAAATAGTTTAGAATTGTAAATTAACAAATGGCCTGTACTTAGCGCTTTTCCAAGTCAGGAGGCTTGACCAAAGCGCTTTACATTTCATTCAGTCATTCACCCATTCAATACCACACTGATGGTGGCAAGCTACATTGTAGCCACAGCTGCCTTGGGGCGCACTGACAATAGTGAGGCTGCTGTACACTGGCACGACTGGGCCATCTGACCACCATCAGCAAAGAAATGCAATATAAGACAAGAATTATGTTTGAATTCCCTTAATCCTCTATAAAGCCACTTTTTGCTTCATTTATAGCTAAAGGTTTTATGTCTTTACAAGATTTGCACATTAATGAACCAAAGACTTCTTACTGTGTTCTTTGGAAATGCCTCAAGTTCAATCAGGTTAGAAGGAGAATGTTGCAAATATCAATTTTCAAGTCTAGCCTTAAATGTCAACCGTTGTATTTTAAAGTTGGGGTACACTGATTTGGTTAACATGCTGAAGGTTAAACCTTAACTTCAGTTACAAGTTGTTTTTTTTAGCAGTTTTTCTGTATTTCAATCCATCATCTTAAAAACTGGAGTCAGCCTTCCTTTCTCTTCCGAAGAAAAGGATCCTAGCAGCATGATGGAGCCATTACCATGTTTCTCCATTAAGACTGTGTGATTTCAACCATATCCAACTGTCAGCATGTGGGCCAGAAAGTTTAACTTTGACCTTATCTGATCAAATCCCCTCAGCTTTGGATCTATACCAGCTCCTCTACTTTTTTGACTTTCTATCTGATTAATGCTCCTAATTGAGGCTGCAACGAACAATTATTTTGCAAATTGATGCATCTGTTGATTATTTTTTCGATTCATAATTTGATAGCAAAAGGCCCATTAAAAGACTTTTTAGACATTTTTTTTCACAATTTTGATAGAATTGCTGCTCAATGTGAGTCGCTCTGTCAGCTAAAGGTGTGTTTTAAAGTCTATATAATCCAGTTAACAATTAATCAATTTCTAAATTAGTTGACGATTATTTAAATATTCGATCAATCACGATTCATTTGATTAACTGTTTCAGCCCTACTCCTAATTAAACAATTGTTGTTCAAAACTTCCTCCCTAACCTATGGGCTTATTTGTTTTGTCTTTGTGATGCTGTTTGTTCTCAGAAATCTGGAAACCCTCAACAGAAAAGTCAGCATTAAAACTGAGATGATATTTCTCAAAAGCAGACTCCTTTTACTATTAAATGACTTCTGAAGGCAAAATATTGCTTGTTTTTGCAGAGGTATAACAGAGTAAATGGAAACAGATTCAAAAACACATTTCATGTTATGAAAACTATAAGTCCTGATCTAAAAAAGTGATCATATGTCTTTTATGGAGATAAAAAAATGACTCTACAGAATACTAAGAGTGTTTTTAATGTTTCTTTTCACAGCTCCTTTAATCATAGCTTTCTGTGTATCCGTCGCTGTGGGGTTACTGCTGGGTGCCACAGTTTATGTGATCCTAACCTGGATGTCCCGACGCAAAGCAGGCTCTGCCAAAATCACCCGTCGCCCACCCCGCCGCTCCAAAAACTCCCCCCAAGGTCGCCAGGGCTTCAACCGCAGCAGCAGCAGCTACGAACGTCGCAGCAACAACAGCTTATTAAGCGCAGCGTTCAGCTTCCACCGTCCGACATCCTCCCCAGATCACCTGGATGCAGTGGGGCACAAATCCAGCTTCAGGGCCTCTACCTTCCACCCCCTTATCCAGTGCAGCCAGATTGCGAGAGAGGCTGAGGAGGGGAGTCAGACCACGCTGCCTCGTACTCCACCTCTGACCACGTCAGCCGGGTCGGCTTCAGCCGCAGCAGGACCAGCTGCCAACCGTTCTAGACCAGAGTCATTCTGGGGGAACAATGGACTGAGGGGTTTGGGTGTGACGCAGACCCCACCTCCGGCTTATGAGAGCATCATCAGGGCTTATCAGGAGACATGTACCTGAGAGGAATGATAACACTTAAAAAAATAATAAACCCTGATGGATTCTTTGAGTTTTTACTGACTTGGATGATGAGATAAACAGTGAGGAACTAAAACCTGATCAACCCAACACCATTTTACAACAACTTATTTCTTATTTATGCTCCATTAGCTACAAAATACATAACACATATGAAACAGGCAAATTCCTGGATAAATAAATAAACCCCAATATGGATTCTTAGTTAGTATTACGATTTGCCTAAGACTTAGATGATCATGTTTGCATGGGAGGCTGTTACTTCACTTTATACCCAAAATGCCAAATCTTGCAACAGGAAACAATATTATTACAAAAAATACACACAAAATAAGAAGAAAGAAAATATGTAAAACTAAACTTAAGGCAGGGTTAAATAGACCCAATGGTTATTTTAATGCACATTTCTGTTCTTTAAGAGTCAGCCTTTGTGGATGGATTCAAAACTGTGTGTTTCGACTTTCCCTCATCATTTAATGGATATCTAGTGATTGAAGTAAAAAGTGTGTGAGAGCACAAGATGTGAAGAGTCATCGTACTATTGCTAGAAATGCTGAACTCTTTTCTTTGTTTTTTTTTCTTTAGATCTTTAATTTTAAAGCTGTTAAAATATATAGCTATTTTAAGTATTGTAAGAATTGTACATTGACTAGAATAAAACTAAACATTATTAGGAGATACTTATAACCACAGAGGCAAGAAATGGGGAATAATTGAGCATATCAGGTACATTATGTTTTATAAATAGAAAAACAGGAATTCCCATGTACAAAAATAATTAATTATTGAGGCATATGAGCTATCCAAGGTTTAACAAAGGATTTACATTTTTTATTTTAATTTTGTATAAATTGATATGTAAAAAAAAAAACAGTATTTTATAGTATTAAAAAGACATTTTTAAGCACCTGCATGAATTGGCATTTATTGGATTCCTTGTGGTTAACAAATACGTCATCTTTTGGGAACAATAATGTCATATTCCTACCTCTGACCAAAGCCTGGACCCTGAACACATCACATAACAGCAGAATAAAGGCGCACAATTGATGCCTCCTTCTTTATTTCTAGTATGTTTCAATTACTGCATTACATCACCATAGGATGGCCTGTTGTGGTTTCTAGATCCTTTGTGGTGTCATGTTTTTGCAGGTATAAAGAAATGTATGCTAAATTTATTATTGTTTTCATACACTTTGTACATTTTAATAGATCCTATAGACTTCTACTGACACAAACTGCAGCTGTCTGCCACAGTAGTTTTTATACCAACCATGCATCACTTCATATTCACCTGGGTGCTATTTTATACCTTATTTGACAATCAGAACACTAAAATCATTTTCAGTAATACACTCTTATTAAAACGGGTGGCAATGTAACTTAAATGAATAATATCTACAAAAATAAGATTGGATTTCTCATCTTACATAAACATCAATAGACATAATCAGAAATACAATTCAAATAAATCTTATTAGAGACACAAAGCTTTATGAAAATCCCATACTTTTAAATTAAACTGTACATAAGAGGAAATTTCTTTAAGATAACTTAAGCCTACATTTAATTTAATTATGTATGGCCAAAGGACTCCAAAGAGGAACACAAACTAGCAAAGGGGTGAAATAATAAGATATTTTATAAATATGATGACATGATTTTTTTTTTTTTTTTCACTACAAATACAAAACTTGTTTAAGGTGCAGTACAGATATTTCATCACAACATAATAATTATATTGTAAAACTGTATAATATACAATAATTATATTATAATTTGCATGGCTGTAACCCAGGAAACACAAATGGGATAAAAAGCTGCAAAATTGGGGAATTGTTTTTGTTTATTTTTCCAAGATCACAAAGTTATTTTGTACAACTTTCTGGTGGACATTTTTCAGTGACATTAAAGGAAGCAGAGAGAGAAGAAGATACAGTACAAGATGGTGTGAAACCATCCACACCATTACTGAGGACTAAAAGTCAACAATGACTGCCCTTCACACAATGCAGCAAGTTTTACAGATATGCAATCTCTGCAGTGTAAGGGATTGCTGCAAAGTTAATGGCTGTGATGCAACTTTGAAATCTTCCTACCAAATGGTATAAACTGAACTCGACTGCACTGGATTAAGCAAGGATTAAACTGGTATCTCGTATAATTGTATTTTGTTGGTATCAAATATTAAATCTGTCAGTTTCTTTGGGCATTTTTAAGATTAATTTTATATAAGAAAAACATCAATAAATATATTTAACATGGTTGTAATGTCTTTTTTTTTGTCATGTAATCGGTTTACTAGGATTAGTACGTCAGAATATTCCATGTATGACAGTAAAAAACTAAATGCTTTGAAGTTTAACAGATTTTGACTGTAAATACTATCAGAATGTTTGTTAAAACTATCACTTAAGGTCATTTTTTAAAGGTCTGGATGAAAATGTGGTTGCTTTTAAATAAAACATAAAAAGTTTAAATGGGATTATTTAGCATAAAAAAAAGAAACAACATATAGAATCGTTTAATAAAGAGACATGTGCTTACCCAAGTTTGCTCGGTGGTAATATTTTGGTCAAAAGTGTGACATCAGACAGGAATATCTTTGCGGTTGATGACGTATTATTTGTGAGACGTTTTCCAGAGAAGATACTAGCCTCAGCCGCAGAAGACATCTAAATTCTCGTAATAATCGCCCTTTATTACTTCAGGTAACTATAATCTTTAGGTATTGAAAGCAACCCAACAATTTTTCACAGGTTAGCTTTTAATGCCAGTTATATCTGACCGTTATTTCGAGCTGAAACAGTTAGCTAGCTAACCGGTTGTAGCTTCCTGTGGCTAAAGATTATAGGGGCGTTTATCTGTGTTAGCTTCCCTACAATTAGGTGTGTCGAATCGTGTGAAACGATGGGATTCATGTTTGTTAATACATTTGAGAGTCGATGTAAGATAATTTCAAATGAAGCTATGCTAAGTTAGCTATTGTTAGCCTGTTGAAGCTTTGCTCTGTCGGCTGTCATGTGACACATTTATATCCTTGGTGTGAGAAATTATTTTTCTTTTCTTTGGTTTGATTTATGTAGTGAGAGAGAAGTGGAGGATGTCTGTAGCAGCTCTCCGTGTGATCCACTGCAGAAGATTGAGCACAGCTGGGCCTCATGGTGTGAATAAAGTGCTTCAGTGGAATCATTTAAGTAAGACATCAGTCAGTAACAGTTTAGCCACAATGTTGATCATCCACAGCTAATTCAGGGTGATAAAGATAGGCTCTGTGTGTATGCATCTCTCTGGTTCTTTTCCCTGGAAAGAGATCACTCGGGACAAACTCTTTAAATAACACTTCATAACTTATATGCATTAAATAACCCGGAGACATGACAACTGATTCTGATAGAAATTGTGATCTTACTCAGATCAGAGAAATTGCTTAGAATGTAAAGAAGGCAGCTGCTCACCTCTCAGGAAGTGGCCCTCATTAACAGTTAAAAAGACATTTTATACATCTTCAGTCTGCCACATCATCTTATTTTACATCACACACATGAGCAGATGATTAGACATCCATGGATCCAGCCTTATCAAAATATTACACTTTGCTCTTAGCTGAAGGACACTGCTCTCATTTCATTTCCAAATCTTTGCCAAGTACAGAATGAAGATTATAACTATGTCCACGGAGGAACTGTCTTAATTAGATTAATTATTCTGGAAAACATCAGTTCTGCCACTCTGTCCACATGTTGGACTTGGAGTTTTGTCACATTTTAGAACCGAGAAGATGAATAGATTTTGTAAACTGGATTTTGTGTGACTTTTTTTTTTTATAGCTACTATCCAAAATTGTAAAGCGATTTTAAAAACTTTATTTCCTTTTGATTTTATTTTGTTGGGATTTAATTTGATATAACAAACATAAGAAGAATGGAGATGTAAATTAAAGGAAAATGATAATGTTTTACAGATTTCTAAATAGGTTTATTATAACTTAGCATGTTAACCTGTCGTCTGATAATTTAGCTGTGTGAAACTCTAAGATCTTTCTTTTTATAATGAATAAAAAGTCACTGTGTAAAAAAAATAAGTTTATATTTTTCATGTTCAGTTATTTTCAACTCTCTGTATTCTTTTTCCCAGTTTAGACATTGTTCCATATTCTCTGAAAACAATTTTTTCTTTGAGGCAGGGGTGTCCTCAGCTCTACCTGTTTATTAATACTGATTTTCTTTCACACAAAATTTAGGAAAAATAGCCAAAGTTACTGGCGCAGTTGTGTTTGGGTGAGTTGCTATATTATCCTGAAGTTTTCAACTTAACTTGTGTTTTTTGTTCTATGGTGTCTGATATGTTGTTTTCCCTCTTTGTAGGGGTTGTTTATTTATTACTTATGAAGTAGTCGCCTTAGATAAGGCTGTGACCATCGACACCAGTGCAATTCTTCAAGAAAAATACAAATCCTACGTTTATCTCAGAGCCACTCCCTCTGCTGAACAGGATCATCTATCTGCAGGTGATGATTTTGTTAAATAAATGAATAAAGCCTGTTTGTGCTAAAAATGTAGTCGCTAAGGTGTGTTAGCCATCTGTCATATTAGGTCTGTCTGTGTGTCCTCATGTATTTTGGACATGAGTTCTTGCATACCTGGTAGACCAAAACATCTGGTATCATTTCCCTCTGTCTTTCCTTCCTCTTTCTATTTCCTGTCTGGTTTTTTCTGTCTGTCTTTTTAACCCAAGGTCAATGTTTTAAAGCAAAATACCAACTGGAATCATTTAATGGAAATGCACACTGACACTAAATGTTCTGCTCAACTTTAGAAAATTCTCATTGTTTAAATTAATTTACTCTTTATGCACGTATTTCACAGAGTTCACACAAAAAACAAGAAAAGAACTTCACAGAGCAGCCAGAAGGTTTCTGGAGTTATCCTCTAAGCTTCTTCTAAAGTCATTAGATGGTAAGAAATGTAAAGCTTCTACAAGGTTATGCAGAAAAGAAAATTTTGTCTTTTATTTAAAGGAAGGTATGTGATTTTACTGTATATAGAAGCAGAAAAGTTATTTTACTTGACACTACAGCTGACTGTTTTTATGAGGGCAGAGAGCCAAGGAAACACCTGCCTTAGACATGAACATCCTGTTTTTGAGTATTCCATACTTTCTGCAATAATGTGTTAAGTCTACAGTCGACACAATACTTTTTTTTTTTTTTTTTGTAGTTTTCATAAACTTGTATTCAAGATAAAAGTAAATAACATTTGAACTGTTCCAAATTATAAGCTGCCAAGGTAACAGGGCAAAGCTTTCTGCTCCAAGGTTAGTAATGTATCTCTAGGCTTTTTTTTTATATAAAAGCAGTTGCATAGATTTAGATGTTAAGGTACACTATATTGCCAAAAGTATTTGCTCACCTGCCTTGACTCACATATGAGCTTAAGTGACATCCCGTTCCTAATCCATAGGGTTCAATATGACGTCGGTCCACCCTTTGCAGCTAGAACAGCTTCAACTCTTCTGGGAAGGCTGTCCACAAGGTTTAGGAGTGTGTTTATGGGAATTTTTGACCATTCTTCCAGAAGCGCATTTGTGAGGTCGCACACTGATGTTGGACGAGAGGGCCTGGCTCTCAGTCTACGCTCTAATTCATCCCAAAGGTGTTCTATCGGGTTGAGGTCAGGACTCTGTGCAGGCCAGTCAAGTTCATCCACACCAGACTCTGTCATCCATGTCTTTATGGACCTTGCTTTGTGCACTGGTGCACAGTCATGTTGGAAGAGGAAGGGGCCAGCTCCAAACTGTTCCCACAAAGTTGGGAGCATGGAATTGTCCAAAATGTCTTGGTATGCTGAAGCATTCAGAGTTCCTTTCACTGGAACTAAGGGGCCAAGCCCAGCTCCTGAAAAACAACCCCACACCATAATCCCCCCTCCACCAAACTTTACACTTGGCACAATGCAGTCAGACAAGTACCGTTCTCCTGGCAACCGCCAAACCCAGACCCGTCCATCAGATTGCCAGATGGAGAAGCGCGATTCGTCACTCCAGAGAACGCGTCTCCACTGCTCTAGAGTCCAGTGGCGGCGTGCTTTACACCACCGCATCCGACGCTTTGCATTGCACTTGGTGATGTATGGCTTGGATGCAGCTGCTCGACCATGGAAACCCATTCCATGAAGCTCTCTGCGCACTGTTCTTGAGCTAATCTGAAGGCCACATGAAGTTTGGAGGTCTGTAGTGATTGACTCTGCAGAAAGTTGGCGACCTCTTCGCACTATGCGCGTCAGCATCCGCTGACCCCGCTCCGTCAGTTTACGTGGCCTACCACTTCGTGGCTGAGTTGCTGTCGTTCCCAAACACTTCCATTTTCTTATAATACAGCTGACAGTTGACTGTGGAATATTTAGGAGCGAGGAAATTTCACGACTGGATTTGTTGCACAGGTGGCATCCTATCACAGTTCCACGCTGGAATTCACTGAGCTCCTGAGAGCGACCCATTCTTTCACAAATGTTTGTAAAAACAGTCTGCATGCCTAGGTGCTTGAATTTATACACCTGTGGCCATGGAAGTGATTGGAACACCTGATTCCAATAATTTGGATGGGTGAGCAAATACTTTTGGCAATATAGTGTAGTTAGATGTAGACTATCTGTTGCACCGTTGTTTACTTAGAGCTGTTAGTGGTACATGTTCTGTTATTGTGTAGATAAACTTGGTAAGTTTATTCATTGTTATTGTGTTTCTAAGAGCACTTTAGTCACGTTGATGCAGACCCACATGAAGTTGGGTTATGGGTTCTGCTTAAGAAGGCCCAATCTCCTAACAAAGCTGTCAGACTTCAGGCTGTCCAGGAGCTTGCAGAAAATCCCCACTGGCAAGGTAAAGCAG
Organism: Cyprinodon tularosa; assembly: GCF_016077235.1. NCBI lineage: Eukaryota > Metazoa > Chordata > Actinopteri > Cyprinodontiformes > Cyprinodontidae > Cyprinodon > Cyprinodon tularosa. The sequence continues at coordinate 654,576 of NW_024038559.1, read as the reverse complement.
ACTCATTGGCCTCCGATTACCGCAAGTCATTCGGTACTGGAGTACTAATCTGTTGTCTGTTACAGATTACCAGTATCAGACAGCAGCTCAGGTCATCGATCAGCGGACAGTAGTTGGTCTGGCTCGAACTCCTCAAGTGGACCTGCGATTCTTCCGACAGCCGCCTGCACTGCCTAATTTAGAGGATGTATGTGTTTTAGTTTAGGAGTTACTTATTAACATCATCCAGCAACCTTATATACAGTCATGGAGGAATCTATTGGCATTCCTTTGCACAGCGTGTTAAAAGCTTTTGTGCCGCAGTAGGTCAATTTCACACTGAAGATGGAGGAAAAATCTAATTTTTAGTGCAATAAAATTTATTCTGTGGGGAATATTACATTTCATTTAAATTCAAATTTATCAATTAGATAAAAACATTTGAAAAAATGTTATTTAGCAATTAAGTTTTTCAGTTACCCTTGAGTATAAATAACAAAGGGTTCATTTTAGATGCTTCCTGTAGGGCCCTATAATTTCCACGATCACGGAATCGCGGACGGAATCACAGGGGGATGAAAATCTGGGCGACTCAACCCCTCCCGCTCCCTCATTTCCGCTCACCCTCCCCCATCAAAACATTGAAAAGTCGCAAAGTGGCTCTCCACAGTTTGTGCTTTCGGCGGAAAAAGTTGAGAAACACAATGCTTACATACTTGCTGTATTTTGCCTTGTTTCTTATGCACTTTAATGTACTGTATGGAAAATATGATTCTTTATGAAATACTTTATAATTCTGAAATTGAGAGGTCCTATTTTAGCACTTTTATTTATAACCATTGGTTCATAACCATTAATATTTTGTTATTACTTAGAGTGCAGTGTTATGTTGCATCATGCAGTAAAAGTACTGAGTAAATGGTTTTTTTTAGCTCAATAAATTTAAGGTCATTCCTATTTTAATTGTGTACATTTTAATCATTAACATTAAAAGCACATTCTTTTTACGACTGAAATAACAGTAAAGGGTAAAAAACTGAATTCGCAAAAATTAAAATGGAAAAAACGGAATTTTCAAAACTTAAAACAGATTTTATAGAGCCCTATTCCTGCCAGGTTGAACCATTTATCACATCTATGTTCAGACCATATACTGTAAGCAGGCTGGTAAGGTAAATAAAACTTGGGTCTGAAATTTGTTGATAGATTTCTGTTGAAAATGATGCATCATGAAGTCTCAATGTTTGGAGGTGTTGATAGATGTGGAGCAGGATCCGTGATGCTGCGGGCCTTCTTCTCTATTAAAGGCCTTGGGATCCTTGTTAGAGTACATGGCATCAAAACATATTTGAATGAAAAGCTCTAACAAAAGAACTGAAAATTGATTATCAGTGAGTTTTCAGGCAGAATGATGATCAACACAAAACGGCTTCACCAGAAATAAATCAACCTTCCTCTCTAAACTCCTGTAGAAAACCAGCAGGGGTAGTTGAAGAAGAGATATAATGCATTTTTAAAGCTTTCTCTTAGGTTGCTGTAATAGAATAATTATTTAAATGTTTTTTTGCACAGGGGGTGCGGATACTTTTAATTTCCATATCTGCATGATTTTAACTTTATTGTGTTTTCTTCTTAGGGTATGTCAGCAGAGGATGCTCTACGGCAGCTCTTAGCGTCTCTGCCTCTGTCTGAAGTCGACAGATGTGTGCAGTACTTCACCTCTCTGGCGCTTAGGGAGAGTAGTCAGTCTATGGCAGCACAAAGGGTAACATAAAAACATGCATGCACATGTTCATAAAAGGATTTATTAGAAGAATATTTGGAAAAGTAAAAAAATAATACTTTGATTTGCTGTGGCTATTGATGTTGCAGGGTGGACTGTGGTGTTTCGGGGGTAATGGGCTTCCTTATGCCCAGAGCCTCACTTCTGTTCCCTCAGAAAAAGTGGAGTCCTTCTGCCTGCAAGCACTTGTGCAGCACTCAAAGGTTTTTGCATATCAAAACAGGTTAATCTTTTTTTAACTAGGGTGAGTTGAATCTTTTAGAACCTGATGGATTTATTGTCTGCAGGTACAGAGTCACTGTGACCACATAGTTGCAAATGGAGGTCTGCAGATTCTTCAGAGACTTTATCAGCTCAGAAAGGAATCCCAAAAGATTCAGAGGAACATTGTTCGTATCATAGGAAACCTGGCGCTAAACGAAGGGATTCACCAGGCCATAGTCCAGTCCGGTAAGTTCATAATAATTCTGCGTGAGCGGTTTATGATGTCACCATAAAAAGAGGCGGTTTCCTACCCGGACATAGATTACAGGCTTTCTGCTTGATGATGTTTTACCTACGTTTAGGTTGGGTTTCTGTCCTGGCCGAGATGTTGCAGTCTCCTCATGCAATTCAGGCGTCTCATGCGGCTCGAGCTTTGGCCAACCTGGACAGGGAGACGTTGAGGGAGAAATACCAAGATGGCATCTACATCCTCCACCCACAAACGCGTGGCAAGTAGGAAAATGGTTAAAGTTTATGCTTCAAAAAAAAAATTTGGTTAGTTTTTATTGATTTTACATAAAATCCAACCGTCATCTTTGACTTGGTCCATTTGCAGCCAACCTATCAAAGCAGATGTGCTGTTCATCCATGGGATTCTAGGAGCAGCTTTTAAAACATGGAGGCAGAGGGACCGCAACACACCGGGAGAAGAAAATGAAGCGGAAGATCTAGATTATTACACAGAGTGCTGGCCAAAGGTAATGCATGCTCCTCTTGATGGATGTTCAACAAGTTTAAAGGGAAACAGGGAAATGAAACCTCTGCCTCTAGAAGATACTCGGATAATTCAGGAGCTGTTTTGTTGATGTTTGGATAAATAAATCTTTGCACTCGTTTCTCTGTTTCTATGTAGTCTTGGCTGGCAGCTGACTGTCCAAACCTGAGAGTACTGTCTGTGGAGTATGACAGTCATCTTAGCGACTGGATGGCTAAGTGTCCCGCTGAGAATCAAAGGTGAGAACATGATGTCTTTAATCTCATGTGGTAGCTGAACATAATTTTTATGTTGATGTATGTAAATAAAATTGAAATACTAGGGAATAGGGTTCAGTCTGAATACAAAGCATACTCAAAGAGATCAATTCGGTTTTTGGCAAAGAGGAGAAAAGTCTTTTATTTAATTTTTTTTTTTTATCTCATCAGGAAGTCATTGGCATACAGAAGCCGGGAGCTGCTAAATAAATTAAAGCTTGCAGGAGTTGGAGAGAGACCTGTGGTCTGGGTGGCTCATAGTATGGGAGGTATTCTAACACAAACATATCAGATATCCTCCATTTTTCCCCCTCCATTTGTTACATTTAACTGAACGTATTTGTTGCTTGTGCGCCCTCTTGTGCTTGATGTATCCGTTAGGCCTGCTTGTGAAGAAAATGCTGCTGGATGCAGCTGATGACCCAGATCTGCAGGGATTATTAAAGAACACTAAGGGAGTTTTGTTCTATAGTGTTCCTCACCATGGCACCTTCATGGCAGAGTACTCTGTCAATGTCAGATACCTCCTTTTTCCCTCTATAGAAGTCAGGGAACTTTGTAGGGGTGAGTTTTAATTCTCAGCTGCAAAACTGGGTTTGTTTTAGTCTCTGAAAAAAAGTAAATATCTGTCTTTGTTCAGACTCACCAGCCCTCCACTGTCTGAATGAAGGCTTCCTTAATTTTGCCAAAGAAAATGAAATCAAGGTGCTGAGCTTTGCAGAGACCCGGCCCACCATCATCGGCCCCATGATCAAGATTCTGGTGGTACCAAAGCAGTCAGCAGGTATGTAGCACTTATGAGTAGGCGACACATTTCCTTTACTTCTCATCTTGAGTGTTTTTATTTATTTTTTTGTGTGTGTTTTGTTCAGACCTCGGCCTTGGGGAGCTTATTGAGGTGGATGTTGATCACCTCAACATTTGCAAGCCAGAGAAGAAGGACTCGTTTCTATACAGACGCAGTCTGCAGTTCATCCAAGAAGCACTGCAGCGTTTCATCAGCCAGTGACTCAAATACATAAGCACAAAAAAAAAAATGCAGCCCAGTATGCACTTAAAACTGACCCTCCACCCTTAAACCTAAAACGCCTTTCCTCCTTATGGCACATTAACATAGGCATCTGCCAATCACTAATGTGAGAAGTGAAATTAAACCTTTTTTTACCCATTGATGTCTGAAAAAACCTGACCTGTGCTAAATAAGTTGGAATTATTTTATGTGTTTATTTTATGTAAATTGGACACATTCTGATGGGTTTAATTTTTACAAGACTCCATTACTTTGTTTACAACTAAGCTCATTCTTGCACCTGCAGCAAATTATTCTAAGCTCTAATAATACATCTCAGTGATTGGGACCAGAATATTGATTTTAAATGTATTTTTATATTTATATATTGTACAGATTTTGTGCCAAAATGTGCTCCCTTCTGAGCCGGACTCCAGGAGGCCCTGAGCTATCAGATCGGCTCTCCTGGTGTTTTTGAAGTCTATTCAAGTTGGATTTGTGGCACAAAAACTACTATAAAAAACAGATTAATGACAATAAATGTTAGAAATGAGTGAAGCTGGAGAATTGTTTCCTTTTTTTCTTGATGCACCACTTTGGACCTCTTCTACAATAGAACTGTCATAAGAAACCTGTGGCGTTGGTGATAACAGCAGGAAGTAAACACACCTTTGTCTATTAAAATATGTATGATGAAAAATCTAAACATCCTTAAGAATTACTCTCTTTTTTGTTTTGAAACAAAGCTTAGAAATTGAACTTGAAAGATAGGTACAGGTTTACTGTTGTAAAATGCCAGTATTTAAATAGTTTAACATAACATCAACGCCCATTGTAGCACAAAGTTTAGAAAGGTTTAAAACAGATGGGCAAATACTACACACACATACACCATGAAAATGATTATATAAAGTAAACGGACCAAAAAACAAAACTAAAAGGTGGAAGATGAACAAGTAGGAGATAAACCAATCTGCTACAGATGATCAACTATTAAATGCAACCAGTGTAGAAGAAATGCTTGAAGTAACAAACATTGAATAATATGTAAAAATAATCAAAACATTAAGTTATTTGTAAATGGCTATAAAATATTCTAATACATATGTTCTTGCCAAAACGCATAACTTTAGAAAACAAAAGAAGTACAGCATGAATAAATGGCCTGCTTGCTAAAACTGTTCAAGTAGCAGAGCATAAAATGGCCTTTTAATAATACCTAAAAGAATCAGATTTTAAATCTTATTTAGGAATAAATCTAATCATCATCCTAAATGTTTGTTTTTCTTATTATGTTCTGTAGAGCGGAAGAACAATTTCCTCAGAGTATCGTCCATAGTTTGTTTTCAGTGTCTAGTTATTATTTATAAAGAAAAAAAAATCCAACAATAATATTAAAATTTCGCCCAGTTACTACAAACAAATTAACATTCCTCAAATGGATAGAAAGGGTTAATGAAAACCCGTATGATGAGAAGTTTGTCACTTGTCAGAGCCGTAGTTTGCTCAGATTCAAATTTATCATTAATCAGTCTGCAACGAAAAATTCAGAAAGTCGTCTTGATTTATTTTAGATTTTATTCGTTTTTGTTTTACCAGTTTTTTTGTTTGTTTGTTTTTTTTAGCTATCCACACCCCTTACTGGTTGGTGGCGGTAATGCGCCAAACGTTTGCGTTCCAACAGCGATTAAAAATGAAGAAGAAGAGGTTTGTCCCTTGTTGTGCGCCGTACATTTCTATAACTGGAAGCTTTTGCTAGCGTTGCCCTAAGACAAACCTTTGATCATATGTGTTCATTAATCTTCAATATATTGAGGTATGTGGATGGAAAACGGGGGTTTTGGCATTTAAAACCGTGTTATTGATTCGAGTATATTTAATGCTGAATTATTGCGTGTTAACATTAGCTAAATTAGCTAATTTCTAACAACATATAACTTCTGTTCTCTGCTCGTATTTTCTTTTAGCCTCTTAGTTGCACCTGAGGAGCTACATTGTTGATCATCTTGTTGCCAAAATGGTTAATGTCCACAAAGGAGTTCTTGTTGAATGGTGAGACTTCTATTTATTTTTGTTTTGTTTTGGAAATGTCTTAATATAGGTCCATCTCTGATACGATTTGCCTACTATGTACAATATCAAATTTGGGCATCTACTTAAATGAGAAAACAATTAAAACCTGATTTATTTCTACTGAGTTGAACTACATTTCACATTGATTATGGCTTAAAATTAATAACTGTTCAAAATTCTCTCCAGGATGAAAGATAAGGCCAACACTTCTATCAAGATGTTCACAAGATAAAATCAGCCAGATTTGGTAGAAGAAAAAAAATTAGAGACTAAATTTTCAGCCATATCTTGCCGCCCTTGCTGTAATGTATGTTGGTGATTTTACTGTTATATCATTGATAACTATAGATATTGAACTATACCAGCCAGGCTAGTTGGCAGCCCAATAAAAAAAAGTGATTAAAACATGTTGCTTTTTGCTGCTTAGGAAGGTGCCAAGTCCTGCTTAGAAAGCTACATACATATTAAAGTTTGACATCAGAGAGAATCTTCTATTTTTTGTTTAATTTTGTGTCTTTGGATGTAATTTTAATTTCTGCTGGATAACAAATTAAGGCTATTAATACATTGAATTAACTTTTTCCCAGAGTAGCCACTGTATTGAGAGTATTGCACTTTTCAGCTACAAGTAAATCTGTATGATCACTGCAGATCTGATCATTTTACTGTTATCTTTCTTTTATATAGTGGCTTTAAGTTTTTATGTATATTTTTTTCCTTTCTCTTCCCCATTTCCTCTGTGGACCAGTGATCCCGCCATGAAACAGTTCCTCCTCTACCTCGACGAAACGATGGCTTTGGGAAAGAAGTTCATCCTAAAAGATCTGGATGACACGCATCTTTTTATCCTGGCAGAGGTGGTCCAAACCCTCCAGGAGAGAGTTGGAGAGTTAATGGACCAGAATTCATTTCCCATCACACAAAAATAACCCTTTTTATTTTATTTTCAAGAACTCTTCCTATTTTTTTCATTTAGATTGCAGATTCTTTCTTGGATTTTTTTATAAATAAACTCAATTACGCTGTAGTTGCTTTGCAAGTTCTTTCTTTTCATGCTGTCTGATGAAGTGGCTAAATTATGCACGGTAATATCCCAAATTAAAAGCTTCATAATAATGATAGAAACAATATCTGGCATGACAAAATATTTGGAGGAAGGTGTCGGTTTATTGATTATTAAGCCACAGTAAAAAAATAAAAAATACCCCAAAATGGTATTTTTATTTCCTCAAGCAGAAAATATTAGGGAATTTGGTAAAGTCAAAAACTGATGGTGGAAATTATTATTTCAAACTATTGTTTTAGAGAGAACTATAATATACTACTATTTTCCCCAAAAAATAGTTTCCTTTTTGGTTTTGAAGAGGTCACTGTTTTGTATTTCTCTTAAAATCCAGACAAATACTTTATTTAGAAAGAAAATAGGCATATAGTTAACGTTTTCTAGCAGCTGTATACTTATTGGTTTATTGTGTAAATGTCAGAATCCAGCGAAAAGATTTTTCTGTGTCCAATGACAAACCCAAAAAATATAATCTTGCTCAAACTGTAAGCTTTGTCTCCCTCTACTGATCAAGCTTGAAATTACAGATAACCCCTAAATTTGCCTTTTCAATATTGTTTGAACATGTATTTTATTCAGGTGTCTTCGAAAGTAACTATATCACATGATTAAAAAATTAAAAAAGTACAATTAAAAAACTTAGCAGAACATGGTAGAATTCAACTGTTTCTTTAATCGATTCATAGTAGGCAAAAAACCCGTTAATCTCTCAAATCTAGCAGTAATAATTACTGTGCTCGACTTCCGGTAATTTTAATTTCAAAATAAGTCTGCTATTTTGTAAATTGTTAATTTCTTTTTACTTATAACCTAAATATACAGGTGCTGGTCATAAAATTAGAATATCATGAAAAAGTAGATTTATTTCAGTAATTCCATTTAAAAAGTGAAACTTGTATATTATATTCATACATTACATACAAACTCATATATTTCAGATGTTTATTTTGTTTAATTTTGATGATTACAAATGACAACAAATGAAAATCTCAAATTCATCATATCAGAAAATTAGAATATAACTGAAGACCAATAAAAACAAAGGATTTATAGAAATGTTGGCCAACTGAAAAGTATGAACATGAAAAGTATGAGCATGTACAGCACTCAGTATTTAGTTGGGCCTCCTTTGGCCTGTATTACTGCAGCAATGCGGCGTGGCATGGAGTCGATCAGTCTGTGGCACTGCTCAGGTGTTATGATAGCCCAGGTTGCTCTAATAGTGGCTTTTAGCTCTTCTGAATTGTTGGGTCTGGTGTATTGCATCTTCTTCTTCACAATACCCCATAGATTTTCTATGGGGTTAAGGTCAGGAGAGTTTGCTGGCCAATTAAGAACAGGGATACCATGGTCCTTCAACCAGGTACTGGTAGCTTTGGCACTGTGTGCAGGTGCCAAGTCCTGTTGGAAAATGAAATCTGCATCTCCAAAAAGTTGGTCAGCTGCAGGAAGCATGAAGTGCTCTAAAACTTCCTGGTATGTGGCTGCGTTGACCCTGGACCTCAGAAAACACAATGGACCAACACCAGCAGATGACATGGCACCCCAAACCATCACTGACTGTGGAAACTTTACACTGGACTTCAAGCAACGTGGATGAAGTGCCTCTCTTCTTTTCCTCCAGACTCTGGGACCTTGATTTCCAAAGGAAATGCAAAATTTACTTTCATCAGAGAACATGACTTTGGACCACTCACCAGCAGTCCAGTCCTGTTTCTCTTTAGCCCAGGCAAGACGCTTCTGACGCTGTCTGTGGTTCAAGAGTGGCTTGACACAAGGAATGCGACAGCAGAAACCCATGTCTTTCATACGTCTGTGTGTGGTGGTTCTTGAAGCACTCACTCCAGCTGCAGTCCACTCTTTGTGAATCTCCCCCACATTTTTGAATGGGTTTTGTTTCACAATCCTCTCCAGGGTGCGGTTATCTCTCTTGCTTGTACACTTTTTTCGACCACATCTTTTCCTTCCCTTCGCCTCTCTATTAATGTGCTTGGACACTGAGCTCTGTGAACAGCCAGCCTCTTTAGCGATGACCTTTTGTGTCTTGCCCTCCTTGTGCAAGGTGTCGATGGTCGTCTTTTGGACAACTGTCAAGTCAGCAGTCTTCCCCATGATTGTGTAGCCTATAGAACTAGACTGAAAGACCATTTAAAGGCTTTTGCAGGTGGTTTGAGTTAATTAGCTGATTAGAGTGTGGCACCAGGGGCCATCAATTTTGAACCTTTTCACAATATTCTAATTTTCTGATATGATGAATTTGAGATTTTCATTTGTTGTCATTTGTAATCATCAAAATTAAACAAAATAAACATCTGAAATATATGAGTTTGTATGTAATGTATGAATATAATATACAAGTTTCACTTTTTAAATGGAATTACTGAAATCAATCTACTTTTTCATGATATTCTAATTTTATGACCAGCACCTGTACATATAAACTTAATTTCAACTGTATGGTAATAAAACTAAATGATAATGTGTTGACTGAGTTAACTTGTTGCATTCTTTTTTTTATTTTATTTTATTTTTTTGCTTTTCTGATCAGTTTTCTGACTCCTTTGACTGAGCTTATACGAGAGAGAGAAAAATAAACAACGAGAACAAATAAAATGAATTTTCTTAACTATTTTGAGTTAAAAAATAAAGTACATCAAAAAATATATATTTGTTAATGTTTTTTTCCCCATGAGACCATTTTATTTTATTTTGAAGAGAATACATTTAATCTGATCTTGTTTCCGGTTTGAGGATCGTAACCATGGACGATTACCTTACGGATGAGCAGGTAGGATGTTTCTTAGAAATATTTCTCTAACTAAAGGGAATCAGTTAGGTTTACGAAATCCTGTATTTATATGGTTTAAAGGTTTAAATGTGTCTTAAGGATGTTAAAAGGGACATTTCTTCACCCGTGTAGCTGCTTGGCTTTGCTAGCTTGTTAAGCTATTTTTCCCTCCTCAACAGACGGTGTTCGACGTTGATGATGTGAACAAAATCATAAAAGATGTAAGCAAAATATCGACAGTTCTATTTTGTCTGTTTTTTTAATCCTCGCAATGTTTTTCGGAGGTGAATAGAATCCTTAACTTACAAATTTGTGATTACTGTAAGGATGACTGGTTGCTAAGGACTCTTGACGGTTGCTATGCACATTTCTTTTCGAAGTTTAATATTTGGGGACGTCCAAAAATTAGGGAAAAAACACACACTCGAGCTATTTAAATCTTTCTAAGAATTTACTCTATCTCGTTAACGTTGTTGGGTTCTGTAAAGACTTTAGAGACGGTGATTGGAGAAAACTCCTACAAGCACAGCAGGGTGAACCAGTGGAGCACCAATGTGGTGGAGCAGTGCCTCCTTCGTCTCAGCAAGCTCGGAAAGCCTTACAAGTACATCGGTATGTAGATTCCCTATAATTAAATATTGTTGCTTCTTTTCTGTGTGTGACTTTTTTTTTCTTTCTTTAGTAAACTGCTTCATCATGCAGAAGAATGGAGCAGGGCAGCAAACAGCCACCAGCTACTTCTGGGACAACAGTTCTGATGGTAAAAACACTTCTGTTTTTATTATCATACAGTTTACAAGCGTTGTTTTTAATAGTTTTAGATTAATATTGTACTAATGGTTTTAAAATGTTAATTTTTATACAAGGTTTTTTTGTTATACAAAACAGATTCAGATAATCAAATGTCAATATCAGACAACTGATATTTATTTATTGAGAGATAAATACTGTCTATGTGAAAAAGGAGTTAAAAAACAAAGTCTATGGCATCTGCCTAACCCATCATTTGGCTTAGGAAGCTGACAGATATCCATTAAAATTAAATAGTGAAGTTTTTGGACTGGCCTAGTCAAAGCCCAGGCCAAGATATAACTGCATTAAAACAATTAAGCAAAGATGAGTAAAACAAATGTCCCCTTTTCCAACAGTTCTGCCACCAAGTAGGGTATGAATGTTTATTAGGTTTGAATGGAAATTACTTTCTCAAATAGGATCAGGTTGGATCACTTTTTCCTTTAATAAATGAAATCATAAAAAAGTGTTCAATGAGGTTTGATCTGAAACAAAAAAAGAAAACAGGACAAATCTTTTTCTCAGTCTTATCTTTCATCCAACAGGAAGCTGTATGGTGAAATGGGAAAAGGACTCCATGTATGTCCAGGTCAGCGTGTTCGGCCTGGCTATCTGAAGCTGCAATAGCAAATCTGTTGAATTTCTTCTTGTTTTCCGAAAGCAGAATACTTGATCCATTTTTTTTTTAAAACTTTGTAATGATATAGTAAGTGCAATTAAATAGATCTTATGTCTTTATCCACTTTGCTTTATTTGCACATTAAGACACTGCCACATGTACAGCCTTTAACCAAAAAGGAAAAAAAATTAAAAAATAACCATGTTTAGCCAACATAAGCAACATTTACAATGATTTTTTTATATATTTATATTTACAGATCTGAGATGGGAGCTTATTCAGAGGGAAAGGGGTAAAGACAAGGCACCATCTTGATTAAAACACCTGTAATAAACAGGAACACATTTGTTTTGGCTGTCTTTGTCCATAAGCTCCGGACTCATAAAAACATGAAAGGGAGGCAAGTAGAACATTGGCAATACAGTTAAAGTTTTGATTTAAAGACCTTAAGGTGAAACTTTTCAATATGATCTGTACATGCTGCGATAAGTTAACCAAGCGGCTTGTTAGTAGAAAGAATCTGAAAAACTGATCAGTCAAAATCAAATCACTTCATGGCAAAATACATATCAGGTGAGAAAAGTGCACATTTACATCTGCCTTTCAAAAGTGGTGATAGTGGTGGTACCTGTTGAAATTAAGGCTCCTCATATGTTTTTATCTGAGAATAAAGAGGTTTAATGAATGTTGTTCCAGAGGAATTTGCCTGCCATCTAAGCTGAGGGGTTACTGATGTGCATCTTTCAGTGGTTTCTACTCAGAAACTCAAAAAGGAATGATACAAAATGGAATACAGTGGTTTAACCAGAAACTAAAATGTTTTTACCCGACCAACCAACTTGTAGCGGCACTTTTCCCTTTCTTCCAAATGATGAGATTGAAAAGAAGAGCCAGATATGCTGAGAAAACAGTTTACAATCCAGTAAAAACTGTCGCTTTACATAAGTAATGCCGCCGTGTGAGCGGTTCACTCACTTTCAAAAGTACAGTACATTCAGTGGAGATGTAGTTTATCTTCCTTTTAAAAATATATATATCTATATACAGAGTATAATATTTTATTTACAGAAGCAGATGCCTCGTTTGCAAACACAAATGATAATCTGCCCTGAATCTTCAACGTTTCCAACCCTGGAGAGATGAGATGTTTGATTTTTGATCAGTCGCTGTCGCTGTCATCCTGGTACTTTGTTGTTAATTTGTTAGCACGTCCGTTCTGTAAAGGCAAGTCCTCATAATCACTCCTGTACAGAAGCACACAGATCTGTTAGGTTTGCATCTAATGGCATATACCACATCCCTGGAAAAAGGGCAAAAGGTTTCAGAAAAGATTACCCATAAATGACTTCATCATCTGAGTCGTTTACCATGGAGAAGGCCGGGTTATCCTTCAGCTGAGAGTCTGAGGAAGTCAGATTTACACAACAACTGAAATTATTCTACAGCCAAAAGAAACACCAGTGTACCTGAAGATTTCACCTACCATACAGGGCATTTTTCGAGGGAGAGTACACAAACGCTAATGTGTACAAATAAAAGTTGAGCAGGCCATAGAAGGATAAAAATTCAGCTGGTAAAACAGGAATTAAGGACAAAATGTAGTTCTATTTCATCCCTACTGACCGCCAGAGGGCGGTGCTGAAAGCACTGAATGTTCCCTTCGGGCATGCGCAGTTCGAGTAATTATACCAACAGAGTCACACCTGTGACACCGGATGACCACTCAGAAGCTATATAGCCTGGTGTCATCCTTTGCTCTGCTCCTTTTTTCTTCTCGCAAGCGGTTCGCTAACTTCCCCGTTGTCTGAAGCCCCTGTCTCTTGACCGGAGTTGCGGTTATTCTCCGCCCTCCCAGGGCTGCAACGGGTCGATTCTGAAGATTACGGAAGGTAAGTGAGTTGTTTGCTGGTGATGGTAGCGTCCGCGCCCCCTCTCCCGGCTCACGACTTTAGCTTTTTACCTACAGCTTCGTGCTGTTTTGTTCCGAACTGGTGACGGCAGCGTTTTCGCCCCTACTCCCAGTGTGAATAACTTCACTGCCGAAGTTATATACGGCTAACGTAGTTAGCTTCTTTAGTTTGTTGGTGTTATACCTGGTGACGGCAGCGGTTTTCGCCCCCTCTCCCAGTATATTCCCTACTTTTGCATCCTTTTTTTCACCGGTCTGCGCTGCTATAATTACTGACGGCCGCGGTTTTCGCCCCCTCTCCCAACCAAGTCTGGTCTACTTCGTTGCCGAAGTTGGAGACGGCTAACGTTGTTAGCCTTTTTTGGTTTGTTTGCAGCCTTCTTCATCGGTCTGCTTAATTATAAATGGTGACGGCAGCGTTTTCGCCCCCTCTCCCAATATCAACCTTTTTTTGCAGCCTTTTCGTTGGTCTGCTCTCTTAATTGGTGACGGCAGCGTTTATCGCTCCTACTCCCTACTTAAGTTGCCATACAGCTAACGTTGTTAGCTTTTTTTGTTTATTGCTTTTATACCTGGTGACGGTAGCGGTTCTCGCCCCCTCTCCCGGTATCGGCCGCCTTGTGTCCGCAGCCTCTCTTGTTTTATCCGCTATAATTGGTGACGGCAGCGTTGTTCGCTCCTACTTCCAACTTAAGTTTCCATACAGCTAACGTTGTTAGCTTTTTTGGTTTATTGGTTTTATACCTGGTGACGGTAGCGGTTCTCGCCCCCTCTCCCAGTATCGGCTGCCTTGTGCTCGCAGCCTCTTTCGTTTCTCTGCTGTAATTGGTGACGGCTGCGTTTGCGCCCCCTCTCCCGATTTTCGATAACTTTCTGTTCTTTAAGCCTTGTCGGCCTTCGACATGGATGGCTCTCACAGCTGCATAGATTGTGGGGCTGCCCTGCAGGCAGAGGATGGCCACGACCTGTGCCCTACCTGCCTTGGACATGAGCACCTTTTGGAGGCGCTGTCTGAGAACCCCTGTGTGAACTGCAGCTTTATGCCCCATGCAGTGAGGGTGGCCTGGTTGGCCCAGTTGTGCCCCCAGGAGGGCTCGGACCTTCCGCCCTCTGGGCAGGTGGTTCCCCCCAAGCGTTCTAAGCGCCGTGGTGGGACCACAGCATCTGTGCCCCTCCCCCGGAGGAAGCGAGCCAAACCTGACCAGGGCCTGTCCACAAGGGTGGAGCAGTTGTCAGCAGAGCTGGCAGAGATGAAGTCCTTGTTGCAGACACGGCAATCTGATCCCTCGCTCCCAGTGGTTGGGCTCTCTTCCCCACCAATGCCCGAGCTGGTTGTAGAGGATGACGTTATCTCTCTGGCTGCCTCCGCTTCTCATTTTAGAGATGAGGAGGAGGCAGGGTCCTCTCAAGCCTCTGAGGCTGGTTCATTTTCATCTCAGAGTGCGGTTGGAGAGGCCGGTGACGGTTCCATGCGGGAGGTCATGTCTATGGCCCTGAAGCAGCTGCAGCTGGAACTCCCACAAGGAGAGGCATCCAGCTCTGGCAGTGCTTTTTTCAGACGTGGAAGGGCTCCTACTCCTTTTTCTGTACCTCCATCAGAGGAGTACCTGAAGGAGTTACACGCCTGTTGGCGGGAACCGAGAGCGCTGTCGCGTCTCTCCTCGGATGGTCGTGTATTAGCTGCCATGCATGAGTCAGTGAAGGCCGGCCTGGACCGTATGCCAGCAATTGAACCAGCTGTTGCTTCACTGATTGTGTCACCAGATGAAGCCCTGCGTCCTGATGTCCGGTGCCCGCGGACTCAATGTCGGGTTACAGATGACCTCCTCTGTAAGGCGTACAATGCAGGAGCGCGTGCTGGCCGCCTTGGCAATTCCCTGGCGCACCTCATGTTTGCCCTGTCTGCATCTGTTCAGGACACTGGTGGTGCAAGTGCGGCGATTGGTTATAGTGACGCAGCGCTGCAGGCCTTCGCGCTGATGACCAGAGAGCTTGGACGGGTCATGTCTTTCCTTGTCCAAGCTCGTAGACAGGTCTGGTTGGCACAGTCTCCTCTGACTGAAGCATGCCATAGGACCCTCAGGGGTGTCCCGGTTGTACCAGGGGAGCTGTTTGGATCAGCTGCCTTGGAGGCGCTGGAACGGACTGCTCAGGCACGTCAGACTAGCCAGCAGCTTTCCGGCCTTCGCAGGAGCATACCTGCCTTTCCCCAGCGTTCGGGCCGCCCTGCCACTACCCCCAGCGTTCAGCCACGACCTCAGACTGGTGGCAGACCTGTTGGTTCCTATCCCCATGATGTGTGGCAGAGACCGAGAAGGGACTTTCGTGAGCCAGTCTGCCACCCTTTTAGACAGACCCGGGCCTCAAATCCTGGACGCCCTCCCCCCAGAGCCCCCAGGGGCCGTGGGGATAGAAGATGATGCCACCGGGCCAGCCGTCGGACATTTTTCCCATCAGCAGCTGAATTTCTGGGCTGCTCATGCCGTAGATCCATGGGTGGTTGCCACCTTAACCAATGGCTACAGGCTCCAGTTCCGACAGCGGCCCCCCCTCTCACACCGGGTCAAGATGACTGTCATCACGGACCCGGTGAAATCTCAGGCACTAGACCAGGAGCTTTCCGCCCTCCTGGGCAAGGGGGCAATCGAGTCTGTAGATCCTCTGCAGCAACCCAGAGGCTACTACTCCACATACTTCCTTGTGGCCAAGAAGACCGGCGGTTTTCGCCCCATTTTAGATCTAAGGGGACTGAATCGGTACCTGAAGGTCCTTCCCTTCCACATGCTCACCATAACAGAGGTCCTTCAGACCATTGTGGCGGGAGATTGGTTTACATCAGTAGATCTGACAGACGCCTACTTTCACGTGCCTATTGCGGCAGAACATCGCCATTTTCTCAGGTTCGCCTATCGGGGGCGCCATTGGCAATTCCGGGTGCTCCCATTCGGGCTCTCCCTTTCCCCGAGGGTGTTTACTCGATGCGTGAAAGCAGCCCTCTCTCCTCTACAGGCCTCCGGAGTCAGGATTCTGCCATACCTGGACGATTGGCTTCTTTGTGCTCCCTCTCAGGTAGCTGCCTCTCGGGATACGTCCCAGCTTCTACTTCATGTGTCAATGTTAGGCCTCAAAGTCAACTTGGCAAAGATTTGTCTGGTTCCATCTCAGACAACCACCTTTCTTGGGATGCATCTGGACTCTGCTACCATGATGGCCCATCCATCTGTTCACAGGGTGGACGACATACTCCAGCTTGTCCGTCGATTCAGACTGGGCAGGGAGTTTCCCTACATCACCTTCCTGCGAATGCTGGGCAAACTGACATCAGTCACTCGTGTCGTGCCCTTAGGGCTGCTCCTTCTGCGTCCTTTGCAGCGATGGCTCAACAGCTTTCGCCTAGACGCCAGGCTGCACAGGCATCGCAGGCTAATGGTGACCAGGAGCTGCCTCCATGCCCTAGCTCCTTGGCGAGACGGGACCCTTTTGTCCAGTGGTGTTCCAATGGGGCTAGTAGTGTGTCGAAGGGAGGTGGTCACCACGGATGCCAGCCTCATGGGCTGGAGTGCCGTGTGGCAACACAGAGCTGTTCGGGGTCTCTGGGACCCAAGGGAGCGCACCGAACACATAAATGTGCTGGAGCTGCAGGCTGTGCACATGGCCCTCAGGTGCCTTCTGCCCCACCTAGAGGGAAGGAACGTGCTGATTCGGACAGACAACACCTCTGTTGTTTATCATATAAACCACCAAGGTGGCACCAGGTCAGCACGTCTCTTGAAGGTGTCGAGGGATCTCCTGGAATGGGCGTATCCCCGTCTGTGTACCCTGCGCGCAGCGTATCTGCCAGGACGGCAGAACCAGGTTGCGGACTCTCTATCCCGCCAGGCACCTGCTCCGGGAGAGTGGTCTCTTCACCCCGACGTAGTGCGCATAATCTGGAACCTCTTTGGGCAGGCAGAGGTAGATCTGTTCGCCACAGAGGAGTCGACCCATTGCCCCCTATGGTATTCCCTAACCGGGATGGCGGGCGCACTGGGCCAGGATGCACTGGCTCATCCATGGCCGCAGGTTCTCCTGTATGCCTTTCCACCCCTCTCACTGGTTTGGCCGACTCTACGGAGGGTTCTCGAGCAGGGCCACAGAGTGTTGCTGGTAGCTCCGTTCTGGCCAGCGCGGCCGTGGTTCCTGCTGCTTTGGAGTCTGTGTCACGGTACTCCATGGCGTCTTCCAGCAAGGAGGGATCTGCTGTCTCAGTTGGGGGGACAGATATGGCACCCCAACCCTCAACGTCTCCAGCTGTGGGCATGGCCCCTGGGAGGCTGACTGGGTGTTCAGACACCGTGAGACACACCGTATTGAGTGCTAGGGCTTCCTCCACTCGGCTGCAGTATGCTAACAGATGGCGCCTCTTTTCTCAGTGGTGCTCTGCCCACAATGAGAACCCGCTTTCCTGCTTGGTGCCCACTATTTTGGAGTTCCTCCAGTCTCTCCTTGATAAGGGCCGCTCTCCTTCGACCCTTAAAGTGTATGTTGCAGCAATTTCATGTCTTCACCGAACTGTTGACAACCGTACAGTGGGGCGCCATGAACTGGTTTCACTTTTTCTGCGTGGTGCTCGTAGGTTGTGCCAGCGGCCAGCCCCACGAGCCCCAGATTGGGATCTGCCATTGGTTCTCACAGCTCTGTGCCACCCTCCATTCGAGCCTTTGGCACAAGCAGAACTCAAGTGGCTTTCCTGCAAGACTGCTTTCCTGATGGCTATCGTCTCAGCTAAGAGGGTCAGCGAGCTACATGCTCTTTCTGTCAGCCCTAGGTGTATCAGGTGGAATCCAGATGGCTCTGGTGTTACCCTGTGGCCTAATACTGCGTTTGTGCCTAAGGTGTTGTCTCCTTTTCACCGTAACCAGCCATTGCGGCTCGCTCGGTTTCAGCCTCAATCTGGTACAACTGAGAATGAGTCTGAGTTGTTGTGCCCAGTAAGAGCGTTGGAGGCATACATTGCAGCCACCGCCAATCTGAGACGCTCGGACCAGCTTTTCCTATGCTATGGGGGTCCAAGGTTAGGCTGTCCTCTTTCTAAACAGCGTCTGTCCCATTGGATTGTGAGTGTCATCTGCCACGCCTACGCTGCAGGTCACTGCTCCCTGCTAGTCGGTGTGAGAGCACATTCCACCAGGAGCGTCACCGCTTCCTGGGCTGCTTTGAGAGGGGTTCCGCTGGAAGCTATATGTGCTGCTGCTTCATGGGCTTCCCCAACCACCTTCACCAGGTTCTACAGTGTCAATGTGGCTGCCCCTCATCCCCTGGGTCAGGTCCTTTTACAAGGTTCTGCTGGGCCTCCTCTGTGAGGTATGTGCTCAGGATTCCTTGTGACATCGTTGGCATTAGTCATTCAGTGCTTTCAGCACCGCCCTCTGGCGGTCAGTAGGGATGAAATAGAACGAAAGTTACGTATGTAACTACGGTTCTATGAATCCCGGATGACCGCCAGAGCTTCTCTGTCACTCAGAATCCTTGCTTTTGCGAGAAGATTCTGTAGGAGCAGAGCAAAGGATGACACCAGGCTATATAGCTTCTGAGTGGTCATCCGGTGTCACAGGTGTGACTCTGTTGGTATAATTACTCGAACTGCGCATGCCCGAAGGGAACATTCAGTGCTTTCAGCACCGCCCTCTGGCGGTCATCCGGGATTCATAGAACCGTAGTTACATACGTAACTTTCGTTTTCTAACACAGATTATCAACATTTTAAACTGACACAGAACAAAACAGAAAGGATATAGTTATGATAATGGGTCGATAATTCAGCCACAAAGTTATCTTGAAGAGCCTTGGCACCAAACCTCAAGTACAGAATAACCATGCTGGGGAAAAAAAGAAACATTATTAAAAAAGAAAATCTAAATATTTATCTAAAAAATTTTGTTTTTCATAACTACCTTATAACAAGGACTACAAACGTCAGTGCTGTCAAAAACTTGAGTCGAAGATCTGCAAATGACAGAGATCTCGCTCATTAATGCTGCCACGTTTTGCCGATTATTGCCGACCCAATACTCAAATACAAAAAAATGAGTGATGATGGGATACCTGAGTAAGGCATATTCTTTAGTTCGGAACAAGCTCGCACAAGCAGGAATATCAGGTAGAGGATGTAGAAGGCAACGACAATGAGGAAGAACACCTTCATCCCCTGCAGAAGGATCAGAGGAGGTGGTTAATGCTTGACTGCATCAACATTGGTACAATTGTTTAAATGCAGCAGATTTACCTGGAAGTTTGCAATATCCAGATTGATGGAAAAGGTGGGATCCTGGAGCTCATTAACCCTGGAGGAAAAACAAATTTTAATTCTGTTTGAAGTTGAAACGAGGCCGGGTGCATTAGGGGTTTGACTTACGTCTGCCATATGCCAAGCGTGACGGCCGACAGCCACAGCAGACCTACGATGACCAGCTTCGGAAGGTAGAAGGTGAGGAATTTCCTCTCGCCCTATGGAGGAATGATAATGGGGTGAAATAAGCTTGTGATGGGGAGGGGGCGGGGGTCGTTATTGCTGTTACGCAAAGAGTAGCTGCACTCACTTGAACCCTGATGCCATGGTAGACACAGAGCCAGAAGAGGAGCAGAGCACACAGGAAGAGAGCCTGGAAAAAAGCATCTAAGGTTCCTGGAAACCAACTGTTCACCAGGAATGACAGCGGGAAGAATGGATCTGACCAAAGAAATAAAGAAAACACTTCTTTTAAATAAACATTTACTCACAGGAAAAATGTTTACTAGTTAAATCATTTTTGGAACACACTCACCAGTCATTTATTATTGTTAACAAGCACTCACTCACATCAGCAAGTTTGTTGGAATTCATGTCTAGCATGTGGTTTGAGAAAATACTCAAATGTTTATAAGGATTCAATATTTTAAAAAAGTGTGTAATTTCATACATGAGCCTAATAAAAAAAAATCTAATTACTTTTCAAGGCAATTCTTATTCTGTTATTTAGGCTCAAATTAAGGTTGCAACAATATAAGTCAAACATATCATGGCTATCAGTGTGTTAGGTATTAATAGCGCTGTTGGATTTTAATGTTTGCTGATATAATCTAAGTCTTATAAAACTGTGTATTGCCGGCTATTGGAGTCTCACGGCAGCAAATGATTACACAGCAGATTAATTGCTCTCCTCCAGATGCTAAAGGTCTGACAGCTCAGGAAAAACATGATAAGTATGAAATAGGCACATACTGCAACTGATATCATTGTAATATGCAACGTCACTGTTTTACATTTTCTACTATTATACAGCCTCAGTTTAAAAGGGACTCCAATCCCTTCTGATTATATAGTCCGGCTGAGATTTTGTATGCATCAACTGTGTCAGAAATTATACTTAAAGGTGGATCATCAAAATAAGTGGTCCTCCTGGTTGTCAATCATTCTGGTCAAATGCTTACGTAAGGCCGTCCTTCGCGCTCCTCCACATTTTCACTTAAATGTCTGACAGAGGAAAAATTGCAAATCTGTTTTTGGAAAGTAAGCTTGTCTTAGCGATGGAAACAGCAACTTTTAAACAAGCATGCACAAGGAGAAACTGGCTCTTGCACGCTCTCAAACACGTTTATTAGGCGTTCCCTCTGGGGAGTGGGTACAGGTTTGTGCATTTGCATTTATTTTTTATTTTTTTTAAGTGGAGAGGGCCGGTCTTTTAAAAAATTAGCAAAAATCCTTCACTATACCTTTAATAAATAAGCAACAAGTGGTCAGACAAAGCTGTTGGCAATCATGAAGCATAAGCACATTAAAATGTGATAAAATAAGTCAACTCAGAAATGACCAATACTGTCTATTAATGGCATTAAGCTGCTTAAATCTTGTGTATGTGTCTTGTGTGTGCAATGACAAGAATCTTTCAAATATTTATAACTTCACTAAATCAGGGCTGATTTGAGTTTTAATAACAGTAAAAATAATTCAGTATATTCTAAACATGCATTATTTTGCTGCTTCTAAGATGAGAAATGTCTGTAACAGACAGAAAAGTGCAAAGTACTCCCACATTTCTTAACAACTGTGTTCTTTGCAGCTCTTCTTGTATTTAAACCTCCTATATATGTTGTGATTTTAAAAAAGTGAAACACACCTTATTGCTAAACTTTGAACTAAAATAGATGGATGAATGTTTAACAGTAAAATCTGATATTAATGAAAACTCACCATTGTAGAGCAGCAACAAAGGAAGCAGAACAGACATCCACTTCTGCTCGATGCCCCAATCCCTCATGGAGAACTTCCTCAGAGAATGTGCAAACATACACTAGAAGATCAAGGGAAAATATTGACTGTCAACCTTTGTTTAATACTGTCAGACTGAGTTGGTACGCTTAAATACTTTTTAGAAAAAACAAGCGCTCTTACCGTTACCATAAAAGTCAAAACCACAAAGACAAAACGGAACCAAATTTCCACTTGAGAGAAGGTGGGATTGTACGTTTTCCACTAGAGAGGGGGGAATATTGTTTAGAACAGCAATTGACCAATTATAATAATAAATTTATATTATTATTATAAAGTGATTTACACCTACCACAAATTTAACCTTGATTTCATAGGACACATTTTCAAGGTCTTTGAAGCTGACTGTAACCTGATACTGAGTGTAGTTCATGTAACCCAGATGCAGCACAATGATCTCATCACATATCTAAAAAAAAACAAAAAAAAAACACTGCATGACTTTACTGAAAATCTACAACACACTATTACTCTGAACTGTCTTCACTATTTTATGGACAATCGTTTGGAAACTAGAGGCAGCCCAAAGCCGAGCCATACTTACTGCTCCACAGTGCAGAGTCCGCATTTTCCTCTCAACAGTCTTGATGCGAATCACGCTGGCGTCCTGCCTCACTCCTTTAAGATCCACATTGATCTCAAAGGGCTGCTTGAAGTCTTTCACTGTATGAGACAGAGGTGAATTTGTTTTACTAAGCTAGTTTGTTCTGAAGCTATATAAGCATTGAGAATCACCCACTGTTGTTGTTTCCGGTCTGAATCACAAGGGTCAGCCACAGCTGCTGGTTATAGGTGGTCAGAGGTGGAGAAACTAAATTAAAAGGCCCCGTCTGAAAACAAAACATCAACATCACAATTAATTTGATGGGATTAAATCAAAGTATTATAAAATATTTTAAAAAGTTAATATTTTACTCTTTTTGTCACTGTTTTTTTTGTGTACTTAGGGAAGTTTATTGGTTTTTTATTATTGGTTTAATCATTCCTTCTGACTTCAGAGAGCACAAATAATAATAAAATTACCCTATAAGCACATCATGTCATGGATTATTCTTAGGAATATGGCTAAAAACATTATCTCTTGACATTACTGATAATTGTCCGGTTTTTTTTTTAATTGGAAAGATTAAACTCTGCATATTATACAGAAGAACCACATTTTTCCAAGGAAAACACCGCATGTTGTTCTCTACTGGAGCAGCTGGAATAAGTCACCTCTAAATATTCTAAGCTTCTTTTAAAATATTACCAATATTGCAGAAACCAGGTCCAAATAAAAGAATTTAAAATAATACCGCTTAATAGTGAAACTTCCTTATTTCTTTACTCCATGTCTTAGGAACAAGTTTCAAATTAACTCAGATCTAAACAATAATAATATAATCTATATAGTTTGTTTTAAACATCTTATAGTACAATATTTATAATAATGCAACATAAACATATCCTTTTCATGTCTTATTTTTGCCTTCATATTAATATACTAATACAACATCTACACTAAAATCATTACATAATAAGAGTACCGCTGTCTTTTAACAATTTCTATTACTTATTTTTATTTAACAATATAACTGAACCAGACCTAAGTTGCTCTTTGGAATTATAAAGTCTTGTGAATTTGAAAAAAATAAACCATACTTTAGATCTTCTTCTCATATTTTTAAGATGTTTATTAAAACTGTTTAAAATGAAACATGCAACATTTTTTATTAGCAATTCCTTTTTAATGATTTTCCTATTTATTCACACAAGTTTTTTATATTAACTCTATATTTGTGTTGATTGTTTTTCTTTGCTGTTTATGTGCATTCAAATGAAACACGTTAGAATGTATCTTTATGCTGTCAACTTGAAAAGGATTCATTGAAATAATTTATGTTACACCTTAAAATGATTTTCAAGGCTGAATAAAGCCTTTATTATTATTATTATTATTGTTATTATTATTCATGCTTATTTTGATCTTAACAGAAAATAAATACTTTAGGTTGACAGAAAACAAACCAAAGCTGAAGTTCACCGTATTGCTGTTATTAGATGTGTATAAAGTTGCCACTATACAGTCTGTTATTGTAGTGATGTCTCACCTTCACAGAAACATTTTTGGCCACTAACTGATCACCATTATGCTCCTGCTCTGCAATAATCTCTGGACCTAAAGAGGTAAACAAACACAGAAATTAGTTTAAGTCAAATCAAGATGTCACATGTGGGATGAAGGAGATGGACTGTTGATGCTGAATAACTTTATTACCGCTAGCATCAGAGATGCACCTCTTTTTTGTGAATCCAGAAACTTTCACACTTTTATCACTGATTGTTCTTCATCAAAATATAGCCCCTATCCATCACTGCCCTACCTTTATCTGATGTGTGGTGGATAAGGGAAACCAAAACATCCCTCAAGCTTGTTCTGGAAAATCCAAGGCAGCAACAAGGACCTTAACATTTAATACACCCTTAATAAACATATGATATGGTTTCCGCTGCCTGTCTGTTCTGGGTTGAATTTTGATACAGTAGCTTTTTTCCA
Organism: Cyprinodon tularosa; assembly: GCF_016077235.1. Lineage (NCBI taxonomy): Eukaryota > Metazoa > Chordata > Actinopteri > Cyprinodontiformes > Cyprinodontidae > Cyprinodon > Cyprinodon tularosa. Next base: position 630,502 of record NW_024038559.1, on the reverse strand, counting down.
CAAATGTTTGGGGATCAAACAGTTGGATGACCTTGGCCCTAAGCAGGATGACTTATTGTCTCTCAATAGCCCAGGTTTAGTCTCCAAGGTAACAAACTTCTCTGCTGGCTCACTGATGGCAGCAGCCAACATCAAAAGCCAGAATGGTCTGGATCTGCCCATGTGTTTTTATTTTTTTTTTACACGAATATGTCCTGAAAACCATCAAGGGGAGGCATCCAGGTGTGTCGGACCACTAGAAGGTTCCACTAACACCAAAATGACATTAAAGAACCAGAAATGTCATTAGATATTTGTTTTTTTCATTAGTTCGGCCTCTGTTTTTATTTTCTACATAAAATAGAAGAAAGTCTGTGCTTTCCCTTCTTAAAACTTTTATGTTTTGTCATTATTCTAAGCCTGTAGAGCATAAAGAATAATTGTCATAAAATTCAAATTATTCTAAACTAGTCGTCACTAAACATAGAATAAAAAATAACAGAACATCTGACTATAGCTCTTTGTTCAATGTGATCATTGGGCTTGTTTATTGAAACCAGAATTGAACATAACATTTTGATTTCCAAATGAAGCAGGTCAACACATAACAGTAGTTTTAATCATTAAGTAAGATACCAAAAAAGCAACATGCTCATTATTAAAGGTGATTACCGACCCATCTATATATATATAAATCTTTATCCTATTTGAAGGGGAAACCAGGAAGATTTCCAAATTTAATTTGAGCATTTAGTTTTTTGTCCACATAAGCATTCAGTGCAGCAGGAATTATTTGGTTAACATGCTAAAACACAGGATATTACAAGTAATTGACAAATACTTTTTTCAGGCAGCATTTTACCTAACATGTGACTAAGAATAAATTTGTCTTACGTACCTGCAAGCCCAATGAAGACTGTGAGGCCAAAGCATATCAGGAACACCACGAAGACCAGAACAAAATGTCTTTTAGACAAAGTATAGAGCCGCATGGGGGCCAGCCTGTCACAAAAAAAAAAAGTAATTAGATTTATAAAACACAAAAGCAATAAATATATTAAATCTGCTGTTTGGTTTGAGCCGGATATGTCAACACTACAGCGTCCATGTTACTTGAAGCTAACAGCCCTGCCAGATGTGGCGTTTAAACGCCTAACTTTAGAAAGTCTAGCGTCAAGCAGAATGTTCCCTGGGGGTGAGCGACACTTACCGCTCCATTTATTCAAGTTTACAAACTCGACAGAACGATAAAGTGATAGTTTTTCGTCGTGAATCCACATCCGTGTACCAACTGCAGCCTGCTGCTGCTTAGGAGTCTACGTCATGGAATGGGAAGGGCCTGAACCACGTGACCGGAGATTGAAGGAAAGAGTGCTTCGAAGGGTCCTAAGAAGATAGGAAGCCTATGCATCCTTTCATCTCATTCTCTGGGCGCATTTTTATTTTATTTATTTATTTATTTATTTATTTATTTATTTATTTATTTATTTATCTTTTATTTAAGCCTATTTTTAATATATGTCATTATAGCTATTACCTACGGTGGAGAAGATTAGGGCCACTGAAAAAAATACAAAAAAGTTACAGATTTTTAAATTTTATTACAGTATAATATGAGAAAATCTCTGATTTCTGACTTTAATCTCAGAATTCTAACTTTTTTTCTCTTGACTTTAATCTGAGAATTCTGACTTTAATCTCAGAATTCTCACTTTTTCCTCAGAATTCTTATTTTGATCTCAGAATTCTCACTTTTTTCTCAGAATTCTGACTTTAATATGAGAATTCTTACTTTTTTCTTAGAATTCTGACTTTAATTCTTTAGCCAGTAACACGTTGGTGGAAAAAGAAAGGAATTAGACAACTTCTTACGTGCCCGAGGGGTCAACGGTGATGGAGGAGCAGAAGATAATTAAAACATAAGAGCTAGTCTCCAAAACGGACATGGCTACAGCTTGATGCTAATGTTTGTTGGCTGTCAGAATTCAGTTAGAATTCTAAGATTCTGATATAATTCTGATAATAAAGTGACAATTCTGAGGAAAAAAAAGTCATAATTCTGAGATTAAAATCATAATTCTGAGAAAAAGGTGAGAATTCTGAGATAAAGTCAGAAATCTGAGAAAAAAGTCAGAATTCTGAGATTAAAATCATAATTCTGAGAAAAAGGTGAGAATTCTGAGATAAAGTCAGAAATCTGAGAAAAAAGTCAGAATTCTGAGATTAAAGTCAGAATTATGAGAAAAATTCAGAATATAATATTTTCTTAGCTTCTATACAAAGTTACGACCAATATATTTTTATTTGTTAATTTCTGGTTCATGTTTTATTGGATTATTAGACAAGTAATATGGCCAAAGGCAGCGACTATCACACATTTAAAACGATATGACTTAATAAAAGCACCTTTCGTTCATCTATTTGAACGTACGTGGTTTATCATACTGGTTTGACATCAGTCTCACATTGTTGGTGAGACTGATGTCAAATAATAAAAAAATTAAAGCAGCAACATTTATTATAATGATTGATACCTAATTATAACGTACTCATAATAGGCATGTACTTAGCCATTTTTTAACCTTATAGATGGTTAATTTAATTACAAACGCTAATCAACAAAGCGTTTTTTTTTTTATTGAAATTTGAAGCACCTGTAAAAGCGATCATCACGATAAGGTGTTAAATCCTCCTTCAGCTCGTTGTAGGCCTCTTTTATTTTCCTGCAGAAGTATTTCAGCTCGCTGTACAGAGGGTTTTCCAATCCGGAGGAGTAGTCTGTGTCCATCATTCCACCGAGCTCTTTTTTATTTTACGCCTGAAAAATGGCGACGAGGAAACAATCCGCGGCCTTCAGCAAATAGCTCCCAATAGACCTGTCTGTCTGGTGTTGTTGTCACGTTTATTTAAAAGTGCAACCGCAGCTGCTCTGCTTAGATCGCGTCATAATAAAAAGACAAAAGCAAAAATGTGTCAAAATGAAAAAGGGGGCGGAAACACGCAGCTAACACACAGGAGGAAGATCACGTGATCACAGTTCAGGACCACGGACAGTGACGGGAATTAGCGTGGGTTATGATGCTCCACCTGGGAGAGTGTCCATGGAGGACTTACACATTTCATTAGATATAAGATTAAACAAACCGTTTTATTCATTCTATTAATTCAATGTGTTAATATGTGTATTATATTCTTCTATTTAAATTTAGGCATTTTATAAATGTTATAAACATGCTATACTGCACACACATAAATATATAGAGAGAGGCATTTCAACAATGAGTGCCATATACATGATAGATAGTTAACAGATCTACATTCTTAGGTCATAAAATCATTATATATATATATATATATATATATATATATATATATATATATATATATATATATATATATATATATATATATATATATATATATATATATATATATATACATACATACATACATACATACATACATACATACATACATACATACATACATACATACACATATATATATACATACATACATACACATATATATATATACATACATATACACATATATATATATACATACATATACACATATATATGCATACATATACACATTTATATATATATACATATATACACACATATACACACACACACACACACACGTATATAAATATAAACAGCAAAATCCTTCGTCATCTTTGCCATTGATTGGCTGCTTCCATGTCCCAAATACCTCGTTTTCCAGCCACTTTTGTTGAAATTTGCATTTTTCCATTCTGTAGCTTTTTCTCCACCTCAAGCTTCTTTTCCGAACACATGGCTTTAAGATCAACCGGAAGCAGTTCTGCACAAATATATTATTGATATATATCTGACAAAACAGTTTTATAAACATATTTTCTTTGTTTAAATAAAGCATTTTAAATGCCACGATAATCACAATTAATGAATTTTAATGCCAATTAAGGCCTTAATTTAAAAAAATAATATTTTAATGACTTTTAATGACCCGCATGAACCCTGATTAATGCAAACACTTAAAAACCTAAACTGAACTACCTGCTCTTTCGCTTCTTGTAGAGGGCCTTACAGGTGTATTTCCAAGTCTAGGTGAAACACTAAGATATTTACACTCCTCCACTTCTACTCCTATCGTGGTAATAGTGTTTGGCCTGTTTCTCTTGAATCAGCGCCTTTGTTTTATTTACATCAGGACGAGATTAATGTTACACATTGTTCCACAAAGCTTCAGGTTATTGTCCAACTCTGCTTCACTACAAAACCAGTCATCTGAGTTTTTCTGCAGATATCAAGAGTCTGTCTTGTACTTTAGTTTATTTTTGTGTTAAAAAGTGAGAGTACAGACCCATTGTGGTGTTCCAGTGTTGCTGGCTACACAGTTCCAAATTTGACCCTTTGCCTGAACTATAGCAAAAGGACCTTCAGTTATAATAAAAAAAAGAAAATTGTATATCAAGAAGCAAGGCACGATGTTCTCTCAAACAATGACATTTTTATTAAAAAGATGAGTGACATATGAGTGACATATACAGTTATAAAATAATTTACATGGCATGCCTTACTATCTATTTACGTTCAGTCACCATAGTCATCAGATTCTTTCAAGTGTTTTTGTCAGTTTAGTCTGAACCTGCAAATACATTTTCTAAAGAAAAAGTCCAATCCTAAAATATCTACCACAGTTCATTGGTGGTTTAAAGTGAATGCTTAACCAAGACCAGAAGAAATGCTGAACATCAACTCAGTGAAGACTGTGTGTTTGAATGTGTAGAAGCCATGACACATTTAAATATAATAGATTTAACACTGATGGGATTGACTGCACAGCTGAACACAAACACACCTCGACTGGACACTTACACTAGTCTACCATCTACATTAAACTGGGCACCTACTCATTCGCATCTTTTTTTTTTCTTTTTATAACAATCCAGAGCAAACTCATCCCCAACCCCACAACTTGGGCTACACTCGTTAAAAACAAATCAAAACGCATAAAAAATGTTTGGAAAACTCCACAATATACAGTATGTATAGATACGTTTCATCCTTTCAGAAAATAATCTCATAAATTAAAATCCACAGACCAGCAATCTCAGATACTGAACTAAAAGAACGGTATCAAAACATGGTTGAAAGCAACATAGACATAATTTTCTCCTACAAAATATTGCACAGCTAACACAAAAAAGGGTTTTGTCATGACATGCTTGAGTTTTATTTTTTTGTTGTCTTTTTTTCTTAATTATTCTCTTATCTTCATTCAGTCCCCATTCCTACAACCAACATGCATCTTTTCAAATTCAGGAAAGATTGCCATCAAATGTGATAAATCACAAAAAAAATCAACTATGAAAATACAATTGGTTCTTCCCCTTTGGACTATATTTATTCTAAAATTGCGAGTAGATATTTTGGCACAAATTTCGGTTTAGCCATACAGCACCTTTCCTGTTTTACTAGGCCAAAACACTTTTTTAGCGGAATCAGAAATGAATGCATATATGCCCTTTGCACTTCACCGTTTCCCACGATTAAACAGCTTTACATGTCTCTCAGTTTGCACAGTCAGCTTACGAAGAAGATAGATTTCCTAAGCTTCATTCTTTAATGTAGTCTTATTAGACTGAGTGACGTTTTAGCTTAACAGTTACTCTATGGTGTTACAGCTTCACTTCACACCTGAAATAACACACAGTGGAGCCGAGGTGTAAACCTCTAAGAGCCTCTTAAGTCTCTTTACATCGTTTACCTCTCCAATTTATTTACATGCCTTCTGAGAAGAGTATGAAATGGCAAAGGTGAAATATACAAAAATATTTCCTGTACCATGCTTAGATGTTTAAGTGTGGTCCTAAAGAGCAAAGACTGCTCCCAAATACGTACTCACTTCACAGAAGTGACAACAGGTGACATTATCACTTCATGCCAGAGGTTAAATTGTTCAGTCGAGGCCTTGGCGACTTTTTGCGCCAGTGTCACCAGATGAAGATATTGAAGTATGACGTATGTCAGCCAAAGCTATTCTGTAAACCACTCCCACCTGAATACTCCCGAGGGTACAGCAATATTTCAACTCACCGTCCCCGAATAAAGCCGCTAAGAAAAAAATGGGATGAAAATATCTGAGGGGTAAATATCTTCAACAATAACTATTTTCTTATTAAAAAAAATCCATATCTGGAAAGTTAAACAAAGTGTACATATAAATTATTAAGTAAATCAGGGTGCCTTTTTTTAATCCTTCAAAACAGATTTGATAAAGACCAATGCTTGTTTTCCTTCCAGAAACAGTAAAAAGTCGTAACTTTAGTAGTGCTCCTAAATGATGCATATATCAGCCTAACTTCCAGCCTAAACAGACTGAGATAGAAACAACAGGAATGTAGAGAACAAAAACCTCACCTATGTAACCTCATTTTATAAACTATAAGCAAAAGCAGTTTAATAAAGTAGTAACTGTTTCACTAAAGTTTTGTACAGCAATGGATTTCAGTGCCCAGTAGTACCTGTGCGCTCTGGAAAATGTTATTTAACCTCCAGAGTGTGGTTTTCAAGTATTACTGCTGCGTTTTTAACTGCACTTTAACAATCTTACCTTTCTGAAAAAAAGAACAAAAAAAAGAAAAGAAAGAAAAACGTTCTCTACCCAAAGCAGCATTTATTTGCATGATGATAACCCAAGCTCAGCTCTTTGGCCCGACGTGCTTGGTGGGTGCCACCGAATGCAGAACGGAGCAGATCCAACAAACGCAGTCAATGCTTATTGCACCGTGTTTTGTGGCAGCATTGTGTAGTGCAGTGTGATTGCATTTCCATCTATTCTCCACGGTTGATTTCAGTCTTTTTCTCCAAAATCCATTTTAAGAGTTTAATAATCCCCAAACCAAACAACTGTGCTCCTTCAGCAGGTTGCATTTAAAATTAAGGTATGTTTCAGGGGGTGTTGGTATGAGACATCTCATTTGAGGCGCTGAGTGACGTTGGCCAAAGCCACTGCGAATGCCTGAACTGCAGAGAAGGGGTACTGGAAGTCCAGGATGTAGGCGTTTCCATCAATCCGGCCAAACTGCATCACCTAGAAGGTTTATTGTTTGCAAAAAAAAAAAAAAAAAACGTCATGCTTTTAAACTCCACATGCCAAATATATCTATGGATTATTTATGCCAAAAATATATTTAAGATATGTCCATATCTGACATAGCTCTATTTGAAAATGAAGCTAAATCTCAGGGAAAGAAGTGGAAAGACTAATTCCTGCTTCATATTGCTGGATTTTAAGATTTTCAATTACTTCTTTTCAAGACTAAGGCAACGAGATGGTAGATATAAGAGGTTTAGTCCCATAGTCTGTGGTTAAAGAACATGTCAAACGAAGAGGAAGCAGGCTAGAAGGGGATCTATGTGCTAAAATAAATAAATACAAGATATCTTAAAATTGATCTTTTAAAATAATATATATATTTTAACAGTAAACATAGACATATTTAATTTGACTACATTTTTTTTAATCATTGAATTTAGAAATCAAAATGGAAGAAAACCTCAAATAAAATGGGATTTCAATGTTCTTTCTGTGCATTAAATGCTTCCAGACCCATTTGTTAGAGCTAATTAATAATAATTTCAATACTACCCATAATAATCCTGTCTAGAATTGTTTCCCTATAAACCAGCAGCTCCCTTCTAACACAGCAAAACATGAAGTAAGCAGAACTGAACTCCACTAACCTGCCGGCCCTCCAGCTCAATTTGAAAGTTCTTGGCTGACTCCTGAGTGACTCGGCCTCCAAAGTCCAGCTGGTAGACCTGCGTGGCTTCATTCCACAGAGGCTGCTTGTTGGCCATCACATACACAAACCCCTGGCTGCCAAGTCCTCTGTCCTCCTTCTCATTCGCTTTCCGACATTTGATCTCGTCCAGCTCACTGGCGGCCCTCATATTCCTTTTACTCTTCCAGCCCTTCTTACCGCTCTGGCACTGATTGAGGAGCTCGTCGCCGCTGATGAACAGCTCAGGCTCGCTCTCTGAGCTGTCCTGGAACTCACTGTTGGCAGTGGCCTTGCTCAGCTTCTTTGCCTTCAGTTGCTGTTCCTTCTGTCCCTTCAGTTTCTTCTTGTCTCTTCCTCCCAGCCGTGGGCTGGAGATAAGAGAGTTAAAATCCCCCAAAGCCCTGCCCTCTTTCTTTGATTTATTGCCTTCGGCTAACTGAGACACATTAGCCTCTTCGGCCCGACCGTCCACACGCTTGCGGTTCTTTTTGCCAAACTTCTCCGACCGCTGTGGCACAGGGCTCTCAGTCAAAGACAGCACCTCCTGATAACCCTCCCCTGCTTCTGCCATCGTCTCCTGTAATGCCCCATGGCTCTGCAGTTCTGCTGGTGGTGGAGGAGGTGGAGGAGGAGGAGGTGGAGGAGGAGGTGGTGAGAGAACATTTTTTTCTGCTAATATGTGGGAGGCTTTGGGTGGTAGTGGCACTGCGGGACTGGGCATAGGCGGACAAGAATTATAGGTGCCCCATGGTGTGTGAAGGGCAATGGGGGGGATGGGGATTCCAGCACAAGAAGTTCCTCCAGGATACATGGGAGGTAGAGGACAGCAGGCTAAGTTAGCTAAGCTTGGAGAATAGCCCGGAGATAAGACAAGGGTGGCCTCCTGCTGTGAAAGTGCCACAGGTGCCACCACCTCCTTTGGGGAGGCACAGGGGCGCGGTGACCCAGGGATGGGTTGGAGCTGAGCTCCGGTGTATGCTGTGGTCGGGGGGTACTGCAGAGAGATCTGGTAGCCTGTCGCTGCTGCAGCAGCCTGGAACGACGCTGCGCTGGGGCTGGTAGGAGACTTTGGAGAGAGAACAAAAGGCAATCTGGTAACATCCAAGTGTTGAGCTGGGCTAAGAACAAGGGGGGGAGGTTTGTGTGGTCCAGGGGGGGCAATTGCTGTCCTTTCTTGAGGAATCCACACCTCCTCTGTGCCAGCCGGATCCCACTGATAGGGAGGTGGGCGTTTGACAACAAGCCCTGAAGAATCATTTCCTCCTATTGCCAGGTGCCTGAGTGACTGGCTGAGTGTCTCATCTTCTGTAAATGCTGAGTTAACATACTCAACCCTGTCTCTGTTACCTCCTCCCCCGGCTGCACTACCAGGTCCCTCGAGTGAACTCATTAGGTTATATGATGACTGGGAGGCGAGAGTGGTGGCGCTGTTGGAGTGAACTATAACTGTGCTGTGAGGAGCTCCGTTCCCTGGAGGAAAATCCTGTCTGATAATTGTTCCCCCTGCTATCCCATTAGCACTCCCTGGTGCAGTACCACCGTTACCTGATCCACTGCTGCACTGGCTGCATGTGTATAAGGCTGTTGGCACCCTCTGCTGGAAGGAGGCTGCTAGTGCATTATTTTTAGCCTTGGGAGGCAGTGGTCTTGGTGGTTCCAGCATCTGGGAGACTTTAAGCGCAGCCTCTCGGCTGTTCCTCCTGAGGGTTGCATGGATCAGGCTGCTGTCGAGCCTCTGATTTGGATTCCTGTTCTGATTGCCCACATCAGGGTAGGGAGGCGGATCTCCGCTGGGTATGGAATAGCGAGGTGCAGTGAGTCTATTCAGTGTAGCAGAGGTGTAGGGAAGCTGGATTTTCTTTTCAGCTGCGGATGAGGATGAAGAGGAAGTGACCCTGAGCGTGGCAGAGCTGCCAGGTCCCTGGAGTGTGTAGACATTCTGATTGCAGACAAGGCGTGTTCGAGGACGACATACTTCTTCCACATTTCCACTGCTGTCAAATGTTGTTATCCTTTCATATCCCAAAGGTGTGGGGTACTGCGCCTGCTGCTGACCTGGAGGATAAAGTTTCATGTCTCCTTTCTTCACACAGAGCTCAGCGGGGGGAGGAGTTTCACTGGTGCCAGACGTACTGGAAGCTGCGTTGGAAGCCGACGGAGAAGCAGCAGCTGCAGCGGCAACAGCCGCAGCCACTGTCCCAGGGTAAGGAGGAGGCGGGTTCATTTTGCTGAGCTCCAAAGGAGCACTGAATACAACTGTATCCCCATCAGCCAGCTGGGGAGTCGGTCGAGTGGTTTTGATTTTCAGCAAATGTTCATGCTCCCCGCCCACTGTCCTGTCAACTACTAAATCACCAGGTTGGTGGGGGATTTGGATCTGCAGCTGGTGCAGGGCTGTTCCTGAAGGCTGACCGGATGACATGGACGGGGCGGGGATCTGAATGTGGAGCTGCTGCTGTAGATGGTGTTGTTGTTGAGACTGCAGATGATGATGCATCTGCTGCTGTTGCAGCTGCATCTGTTGGTGTTGCTGCTGAAGTTGCTGTTGCTGCTGCATCTGTATGTGCTGCTGAAGCTGCTGCTGGAGCTGCTGCTGAATGTGCTGTTGCTGCTGTAGGTGATGCTGTTGCTGCTGTAGGTGATGCTGTTGCTGCTGTAGGTGATGCTGCTGGAGCATCTGCTGCTGCTGTTGGTGCTGCTGAACCTGTTGATGATGTAGAAGCTGTTGCTGCTGACTCTGTTGTTGTTGCTGTTGTTGCTGAGATGGATGATGAGATGGTGGAGGTCCAACCATTAGCCGACCCACTTCCAGCCCTCCAAAAATGACCTGACCTGGACTGGAATACCTGGTAGGTACTGTGTATTGGGCTGTCAGGATGGTATCCTGGCTTTGGTCCGACCCGCTGGCAGAAGCTCCAGCAGGGGGTGCTGTTGGATTACTAAGGACATCCAGCTGAACATTCTGATTAGCTAACAGAGACTGGACCAGGCCAATGCTTTGGGCAGGGGACATGGCCTGGGCGGGGCTATGGATGGGGGCAATGGGGATGTTTACAGTACAGGGGGGGTTGTCATCAGAGCCTCCAGCAGGGCCTGTGGCAGGAAGGTCATCTTCATCCTCACTGAAAACATTAGGGCTGAAAACAGGCAGGTTGATATAGTCCATGGAAATCTTGCGCACCTCTGGCAAGTAGATGGTCATCTGTCTGGGTTGCAGATGGAGGAGGCTGGTCTTATAAATAACTAGGACAGCAGAAAAGAAGGAAAATTAGAAAAACAGACAAAGAAAAAGCGGTAAATACCAAATTAACCTAGAGGTTGTTGATGACCTACCTGCACCAAGATTGGTAGGTAAAAATGCTGCCAATCCAACTATCTTAAACTTGGTACCCCAAATATTGGATGTGACCTGAGCGAGGTAATTTTGCTGAAAGATATAAAACATAGATATATTTTGTGAAATAAGGCAAAGAGAACAACATGTGTCATGGCTAGCTGCCTATTTTTTGGCCTCAAAAAGAATCTTAGTTACCTGACTGATGTCGTCTAGAGGAAATTCCCTCCGTGACAAACTTGGAGAACCAATTGAGGGCTTCCTTATAGGTAAACGAGGCGACCTAGAGATCTCTTGCGTTGCCCGGGACAGCTTGGGGGACTTTCTGGGGTCTATATTTATCCTGTTGGTAAAGGGACAAACTAAGTCTCTACAGAGAAGGTAGCAAATAAAAAAAATAAGGTTTAGGCATGCAGTCCAAAAAAAAACAAAAAAAAACAAGTTTCCACTTTAGGTTTTCATTTAGTAATAGCCTGTCATATGTGTCCTTTTAAACATTTTCTTAAGCTTTGAATGCATCACTAACATACAAAATGTAAAAAGATTAGACAAAAACTGAATTCTGCATCTTTCATTCAAAATACAACACGTGGCAGAAAACGCGCACAATGCACATTTCTCTGCCTCCACCCTGAGCCCATGAAACATGGCAGCATCGGCAACATGATCTGTGGATGCTTTTCTGCAGCAGAGCAAGATAAGATGGTCAGGGTTGAAGGAAACATGGGAAGCTAGTCAAAGACACTAAACATAGAGTCAAAGAGTCAATAGGAGCGGGTTGGAAGAAAGCACATTTTATGATTAAATTGTTCAAAGTTCAAACCTAAAACCAGACAAGAATTAGTTTTAATCAGTGTGAGGCCTAGAAGCCTGCTCAAACAGCTCAGATTCCAGATATGCAAATCTGCCAGATACAAACACCAAGAAACTTGCAGCTTCCACACTGGTTCTGGAGTCTGCGATATTCCACTGTTATTTTGGCTTTTGTCAACATTATAACCAATATAAAATCTTTGATTCTTAGAATATTCTGGACTATATCATCCTAGATTTAACAGGTATCCTTTCTTGTCAGGGTTTGTGAGCTCCTATGTTTTGAGTTAAGCCTGAAATTTTAATATTAATCCCGAAATAATTGACAAAAAATGTTTTTCAAATAATCTATAGGACAATAAAAAAATTTAAAGTGCCCAGGTTTTGCTTCTGATGTGATCGAAGGGAACACCTGCAAATTACTTAAAAAAAACTAAATGGAAATGGTTTACACAGATAAATAACATATGACAAAAAATGAATCTCTCTCTTGTGATATCTAGAAGGAATTTCTACCAATACGCAAGTCAGGTGTCTTGCTGAGTTACCTGGGAAGTTTAGGAGATTTGCTTCCTCTGGATATCTTGGGAGATTTCTTGCCGACCCAGTCATCATTAAGCTCAATGTCACTGGAGTCTGAACAGTTACAGCTGTCTATCATGGCTGATATCAGACTGTTGCTGTAAATCTCATCTGACGAAACAAAATGGCATGAGACAAAGTTTACTAAATTTGCATCTAAACCAAGGGAAAAAAGACTTTTACTCTATGAATAGGTTGACACTATACTGGAACAAAGAAGATAAACATATAATTCATCCAAAGAAAATTCAGACAGTATTTTCTTTATACCATTTCCAAACATATTACCCTCAGAAATGCTTACATTTTCAGAATAAAATAAAAAAAAATATTATAATATTCAGCATTCAAACAGTTTCTTGTTATTGCTTTGCTTTTTCTCCATTTTGTTTTAACACACATATAGATCAGACATCTTATAAAACTCTTTCTGTATGTGTAACTGAAGAATGTTTAAAATGTTTCTGTGATTCATCGAATAAGCTCCATCATTATTTTAATGAATACACAAAATTTTAAAAGTTATTGATAGAAAACACATGGGGGCCTCACCTGTTTTCCCATCTGTTTTGGGGTCCATAATGACAAACTCAGGGCGCAGCTTGCTTATCCGTCGTCCCTTCAGAATAGGTACCAGACCCCCCAAGTACTCCAGGTACAGCGTATAGCATGGCCCTCCCACCTCTGGGTTATCCTCCGTACGTTTCATGGTGCAGTGTAGTCTCTCATTCCCAGATGTCGGGTAGCTCACAAAATCCCGCATGTTGTTGGGATCCGGGATGGGTGGCTGGAAATATGACGTTTGATCGGTGAAAGAATCAACACCACAGAGTTGTGATTTGCCGAGTTAATCAGTTGCAATCATCAGCTGAATGTTAACTGAGCCCTTCACTGTACTTTCACTGAGCTGACTGAATCCTCCAACAAGTGTTACCTTGATGGTGGGGGCGAAGGCAGAAGTGACGTAAGTACAAAGCCGGGATGGCATGGTGAGCTTGCCGACATCTTTTTCCTCCTTTACTGCTGTGGCGATGACCTGCTGGCAGAGGAGCTGCAGCGCTGCGACCCGGTGATCCACGCGGACAACGTAGAGCGCCGGGCCAGATGCCAGGAACAGACGCGAGTCCCTGTGACCCCAACAGAGCGTGGTGATGGGGCGCTGCAGGGGGAAGGAGAAGAATGGGACAACGTTTAGACTCCTCATTTATCAGGTTTAAGTTTCATCCCTTCCTCCGTATATTTATAAGGGTGTATAAGGACCTGGCAATAAAAGAGAAACGAATAGTTGTCAGCAGCCATGTGTAAACTGCTGATCATAAACCTGAAACTAATGCTAAACAAACAAAACATTCAATAAGAAAGTGTTTTATTTTAGCCATTTTAAAGCTTATAGTTTAGATCAACATGCTGAGACAGCCGTTTCTGTCCCCTGGTTCCCAGCATGATTGCAGGATAACAGTAGTATAGTAAACTGCATCATTGTTACAAACATAAAGAGGGAGTGAAAACTTATTTCTCTTAGTTATAAAATAAAAAGATTTATAAAAAGCAGCATTGTTGTAAAGCTGTTTTACAGACACAATCATTTTAGTTAGAGCTGATTATAAGCTCTAAATTAAAAAATGAAAAACATTTAATTAATTCTCAGATTGCTTTGCTGGAGGCTGAAATTGTGTTTGGATTAGATTAAATTAAAAACAGTAAAAAAAAAAGAGCCTTTCTTATTACAAATTTCTGCCACCTGCTATTACTGCTACTTAAACACATGGGGGTAAAATACCTTAGCTTCCATATTAAATCTCACCTGTGCTGGTGTGTCTAGTGAGTAGATGTGATCTCCTTGAACATTGTAGAATTTGACAATAGCGCATTTGGTGGGAGGAGAGCAGGGAGTGTCAGCAGAGAGGAGGACTGTTTGCTCCATCCCTGCCACCGCCAGAAGGTCCCCCTGAGAGCACCACTGGGCCACAACATCTGCAGCACATAGAAAAGAAAAGAAATATTTGTTACTTTAACGTGAAATTAAAGCCACTGTAAGCAATGGCTAGACATTCATTTAGACAAAGAAGGGAGAGGAAATCAAATATGAAACAGTAGGGGAGCATTAATGCAACTCTTGGACCAAAAACGCACCTTTCAGACCGGTTCGGATCAGGGTAGGTGAGAGGTCATCGTAACTATTCATCAGGCTGATGTCTCCAGAGGTGAAGCTGACTGTCAGAAGTGGTTTCTGGCTGTGTACTGCGAGGACATAAACCACAACAAAGACTTTTAAAGAAGGCTTATGGTGCATACTGCTTTATAAACAAAGAAAAAAGGACAAAATCACTCAGCTAGACAGACAACTGCATATTTAAATTCAGCGTAGCTCAGTATTAATGGGTCATTAATTATACAATGACAAAGCCACCTGGCAGGAAGAGACAGATCTAGAGTAGTTTATTCTCGGTCCAGTTGTCAAATTGAGAGATTTTCTATGTGAGGCAAACAATTTCTATTGGATGGTTTAATTATCGAGTTAGAGCATAACCAGCATTTCTGATGAGTTAAGCACTTTTCAGCTTCACCACTTGGCCTGTGGTGAAGAGAGGGAAAGAAAAAAATGGCAGAGCGGTAGGAGAACAGCTCATGAACAAAACAACATTTGCAACTCGGGAGCAATTAGGATGAAAGGAGATAGAAGCCTGAGCTTGTGTCGGAGGTGGAGTGATACCACCTAGAAGTAGTCGGGCTCTTCTCCACACATAGGATGACCATTGCAGCAATCCCCAAACCCTGGTGGTGGCACCAGCAGTAAGGGAGTCAGAAGGAGTCTTATCGAGCCTGGCTGGCTCAAGAAACTCCTGAAGCAGCAGGTAGGTATCATGAGGCAAAGCTTGCCACTGCCCTGGTGGTTGCTGGGGGAAAAAACACGGGGCTAGGAGGAATTTGAAGAGGCCATAGCCTCAAAGTGATTGTGGTGCTTGATGCTGCATTTGTTCATCACCCATGTTGAAGTCACTGAGGTGGTCAAAAACTCAACGGTGGGATCGCTTCAGGGGTGGATCAGATTCACCCCGAGTACCTCAGAGCTCTAGATGTTATTGGGCTGTTGTGGCTGACACGACTCTTCAAAATCGTGTTGAGGTGGGGGACAGAACCCCTGGATTGGCTGACTGGGGTGGTGGTTCCCCTGCTTTAAAAGAGGGACAGAGGGTTCCAATTATAGGGGAATCACATTGGAATGCTGTTCCAGGCTTGTTCCACCGGGAGGAGGCCCAGGCGACGACTCACAACACTCTGGAGGGAATATGTCTCTAGGCTGGCCTGGGAGAACCTCTGGCTTTCCCGAGCAGAGCTGAAGTAGGTGTCTGCAGAGAGGGAAGTCTGGGAGTCTCTGCTGGGACTGCTGCCCAAGCGACCCGGTCCCGGATCAAGCGGATGGCGATGAGTACAAGTACTAGTGAACTGCATAAACCTAAAAGAAAATCTAATGTCTGAGTGCAGATTTTAAATTCAGCCTTAAGGTTAAGAAATGCACGTTCAATGCTTTTTCTGTAAATTATATAATTTTGGCCTGTTTTTTTTTTTTATTCAAGTCTAAGTTGACTAGATTCAATGTATGAGATGAATCTATTTCGCTAAGACTTTAAAGAATAAATGCAGCTAAACGTGTCTCTTTATGAGCAAATGGACAACTGAGGGTGTTAATGCATAAGTATGTAGCTAAGCAAGTGAGGATCAGTTTTCTGCTCTGATAAAGGTCTGAGAAGCCTACCTTTGGGTGGAGTGTAATCGTCAGAGTCTGTGTCACTCTCACTGCTGTCCTCCACCAGGAAGCTGGGGTAATTCCACGACATGCTAACAATGCCGTCAGACTCATGCAGCAGTATGTGGGCCAGCATTCGCCCATGGCAGTCCATGACTATTACCTGTCCGTCTGCCGTGCCAAACAACACCTGAGTAGAGAACAACCACCATTAGTGTTAAGGTGTTACTGGTGGCTAAAAGGGACACACTCCGAGAAGACGAATCTGCCAGAGCAGATTACATTTTTAAGTAAAGCAAAAAAAACAAACAAATGTTGCTGTTATTTAAAATTAATCATCTAGCCTTTCCCGTTCTCAACTGTCTCAATACTTTAAGCAAAAACCCAGTCTGGAAAGTAAAAACTAACATTTCTATTACCATAAAATTGGACATTGCAGATGTAAAATAGTTTTAAGTTTGAGTTTGATTCTCCTCATAGTAGCAAAGAAACCTGCTTTACTTCAAACTATATTTAGATAGCATACAATCAGCTAGGAAACCACAGGATTTTCTCTTTAACTCACGTCCACAGCTGCCACAGCGGTTAAGGTTCTCCCTGCAGCGTATTAAATAGACCACTCTGAACTTAGCATAAATCTGTTGGACATATTTGCTGTTCCTTAGTGTAAAGCAGCATAAATAAACACTTATAGTGAAAAATTAACAAAAGGTTTTTATTCTCTGTGACTCTGAGAGGCTGGAATGAAGAATTGTTGTTGGCTGGGTAGTTAAAACACACATAAGTCGTATTCCTAACAGGTAGAATCCTGAATCCCCTTAAATAAAACCTGTCTGACTACATGAAACCTAAACTCAGTGGGCGACATTTTCTGGAAACAAAGAAAACATGGAGCAGTGGTGAATATTTCCATAAGGTCCTGGCCAGCTGTCAAGATTACTCTAAGAGCAAAGACAATTCATGATGGAGGTCACAAAAAAAGCACTGCAGACCTCACTAGTGTCAGTTAAGTTTGTGTTTATAAAGAAAGGTGCAATGCACAAGTGGCCTCCATTAGATTTTTAGGCAAAAACCAGTTTTGATGGTCAAGATTATGAAGACCCCTCTGGTCTGAAAGGTGTCTACCCTGCCACATCCAGTGGGAAGGGCTGAGCTATTTGGCCAAAAATCAAAATAGGTTATTTTTTTACTAACAAAAGTTACCATTGCAGTTTTATTTTGATTTTCCTTTGTTGCTAACCACAAGCATGTAGATGTTTCACTCCTAGGTTTAATCGTTTTTATTACCTTTAAAGTTTGCCTTTTTCTGAGTTCATTGTCCTAAAACATTCCTGTTACATTTCCTATACAAACATAAAAAATGGTAACGTCTACTGGCATACATGGATCTGCTTGCTGCTTCTGTGACTGCACTTAAAGGGCAGTGGGGAAAACACTGATCCAACCAAATTAATCAAGTTGCCGGGTTGAATAAATCGAGTTGGGCAAACTTAATGATTTTTTTTACCAATTGTAGAAATGCCTTCTAATTGGAGCTGCATTCTCTTCATAGAGTGAAAGAGTTTTTTTCATTGCTCATTGCCTCTCATTTTAGAGCAGTAATTGGAAGATTTTAATGTTTTTTGTTTTTTTTTACGAAACTTGCCATAAAAAGCACATAATTGTCCAGTCCAACTGGAAGGAAGGCAACACAATATTTAAAAGAAATAATAACTTCACGCATGCAGGCAGACATAATGGTAACAGTGTGAGTGTGGGGTTTCTTCTTTATGTTACCACATCTTATTAATAGCAAAAACTCCTGATGTATCGGCCCTGTATTTTGTGACCTAAAGCTTGAGCACACAACCAAAGGTTCCAATCTAAACATTTTGGAATGGCCTAGTCAAAGTCCAGATTAAATCTCAGATGCAGCAGAATGGCCTTATTAGGGAATTCATGACTGGAAAACAACCTATGTGCCTAAATAGAAACCATTTAAAATCTCATAACTAGTTACAGCAATGCTTTTGAGATGTAAGATGGCATTGCCACAGGAGACACAGGCAGTTATTAGGTTAAGGAGGAAATTATTGTCTTCCCCACATATGGCCAGGTTGTTTCAGATTGTTTTGTTTTTTCTTTACTCCCTTAAACAACATAACTTTGTTTGGTATTAATAAAGCATCAAATACAATTAAATAAAAAACTAGTAATAATTTTTTAATCTGTTTATTTATTTAGATATTTTATTCCTATAATGTATATTACAAGAAGCCACAAAAAAACAGCATATAAAGAATCAAGTAGCTTAAAAAAAGAAAAAAAGAGAAAATGAAACTTCATATATTCATGTGCAGGATTACCTGCTGGTCATCAGGAGTCCAGATCCCACAGGTAATCTGGCTTTCGAGGTTGATCTCAGAAGACCAGTGTCTCTGGCCGCTGACAGAGCCCACCAGGACGAATCCATCACGGTACGAGATGAGAGCCTGCGTTCCATCATGCGACCAGGTGAAGTCACTCACCTACAGAGATCATTACATATCAGTGAAAATTTGAATTTTACTGTAGAGTCTGTGGGAAAGAAGCAATAAATAAAAAGTGGGTTTTATTCTAAATTTATAGACACTTTAATTATTAAAGATTTAAACAGAACTGTTATCGTCATTATAACAAGTATAAATGCAGCAATCTCTGTCCTTTTACCTGAGCGCCACGGTCATTAACGAGCTCCACAGACCAGCGACCTTCATACTGAATCCAAACAAAAATTCCTCCGTCTGTGTCACATGTGGCCAACTTCTGGAAAGGCTCATTCCACCGCACCAATACCACCTTAAATAAAACAATAGTAGTTAAAACTCAGAGTTATAGTGACAAGTATAACCTTCAGACTGATAAAAGAGAGGTTTTTTTTTTTCCAAAAGGCACTTTATAACCTCTTACCCACTATATATAAAACAAAAGAGTTTGATCAAAACACTCGTGCATGTGAAATCTGCTCAAAATAACCATCAGTTGAAGCCTAAAGAAGCTGAAAAGACACATTGATCTTCACACTATTTGAAAGTCTAAATTTAGAATCATGTTAGACGAAAATGGAAAAAGTAGATTAACCTCATTTGGAGAAAGGCTCGAAGGAGCTGTTAATATCCTACATGATATAGACAATAAGCTCTGATACCATATTCTGTTTAAGCCACAGTAATAAAATAGAAGCTGTAAAGTCCAACTCAAACACATACGGGTTTATGTTTTTCCTCAGAGATTACACACGTGTTATCATAGCCTTAATGTGTGAGAAGCGGGCAGGGGATGCATCAAACCCTGACCGTCAGTAGTTAATGACAAGCTTCTCCGTCATCGTCCTCATCACATCCCTCTAAGTGCTTCCAGTTTCTCTCTGGACTTGTGCACGGTGACTCAGCCTATTCCCAACAGAGTAATCCTAAGAAAAGAGCAGCTCCGCTCACTGAGGGAAACACGTGGACTTTACATGCTCCAGTACACAACACAGGCCGTGGTTTTAGTTCAGCTTAGCAGAGGTGCACCATCCAGAACCGGGAAAGTAAAAAGTCTGTATATAGATCAATTCTTCCACCCATTTGCATTTCCAGCCTCACAACATAGAAATGAACAACTGGTTAAGTGACCGAGACTAAGGGAGGGAGGTAAAGTATTAGTTTGTGGACCTGGAATGTCCAGCTCTGCATCTTAGTAACTCAGATGAGTGAAAGTTCTTAGGTCAGTCAGTGACAGTTATTAGAAAAACAAGTCATGGTCTCAAAAAGAGAAAAAAAAAAAAACTGCTTTCTTGATTAGAAAATGTCCTTCATGGTTTAGACGAGTCTCTCCTCCAACCCAGCTAAGTTACCTCACTAATATGCCATCAAATAAGTTCTAAAGAACAAGAGATGGATATCCATGCCTTATGCTTTACACCAATCTACCCATTAACTAGAATTATTATCTAAAAGAAATAATATAAATATTATTATTCTATTGGGAAAGCACCCCATTAAAAAAAAAAATCAATAGAACAGAATATAATATAATAACATTTTGAATACAAATATTTGAATAATTAACAAAAAAAAAACAAAATAAAAAAAAACACCACAAATATATATGACAGGAAAATATATATGCAGATCACCTATTGCAGTGTAAAAAAAAAAAAAAAAAAAGACAATTCACAAGTTCAGAAATATTAAGAGGAAGTAAATCAACAGAAGGCTCATCCCCGGCTGCACAACACGTGTACTTGCACTTCCAACGAGGTGGCATCAAACAGTGAATGGATGTAAACTTAGCTCCGTGTGAAGATTAGAGTATGGTGCCACCTGAGCAGCTCTCAGTGTGACGCAACCATCAGGGAGATCAGACGTCACATGGAGACAGACAGGAGAAACCGTGCAACCAAGAGATGGAGAGATTACAGGAGCGGCGAGATAGCCACATGCAAACCCGACACCTTCGTCTGCGTACTCATGATATTCGTGCTCATGCACACCTTGATAGATCTTGTCCAAACAGTACAACACAAAGGCCAGCAGCACATGTATAGAGACAGTATAATCTACTTTGAGCTACTTAGAAGAGATAACATTTACTGGAGCTGCACTAGGGTTGTTGATATCTCCCTATCTGCACAAAACATTTGGACCAATAGTTGATCAATCAACCACAGAAATGAACTCAGTATCTTAATGACTTTATTTAACTACTTTTAGAGAATACAAGTTGAGCTCAACAAAAGTCATGAATGGGAAAACAGAATTTTTGCTCTGAACATTCCCAACTAACCAGCAATGTGAAATTGGCTGAAACTGGGAGTGCTGGCCTAGTGGGTAAGGCCAATTTATACTTCTGACGCATAACCTATGCAACTGTCAAATCTGTCTCTGTGCGCAACCACACCCCCAGCGCACGGGCTCTGCAACCGTTGTCGCACACCTCAAAAAAATCCTGATTTTTCAAGCTGCCTTCGTGGTCGTCCTTTGATTCTGTGATGGGGTGTGGCGTTTTTTTCTCGCAAGTTCTCGATTAGGCTCCCCCTAGCGTGTTGGCGGAAAACTTCTGTGCATCCCTAGAAAATTCCAGACCGACGTTGCAAGCCACATTTGATGTGTGAGGTTGTAGAAGAATAATCCGCCCTTTAAGCTGCTGTCACACCTTGACGATTTAGACCAGCGTGTGCCTGAGGTACAATAAATCTGGCAAAAATGCTGGCATACGTTTAGGGCTGCAACAACGAATCGATAAAATCGATAAAAATCGACTTTTAAAAGCGTTGGCAACGAATTTCATCATCGATTAGTTGTGTCGCGCGATTATTGCGTCATCCGCCGCGCCGTCATCACTGCCTCTTGACTGAAAGAGGAAGAAAAAAAAATACGGCAGAGCGAGTCAGCGCCGCAGGTGCAGTGTTGCCAACTCCGCGACTTTTCAGACCCCTCCAGCGACTATTTTTCAAAAAAGCGACTAGCGACAAATCTGGCGACTTTTTTCGGTGTCACTGGCGGCTTTTGGAGACTCTTACGTGAAAGCATGTATCGTTCCTACTCTGCCGTGGGGCGCCTCCCCCACACCAACCGCGTTTTCCCGCAGTAGTCCCTCTCAGTCAGAGCCTCAGCGTCCAGACTGCAAATGAAGCGCGCATGCACCGGGATTGACGGCGCAAATTGATCACAATAATTAAAATAGCCTGTGCTTTGTAAAGCGAAAAAAGTGATAACATGCAACTTTTTTCAAAAGAAATTAACATGGCACGGAACCACCATGTTTGTTTGGTTTTAAAGTGGGGGAAACATAACGTTAGTTTCTCAGGTAGCTCATCTGATGCTTTCCTTACCTACCTACAGACAGTTACTTACAGACAGTGATAAGGTTGGCTACTTATTTTACTTTTAATTTCATTTGAATTAGCTTAAGCAGCGTTTATATTTACTTTATAAATAAATTAACTTGCAAATTATGAGGGCAAGACTTTTAAAGTTTAAATCTTCTGGCAAAGATAAAGTAAAGAAGATCCTGCAATTTATAGAAGTAAAGCAGAATAAAATCCAGCAAGATCAGTAATATGTCAATTAATTATCTGCCACATTCCCATGTAAATATCTGTCTTTGGAGGATGTGTTTTTTAGCACCCCTAGTTCTCTCATTTTTATTCCAAATACAATTTATAATTTGAATCACAGGGCTATTTTTATCTCTATGGTTCAGTATTTTCTCAAGTAGCAACTTTAACTGCTGTACTTTCCTGTCTTAAAAGGCAGAACTCTTCTAGTCTAAAAAAACTCATTTGTTGAAATGGGGGGGCCTATTGTTTGAACCCCTTAGAGGCTTTTAAAAACAAAAATTTCTTTTTATGCGCTTTATGAAACAAAGTACCCTATATTTTGTGGATGTACAGCTACATTTCTCATGTAAGTTTGCGTAGTTTTAACACAAACATTTATTTTTCATATTGCACCAGTACAGTTAATGAGCAACCTGTACTTGTGTGCTTGTTTGTTGTGTCTAAAATGTTTATTTTGGAATAAAGAGGTTAATATAAAAAATATATTTTGTCCGATTCATCGATTAATCGAAAAAATAATCGTCCGATTCATCGATTTTTAAAATAATCGTTAGTTGCAGCCCTACATACGTTGTATAAGTTATATGCACGCTGAAGCACGCTAGAACACGCTGAAGTACGCTTGCACACATCGACATATGGTGACGTGTGCCAGTGTATGCCATACTTGGGGCATAAATTACAGGTAAGCTATCTAATCGTTGACATACGTTAAGTGTTAGTTACTCATAAGTCGTGGTGTCCAGCTTATCCCAAACTTATCAATAACTTGTGCTTAACTTATGCATAACTTATCTCCAACACTTATGAACGTATTTGACGTGTTCCAGACGACCACTGAACGTGTTTCTAAAGGCTGATTTATACTTGAAGATGGACTAGCAAGAAGAGTGAGGTGCGCTGGGACCCTTTTTCCACCTGGATCCCCGCTGTTTTCGCCGTCATGCCCCTCCGTTGTCGGTCAAACCCTCCCCCACTTCCTCACCGCCTCCGCCGTATCTAGACCCACAGCGAATTGGGCATAAAGCAAAAATGTCTGCGTCAAGCTCACTGAGACACACTGCTGTGGTGAGTACAACCAGCGCTTAACTTACAGCTACTGTTTAATGGTATGAAAGAAGGTTCACAGGAGGAAGCCCTCATAGGGTGAGCGTGAAGATGAGTGTGATGGATCCTCCCTGCGTTCCCACCCACGGCCACGACCAAGAAAATTCCTAGCAAACATTACGCTGAATCTGCTGCGACTGCAAACCTTCTTACTTTCTTGTTCTTTTTTTTAGCGGGCGGTAAACAGCAGCTAGGCTAATACCGAGATCAAATAAATCTTTTTATGCAGGCCGGGTGCCACTGCGAGCATCCCTGACCCCCTCATGACACTGGCTTGTGCATCATTTCATGGGCATTACGCTGCTGTGAGTTATGCATAAGTTAGGCTGTTGTTGGACCTAATCACGGACTCGCTATGTATACGCCCAAAATTGAAAAATTACATAGAAAGTTCAGTGTATGCCAGCATTTTAGGAGATTCTGGGACGTCAGGCAAAGGCTGGCAAAATTCGAGAAGGTTTGACAGGGCCCTTATAACAGTGCGCTTGTTCTCTGAGAAGGTTGAAAGTACCTGGTTCAATCCCCACAGCCTCCACTCTGAGTCTCTGAGCAAGGCCCTTAACCCCACACCGCACAATGGCAGCCCACTGCTCCCCAAGGGGATAGGCTAAATGCAGAGGTAAATTTATCCAGTGTGAGATCAATAAATTTCAATTATTATTATTATTAATTCAAACTCAAATAAGCTGCGGAAATATTAACATAAACAAAAGGAATACATTCAAGAAAGAAATACAAACACAACCATTCTAAAAATAAATGTTATTGTCACATCAATAAAATAGTTTTACTCTAAAAAGTCGCAGCCAACTGTGAAGGTCCCCCACAGCCTCCTGCCTCTTTGCCCTGGCCTGACAAGATATTAAATCAGACACAAAACCCAATTAAAGGAAAGCACTGAACTGTGCTGATTCAAGAGCGAGGACGTCTGAATGATTTGTAATGTGACAGAACCTTAGGGGAGGTAGAACCTGAGATTTTTATGAGTCAGCCTGGTTTGCAATAAAACCTTATTTAAAAGTATACTGCCAGTGTATGATTGCGATGAGGCGGTCCCACCTTGGTGAATTTGGAAGAAGCACACAGAGAACCTGAGGTTGCAGGCGAGTCTTGGGAGTTATGCAACACATTCTCTCTGAGGATGGATTACCACAGTACGGCCATTTCCACTAAGCACATTAAGTGAGACCCTTTTAATGCAGTTAAGGGTTGAAGCCTGAACAGGATGTCTGGAGTCAAGAGGTCAGCTAGAGAGGGTAGAAGACAGTACTCAAAGGAACAGGGGTAAAAAGGAGGGCAGTCATCGGCACACTGTGAGAAATCAAATCTAACTTAGAAGCTGAAAAACTAAAATAACCAAAATACTCAACTAAACAAATAGGAAAAATAATATGTCAAAAGCATTAGTATAACTATTGTTTTCTGCTTAGCTTTTCAACTAAATTAAATGTTTAATGCCTAATCACCATTTCCTATCACATTAAAAGAACTGCTCAATTTGGATTCTTTCACAAAACTATGAAACGCGTAAAGGTGGATTATTTCTTTATATGTCATATTTCTATGCATGGTAAACATGCCTAGCTTGAAAAAAAAAAAGGGAAAATTAAAAAAGCAGCATAATCATCAGAGACAAAAACCATCCGTTATCACAGTTAATAAAAGTACATATGAACATCAACAGCCTACAATCTGTGATTTACCAAAAGATGTTACACTGACTACCAAAGGCGAAGCTGCACAGCCAGATGAGTCAAAAACAATGAAATGGTAAACACATTTATGCCCTTAGGTCACATGTCTCTGTTGGATTAGGGGCCTATGAGACTCATCTCTTTTTATCAGAAAGCAAAGTCAGAATCAGGCCTTCAGGGATTTCTGCCTTTGGGAAAGGATCCACTAAGAAGTCTCTTGTGAATGCGTCTAAAATGGCTGCTTCTTCTGAAAACATCTGACAGCTTCTTTGTTATTCCCTGCGTTAAAGCTGGAGCTAAATAATGTATAAGCTATCCAATATACAGAGAGGAACCGGAGCATTTAGTGATAAAAACAGCTGTTAGATCTTTAAAGCAATTTTTTAACACATAAGGCAGCTTCAGGAAAGTGTTTTGTTTTGCCTTTTATACCAAGTGCAGACAATAAAGAGAGAGATTGCAAATAAAAGAAATATTGGCAGGAAAACTTTCTGGAAGAAAATAAATGAAATCTGACTGAAAAAAAACCATCATAATCAAAGATCATATGTGGCTGGGCAATGAAACAATATCAATATATATATACAAGTCATGATCGACACCCTTGCATTAGCAAAAGAAGATGCGTCAAGTATAATGTTCTATGGATTTACTGAATTCTTATCTAGAATCAAGGTGCATTCTGGGCGATGTAGGCAGAAGGAAGGATTCAGATTCTCAAACTCCAAAGTCCAAACTAAGCAAGACCCTTTATTAGCGGTTAAAGGATACATATAGAGAGGTTTAGGGTTAAAATTTCAATATGGCCCATGTCCTTTTTTCAAATAGTTAAAATGACAAAGTATAATTATCGATATCAACAATTAAAATGCATATTGCAAAGCCCTAATCTAATCATATATTACCTACCATTTATTCCAATAAAGCTCTATAATAAGATGCGACTTGCTGCTGCTTTTAAATGTCATTCAATATAATCCTCTGCTATTGACAGCAGGGTTCTCACCATCCACACTTCACTCCATCTCCAGAACTTGGCTCCAACAGCTTTAACAGTGAAGGATTATCCTAATTCAGATAAAAGGACACATCATCTATGCTGTGTTAGCACATCTGAGGACAATGTGGTTTAAACAAATTTAGTGATAAAGCTCTTTCTAAAAAAGCAGAGAAAAGGTTTAGCTCTAAAACAAGTGGGAATATTTGGAACAATATTGGAAGGCTTAAGGAGCATGAGGGTAAATTTCTTTCTTTTTCTTGTATTCACATCATTCAATCCACTCCAAATTATAAGACAAATGAAAAACGACCACCAACCATGAAGCTCCTTCCCAGCTTGACAGAATTCATTACGATGTTTAATAACTACCACTGTAGGAAATTCTAAAATATTACGAGGGGGCATTTACTTATTTATCGCTTAAGTCAAAAGTGGGATGTTTATAGATTTCTCTGTAATGAACCTGGGATGAGAAAAGTGAAAGAATGAACTGTTCTTTACTTAATTCAATAAAAATAAATAAAAAATAGTGTATATTGTCATCTATGTGAGGTATGAAAATGCATAGAATCTGTTCAAGTTATGTATATATATATTAGTGCTGTCAGTCGATTAAATTTTTTTAATCGCGATTAATCGCATCAATGCCTGAGTTAACTCGCGATTAATCGCATTTTAATCGCACATTTTTTTCCTGATTGAAAATCATTTAAATACTCTCGATGACATACAAAAAAAATACATACAGGCTAGGTTTGTGCCAATGTTCTTTTTTTAAAATGAAAACAGGTCACAGATACTGATTTATGCCAAAAATAACAAATATGTAGCCAAAAAAAAGGCCCTGAAAACAGGCTGATGTAAAAGACAGTCTTTACAGTTAATTCAGTCTTTTGAACAAAGACAAGCATTTTACCCTACTGCTATAAAATTTAGTAGAGTTAACATTAGATGTTAATTAACCAAGGTAATAATGAACAATTTTCAATCAATACTTTAAAATCAATCAACCGACATCACTAGATGGAGGTAGTCTATGCTCTAGAAAGTAACTTTTCAGCCTCTTAACAAAAATGAGAACACACACACAAGCACCCACACACACACACACACACACGCGATACCGACCTGTGGCGTACACAGACAGCCGTAGCAGATTCAATTTCACCTCAGTAATCTGTTTTCTCAGCGTATTTCAGGTTGCTACTAGTTACCAGACACTAAACTTGTTTGTTGGTGGTGGGGCTTAAAGAAAAGGCAGTAGCGTCACCCAGTGTATGAGCGTCTTTTTTCCTTGAGGAGCTCCGCTCTGGAAGCCTATGAGAAATGCATAGACTGGGGGAAAATAGCCCCGCCTTCTCGCAGGCTGCAGCGGGATGTACTTGGAAAATTGTACCATAAAACCACATAGCGTTAATCTCACATTAAAAAAATTATCGCCGTTAAAATGGCCTCGCGTTAACGCGATAATAACGCGATAATTTTGACAGCACTAATATATATATATATATATATATATATATGTATGTATGTATATATATGTGGTGTTTACAGCAGAAAAAAGATTAGAGGAAAAATGATCACACAAATGTGGACCTTAAAAAATGTATAAGAATAACATACTAGTGAGGAGTTAAAAGATGAACAATATAATACTGTACTGTGTTTTAACAATATAATGCATATTACAAACATTATATAACAGTTTATTATCTATATATATCTGTAAAACCCACCAAAAGCGAATGAATGGAAATTTAAGCCATTACTCTCGGTTTGGTCTTATTTACACGAGCTACAGAAACAGAACAGAAGGAAATTTTCAGCCCAACTGAATAAGTGTTGGACCAAATTCAAGTGGGCTTAGTTAAATGACATTTTTCGCTGTGCCTCAGTCGCTCCATGTTGGGATTCATCCACTCCCCCCTCAGCTACCTTATGAAGTGCTGACACAGCACCATGCTCCATCTGACCAGCACCTACACACACAGAATGAGAAACTGCAACCTGTGTGTGGTGTTATTGATGCCAGCTTTGTTGTACGCTGATGGCATCAATCAGTTCCAACACGGCAGATATTAGAACTGGGAATTGATTGTTTCATGTTTCTGATCTGACCCAGTTAGTGGGAAATTTTAGAGACTAGAGAGAAAACGTTTTGAATGGGAGCAGAAGTACAAGCGTATCAATGCATTAGACAGGGAGAACTTCTTCTTCAAAAACCAGATGACGAACTATGCTGGATTCAGTAACTGTAGTTCTAAAGATACTCTCTTTATCAATATTCTTATCTTCACCGATTGACTTTTAGACGGTGGCCAGGCGCATTTATGTTCTTTATCATGTTTACGTCCACAATTCGGAGACTTGGGAAGAAACGTCAGACTTTACAGACCCACCAAAGCCAGTTTTTACTCCACCGTATCTACAGCAGGCTGAAGACTTAGCGATCACAGCACAGGGGATAGTGGAACGCTTTTGCCAGATTTAATCAAAAACACAGAAAATAACTACATGCCTTTTCTGGAAAAATGTCCTAATGTAACAAATGTCACCCATGAGCATCTGCGTCATGTAATGATGTCCAGATTCAGCTCCTTTACTACCCTGGATAGTGTTCTTACTGTTAACCCCATAAAGGGTGAAAGAATAGAAGAAAGAATCAGGAAGTAGGGGCTACAGTACCATCTGATAGATGCAGCTCTAGTTTGACAGTAATTTGTACTACAATGTAGGACTGGGCAATATTGGAAAATAATAAAACAGATATTTTTAAGCTGAATGGTGATATATATGATTTAATATATATATTTATTTATTTATTTATTTATACCTTAATTATAAAAAAGCCCCTGAGAATGAAAGCTTTGTCAGACAGGCATATTTTCAACAAAAAGCTGTAGATAAACATGGGAAATGGTTGATGGAAAGTTTACTGACATACATAAAAGTATAATTATAATGCAACATAGACCATCTCAATATAACAATATTGTCTCATCTTATATCTCTTATGAAAACAAACGTGATATTTTCAAACCTTGCTACGATGCAGGTTATTGGAGCCACATTTTCTTGAATGAACTTTGATTTTAAAGAAACACCAATAGATGTTTGGAAAAAGTCGATATTTTTCAATCACTCCTCACTTACCTCACTATTGTGTCCTCTGAGGTTGAAGTTTACCCTCTGTGGGGTGGCCCGATCCCGTCTGCAGTGGCTGGATGTGAACGTGACCCCGACAACTCCTCGACTGTTGCCGGTAGCCAGCCAGCCCTCTTCATAGTACCGCTTTCTGCACACAGGCTTCTCCTTCTCGCTCTTGGGGACTCTGCCCTTCCAGGACAAACACAGGATGTTGGAGTCGCTGCAGAGCACCGGGCCATGCTCCACAGCAGCAAACATCCCTGCAGCTTTCTAATCCTCTGATATAGAAAAAAAAAGGACAACTCAGGGAGAGGTTCTTTTTCTCTTGAGCGCTGTTATGAGTGCCTCTCTTCCTGTGAGGTTATTGGTTTTGTATAGCAACAACAGTGCATAGTACTTATGCTTTCCTTTGGCTATCTGCAACAGCGATTAAAGGCGATCGATCACAGGTTGATGAAAGAATTAATTTAGTCAACAGGGGTGCAAAAAACAAAAGGCACTCAAGTCATTGTGAAATGTTTGAACAGAGAGCTGCTGGGCTGGTACAGGGTCAGGGATGAGCCGACAAAAGACAGTGACAGCCTAGGCATCCAATATAGTGAACGCCATGCTAATGTCCAACCAGGCAGTAATTCCAGTTAGCCCAAGTGACATTTTTTCTTTTTTTTTGTTCAGTTTCCAATGTCCAAAGTACTCTTCATTTGTTCCTGACTGCGTGTAAGAGAGGAGGAGAAAGGACCCCTCTCTATCAGCTGTCAGCAACTTCTCGGGAGAACCTCATCATGCCAGCCTGTCCGCTTGTTCCAGCTCCCACAGCGATTGCAGAGAGGGCTGCTGGGTGACACAGAACAATAAATGTTATCACACAGATATGATCAGGTGAAACAAAAATAAGACCAACCACATAAAGGCTCAGAAAAACCCTCACCTGCTCCCCACAGCTACTGAATGAAATATTAATACAACCACCTAAAATAGTTTAAGGACTACGCTCCTCAGCGGAAGGATCTTTAATTACTGAACTACCTTTTTTTAGAAAAAAAAAACAATTAATCATTTAAGCCTCTGTTTCATCAAAATGTAAAATTAGAAATAGGCGTTTCTGTAGCATAGCTCCTAATTGATGTATTCCATTTTATTCTTCATGTTGTAGGTTGTTAAAAATCCAATAGTCAGAATTCAAACTTACAGCCAGGTCTCCATGTCCTATCATAGTTCATCCTAAAAACCTGCAGATCAGTCAAAACTAGGGGTGGGTATTGCCAAAGACGTCACGATTCGATTCGAATCACGATTCACAGGCCACGATGCGATTCAATCACGATGCATCACGATACTTGAATTATTGTGATGCATTGCAATATTTTCTCCTCCATGTTTTGTTTTTGAATGACTCGGCGCAGTATCCCGCGGCCGGAAATGCTTGTGACACAAGGCAGCGTGCGTCAATACATCCGCAGCGACATCTACTGGACTGGAAGTTGTATTACACTTGTTTTTGGGTGATGTTCGCCAACCATTGATGCAATTTTATTTATTAATTTTTTTAAATTAATAATCGATACTTGGCGTCAAGAATCGATGCAGTAGATCACGAAAATTAGAATCACGATGCATCATCACGGCGATTATTTTGCACACCCCTAGTCAAAACAGAAAATTTTTGCTTGGTTTTGAGGTGAATCGGGTGGAGATTTGCCGCCAAAGTTTCTCTTTTCTTGTTGTTGTAGGGGAGTGTCGGCCTGGTGATTAGGGCATAGAGCTTGGAATCCTGAGGTTCTGAGTTCGAGCCCCACTCCCATAGACTGTCACTCTTGGTCCCTGAGCAACAACCCTTAAACCGACACTGCTCCCCGGTTGCCCCACGATGGCAGCCCACTGCTCCCCAAGTGGATGTGTTAAATGCAGAGGTAAATTTCTCCAATGTGAGACCAATATAGTTCAATTATTATTATTATTACTCCTGGCTAATACCAATTTCAGTTTACATTTAGGTTCCAAACTTAAACACTGATATAACTTTTAATAACAACTGTAATATAAACCTGCCTTTTTTCTGAACTTATTACGATTTTGTGCATAAACCAGAATTATTCCCTTTTATACAAACCTTGTTTCCCTTAACCTGTCTATCGCTTTTATAGTGCTAACAAGTAGGGATGGGAATCGAAACCTGGCTCCTGTTCAGAACTGGTTCTGTGTTCCAATTCCATGGCACTGTTTGGCAGCTCGCTTAACGATTTTCTTAACGGTTCCAAGCAGCACCAGAACCTCTGGGCAGCTACGTCACTTTATTTATGCAAGTTACGCACACTGCATTCAGTAACCAAGTAGGACGTGATCAGGCGTAAGTCTAGAAAAGCAAAACAAAAGCGCTCAAAGCGATCGAAAGTTTGGCTTCATTTTAAGGAAGAGAAAGATGACAACAAGGCGGTTTACAATCATTGCAAAGTGACAATTACATTTGCAGGATAAAATACATCCAACATGCAGAAACACCTGCGCATACAACATGGCATACGTTTTTACAAATGCCATGTTTTTGATGCTTCCAGACAAAAGCTAAAGTTACGACTGGCATGGAAGGCAACTCTGGTGGTAAGTAGCTAGTTTTATATCACTGGCGGTGCCTAATGTGGTTCCTAGTAAATAATATGCCATTTCTGGAAATAAACCCATTTCCTATCTCTCTTTGGGGTTATTAAATGTGCTACGAAGTTGCTCCGCAATTCAGGGAACAAGAGAAAGGTGACGCCTTTTTTTTTTTTAAATCAGGGGGAGATGTGTTTATTTCCCGAAATTGTACAGTAATGCTTTTGCATTAAACGGATGCCTTCTCCATTAGATTTAGATGACTGTGACGAGACGGGTAGCCTGGTTGGCTCAGCGGCTGGCAGCTCCCGTTTACTGCCTTCTGTTTTTGCCGAGGCAGGCAGAAATAGAATGTCCCAGGCGAAGGTAGACGAATGTCACCGTTCATTGTTTCACAGAATCAATACGGAATCGAACCGTTTCAGAGAATCGATAAGGAATCTAATCATTTCACAGAATCGATAAGCAAATCGGAATCGTGAAAATCTTATCAATTCCCAACCCAACTAACAAGAGTACATCAAAATACATACAGTATGTTCATGTTTTATAGACGAAAATTTGGAAGATCTCAGTTTTGATGATGCATGCATTAGAAATATAAACTGTAGAATTTGCAGCCTCATTAGTGAGAAATTTGGTGCATCTTTAATAGTTAGAACTAAGTTGTTCTTGTCAGTGTGCTTTTGTTCTGTTTCACTTTTATGTATTTATGTCCCCTTTTCAGTGTGGAGAATCAGATTTTTCAGTACCTAACTCAGATGGAAAAATAAGGACTCCTCAGTGTTTATTTATTTGTGTGACATAAAATAGGGAGGGTTTCCTTCATTTCCCCCAAAACTGCTCAGGTATCACAAATTTGTTTTTAAAATGTTCTAAGTAAATAAAGTTTTGTTGAATGATGTCCAAAGTTACACAAAAGGAGCAAAGATGAAATTAACAGAGACATAAATGATGCATCAACATTCAAAGACGATCAATTTAACAGACACGACCAAAATGTAAGCCAAGTCTGTCCAATAATCCTCACACGATTGCATATAACGGTGTTATAACAAAGACAAAAATGTTGGTGGTCCAGTTACTTACTGAGGAACAATGGGGAAAAAAGACACAGTCGACAATAATAAAACATTTAATCTTAATAAAATTGTTAGGATAACCGCGTATTGTCGTTAACTGCCAGCTAACAGCAGCTAGCCAAGATGCTGGGTAGAGCCAGAGGTTCTAAACACCAAAACATCTCAGCAGCGGTATTAATCAATCGGGAAAACATTTATATTTCAACTGTATTCATTTATTTTTTCTTCTTTGCTTTAATCTGACCTATATTCTATATGTTATAGCTACAGCAATGTGATGTTTCGGGGGGTAAAAACAAGAAACCAAGCAGTGAAATGTGGCTGGTTAGCCGAGCAGCTAGCTGAAGCAGAACCCGAAGCCCCCCCATCATCAGCGGACACTTTTATCCGTCCATCCGCCGCTCAACAGACGGCTACGGCTAACAGAACTGTTCGCTCTGGCATTTAGTTTATATATAACGTCAGCTTTAATACACAACTATGTAGTAAATAAAGGGGGAGACTAAAAACAGCGTCAGTGTAAACAAAGACGGGGGAACACCAGCGGGCTGAAGGGAGCTTACCTTTGGCTCGGTGCTGCTGCTGCTGCTGCTGCCGCTTCCTCCGCCTGCAGCCCGAAAGCTACTGTAAACTGGCAGGGCCCAGACAGCTGGGGCACGTGACGCGCACGTGACCAGTGGAATTATTTATACCAACAACTGTAGAGGTTTAACTTTGATCTTCCTCCACGTGTGGATAAAAATACAAGCTCTTTATTGTGAGACAAAGACACGCTTCATTGGTTGGCAATGCTTCTGCTGGCAGTCACAGAAAATAAAAACTGATTTGGAAGAAACAGATGCATTGGAGGAAGATGTAAATTAAAATAATGGGGTGCAAATCATTTGCATCGTGTACAAAAGCATGGGAAACGATTTTAAACATTTTAATAATATTAGAAATAAAGAATAATAAAAAGATATAAAAATTTGGGCTCACAGTTAAAATAAACTACTGTAGGGAGCAGCCTGTGTTGAGTTCATGACCAATCTGACTCCTTACATCCGTACCTTCAGCCTCGAATGATCTAAAGCCAGTTGAGATTGGATGTTTTGTAAAAGAGAAGAAAAAAAAAAACATTTTGATTCAGTCTGCCTTCCATTTGAAGTTCGTTTATAATCTATTCTTTTATTTCTAGTTTAGTTTGCAAAAGAAATGAATAAGCAAATTATAATACTTATTTTTTTACATAGTAGTTATTGCCAACTTTAGTAACTATACATAATAAATTTGTTTCATAGTCTTTTTAAGATGTTTATATAACTTTATATTGCACTACATTCAATATTTTGTTTTCTAAATGTATTTATTTATATTTAAACCTGCTTCTCGTGCATATCATTTCCATCTAAATCTCATCTAATATCAGCTATACATAATTGAAGTTTGCTATTTGTATGTTTTCTTTTATGCTTTTGGCATTTCGATGTTGTTGTTTTTATTTTTATTTATATACCTGGCTTTTGTTTTGCTTTCTATGTTTTTTACTTTTGGGTTTTAGTTTTACTTTGTCTTTCATTTGTTGAGTTTTACAAATAACCTCTGTTTGAAAGAAATTCATGTAATGTGCCAAAACAACTCAAACAACACAAAGATTGCATGTAAAACATGAAGTGAGACAGTAGAATATAATAACAAATACTTCCAATAAAAGTATTTGCATAAAGTATACATTTTATTTTTGCATATAAGGCTTTTAGACATCCCATAAAACAGTATTGTTATTTATTTGTTATTCAGAGCAGTACACATTTGGAAGAGGATTAGGGCCACTGAGAAAATAAAAAAGTTAACTGATTTTTAATATTATGACTTTTTTTTTATCAGAATTTTGACAGCTAACAAACATGTTAGCATCAAGCAGTAGCAATGTCTGTTTTAGAGACTAGCTCTCTTGTTTTAATGAGCTTCTGCTCCTCCATTAATAAAATAGCATCACATAAAAAGTTGCCTAATTTCCTAATTTTTAACCAATGTGTTACTGGCCCTCCCAAACAACTCACATCTTTGTCAGGAAAGGTCAGTGCTCCCACATCTCTTCCTTAATGATGGCCATCCACATTAAGATCAAAATTCTGAGACTGAAGTCATAATTCTGAGAAAAAAAAGTCATAATTCTGAGATTAAAGTCATAATTCTGAGAAAACGTCAGAATTCTGAGATTAAAGTCAGAATTCTGAGAAAAAGTCAGAATTCTGAGAAAAATTCATAATTCTGAGGTTAAAATCAGAATTCCGAGATTAAAGTCAGAATTCTGAGGAAAAAAAGTCAGAATTGTGAGATTAAATTCAGCATTCTAAGATTAAAGTCAGAAGTCTGAGAAAAAAGTCAGAACTCTGAGATTAAAGTCAGAATTCTGAGAAAAAGTCAGAATTCTGAGAAAAATTCATAATTCTGAGGTTAAAATCAGAATTCCGAGATTAAAGTCAGAATTCTGAGGAAAAAGAGTCAGAATTGTGAGATTAAATTCAGCATTCTAAGATTAAAGTCAGAAGTCTGAGAAAAAAGTCAGAACTCTGAGATTAAAGTCAACATTCTGAGTAACAGTCAGAATTCTAAGATTGAAGTCAGAATTCTGACTTTTTTCTCATATACTGAAATAAAATTTAAAAATCAGTTAACTTTCTTTGTTTTTTCAGTGGCCCTAATCCTCTTCCGTTAAATTGGTATATGCCGTACATATCTAGATTTTATATTAAAATGTATTTTCTTACTTTAAAATGTGTCTTTAACCATTACATAAATTAAACTCTAAATGCAGTGAAGATAAAATTGAACAGAAAAACTGTCAAATGCACAAAAGCGGTGTTCAGAGGCGTAGTTCCTTCTCCATTACACAAGGGGGCAGTACGCACAAAACCTTACCTAATATTTTCTACCCTACCAAAGACATGGCGGCGCCCTTGGTCCTTAGACGCGATTTACTGTCTTTTGCCAGAATATTAGGTGGAATTTCACAGTTGGTATGTCAACAATTAAGTTTCTTGTTTTATACACTGTGCTTAATCAGTTATTTTTGATTGTTGGGTTAGAGAGTGAAAAGATAACTGGTCATTAAAACCGCAATTTCGGTTACTCGTGGCTCCCTTCACTTCGTGCTGTTACACAATAAATGCTATAATATGTAGATTTCTACTAAATTAATTGTGTTTACAGGGACCTCGGGGTTTGAATTCTTGTTCTCGTCACAGGAAATGCGGTCAAACTCGGTAAGTTTTTGTCTGTTAATCTGTTGGCTTTGAAACTGACTAGTAAAGTTACCTATTTTAAAGCCCATTTAAGATTTGCGTTCAAATCACGCTTGAAATGATAAAGGAGAAATAATTATGTACTGTGAACTTAAGGTTGAGGTTATTGATGGGAATAAAAAATATTTGATCCTGCAGCAACAACTGTAAATTATACTTAGTTTCGTTTAATTCTAAATTAAGGGTAATTATTTATTTACCAGCTTTAAATGGAAACCATGTCTGTGTTCAGCCCTCCATCTCAACTGCTATATGCATCTCTGTCCAGGTTCCAGCTTCTACAGTCATCCAGCACTTTCTTCCACACAGCCACATATTTATCTTCAACACCTTTTACAGTAAGATGCATATAACATTTTTTTTTTTAATTAGAAATGGGATTTATAGCATAGAGCCATTGTATTGAACTGTTTTTATATTCTTGGCCTGCTTGTTTTTTCACACAGATCACAGCCACAGATGAGCCTGACACACTCTTCCAGAAAGTGGTTGTTCTGGTCAAAGGTCATGACAGAGCAGTCTTGGACAGCTACGAGTTCTTCGCCACCATGGCGGCTAAAGAACTGGGCATCACTATGGCCAAAGTGTGAGTCTGAGTACCAATGCACCAAAAGCTCAAAGTATTTTCATTGGTTGTAATTTGGGGATTTTTTTTCAACCAGTTTTGAGCCTCCCAAGGACATAGAGAGACTGACGCTTTTGAAGTCAGTGCACATCTACAAGAAACACCGAGTTCAGTATGAGATGAGAACACACTACCGATGTATTGAGGTGGGGGCTTGTCCTGTTAAGTGGATAAAAAAAAAAAAGTGGTGCTTTTTAATAACCCATTTGTTGATTTTTTTTTCCCCTTAGCTACATCATATTACAGGCTGCACAGCACAGGTGTATCTTGAATATATCCAGAGGAACCTCCCTGAAGGTGTAGCCATGGAGGTGACAAAGGTAAGGAAGAAAGGAACCAGTAAAAAAAGTAACTTACTAAAAAGGTTGAGGTTTTATAAATGAACTTGACTTTTCTCCTCTGTTTGCAATTACAGACAGCCATGGAGAAAATTCCAGATCACATCCTTGAACCCATGTGGAAAGACCATCCTATTGATGACAAACCAAGCAAATAGGTCATCTGGTGAATTTTTATAAGTTGTAAAAAGTTTAAGAAGCTTTATGTATAAAGCTATATGTATAAATCTGCAAGATCCTCATACAAAGCTGATTACTGATCTTTAGCTACATATTTTGCATACATTCATTAGTGTGTTAAAAATGTGTTACTCTTGTTCAGTTCTAAACCACTTCTGTGTGTCAAAGTTTGTTTCTAAGTAAAATTTATAAAATCTTATGTGGAATGTAGTTTTTTTTCTGTTGTAATTCTGCTGTATTTGATTCACTGAATGTGTGTTGGGCATTTAAAGAATGTTGACACGACAAGACCTGCACACATTTATTTATTGTATTTAGGCACATAAAAATCACAGCCCAAAGTTTCATAGATGCATAAAAAATACAGCATGCTCAAATCAAGTGACTAGTATTTAATGAAAACAAGTAATTTGCTCATTTATATAAATCATGCAAAATGTAACTCGATATTTTCAAGTTGCACATTACAGATCATGTAATATGTAAAGGAGGGTTATCAGATCTTTCTGCCCATTTACAGATTCTAAATGAGCTGGTACTGACTGAGAAAAGTGTGTATTTCTTTGTTAGCAGAATGCTCAGTAATCTGTCAGTGGATACAGTTTTATGTATAAATCCCTGAAATGTAAGTACTTGTTTTTTCAAAGAAACAGTCTTAAGTTTAGCTGCACTTGAATATCATGAATAGAATTTTCTAAATTGATTCTAATTTGAGTTGCAACAATTTAGAGATGTTAATTGTTCAAATAACGTGAAGTTTTAAATTCCCAGAAGTGATGGTTTCAAATGCTGAAGCTATAAACACATGTATATAGATTTAAGTTTTTATCCTTTCACTAGCACAAGGTGGTCATCTCTAAATAGACCGAATTTAGCTCGTCTACTGTGAAACTGACAATTAAGTTGGAGCTGAAATGCACCACTGCAATTCTATTAAAGTAAAAAGCACCTTTGTGAGTGAGCATCCTTTGCTAGCTCTGCACAGTTTTAAGACTGGAAATTATCCAGGATACATTTAAATGCCATACTGTTGTTGGATACAGTTAACCCAGGCCTTACTAACAATCAGAGTTCAAATGCAAAAAAACATTCAAAATATTACATCCAAGCAGTCATTTGCAATACTGCACAAGCTTATATAAAACACTCTTATAAAGAACAATGAATGGTCTGATCTTTGCAGCTCAGGCATAAACACAAACCCATAAATACTTAGCAGCCTTCCGATTGGGATGAAACTTCGAAGTAGCTGCGTCGCCTGTCCTGGGAAAATAAAAGAATCTCTCTTTGTACGAGAGGCATTAAAGACACAACAGGAGGCTCACCTTGTCGATTGAAGCACTGCATCTTCTCAGATATCATGCTGCTGATCGAGGAGAGAAGGGATGTGAGGGAGGGTCGGGGCTCGTGGGGCCAGGGAGGTTAACTGTACTTTGTGCCCTCCCACCCCCTTTAGGAAACAACGAAAGTCAGTTTGTTATAATCAACCACAGGGACTACAGAGGTGGAGGACAAAAGCAAAAAAATAAATGCTGAGAAATCTGAAGAGATAAAGAGACGATGAGAGACTGCAGCAGCTGGAACTGATTCCCCCCTTGGGTCTGCAGCAGAAATAAAATATTCTGCAGCATCTGTGTGGTTCCAAGCATAAACATTTAAAAGTTCTTGTTCCCTGAACTTTAGGGAATAAATATGAATTCAATTTAGCAATGTTTGGCTTTTTTGAATAAATTAGCCATTCCTAAATGAGGATGTAAAACACCTAAAGCTTATTTTTTGTATTCATCATTCCAAACAAGTTTATTTAAGGCATTTCTGATTAGTTTAGTCACTAAATTATGACATTAGTAGCTGCAACTCTAAAAAGCTACTTAGCCATCAGAACAGAACAATTGTTTATACATTTTTACATGATTGAGCTACTGTATCCTTAATGTCCTGCTCACATCTGAAGTGCACAGGAAATTACCATCTTGCCTCTTTTTAAGAGTTAAAAATAAAAAAAGTTCAGTCATTTGTCATCTCAGATTATCCTTTCAGAATGATGTCCTCCTTTTAGACATGCTACCACTGATTTTTATATAAAATTAGCATTTAAAAGCCTTGATATTGGAGCGGTCCGGAGTCCTCCAGTAACATTAGCTTCCATTACACTTCTTGGAAAACCCTTTATTATGCTCTCCAGTTACCTATTCAGATGTTTTTCATTATTGTTTCTCTCACTTTTGCTTATAAATGTCTTACTTCGATAGATGTTAGAAATAATAATGTGCTACTTTTAGTAAAGCACTAGAGCTAGCACTTTTTAGCTCCAGAGAGTATAGAAAAACTTCTATACAAACATATATGGTGGCTTTTAAGTAAAACTACTTGGATAAAATGTTAAAGTATTAAATAACATAGGCTCACGCTGACCGTGTGATACATTCTGTTCATGGTTTCTTCCAAAAGTTTTCCTACACCTTTTAAATTCTTATTTTTGGGTCATAATATGAGACATTCCTAAGCACAATTAGGATTTAATGTCAGACCAACAAAAAGTAGCAGATAATTTTGAAGTGTAGATAAGTCTAGATGTAATTTATGGGGCGTAACCTGGAAGCTTGGTACTGATGGACAACCAGTTTTCAGGTTTTTATTAGTGAAAAAAATCAGAAAATCAAGTCTTATTTTTTTTTCCAGTTCACAACTGCACACTACATTGTGTTCGTCCACCAGCACAAAAATCTTATAAAAGTTATAGCTGGCTGCTAATTGACAAAAATGGGGAAAAGTTCAATAATTCTAAAGATTTTGCAAGGCATTGACATGCAAATTGCTTCAGACTTGTTTGTGAATGAACAAATAAGGAGAAGTAGTGTTTATTTACTTTTTGTTTTATTTTATATTCTTTCACGACCGTCTCAGATCTTAAACGTTTTCATAAAACAAATTCACAGATTCACAATATTTATAGTAATTACAATAGGTAAGGATGTAACACCTCAAAAAACTAAACAGAGTAAAGAGACTAACTTTTAACTAAAGTGAATACTAATTATGCAAAATTCCTTAGTGTCATGTCACAACAGATTGCCGGAGACAACACGAATCTTTCAAATAGCAGTACTTATAACTTGAAATAGCAGCACATTAAATATATATAATCTATATTACAAAATGTAATATTCACGAATACTACAAATTCAGTTGTCTTATCACTTGACAAATGAGCAAGTGTTTAACAATATTGTTGCACTATTTTGCGACATAATACATAACTACCTCAATGTAACAAAATGAAAGACAAGGGCGCTCCAAGATGTGAAATTAATCCTTGAGGGTACAGTGTTTTTCCCTCTCCCCCTCTTCTGCCATTTTCTGATATACAGTGTCACCATTTTTTTAGTCTTTATCGAGAAATCAGGAAAGAAAGTTAAGGCTAACAGGTGACAACAATAACATTAACCAAACAGTATTCTTTCCCATTTAAGAACGTTTAACTACAAACATCTTTTAACAATATCAAAAGTCTCTGCAGTGCCAACATTATTGATGAGCAACACAACGTGTTAATGCGTTCACATTGCCGAGTTATTCATCGTTTTATATGTCTCCAGTGGGAACAAGTAAGTTTCCTCCCATTTCCGGAATGAAATACCAATAATACTTGGCCACAGACTGGATAATAGATATTTGAGTTTGGGGATGATTCAATCCATTTTAGGCCAGTCATACTATGGCAGGTGCTCATTTTATAGCTTTTATTCAGTTAAAATCGGCGGCCAACAGGGGGGCCTGGCCACCTCTGGCCTCTGCCAGGTGGGGGGTGAGGCGGAGGAGAGACCGGTCCATTGTGGTAGCTGTGTAAAAGGATAAAATCACACATTGGATATTTGGCTTTGGCCAATAGGGGGCACACTCTGGTAAGAGCAGCAATCTCTTAGCTACTTTCAGTAAACTCTATACATGTGAAAAGAAAAATATGTTTTTGTAGTTTAATCCTTCATGCATGAATAATATAGCTTGATGCTGTAAGTGTACTATGTCTGTTTAATGACTTATTTAATAACTAGCAAAAGTGTGTTGAAGAAAGGCATATATTAAAGCAAGAATATTGTATTTAGTTCTAGCACTTGAATGATTATGTGCTAGATCACAAATAAGTGTAAAAAATATCAAGCTAAATTTTTAAACAATGCAATAACCATGTTGAGCAGAAAAGCACAGTCTAATCTTAAGAGCCTTTTCACTCACAGGGCTTTTCCACCAAAGAGGCTCCTGCTGAAAACCACAGCTGGTGCTTAGGTTCTTCTAAAGAACAGTTTTGCTTCTCTACCAACCCAGAGCAAAGTTACAGACATGTTATTACATTATTATAGGCACACAAATTATATTATTGCTTCCAGCATCCTTGCAAACAGACCCCCCCAATTTCTACCCTACTCTGTTAATATTTTTTTAAACATGCAGCTCTTCAATCCTAATCAGCTGAGCTCTCATGTACAGCAATAAACAGCATGTAGTTCATTATATAAGCAGTCCAAGAAGTAAATAAAAGATCAACTGTATTAAAAAGTCCATCAGAAATGAAATTATGGTTTTAAGGGAAAGTTGTCATCTCTACTTTAACTCCAATATTGGTTAACTAAGCTAACAAAGTCAGCATCTATTATTCTGCTTATTAAAGCACTATATTTCCTGTTTCCTTTTATATTTGCTTTTAATTGATGAGAAACAAAACTGAAATGAGCAGTTTTTAAAATATTAAACATTACAAGTGAAGAACCAGAAAGTGGTTCTTTCCTATGTTCCAGCAGCAAAGTGGTACCAGGCTGCTCCAGTTTCTAAGATCCAAGATTTGACTTTGTGTTTGTGGAAATATAAAGTACCAGGTCTTAGTAAGCTCTAGCACCAGGTAAGCCCAGGAACCAATTGGGTGAAAAAGGTCCCATAGAGTAATGAATCAGAAAAGTAAGACAACAAAGAGCCAAGAAAGGTTAGGAGAAAAGTGTTGTATGGAAACTGGAACCAGTCTTACCCTCTTGGACCACGGGGGAGGAAGTGTGGTGGAGGGCCAGGCGGTGGCATGCCTCTGCCTCGAGGGTGTGGTGGCCGCCCTCTGAAACCAGGGTGACCTGGAGGGGAGGGTGGAGGGGGTCCATGCCTTTAAAAAAAGCAAAAGAAAAATCATGCGTGCTTTTTAAACAATACTGACACCTGTATCATTTACTTCTGAACAATATCTAGAATTTAAATAATAGCATAGAGAGAAACATAAAACAATGGACTGAACTGCATTTTATATATATGATTGTGAATTT
This sequence comes from Cyprinodon tularosa, assembly GCF_016077235.1. NCBI lineage: Eukaryota > Metazoa > Chordata > Actinopteri > Cyprinodontiformes > Cyprinodontidae > Cyprinodon > Cyprinodon tularosa. The sequence continues at coordinate 587,847 of NW_024038559.1, read as the reverse complement.
ATGTAATCTGTCTATTATATTACCTTAAGGCAGGGTTATATGCTTGGCTTTTTCTCACCGAGAGCATAGGCTCACAAATTAAATGTAGCAGTATTAAGAACTTTCTGGCATAGCACGATTTTTTTTAATTAAAATTAACCCGGGTTATGATTCATATTTTATGAAGTTCTCCTTCTTTAAAGGTATTTTGAAGGATTTTTTAAAAGACCCGCCCTGTGCACTTAAAAAAAAAAATGCATGTGCAAGAACATGCCAGACATGGGCAATGTGGAGTCAACAAGTCATCTCCATGTCATGTATTTAATCTACCCAGCCAATTAACCAGGTGAGTCCAATCTGCACAGGTTAATTCATGGTGAAGATTGGACTCACCTGCTTCAGTGGCTGGGTAGAACAAATACATGACATGGAGATGACTTGTTGACTCCACATTGCCTATGTCTGGAACATGCACAAGACCATTTCCCCTTGTGCATGCCTGTTTAAAATGTGCTGTTCTCATAGCTCAAACAAGCTTACTGTGTCCACATATAGCGGGTACTATATAGCTAATTGACCATTCATACAGATGATCACTGCTTTTTGCTCCATTGGTCACGTAACTCCTCCTCCTCCATGCGGTGCCAGCGCCTTCTGTTATTAGTCGAATCCCATAATGCTTTGCAAAGAGAGCTCTCCATGCACAGAATTCTGGGATATATCTGCCTCTTCTGCCTTTCTTTTCTTCTCATACACTTCATAGACATTTTTCTCTTATGACCCTCTGCCATTTTCAAAGAACTGTGGTGAGAAAGGTGAGCTTCAATGACTGTCTAAAACTGTAGCTCACCACAGATATACGCCTGAAAGTGCAAATGCGCAGAAAATGATAGCGAACGGGACGAGCACATACAGACGGCCTTACGTAAACATATCACCAGAATGATTGACAATTAGGAGGACCAATTATTTAGATGATCAATCCGGAAATAAAAGATCATCCTCTAGTCTATACCTTTTAATGGAGGTTTCGACAAATTACCTGCCTGCTTCTGCCCTATGCAATATGTACAGAACATAAGGTTGTCCTGTTTGCTGACATCTCCCATAAAAAATTTTAATAAAGACCTTGTATCTTCATCTCTTCAAATAATAATTTATACAAGGTTTACATTAAACTTCGTCATATGGCATCTATTGCACTTACTTTTCTTTAGGACAAGTCATAATGATTATATATTAATTTAGATTTTCTAAGATTTCTGTTTTTCTCTGATAAAAAAAATTGCCCATCAGAATACATATTTGAAAAAGTTAATGTTAAGGCTTCATATGTAATGCAGGGAGGATCTATTTTAGTGCAACAGGTTCAAAGAAAATAAAATTTTGGCTAAATTTTGCATTTACATCCCACTTTTTAATCACTGGAAGCTTTGGGCATGCGTGGCTCTTGTTCAATGGTGAAATGGACAGTCGCTCTTCTCCTTGATTGCAGAAATGGGCCGCAGCGTTCAGGAAGACTGAGGGGCTTCCTCTCTCACACTTTGCTGAAGCAATAAACTCAAAGCTGTCAGTGAATGTGTCGTCACAAAAGTCTCCAACAAGAAAGGAAATGGTCACTAGTTTAAAAAAAATGTCCTAAAAGTCGCTGAAAATAACAACCATGTTGCTGAGTTGACAACACTGTGCTCACCTGCCGCTGTGAGCCGATTGAAGTCCGGCACAGTGTTTGTTTTCACAGCATGTTCCTCATGTTTATGTGCCAACAAGGATATAAATGCGTTTTAAGACACTGTTTCTGCTGCCATTACGCTCATTAAAAGTCAGGATATTGACATATTTCCTTTGTATTTCTAAAAGTTTTAACGTAACCAGCAAAGAAGGGGGAACTTTTTTTTCCAAAGCTGCATGGTGACAGTGGAAAGTGAGAGAGTGGAAGGGAGGGAGGCTCGCTTTGGATCCACTCATTTTTTTGCACAGTTTGTTGCTTTTACGTTTTGCTCCCAAAGTCTCCTTTAACAGAGAGAAATCCCACTAAAAAGGTGCAAGAAAGGTCTGAAAAGACGCTAAATATAACAACAAAAGCACTTGTGCCTCTGCTGGAACAGTGACGTCTAGTAGCTGGTTCCTTAACTATTTTCCTTATACAAAATTACCATTATACTTTTTAGAAATGTCTACCTTTTCTTATTTTTTAACAAAAGGAGAAGGAATATCTTATTTAAATCAAGACTGACTTATTTTAGGAGCAAATATGAATGAAAGAGGAGAAATCTGGATTGGCACGCATGCTCCTATTTTTTCCCCCTACTCACACCAATCTATTTTTAGGTGCAAATGCAAATAAAACCCTGCACTGTACAGCCCTGCCTTAAGATGATTTTGGATGCAGACACTATAAAGGTGAACTAGACCATCTGATTTACTTGATATGACAATGTCAACATGTTACCTTGGCATGGGTGGAAAAGGCCCACGAAAGTGCATAGGAGGGGGAGGAGGAGGGAGAGGAGGCGGCGGTGGACCCATACCCATGGGACCACCCCTACCACGATGTCCTCTGAGGTCAGGGTAAGGTCTCATCCTCCCCATTCCTCTGCAAAAGAAATGCATATTAACTTTTAATATACTTACATGGACGGTGCTAAACAAAATAAATTGAACATTCCTTTAGGATCCCCACAGAGTGCAGGTAAGAGAATGGTGGCATGTGGGTTGGAGGATTTCGGCTGGCATGATACATCATTAATGCTCAGCCAACTTAAAACTTCTCTAACTGAATACCTCATGGGTCCGAATCCATTCATGGCTCCTTCTTTCCCACGGCCTCTCCCACGTCCCGGTGGACCAAAGCTTTTGACCATACCTCGCCCACCGCGCATACCACCTCGACTCATATTCCCACCTCGACCACGGCCTTTGGACCCTCGTCCCCTGTGGAAGTAAGGATAGACTTTAGCAATGTTTTATAAATACACTTCACTTTTTAAACATTTAGTTCTTTTTTCATAATAATGGAAAAGGTAAAGTCACTTTAAGATTGACATTATAAACAGAGAAATTATTTCTAAACAACTGACACTGTTCATTTCTTTAATGCTAGCAGCTAGTATCACAGTAGTGTTACTTCTAATAAACAGCATAATAAAAGTTTTTTTTTTTTTTATAATGGGGAAGTTATACTTTTGGGAGAATATTTTCATTTGTGAGCCACTAAGTGAAATAACTTTTACAGTCTACTGCTGTATAAAATTTCCCTTTATAAAACAAGAGTTTTAGTCCGGTTGACATTTCAGAGTTAGCAAAATTATTCATCTAAGCGTTCAACTTTCATTCTAGATCCAGTAACACTTAATTTATCTCAGGAAGTATTCACTCTGATTTCCACCTCAATTTTAGATATAATCCATCTAAACCTAATACTTGGTATGCACCACAGGTTTTTAAGATGGCTGTAATTAAGCCCTGAATTAAGAAACTAGATTTTTCAAGTTTCAGTCAGGTTTTAGAGCAAATAAAAGCACTTTCTCCTCTGTTAGTTTGCAGATTGTGTTGAAGACTGATTCAGTTTGTCATTGTACAACTTGTCATAAGTTTAAGTTCACTTTCTGATTGCTTGAAATCACCTATGAACATAATGTTGTACCTTAAAATTATCCAATGTCTTCCTATTAAATTTCTACCTCTAGTCGATCAAACACACAAACTTTCCATAATCAGAACAAACGTTATGAAGCTACCAATATTTATTTTGAATGCCTCCTTCTGTCTCCTTGAACCCCATGCCACTTACACTGAACCCGGTTCTGCTTCAGGTTTCTTCCTATTAAAATTGAGTTTTCCCTTTCTGCTGTTGCTGCATGCATGCTCAGTATGAGAATCCTGTGGAGTCAACAACAAAATTTAAGCAAACATCTACTGTCGTCATGCTCATGCAGGAGGAGCGTGTGATGCAAAGTCAATGATTAGATTAAATCAGCAAGGTTTTCTTCAATAGAAAACTTTTAATCAATCTAACAGTATGATCTGATTGAACTGTCTCTGTAAATTGCCTTGGGGTGGCATTTGTTTTGAACTTACACTATATAAATATACTGAAATTAATTGAATGAATGAGCCGTTTATCTATATATAGATTTCTAAAACCTGTTTCTTTTCTCTTGTATACTCTTTAATGAATAGTAATAGAAAATTGTGTTTGTAGAGTATTAAGCATTCCCATTAAAAAAAAAATATTGATAATAAGAAAATTGGTCTGCTGAAAATCAGGCGTGTCAGATATTTATAGATGTTGAGAAAGCTCACATTAGAATACTCTGTGCACAGCTACGAATAGCTAGTGCATGAAAAACATGGCAGAAAGCAAGGCTATTCATCACATTTATATTTTTCCCTCTGGTATTTTAAATATCTCACTGAATGATCATGTTGCATCCAGAGCTAAAGGATAACCAAAGACACCACGGGACAGACCTGGAATTGGAGTCACCTCCAGCTCTCTGGGATTCATTCTTCGATATTTTTGACTTTTGATCAGGCTCTGCATCCATCTGAAAACAGTCAGCAGGACAGTTCCCATTAAAAAGGAAAAAATGTCAGATCCTTTATGCAGGCTTGTATGTTCATTTTAACCTCCCTGTGCTGAAAAATAAAACATTAAATGAAGACAGTATGCCCACATTAATCTAAAACAATAAATGTATCATTCAAAAGTAGAAATTATTATAAAAGTCGAGAAATGTCTATAAATTCCCTGCAGCTATAAGGTAATGGATCCTGATACACAGACAACTTCTAATTCAGCAAAAATGTTTTTCATTCTTTATAACTATTTTTGATAAGTCATCTTTAAGATCTGATCAGACATGAACATCAGTTTTGCAGATTTATGACAGGTTTGCAGTGCTGAATTTTATGGTGCATGACACAAATGTGTGCAAGAGCGAAACTCTTAAACAGTGCATTTATCTGCCCAATGATACCACACCATGAAATCTAAACATGAAAAAAATCATCTGCATTATTTGCAGCATGAATTGGATGTGCATATAACTTGGTATTAACATGTGCTGACAAGAGTAAACGATAACTAATTTAAAAAAGAAAAGTAAAGACATGAAATCAGAGTAGATCCACTGCTGATTCAGCCATAAATTTAAACCAGGATAAAATGGAAAATGTAGATGTCCACATGCACTGGATTTCTGTTCTATAGGGAATCAGTATGACCAGATGATCCTCTAACAAAAACCTGATTTTGGGACTTTTTTTGTCACATTTAATGTCTGGTGGTCTTTGAACAAGACAAAGTTCCAAAAGGATTAATATTTATTTATTTTTTTATGTTTGAACAGCTTAATTAAGCAAAATACACATTAATTGCTAAGTTCCCAGTAACATTTTGAAGCAAACATGGCACTATGATCTTAACAGATTGGTTTGTGACTTGAACTGAAATGGGTGGTTTATAGTTGCATGTTTATTCTGGAAGGCAACTCAAAACAAGCTAATACATGCATGTGTTCTGCTATAATGTCATACTTTGAAAAAAAAAAACCCTCTAATTTTAAGAGTTCTTATTCTTTTATAGTCAGGGTCAATTAGACAGTATGGCAGACATTTCTACTAATGGTGATTCTTTAAATATGCAACCTATAAAACTAAATAGGTGGGTTCATTAGCAGATGGGCAAGTGGGTTGAGTGGAAGAATGGTTAATGAAAGGGTGTATTGGTAAATAAATAATAGACAAAGGGAGATGGAAAACTGTCGGTGAATCTAAAAATATCGATCTATATTCCAGAGTTTCTTGTCAGAGCTGTGCCTATGGGCTCTGTTCGAATATCATCCCCTCAGCATCTACGGTAGTAAAAAAAAAACAAAAACAGTCACATAGATTGAAGATTTTAAACAATTTTAAATACTAAAAATTAAAAAGACCAAATTTCATACCTTTTTGTGTTAAAGAATTTTGATTAATTCAATTCAAAAATACTTTGTTGACCCCAAAGGGAAATCAAATGTTTTTTTTAATATTATGCTTAGATATCTGTCAGGACCTGGATTGGCTTTTTACTGTGCACAGTTTATTGTATTTATATTTATGAACTAATTTAGTGTGCCAAGTTATATAGCACATCATTAAACGTGGAACTTCTCCTGTTTTTTTCATATGATACACATTTTATAACAATAGACATGGGCATTTCTCGTGTATATCCATTGGGGAGCACACCTGCTATGGTAGATTCGTGTGTTGAAGAAAATATTTCATTACTTTATATTTGGCTAAAAAGATAGCATTAAACAAATATGAAAACTTGACAGGTTCAGAGTAACCATGGATAGAGGACACGATGCTAAAGGAACACCATAATGGAGCCATTCTGTTGTACTCGCTTGTAATATGAATCCAAGAACGACTAACGTGACAAAAAAAAAAGCTACAATAGTAATAAAAAACGCAATAAATGTGGTAAGTTTTATTTCCTAGAGCTGAGCAGAAAACGTTGGTTTGGTTATCAAAAACATCTTGAAGGACTCTGACTAACTCCTGGATTTAGCCACAATCCCCAACTAAGTATGTCTGTTTTCTTATTAAGCGAATTTCGAAAATAGTATTAAATTAAATGGCTTATTAAACGTCAAAAACAAACCCTGAATGACAGTTAAGCATGGAGGGGGCGTTTCTGTTATTTCTAACCATTTCAACAGCCTTACAGGAATGAAAGCAGGGAAAATGGCTTACCCTATTAGTCGTGCGGGCAAGGTATAATTTAAAAAGTAAAAAATGCCCCTCTTGCCAACCTATTTATAAAATATGTGGTAGAAAAATAAAAAATATAAGTATAGAAAAAAAATTCCACAGCGCCCGTTATTCCTAAACGTTTTGAAATGGCGGCTTCGCAGGGCATCCTAGGCTGAGATTTCTTTGTGTGAGAAATCTATTTTAGTCCCGCCCACTGGGCTTAATACTTATTCTGATTGGCTGTTTTTCAAGTATCTTCCAAATGGCCCAATTCTGATTGGTGTTTATTTCTGACGCGTAATGAATTGTCTACCCTCTATGGATCACATTAAATAAGATGTGCAGGATAAATTTACTTCTTGGTTTTAGAAAAACAAGAACAAACAGGAGCAGTTACAGGCTCTATATGAACACATTGCCTCTCTAATCAATGAACATTAATAAACTAAGTTATAACTAATTAAATATTTTGTCTTATAGTTCACAGACACACAAAATACCTGATTACCATTTTTTTTCAAAGACCTGAATCATAAAACAGGTGAATGACTGAATCAGGTTCCGCAGAAGTGTATATATTCTCTTTTAACATAAAAAAGTGACTCAAAATACTTTGAGAAGCTTTGCCATTCACACAAAAATAATATTTAATGGGTTTTACGAACACAAAACGTGAAAATCCACACACAATTTGAATATCATAAGGAACAAAGGTATCAGTATATAGAGAAAACATTTTCCCTTTTGTCTCTTGATCCCTTTTCAGTGAAAAAAAGCGTAGAAAAATTGAATACTATACAATTCATGTACCAACTAAATTCACAACTCTAAAAAAAAATGGGCATCCTCATGTCCAAATATTTTTCCAAAGTGCCCAAATAATATATACATCAAATCCAAAGGGAAAAAATGATAAAAAATATAAGATTTCAAGTTATTTTGTAAGAAAATGTAAACATGTTTTCTGAATGAGGACCAGATGAACGCTGCGTAAAAGTAGTCCGAGCTGCGTCCGTTACGCACGGCTCAAGATGTCCGAGAGCTTGTTGATGTACTCGATGGTGTATTTAAGCGTCTGGATCTTGGTCAGGGGCTGGCCTCTCTTGCTGTAGTCCGGCGGAAGGTAGTCTCGGAGCTGGTGGAGAGCCTCTGCCAGGCTTCTCATCCGCATCTTCTCCCTCTCGCTGGCCTTCATGCGCCTTTTCTCGGACATCTTTGCTTTGCTTTGCCTCTGCTGAGTCCCTTTGCGCCCGCTGCATCCAAAAGAAAAATCCTTCATCTCCTGTCTGGAGATGGGGCGACACATCTCCGGCGATGAGCACAGCGATGAATCCAGGGGGGACCGTGGACAAACGGACTGCTGGTTTTCTCCAGAAGCGCCCTCGATGCTCTCCCATTCGGATAGGATGGTTGCTGTAAAAGCTTCCAGATCCATGTTGGAAACCACACCGGTGCTCAGTGAGGCGGACATTGTGAATATGGGGGCTTTTTTTCTGTGTTTTATATAGAAACAGATCTCCGGACCTTTATAGGTTTCCCTTTAAAAAAAAAAAAGTTCAAAGAACACCCAAAGTGCCAAAATAAGAGCTTCCCGGTTCGTTATCACCTTTGTGTGAACAAGGCCGAACAGACGGTTAATGTGATAGAAAGAAAAATAATTAGATTCCTCCTGTGGGAAATGACTCTTTAAAGTCTGCTCAGCGACAATTGTCAGTTTGATGTGATGTCTTAATGAAGGCTGGAGGTTCACCTGAGATGTTCACACTGATATGACAACTTAGGTCTGCGTGTGTCCTCACTATCCAAACAAACATCACTTTCATGGACAGTTCATCAAGATAGTTAAAGGTCAAAATCACAAGTTACTGCCCAATCATTGACCTTATGTAAACACTTTAAAATCTTTTCTAAAAGTTAACTTTAAGTAGGATGTTTCTTAAAAAAAACTCTTTATGATTTAAACACATTGGTTTCTTTTATAGGTTTGAGTTTTCTAGAACTTGGAGATGTTATTTGGGGAAAGGATGCAGCCTCACCAGAGCTCCTGCCGGAGCTTTCATGTCTGAGGTGTGAGCCCTCACTCAGGATCAAGGGGACAAGCCACTGCTGTGTTGTTAAAAAAAACAACAACAAAAACAACAGTGGGTTAAACATCCTCTGTCCCTACTTCCTTCTGCTGGAAAAAGACCAGTGGGAGAAAACAACAATATGAGCACCAATAAAATGTGTAATTTTTCTTAAAATTCAGAAATTCCAGACAACTTCCACTTTTCTTTCACACAAAAAATCAGTAGCTGTTCATCTTTACATTACAGTCATAGTTCCTACACATTTTTAATGATTAATAAGAGATTTTATTTTTCCCACAGATAAGTTTACACAGTTCATGTTCCAATTTTTAAGGAAAGAATAAAACAAGAAGCAAGGAAAGTGTGAAGAAAAGTGGATAAACAAATACACCCTTGGTAGAACAGGGAATAAAGGAGAGAAAAATCCAAATTATTTCCATAGTTCCTTTTCTGTCCTGGCTTGTCAAAAGTTTGATTTTCCCAGACACAACAAGGACCCTTATTCACACATAAAACAAAAATAGTTCAGACTTGGATTAATTTCCTATTCCTTGAAATGAGGTGTGTTACAAGAAGAGTGGAAAGTTTGGACAATGGGAAAAATACCCAAATCAAAATCCAGATGATAAAGGAACCTTTTAAGTTTGCTTTCAGACACCACAGATACATTAAAAATTGAACTGGGTCACAATAATCTAAAAGAAATCAGATCTATAGCATTTTGCTTTTCTAAAAAAACATTTTTAAAGAAAATGGTATTAGAATTAAAGACAAAGAGTTTCAAACAGAGGATGATGAATGACGCTCACTTTAGAAGTTTTAGTCGTATTCTCTCGGCTAGTGGCAGAGGACTATCACTATTATTCACTGAATCATTGATGATAGGTGAAGCTGGATTCTGCAGAATCCTATCATCTCTTACTTTAGCTGTTTGAATGTCCTGACAGCTATTTGTAGCTGATAAATCTGTTTTTTGTTCAGCCTTTCCCCATTGGCTCTGTGGTTTTGTTCCAATTATCTGAAGCTTTTGAGAATTCTTAGCATTAGCATCTGTAAACCGACCAGAGGCCGGTTTCAGAGGAAAGTCTGACAAGAAATTTTTCTTGGTTTTGCTTGTCAGTTTTGTTTTTGCTCGACGTTGAGATCCAGACTGCTGGTTTTCAACATCACTGTCCTCACTGGATGAGCCCCTTCCCATGCACACACTCTTCTTCGAGGAATGTGATACGCCGCTGCTCTGTTTGTCCTTTTGTCCTGGGTCAGAATGGCATCTCTGAGGCAGAGCAGAGGATGACGACGAAGCAGATTTGACAAACTTATATTTCTGACAAGGCTTTTCTTGTCTATTAGATTTCTCTAGTGTCTTAATCTGATCCTCACGCAATGTTTTTTTGTGCTCTTCTGACCTTTGAATGCTTTCTTCTAAGCCACAATGTGTTTTGCATGTGAACGGTTCCTTTTTATTACCTGTGCAGCCATTGCTGCCGTCACTGGAACATCCTCTGTTTGAAATAACCAGCTCATAGTTGTGATGTTTCTTGTCTGCATTCCTCATGAGAATTCGGTCTCTCAGAGGACACTCAGTGTAGCACAGCTCTGGCTTTTTGAGTCCAGCTTGTGTTTCATCACTGTCTGTGCTCTTAGTTTGCTCAGGCTCTGCAGGCTGGCTCGCCTGTGAGGAAGGCGAAGAGGTGAAAGATAAAGCCTCCCAGTCGATATCGCTCAGATGTAAAGCGTCAATAACAGCAGAGACAGAGGGTGATGCGGTGGTCTCTGGTTCAAGATCAGGTAGGGGTTTTCGAACATGTTGGTCGTCTGCTTCTTTGCGCTGCTGCTTACGATTCACTGGAGTGTCCAAAAGGATAACTTCTGTTCCTTCAGAGCGTGAGCTGGAAGGGGGCGGAGTTTGAGGCTCGGAGGATCTGTCCGCTGAGAACGTCTGGAGCGTCATCTGAGCCAAGAGATCTGAGACGCCATCAGAAATATCAGAAGGTTTCTCCTTTTTCCTTCTGGCTTTCTTCTCTACAAAAAAAAAAAAAAAAAAGAGAGAGTGGAAACTTAAACATTTTCTCAGTCTTTCTTCATGAATGTAAAAAAAATCTTGTGGATACTTCTGATTTTAAACCCATTTTGATTAAAATTGGAGTTATGAAACCTGTAGCTCTGGCTCATTGGGCCTTCCAAAAGTGGCTGTGAATAATTCTGGTTAAAATGACAAATAACTAGGCTGTACTTTTATGTATAGAAGCAATAAGAGAAGTTTAACTTTAACAATCCCTCTGTTTTCACAACAACTGCATAGAAACTAAAGCAGAGAAATCTTAACCAACCAGCAAAAACTACTGTCAATATAAGTTTTGAATGTTGTAGAGTTTAAGAACTGACTGTTATAGACACACTATTACAACTGCTACCTATTTTTTAAATCCCTATATGGCTTTTAATGTAACTTCCTTAGATTTGCTCATTCAGGCATTTGTCTTACATGGTCTAAACTCTTAATCTATCTCAATGCAAATATGTGTGCCATTTTTTTAAAACGGTGTTAAATGCAAACAAGTCCTGATTGATGATTACTACTCGGGATGAAAAAAAAACTAAAGTCAGCAAATCCTGTGAAACAGACACTTCACCCCAGCATTATTAAAGCCTCTGGCATGAGGTGGCGGAGCTGCTAAACCTTACATTTTCAGGTGTTAAGGCTACTTTTAGCGACAGCCTTAAAAAAAACACGTTAGCTTTGATCTGTATAACCATGTGGGCACAAACTGGGGAGTCTGGGAAGCTTTTTAATTCAGCACAATGAGTATAAATAAACACCTTATTGGGAAAAACACTGCAAAAACACAGCATGTGGAAGAGTATGAATAACAGTCTCCTTACGTTTAGTTTTGTTCTCTTCAATCAGGGCTTTGCTTCTCAGGTAGTTTTCAACAACCTCTGGGAAAGCCGTGCGGAAAAGAGACTCTTCCTCCACCGTTCTCACCTCATGTTGATCCTCAGTTGGTCGGTCTTCTGGAAACACATAATGCTCTGCACAAACAGGGAACAATAACTAACTTAGCTTAAGACAAGTAAAACTTATTTTTTGTTCTTTATTATATTTCTGTTTGTATTTAAATCAAGAAATATATTTATTTTCCTGTAGAAATGGGCCTCTTTTAAAAACTTGTAGTTATTTTCATAGCAGATGTCTGTTTTAGTTAATTTAAGTCGTTATTTAAAGGCAGAAAAGGAAACGGAAACATCTGTTCAACCATAGATTTAAAGGAATATTACCTTTAAAAAAAGAGGACAGCGTTGTATCAGTGGAACAGATTGCCATTAGTTGTAAAAAGGGCAAAAAATGTCCGATGTTTTAAAGTCATTCTAAAAACTTTTTTTGGGAATAAAAGTTTCTTATTTCTTATTGAGAGTTTATTGTTGTTTTATTGTTTTTACTTTCACTTGTATGATATTTTAGTGTATACTCCTACTTGTAAATGTATAAAACTCTTTATGCATTTACTTTGCTGATGGACCCCAGGAAGACTAGTTGCCACTCTGGTGGGCAACTAATGGAAATCCTATTAATGAATATGTAAATAAAGCAGAACACAATGAACAAAACAAAAAGGCTGGTATTTACAAGGAATGTATATCTGCAAATTAGAGACTAATATAGTATAACTTCTATAAGTCATTTCAACACCAATAGGTAAGGTATACAAGACATCAAATTTCAGTAATACTGGATAAAAAAAATAAAAAAAAAATACTGTAAATGTTAAGACAATAGTAACATTAGCGTAAAGATGGAAAAAAATATATAAGCTGGCATCATTTTATGCTTTTTGCCTCAATTTGACGGGAAAACAAAAATGTTAAAAAGGCAGAGGGAGGTGGAGGCATAAAATATTGTCTCTGTTTACTTTTATTATGTAAAAGTAATCAGAATACTGCAGGAAAATGTTATAAATCTGCCTCACATTTAACTTTCAATGTCAGTCTCTATATTTGATGATGCTACAAATTTATTCTGCCTAACAAAAAACAAAATATGTGAAGTTTTGACTGTTTTTTCAGCTGCTTTCTTTTCTTTCCCTTATACACTATATTGCCAAAAGTATTTGCTCACCCATCCAAATTATTGGAATCAGGTGTTCCAATCACTTCCATGGCCACAGGTGTATAAATTCAAGCACCTAGGCATGCAGACTGTTTTTACAAACATTTGTGAAAGAATGGGTCGCTCTCAGGAACTCAGTGAATTCCAGCGTGGAACTGTGATAGGATGCCACCTGTGCAACAAATCCAGTCGTGAAATTTCCTCGCTCCTAAATATTCCACAGTCAACTGTCAGCTGTATTATAAGAAAATGGAAGTGTTTGGGAACGACAGCAACTCAGCCACGAAGAGGTAGGCCACGTAAACTGACGGAGCGGGGTCAGCGGATGCTGACGCGCATAGTGCGAAGAGGTCGCCAACTTTCTGCAGAGTCAATCACTACAGACCTCCAAACTTCATGTGGCCTTCAGATTAGCTCAAGAACAGTGCGCAGAGAGCTTCATGGAATGGGTTTCCATGGTCGAGCAGCTGCATCCAAGCCATACATCACCAAGTGCAATGCAAAGCGTCGGATGCGGTGGTGTAAAGCACGCCGCCACTGGACTCTAGAGCAGTGGAGACGCGTTCTCTGGAGTGACGAATCGCGCTTCTCCATCTGGCAATCTGATGGACGGGTCTGGGTTTGGCGGTTGCCAGGAGAACGGTACTTGTCTGACTGCATTGTGCCAAGTGTAAAGTTTGGTGGAGGGGGGATTATGGTGTGAGGTTGTTTTTCAGGAGCTGGGCTTGGCCCCTTAGTTCCAGTGAAAGGAACTCTGAATGCTTCAGCATACCAAGACATTTTGGACAATTCCATGCTCCCAACTTTGTGGGAACAGTTTGGAGCTGGCCCCTTCCTCTTCCAACATGACTGTGCACCAGTGCACAAAGCAAGGTCCATAAAGACATGGATGACAGAGTCTGGTGTGGATGAACTTGACTGGCCTGCACAGAGTCCTGACCTCAACCCGATAGAACACCTTTGGGATGAATTAGAGCGGAGACTGAGAGCCAGGCCTTCTCGTCCAACATCAGTGTGCGACCTCACAAATGCGCTTCTGGAAGAATGGTCAAAAATTCCCATAAACACACTCCTAAACCTTGTGGACAGCCTTCCCAGAAGAGTTGAAGCTGTTCTAGCTGCAAAGGGTGGACCGACGTCATATTGAACCCTATGGATTAGGAACGGGATGTCACTTAAGCTCATATGTGAGTCAAGGCAGGTGAGCAAATACTTTTGGCAATATAGTGTATTTCTTTATAAAGTAAACTGAACCTAAACCATATGCAGATTTTCCTGATTTACTCATAGATTTGCACGTTTGTGATATTTTGATCACAGTTTGATCATAGTTAGAATAACAGTTTCTAGATCGATATGAAGGATGAGTTAAACATATACCAAACTCCAGGCTAAGTTTGTTGGATTGAGACTTTCTCAGCTCAGTGATGTCAAAAAGGCTTGTTAGTGACGTCTGCTTTGATATGACCGACTTCCCTTCTGAGGGAGGAAGCCGGTTTGGCACCTAGTGGCTGTTGCGACTGATCTGTCACCTCTGAACCCCACCTCACAGCCAGTCACTAACAGACAACCCGGCGACGAACACCCTGCACCCCAACTTAGTGCCCCGGTCGTGTCACTAAGCTCACAAATCCAGCATTTTCCCCCCTCCTGAGCATATTACCCACTAACACGGAGCACTGCTTATTTAGGAAAGAAAGGAGGATTTTAACAGACCTGGAGTGCTCCAGACGACTTCAAAGCAAGCGACTGCGTTCCTCACCCGTGGTTTCAGTATTCTGATAGAGAAAATCAGAACAGTTATTTATAAAGGATGCCCTGCAAACACTACAAGAAAACATTTTCATCACAAAAACAGTTTTTAAGCCTAAATAAGAAAAGAGTACCGGAGAGGCTTGAGTTGAGAAGGCACATTGTTTCTGAGTTTCCTGTTCATCAGCTCAGTGTAGGTCATCAGGATTAAAACTTTCTCACTGGTGTAGTGTTTTGGCCACTCCATCTTCTCATAAGCAAATTTCTATTAAGGACAAATAACAGCCTTCAAATTCCCCTCACTTAGACTCAGTGGAGAATCTTTAACTGAGCAAAACAGGATAAAAAAAAAAATGAAAATCTTACCTGCATCAGCAGCATATTTGGCTGTCTCCTCTTAAAATGTGCCACAGGTTTATCCTTGGAAACCAGAAACTCATCTATAATCTGGAATTAGAGGAGAGTATCATGTCACCTGATTTTAAATTAGTATCTAAAAGCAGGTTGAAAACTGAATAAAACACAAACCTCTATGAACGGGAACTGCTGACAAGCCATTGTTTTCCTGAAAAAGAATTTAAACATTAAAAAAAATTTTCCCCCCTCATAGTTCACAAAATATCCCCAATTTAAAGAAACAAACTGTTCATTTCCTCATCTGGGAGCTTAAGAAAAAATGAGAAAATGGAAACAGAAGACATACCAAACATTTCAGCTTTATACATTATTTGTAAATATTCAGGCTGGTCTAGATAAAAAAAAAAAAAAATCAAGTATAATTTTGTTTCTTACTTTACACTATCTTTTTCAACTCAGGATTCCATTGGTTCATGTCGATGATTTTCTTAATAGCAAAAAGGGTTTTCTTTACCGAGTCATTAGCAAAACCAGGCACTCGTTTATAAAAAAAATAATAAGAACTAAACAAGCAATGCACAAAAACAGCAAAGCCAACACTGTAAAACAAATGAAGGCATAACTAAAATCAACTAAAAAAGGTTAAAATTAACAGAAAAAAATCAAAGTGCCTAGTTTCTGTAAATGTTTAATGAATCATGATGCTTTCTCATCAGAAAGTCTGAATAAAGTCAAGAGACTTACAGTTTAGAGATGTGTAGAAATAATTGTGAGTTAAAATGGAAGGTACTGCTGGAGAATTTAGCATATTTTGTACAAATGAATTTAATTTATTTCGACTGATTAAGCAGATGTAATACAGCCCTACAATACTACCTGTACCAGCTGGAAAAAAAAAATAACACTGCAGTACATCTGCAGTGATTTTTGTTAATGTCTGACGCTTTTTCTTTTATTTCCAGTTCGCTTTTTGTTTATAGTTCACTCATTCCGAGGTGTAAAGAAAAAAGTTCGCTCTGCTGTGAGGAGTTGATTTATGCTGTAATATAAGCAAAGTTTTTTTAGAGTCTAACTTTTTGTTCAAACATATATTCTGTTGCCAGCCATATAGATTTTAAAGACATAGATTTCACTCTGCTTTGGGGAAATGTATGAATAAAGTGATTGAGCATATTTGGCTGAATTCCATGCATCTTTTATCTGCTGTATGTAAATGTCTCTTTGACTCCACCACTGCATTCACTTTTTTTTCTTTTTTTAATCTATTGATCATGATCGTATGTTTAACAGAATACATACTTCCTGATGTTTGCTTCCAGAGACGAGGCCTGGCGGCTCTGTTCGTAACAGTGCCAGTCGCACGGACACACATAATCGAAGTCCTGAGGCTGGCAGAAGCGTTGGCTGTCGCAGAGCACACAGCCGCCACGCTCGTGTGCCTTGGCTGAGCCTGAAAGCCAAAGATAAGCCCATCAGCCATCTCCTGCATCCCGAAATTTCAGGTTCTTACATTTCAGCACGCTGGATTAAATAGCATTAAACTGGCAGAGTGTGAAACGAATCTCTACAAATTCGGTGGGCTCACCAGGATGTCGACATATGTTGCAGTGAGAAACCTTCTTTACAACTGCATCAGGAACGTCTGTACTCTCTTGCTTCCACTGTTTGAACCTTAAGTGACCAAAGAAAAATGTAATCAGCAACAGTAGTTCAAGCAGCGCATATTTTAGCAATGAAATGAGTGTTTAAACGAGCACTTTCCACCTCTGCAGAAGTGACTGTCCTCCAAGAGTCTGTATAAGCCTCATGGCCTGCTCTCTGCCAACACCGGGTATACCCTAAGGGAACCATAGAAATGTACAGTTAACAGATAGATATAGTAAAAATTCAGAAATAAAGTAAGTCTTCACTACCTTTGGGATGTAATCACATCCTAGTAGAACGGCCAATCCAACAAGATTCTCTCTCGACAGGTTCAGCTCAGTTTGCACTCGAGATGCTTGGTAACAATCTACCTGAGGGTCCTGGTGACAAAAACAAACGTCCCAATTAGACAGATGTGTTGTTTTTAGGTTAGGATTAGGGGAGTAAATTAAAATTTTTAAGGCTATGGTATTAATTAACAATATAGGTCCATACATTCAGGTCTGGACTATTCAAAGTGGCAATTTACAGGCTCCGGATTGTAATTCAGGAGAGATACAAATAAGATTAAGTATTTTTGGAGATATAGACCTTTTTATTTATAATCTTTCAATAAGAAGTGATAGGTAAAATACAAAATAGTTTTTTTTTTTTAAATAATCACACTTTCTTCATTTTTGTTCTTTTCACAGTGAGGACCTCATCTATCCAGTGATTTTCACCAAAAAAAATAACTTAACTGCCCCCAAACCTGCTCTTAATAATTTCTTTAAAACTTGTAAAGGAGTTGCCCAAATACTTTTTTTTCTTTTTTTTTGATGAGAAAATAATTGCAGGAAGTATAATTGCCCTGCGACTCTAAAGTTGTGAGTTTGATTCCAGTCTACCCTGGGTGAGGCACATAACCCAATGTTTCCTGCGTATAAATGAGCGAGGTTTATTTTTAGAAAGAAACTGACTCCATACATATAAATATATTCTACGGAAAGCAATCAACTCCAAAATTATTTCCAAACTTGATGCCTTTCTTTTATCAAGGCAAAAATGCCCCTTTAAATGTTAGATCTGCAGAAACCTTCTCAACAAGCTCTAATTTATCAATTTAATCACATAGTTGCACATAGTTTTAGGTTCTGCAGGTAGAAAAATATTCACAACATATTCTGCTTAGTTTATTTTTTGGCGTCATTTTGTCTCAGCAAATGTTGCTCAGGTGAGAAATGCTTTGAAAACCTCTGCTTACGTTGATACCATCTCCAAATAAACGGGTTAAAAAGGAGTTTAATCAGAACAATAATCTTGCTTTTTAACTCCATTGTTACAGATTCATATTTTCTTGTGCATTTCTAATTTCAGCTCTGTCTCATTAAATTCCAACCCTATTATGTTCTAAGGTTTTATCCTAACCTGCATTGACATACTTTACTGTTCATATTGAAGTTCCTGTAAACTGTCCGAGCCCCATACAGGAAAGCATCTCCATCGTTTGTGATGCAGCCATCAACCAGCCCCGCTGAGTCCAGGTAAGCACACATGGCCTCTGCTTCCCCGGCAGCCGTCACCCAGGGCACACCCAGGTAGTCCAGCATCTCAGCACACTACAGGACACAAAGAGAATGATGAAGAGTTGGGACAGGTTTTTATTTTTTATTTTTATTTTACATCCAGTGGTAAAAAAAAGAGCAGAACTAACCTCTCGGAGTACAGCGTTAAAGCGCCCTCTGCTGGTACTTGGGGCTGACTTTGAGACCTGTCCTTTTCTGGAAGCTCCAAATCTCATTTCTGTCCTTTTACTCATGGTTTCTGATTTAAGTTTAGGAGCTTGGCCTTCCATGACAAAAACGAGCTTCACCCCCATCAGTGTGAGCGAAGATACTCTGAAAAATAAATTCCTGCCCATAGAAAGCATTGTGTTGGTTTTAACACTTACAACCCAGACATTTCTGTTAAATAAATCAAACTTATCAAATATATTTCAGTATCTGGATTTTTTTGTTTTTACTTTTTTTGTTTAGGTTTAATAAGGATAAAATGCTGTTTCCCCAAAAAAAGCATCTCTATTTATATATTTAAATAATAGAAAATTATATTTAAATAATAGAAAATTATTCTTATACATTTTTATGAATGTAAATATGGTAGATATATTACTTTAGCAGAAATATTAATAATTGTTGCTTTTCTATTTGTATTAAAAGTAATAGGACTATGTGACAGACTTAAATTTTAAGCTTGTGTAAATACCTTGATTAAAGAGCTGTTTTTACTTAAAGTTATCATACTTTGGTAATTTCAGTGACCCAAGTCTAGGTTAAATTAAAGGCAGTGGGATTATTGTCTGAACTCACTGTATTATTTAAGCATATTATGCAAGAAGAATATGACATTTAATTTTTTATTTTTACAAATGTTAAACAGGTGGTGAAAGTATTCAAGATTGGGTCATGGATCAAACTGACCAAGATGGGAAAAGACAAGCCTCTACATCTAATACTGTGAAATCGTGAAGATCCAAGGATGTGTTTCTCATTGGAAATATGTGGTCCGCCCAACAACTTAAATTCTTCCCTGTTTTTTGTGCAAACCTCCAAAAAAGGCAGGCACCTGCTATATATACACATATATATTAGGGAACACAAGACACATTTGTTTCCATGCTGCAGTTTATGTAAATATGCTGCCCTCTAGAGGTCAGCTGCGGTACATGTGTAAATGTGTTCAGATGGATATTTTCTTTCCCCTTTCATTCTGGAAGTTAAAATAAACACTCCGTGTATACAAAATGACAATAAAGATATCTAAGTCTGTCCCAATATGAAACCATTAGATCTTGTTTTGGGGCCATTACCCCCAAACTGGCACACTTACATGTGAAGTTGACCTATTTGTAAATCAAATATTGCAAAATCAACATCCTATTTTTTCAGATTCTCCCTTCCGTTTTTTCAGTGGGTCTGGGTTATTTTGTACCTTTTTTTTTTTTTGGAAGCCTTTCATCATCACACCTGAGCAAATATGTCAAACAAGTTATGGTGGATTGAATGTAAATGTTTGAATGTAAATGTGTGTTTTTATTTTTTAATGAACCATGCAGGATATATCTTGTATCTTACCTCAGATGGGGCTTAGTAACTCTGCCCATCATGGCCTGGACATGCTGAGCTTCACAGACCCATAAACTCAGGTCCACTGCCAGAGTCTTTCCGCTAAGACTGTACAAAGGCACCGACTCACGAACTGGCTCAACGATGGACCACAGATCGTGAACACCCATGATTTGATAAATCAAACAAAATTCAATTTCAGAAAATGAACGGAATTAAACACACCGGAAAAAAACACAGAGGCGGAACAAGACAAAAGTTTTCAAATCCTGGCGCCGTTGGTCTGCGTCACAATTCTCTTCCTTTCTTCTCTAACGATTGTCTTCGGGGATTATGTAAATTATTGGTAATATCTAAACTAACAAAAAAGTTCATTAATAGTCCGTTTTTGATATACGTTCGTTATTTTAGATCGACCAAAGTATGAAAGTAGGGAAGACTATCACAAAATAGACCGAAGCCTACTTTCAAACAAGACGACGTCATCGCTGTGCGACTTCACTTCCCTGTTGCTATGGTTACTCAGCGTTTGCTTATGTGCTGCTGATAATTTCCACAATGGGCTCCAAAATTCTATTAGAAATCGTTGGTCTGATTAAAGATCCGTCTTTCCATGTTGCCAAACATTTAGCCGAGGTAAAATAATGTAAACAGTATTTCCCACCTTTTGATGAAATTATATATTCAAGGCTTCACTTCTCTCATTGCAGGGACTCAGGGATCGCTTTCCTGATGAATTTCTGGATCCTAAAGTTGTGCCACTTCTTGAATTTGACTGGCACACATATCTATGCAACAAGAAGCAAGTAGGTGTTCTAATTCAGGAAATTATTAAAAAAACAAAACTGTAATCATCAGAGGTGTTTAAAAATATGTTTGAGTATCAACTTAAGGTTTTACTCCTGTAAAAGTGTAAAAGTACCCTTTTTAAAAATACCTAAAGTATAAAAGTAAAAGCAATGCAGGAAAAAATGTTAAGAAGCTTTAAATCTCATACTTGTTACTGCACTACTCTATTAAAGGAAAATGTTTCTACAAATCTGGATAAAAATGTCCTTATAATAGATGTTCTTAGTTTTACAATTAATAGGAACAGTGTCAAATTTAACTTTGCATCATCTTGAAAAATTATTTATTTTGGTAAGTGGCCATCAACAGGTTAGTGTCAACCACAAAGAAATTAATTGTCTGGATGAAAAAAATTGTTTTGATGTCTTTTTGAAAAAAATACAAACAGGCCATTACAAAATAAATGAAATAAAGCTAACAAGTCTATTTGCAAAAAGTAAGGAGTAGAATCTAGAGATAATTGCAAAAACATTTAAGGATTAGAAATAAAAAGTTGTCTAAAAAACAACTACTCTGGTAAAGTATAGATAGCCAACACTTCTACTTAAGTAAGGTAATTAAGTATTTGTACTTTGTTATTTGTCACCTCTGGTAATCATACCCCTTGATTTTATTTTTTTACACATTACCATATTAACAGTGACAAACTTCAATGTTTTATAATGGGAATTTCAGGGTTTGCTAACTGGAAAAATTAGATAAAAATAAGATAAAATTTGAAAATTAGATACTTCTTGGCCATGCATTGTCTTTCATCTGTCTTTCCATTTCTCTTTGTGTGATTTAATTTTTAGATCTTTTAAATCAAACCCAAATTAAATTAGACCCCTAATTTAGTTTTTTAATTTAAGGATAGTTCCTTTTTTAAGGGACCATAGGCAACCCAAATTTTATCTGATAGTTTTGAACCAAAACTAAATCAATTAGGTTTTGCAAGGTTTTTACCTTTAAAAACCTAATTTGAAAAGTAAGCCATGTAATCATAAATTTAATTTCAGTTTAAATACTGTGAATCCATTAAGGCCTCAGAGGTTTGCAAGGGATTATTGAGCAATCGGCCTTATGTAGACAGAGACAAACCAGGCATATCTGGGAAAAATAGAGGAAAGGTTTAAGCAGGATGACATTATAAATCAGTATCCTAAATTTTTGAGATTTCGCAGAGCACTGTTAAATCCATTACCCCAAACCTAAAAGATATTTGGCAAGACTGCAAACCTACGCAAAGCCATGGGAATACCTCTATCTTTAGGAGCCAAAGGAAAGCTGGTCAGAGTTCACTGTTAGATAGATGGAGGTAAATTCAATCTAACCCTGGAAGACATCCTGCTACAGGTTTGAATATCAAATGATTCATTTTCCAGAAAGATAACAGCCCTAAAACCCCAACAAGATCTGCAATGCAATGGTTTAGATCAAAGAATATTTTGTCTCAATATGACCCAGTCACAGTCCAGGCATAAACACATTCAAATATATAGTAAGTTGAAAACAAAAAGGAGATTTAAAGATACTTATCTTTTGTCAGACTGAACTTGAACTATTTCAGTAAGAAGAATTGACAAAAATATCTTTCTCTAAATGATCACGATTGCAGAACGGTATAAATAGTTTTGCATAGACTAATTATGACAAAATGTTTCAAATTAAGCTTAAAGTGTAGGGATATTAGGTAAATCATTTTATTCTTATTTAATTTTACAAGTAATACCATAGATACAGAGACCCTTAGTCTTTTTATCTGAGTAATACCATAGAACTAAAGAATAAAAAAATCAACATCAAATGTTCCAATGAAATAAATGTTACACAAAAAGCAACTAATCAGATATGAAAAGCTAAACCGGTGCAATGACAAAACAAATAAAACATTTCAAACACTTTTTAGAATTAAAAAAGACTATAGTGTACATTTTGCTGTGATTACCTGAGATGAGCAATAATAATATTGTTATAAATAAAACCTCTGAGTGTGCACAAAGCTGAGGGCTGTAATGCTGCACTCCCACACAGATATTATCTCTCTGTATTTCGACGCCATTGTTATTCTAAAATGCTGATTCACAACACGACTATTGTTGTGAACTTGTGATTTCAGGAGCTGCGGGGTGAAATGTGGCAGTACTCCAGCAACATGATATGCTTCCTTAACGGCATTCTCCTCGGTAATGAGAAGCAACTCGCCATCTGGGCTGAGAATCAGTGGAATTTCTCTATCACTCATCCAGAGGATTTCTATATGGCTTTAACTGAGGAGCACTATGCCAAACACCTCCAGAAGACTGGAGTAAGCTCACACCACAGTAACAAAAAGTACAGAAAAACATATTAGAATGATGGCAAATAGGCATCCAGTTGGATTTTAATTATTCTAATTGTCTGTGTCCTTTGTGAAGCAGGTGATCTGATTTATTGCAACTTCAAACTGTGTCCCCTTGCTAGGATGTTCTTAAGCTGTATCAGAATAAAAATATATACTAAACAGGTCATAAGAAGGAGAAGATGAACAATAGTGAAACATCATAAAGATTTCAAGTGTGATTTTGTGCCCAGTCACTCCCACTTCAGTAATATTAGTTAGCAAGAAGCCAGTTTTAGAAAATTACGGTTCTCAACTTCTTGTTGTTTGGGACTCTAATAGTAACTCTTCTAAAGCTTGTTTTCATCTTTTGTTCAATGTTTTCAAGCATTGTTCAGATGTAATTTGGGTTTTATATGAGAACAATGAAAATGCTCATTATACATGTGAGCTTTGAGTGCTTGAATCTGCTTTGTGTTACTTGCATTGTTGTTTGTTTTATCCATCTCTTGAAAATTGTATACATTATCTCAGTGAGTCTTTTCCTAATTGAAGAAAGGCAACAAAAAGAAGTCATATTATGGAATTAGTATTTAAAATTATAAACAGCATTCAAACCTATTTACGTATCCATTATTCTATCCACAACCATTGAAACAATAGCTTATGAATACATTTTTTTTCTACATTTTTAGCACTATTTTGTGTCTTATTTTGAAAACAAACAACATCATGTAACTATGATGTGCAGCCTTACCTGGATTTTTAGTGCTGTGGATGGTGTTTTAAGAAACCATCACTCAGGACTACTGTAGCTCATCTTGTGGTACTTCAGCTTTCTCATGTGCTCTGTTTATTTTGTCTTATTCATCAATCTGTACAAATGCTTGCGAGTTTAGTTTGAAGTGACACAAGGAACGTAATGCAACAGCTGCTAAACCTACTGATAAGATAAGAAGCTTTGAAGCAGTGATTGAAGGTTTTTTAATGATTGCCTCATTTGATGTTTTGATAAAAGGATTGTTGATAGCATAAGCATGTTTATTTTTGGCTCAGAATGGAATCTGGTTAGCTCCTTCAGGTGAAGTAATGCTTTAAATTATTGGTAATGTGTCTATGGATGGATGGACGGATGAGTGCGTCTGTTATGCAGTTCTGAAAAAATGCAAGTATTCAATGTTCATGGTGATGATCATGTCTTTATCTAATATTCATTGCCGCAATTAGTGCAAATTCCTAATAGTTTATGTATCTACAGAACTTTAATGTGAGTTGGTGATTTCAGACAATGATGAATAATGATGAATAACAAAAATACCGCTCAGAAGAGGCAAAAATACCACAAAAAAGATCTAACCAAGATTTTTAGGGCAAATTTTGTTTTTACCAAGTGTTTTTTTTTTTTAACTAATTGGATTTTGATTAAGTTGATTAAGAATTAAAACAGTCTTTTTTTTTTATATTCCAACTTTCATCCTTTTTTTTAGCATAGGTTTGTTTTCATGGACGTCCAGATAGCAGATGAAGCAGTTGGGCGGTTATATTTTGAGGTGAGACCTTTTGGGTCAATTGTATGCTGTTACTTTCTAATATAAGGCTTATAAAAAGACTTTACTGAACAATAAATTTGTAATATATGATAAAACAAATTATTAATGTAGATCAGCATGTCTTCTTTTCTCTCCTCAGCTGTTCTCAGATGTGTGTCCAAAGACATCAAAGAACTTTGAGGCCCTGTGTACAGGAGAGCATGGATTATCACAGAGTGACTTCCCACTCCACTACAAGGACTCTCAGTTTCATCGCATTGTGCCTTACGGCTGGGTGCAAGGTGGAGGTGCTGTAAGAGGCTACTGGGTCACCTATTACTTTTCAAGAGCTTCATAAATATTCAGAATCTATATATCAAGATTATATATGTGGAAAACCGTAACAGGAAGTAGCAGGAAATTTGCTAATACTGATTTAAATGTCTTTGCACTTAATACATAATGAGTCAAAGAAATGGATTAGTGTTTATGATTTTAACATGGGTGTTTCATGATTACATTTTAACATTTTGGGGACTATTAAATCAGGCCAAATAAATGGTGCACTAGTCCAAACACATGGCTTATGTATCCTTATAAATTACACAGAATGTTCAATATAGACTCAACATCCTGAATGTGGGACATCATGAGTGTGAGAATTAACTGTGTGGGAATTAGAATTAAAATCTGTTTGCCCTCACAACAGGAACCTAGTAAAGATGCAATTTTCTTTAAGCAATTTCCTGGCCTATACACACAAACTCGGATCTACTTTACATAATCTAAATTCTCTCTCTCCATTTTGAAAATGGGTGGAGAGGAATGGGCTTGGGTGCCAGTGTATATTTATTGCCCAGGGTAACAGAAAAACACTATGCGTTGTATTTTTGCAATCCTTCAGCCAAGTGGAGTCAAGTGATTTCTTGATTCTACTGGTCAGGCAGGAATTTGATGATTAAATGAGTGGGGAATTCAATTTTCAAAATAGCTCCAGCTATTTTGCATAGCCTCCCTCCCACTGATTAATTAAAAAATATATATTTTTAAAAGTACCTTTTGTATTTCCTTGTGTCATCTATTCTAGGATTTGTTTGATGATCTGAAACCTTAATATGTGACAAAAAAAAAAATTAGCAAAAAAGGGGAAGAGCTCTTAAAAGGAGGGCATATAATTCTTTTCCATCAGATTATTAGACTAAAATATATTTGAAGTTACTGTTTTTTATGGTCACGTGCTTTGTCTACCTGCACAGTCATTTTCCATTTCACCCTCTGCAGATATTTCTCCTGGGAGTAAAGGTAATGGGGGTGAGTCAATCTATGGAGCCAGTTTTGAAGGTACAAACAGAAATTACTTAAATCACAGACTTTATTTTACTCTTATCTGACTCAACATGTGACCATCTTGACTTTTAGATGAAAGTTTTGCTGTTTCCCACTCTAAGAGAGGCATTTTGGGAATGGCCAACAATGGTCCCCACAGCAATGGATCCCAGTTCTACATCACCTTGCAACCGACGTCCTGGATGGACAAAACCTATGTAGCCTTTGGGTTTGTTTAACTACTATTTTTAAGAGAATTCAATTGATCAACTATATATATATATATATATATATATATATATATATATATATATATATATATATATATATATATACACACACATAAACTCCAATCATACTGTTTTTTTTCTATTTCTAGTCAAGTTGTCGAAGGTGTAAACGTCCTGAAGAGACTAGAAGAGGCTCCAACTTGCAATGAGAGACCCAAATATGAGTGTAAAGTGGCAGCTTGTGGAGTGCTACCACTGTAACTCCAGAAGCTTTTCTCTGGTGTTTCTGGTGCTGCAGATACATAAACTAAGTTTTTTTTTCCTTCTCAGTGAGCAAGTATATCAATAAAAAGAAAAGGTTAAAGAAATTATATTTCAAAGTTTCTTCAATGGTGGCTAATTCAATCTGAACAACAGGCAAAACAACAAACAATTCTTGTTCATTTTCAGATATACATGCTGGATTTACATATAAATGTGTACTCTAAGCAGGAGTTACCAAAGTATGGGTCGGGACCCTACAAGACGTCGCAAGAAACCAAGTCGTGATGTGACGCCTGAGGTTTATCCAGGTCCAAAATATATGATAAAATACATAAATGTGAACATCATATTAAATAATGTACTTTGAAATAGATAAAGTATTTATTTATTTTGTTTAATGCACATTGCAAATATTAAATATACTGCTAAATTCTAAAATGCACAATAATATTCCATTAAATAAATAAAAATATATCTAAAATGGCTAGACTGATTAAATAAATGTTATTCATAGACACATGAGTCAAATATGAAATATACACCTCAACAGTAAAATTGAATGTTCCATTAAATAATGAAATATACATTTAAAATTAGGAATGAAATCAATAAATGTTAGTTTATAGAAGTACTTCACTTTTTAGGAAACACAAAGCCAGACAGACGAGCTACAAGCCAGCTCTTATGTCAGAGGATGAAGAGAACACATCCAGCCAGTCACAGTCAGAGAAACAGGACTACTCTGAAAAACAGGCCGATCTCGCAAATCTTGAACATCTATAAACAAAGGTGTTGATGGCAGCAGCACAGCTGATATTTCTCTCCAGGAAATTAAACAGCAAAACAGAAAAAGACCAGATGAAACTACTCTGAGAAAAAGCAGAGAGAACATAGTGCTAGAGATTGACAAACAAATTCAGCAGAGTGGAAGAATAGAGATAGGATGGAGCAGAATGACGAAAAAGAGGTCCCTATGTCCTCCAGCAGTCTAAGCCTATAGCAGCATAATATAGAGATAGCTCAGGATAACCTGAACCACTCTAACATAAATCACAATAATAGAATTAGTAATTTAATATGATTATATTTAGTTTTTTTTTATATATGTAATCACAAAGATGGCTGAGGGGATCATGTTTAAAGCCATACTTTAAATCTAAATTAACCCCGTTTTTGATTAAGGAAATTAGAGTACAACTATAAAATAAAACGTTAAACGGGATAATATTACAAAACATAGCGCAATCGTTCCTATTACTGTTTTAAAGTTGAGCGTTTGTCGTTTTTTCCGATAAAGGGTAAAAAAAATCCCCACGTCGGTTCCGATCATCGGTCGTTTCTTCCGTGTTTCCTGCCCACTCTTGTTTTTTTTCTCACCCCGCCCATAAGAAGCGCCATGTGACCCTCCGAGTAGGAAGTGTCGAGCGAGCAGAGCAGACATCAACAGCAGCAGCAGCAGAGCACAGGAAAGAAAAAAAACGAGGAGGAACCCGTGAGAATCCGTCTTTAACGTTCTCGACGTTTCCGTGAAGAAAAGCTGTCCCCGCGTGAAGCAGGCTGAGCTGTAGGTCGGCGGCAGTCATGAACGTGAAGGTGGTGTTTTTCGCCGCAGCTCTGGCGCTGATTGGCGCAGCGGCCGCAGGTAAGTTTCGCGACCTTTTCACCAAACGGCTAAAGGCTAGCAGACCCCCCTCAGTTAAAACGGACTTAAGAGAAAACCTTTATCTGAATAATGCGAGGCTCTCTAGCTGTCTCACTCCCCCAGTCTGTTATTTTCCACACAAATGTTCATTTTTATATTTATTATTTATCCAGTTTCTGAACACTAGTTACTCGTAATGCCCACACCGGTCAGAGGAAGTCCTGCTTCCTCCCCTGCTAACGCTTTAGCTCGTTAATAGATGCTGTGACCTGGATCTGCTGGTATTGTGTAACGTTCAGAGTCATAATGTTAATTATTTGTCAACACAGTCACTGATTGTGAAATAGAAGCCTGTATGATGACAATCATTGCATTACACCCAAACTTTACCTACAGAAACCATGTTAACTCCCCACTTTAATGTACACACGTGTAATAAAGGTTTTGGAAAGATCTCAGTTTATCTAACTTTTCCAGATTTTATATATAAGTCGTTATTTTATTCATTTACACAATAATTACAAAGTGTTTTTTTTAAATAAAAATTGTAAATATTTTAAACATACGTTTGTTTTAGTACAATCCAACCTCTATCTGACTGGATTTATTGTGGGATAGTGGCTAATGATAGTATTTAAATGAAAAACATATATATATTTGACCAAATTTTGGTTGACCAATTTAAGAATTGTACTTTTATGGGAATTTATCTTATCTACAAGCATGTAAAATATGTATCTATCTATCTACCATCTATCTATCTATATACATACACACATATATATATATATATATATACATACATACATACGTGTGTATGTATATCTCTCTCTCTCTCTCTCTTGAGAGATGGATATAAGGTTGTGTATAAAGTTTGACACGCAGGAAAAGTTTTTATGTTTATCATTTACTGAAACAAATGACACATCATAAAGAGGCTCAAAACTACCAACAAAGATCGTAATAGCAAAGAAGATAAAGATGTCAAAAATAAGTAAGATAAATCATGATGGAATTTTTTTCATGTGTAAGTGATAGACAAAAGTTAAATGTTTGTGTTAAGAACATGTGTAATTCTCTTTAACTATTTCATCATGCGTGTTGCACCATATAACGGCTAGCTCATGCATCAGCATTACGGACAAGGAGAGTGTGATTATTCAGCAGCTAAACAGCTGTGCTGGTTAACCAATGAGATTAAGGGTAAAACTTATGACCTTAGTTTATGATGTATTGATGAACTCCAGGACAGAAAATGGAAAATAAATGCTGAGGGTTTTTTGTACCGTATTTTCACGACCATAAGGCGCACCGGACTAAAAGGCGCACTCTCAGTTATGTGTCCCATTTCTGTATTTAACACACACATAAGGCGCACCGGACTATAGGGCGCGTTTTTTATATACAGGTACAAGTCCTCTACTACCTTTAAATACCTCTACTGCGTATTTAAAAATACAGCGGGGGCAAAACTGAGTATGACTGTGCTTTATTCATGTATTTATTACAAAGTATTAATCAAACCTGGCAGCTGGCCGTGAGACAGAGACATCGCAGATGACACAGCGCTGTGGTCACTCCTAAATTAACTTAAAATCCTGAAACCTGCTGACGGAATATGTTCGCTTTTATTGCCGGTATCCTGGTGCCTGCAGCTAAAATTATTTAGATGAAAAACACCTGCCAGCAGCCGCGGTGAACCCCAGGCTGCCCAGCCTACAGGCTGCTGATGAAGAGATTTCTGCTGTCAGCGCACCGCTGGTATGTGGGGGTCTGAGCGCCTCCGACAGAAATAGATAATCTGGATGAACTGACTGCAATTATTAAGTTTTCAGGTGGACTTTCTCACTTAAAAACATATTAAAACTACTTTATTCCCACTGATCACAGCAAATATAGCTGCAAGATTTAGATTATTTAGATGAAAAACACCTGCCAGCAGCCGCGGTGAACCCCAGGCTGCCCAGCCTACAGGCTGCTGATGAAGAGATTTCTGCTGTCAGCGCACCGCTGGTATGTGGGGGTCTGAGCGCCTCCGACAGAAATAGATAATCTGGATGAACTGACTGCAATTATTAAGTTTTCAGGTGGACTTTCTCACTTAAAAACATATTAAAACTACTTTATTCCCACTGATCACAGCAAATATAGCTGCAAGATTTAGATTATTTAGATGAAAAAACACCTGCCAGCCACCGCGATGAAGAGGAGGAGACGCGCCGGGGCTGCTGTTGAATTAAGTTTTCAGGGAGAAAAATACAGCGGGAGCAAAACTGAGTATGATTGTGCTTTATTCATGTATTTATTACAAAGTATTAATCAAACCCATCAAAGTCCTCATCCTCTGTTTCTGAATAAAACAGCTGCGCTAAATCAGACATGCCAGTTTCCCCATCTGCGCTGTCAGAGTCACTTTCCGTGCAGCGCGGCTCCTCAGAAATAATGCCGGCTTTTGCAAAAGCTTGAACAACAGAGCCAACAGACACTTTAGTCCAAGCATCTACAATCCATCCGCAAACTGTGGCGTAATCTGCCCGGCGCTGCCTTCTTATCCTGAAACTGTGGTCTCCGTCGGTCATCCATCGCTCCCACGCCGCTCGCAGCCTTACTTCGAACGGCTGCTTCACACCGATGTCGAGCGGTTGAAGCTCCTTTGTCAGACCCCCGGGATAACGGCGAGCACAGCGTTCATTTGATTCACCTTTTTTTCACATCGGCTGTGAGATGGGCACGCAGCGATGGTGATGCGTGGAAAAAACCACCTAGTCTTCTCACATACACCTGCCTCAGCCACGCATCCATCCAGCCTTTTCCATTTGCGTTAATATCATATGTCATCAGAGCGCTGTCTGTCTCGCTGGCAGCTCCCAGATCAGCTTCTCTGATTGGTTGATGCGGCGCGTCCAGCAGCAAAACTTCAATTTTTCCATCTCGAGCAGCAGAAGCGCGGCGCTTCAGATGCTTAAACGCTCCCGACGTGCTGCACCAAAATGCGCTGCGGGACCTTTTGCTGCACCTATATGCGCGTCAACCATTGACTTTGCATGTAAACTCGCTGCTTCTGCTGCACCTGCTGGGTCCGGTTCACACCGATGTCGAGCAGCGTTAATTTGTTTCCCCATGTTTTTCACATCAGCTGTGAGATGGGCACGCATGGAGTTACATATTAACAGCGATGGTGAGGGGTGGAAAAAAAACACCTGGTCTCCTTACATTCAGCCACTCTTTCATCATCTCCTCAATGAGGTGGTCTCAAAAGTCGCAGTTACAACACACATAAGGCGCACCGCACCATAGGGCGCACCGCACATTTTGAGGGGAAAAAAAGACGTTTAAGTGCGCCTTATAGTCGTGAAAATACGGTATAAGGAGTATTTTTCATTTAAAGCATTTATTCCAGTTTATTGTAATGTTTTGTTTAGTCATGGTGCCATCACATACCACACTTAAATATATACATTTCTGCCTTCTTTATTTTATTCTTGCATTTCTAACCAATTCTCATCAGACCTGATGTTTGAATCTGTGATGATAGGAGTTAAAGATCAACGCTTTAAGCACGATTAACCATAACTAAGTTAGTGTTTTCCGATCCTTTTTCAGATGATTGCTCCTATACGTCATGTGAGCTCTGTGTTGCCCGTTCTGAGTGCCATTGGCTCAACTGCACAAGTAAGTACCTCTTCTTGAAATATGTGACAAGTTGTTGAACCAAGCAGAACAGGTTTGCCTTTGTTCTCTTAACTGTGCATAGAGCTGAACTCATTGGTAGTTAGAATCCTGGCTGTGGAGGAAGGGCTCGTTTAGACTTATTAGAGCCTGAGTTGAACTACAGTCTTGGGTCAATGTTGGCTAGCTCAGCTCAGGCAAAATGATGGAAACTGGATAAAACTGGAATGAAACAGACACTTGATTGGAGGGCTGCTTACATTTAAGAGTCAATGATTTATAGAATAAATATCAGGGATGGATTGAAAGCTTATCTTATATCTAATTTTGTCAATATTTCACCTGCCAGTAGATATTTTACACAATAATAAAGTGCTATTATCAATTAGCAGCGTTTGCCTTTTTTTCTCCAGTCCTTATGTCATGGTTGTAAATGAATCTTTTATATTAGAGATAAAAGGGGGAGATGCTATACAGCTATTTATAAATGAATCAGGATCTTAGCGTTCAATTGTTGTATATCATCAGTGATGACCTTCAGGAATCTGCTGCCAAAAAGCAACTCATGTAATGTTTTTTTTTCCTCCCCTAGTTGTTTCTTTCATGCATAGAAAGAAATTATTATTTTTTTTTCTGGTTTATGAACTTAAAGATTAGTTTTAACCCCTAAAACCCTTAATGACTAATGTAATGGCAGCTTGCAGCGCCACATTCAGATCTCTCCTACACAGCTGTCCGCCTGAAGCAGTGATAATTGTCAGCCGAGCACATTATTTAAAGCACTTAGACAGAAAGCAGCAGGCGGGAGGGTCTGACTTTCCCTCTAAAGAGGTGAAATCTCTTAGGTTTGTTGTTTAAAACAAAAAAGAAAAATCTACAGTCTGTAGATCAGTTCTGCCTGCAGGTTTCACCTCATGGGTTTTATATTATCTTAGTTTATATACAGAAATGCAAATACACAATATAATTTTAGTTATTTTAAACACGTGGACTGTAATTAATACTTATTTATTAAACGCGGTTGCTTAACTCGCGGCAATGGTTGGCGCTCCTCCTATTTTCCACTCCAAAACAGTGATAATCTTGTGCAATTATTTTTATTTACGGTAAATTTTTCTGTTTGTTTATTTTCCTAAGCAAGATGAAAGTGTGGTTGCCTTCCTTCAGGCAGCTGAATGAGCAGTGTGCAGGAAAATCCAGAAGGGCACACCCAAGACACTCCTGCTTTTTTTCCCTTGTATCTCATTAAAAGGCTTTTAAAGCATAGAAACATTATAATTAAACAATTTCACGGTTTTGAAACTTTCTAAAATCTTGGTATCATTAACCTTGATGGCTTCTTGCTACCTGCTAAGGTCTGAGAATGAAGTCCCAACAAAAGGAGACAAAAAAGGATATCAAATATTTTCTTACCATGTAATGTGTTCATACCAAGGATGGACGCTATCAGGAAAACATGCTATAATGATGAATGACAGTATTCTATGATGATGTAAAGAAAGGGTGAAACAGTTAATCGGGTTACTCGTGATTAATTGATTATTGAAATAATTGTCAACTAATTTAGTAATCGATTAATCGTCAACTGGAGTATAGAGGCTCTAAAAAATTATCTTAGCTTACAGAGGGACCCACTAGGAGCAGTAATTATACCCAAATTGTGAAAATATGTATAAATATTTTGCCTTTAGGATAAAAAAAACAGTTTGGTCTGTCAATATGCTCTATCCATAACTACTCAATTTGAAAAGATTTAGTTTCACCTGGTTTAATTCTTTAAAAAATTGTTTTATAAGGGACGATTTGCTTCTAGAGGTTGATCGATTCATCCTAAAAATAATCATGAAATTATACAATTAGCAAATTGTTTGTGGCAGCCCTAAAGTGAAGCAAATATTTAATAAAATGTATTTTAGGTTTTTAAGCTTCAGAGTATGAAAAGGAAGTCTGCTCTAAAGAAGCATCACTAAATAGATAACTGTAGCTTAAAGAAGCTGGAACCATCATAAAATGGTATTAAAAATGTGAACCTATGACTTTTCTGCTCGATGTTTTTTTTTAGTTGTTGTTCTGATCTCAGGGATCATTATTTTGAACCCAGAAAAACCAGACCTACTAGTTTGATTGGAAAACACTCTGTGAATGGCTACATTTGAGCTCTGCTCCATTAGACCACTTCTCAACTTTGAAGAATATTGACCAATGCATGAAATTTACTTCGCTGGAAACCATTTTTTTTCCCCCCTGAAACAACCGTCCTCTTAAATAGAAAAATGTCCAATATTTGCAGCATAAAAAGCGTGAATGGGTTGGGGTGAACTGAGCATTTTCAGAAGTTTCCTGGCTGTTGCGGTTGTAAGAGCTTTCATTCAGCTCCACGCTTAGTAAAACCAAACTAAGCATTACAAATCATTTCCAGTCACCCAATGGTTTTCTAGGTTAAAGCATCTCCCTCTAGGGTTTGGGGGTTTTCTTTGAATCAAAGATTCTTTGCTTGTTTTTTTTTTGCAGAATCAGTTGTTTTTTTTTAACTGATTCATTTTCTGGCTTAACTGAGAAATTTAATTCAATTGTATGATTAAGGTTGTAATTCTGATGACATCAACGTTCAGTTTGACACAATGCATGCCTCTAGTCATTCTGAAGAAGACAAGCAGGAGAGGAAGTGTAGTGATGTGTTACAGGAAGCTGGCAATATCCCCAGCAGGACAAAGGGAGGAAGAAAAGGATAATGAGAAATGTTGGAGGAAAGTGTGTGCTGATAGGATAAAAGATCTGCTTTAAGATTCCTTTTACAGGTCTAATCGCTAAAGTTGTTTGTAACCGCCAAGATAGCCGACCTGTTTGACTACCCCGCCCACATGTGAGGCTTTTATCCTCTACGGGAGAGTCTGTATTGTGATTTGGCAGCACCACTCCCTCCATCTGCTTTCGCTAAAGGTTATCTGACGATGCATCTCTGATATTAATTCAGAAATCTTGCAGGACAGGTAGAACAACACACATTTGCTTCTCTTTCTCTACCTTGCCAGGCTAGATGGGTAGGTTTTTCTTTTTCGCATGGGGAATTAATCTGACTTGATTTACTGTTCTATTTTGTGCACTGAAGGAAAGAACACAGAAACAGTTGTACACAGTGCAGTTATTAAGCATTTAGTATATAGAAACAAGAGCTGAAGATTCTATTGATTCAGTTTTCTTGTTTGTTTAAAGCAAAGCCCTTTCTTTAAAAATAAAAAAAAGTGACTCTTGTCTTCTAAATGCACTCATTAGAGACCAAAAAGCTACACGTACTTGGTTATGAATAAGTACTGAGGCTGTTAACAACCTAATCTGACTGGAAATTTAAACCAGGAAGGGATCACCTATTTAAAATGAACAGAGCAGACAGCTGGAACATCAGCCGTGTCCACTGCAGTGGCTCCTCTGTAATAAAGGATAACCACACGCTGCGGGTACTGACTAAACACTACATTATCCCTGGATTTACTTTTGGTTTTAGGGATTTCTTGTAAACAAGCACTCTGCACTGAGAGCATGGTTTCCCTGCTGTCCTACAGCTTACACGTGTACATGTGAGCTCTGAGTGAGTGTAGATTGTGTCTGATCCTGCTGAGAGCCTCAAGGACTGTAAGGCTGTTCAGCACAGTGATAATAATGTAACCAGCTTGGCAAAGTGTGGGAGAGGGTCCTACCTTTAGCAGCTGCCTGTGACATAACACCTCTGACCTAATGGAGAAAGAGAGGGAATGTTCATATGGTTAAACACAAAGATAACAGTATCTAGTTGGATGCAAATTTATGGAAAATTGTATTTTATACTTCTACATGTTATTGAATATTAGGTGCACATTGGAGTAAAGACTAAATGTTTATTTTTGTAATTTCCTAAGCAAAATCAAATCAGGTTCATATTGCCTGCAGAGTGATACGTTTAAAGTTTTCAGGTCTGTTAGTTTGAAGATTTCGATTTTTATGAACTGCAACCAGAAGTCAAATGAATGGAAAGTTGAGTGGAAGAAAAAAAAAAGGGTGTTGCATTAGCAGCAGGAATCTGCAGCCTTGAGATAACAGTAAAGTTTAAGCAATTTAGGACTTCAGGGGGAGATTCCTCGGTGTTCTGAGGCTGGAGTAAGTGCATCAAGAGATGCTGCTTTCACACATATCTAGGGTCTTAGCAACAGGTATAAAACCGAAGGCATGAAGAGAAAATAACTGGACTGTTGCTTAGTGGTATGCAGCCCCTTAACCTGTGCTTGATTGGCCTAAACCTCAGAATCTGGATTTTTGTTAATAACAAGATGGGATGCCAGCTCTGATGGTTGAAGACTAGCTGCCTTCACCCAGACTCTTTTAAGATGTACCTTTATTCTATTTCTATAAATCAAAACTGTTTAAGTCATTTGTTTGCATGTTTCCTCTTCTCTGTGACCTTTTTCCTCGGGCCAGTGGAAAATAAATCTTGCTAGATTATGTGCAGTAGAGTGACAAGTTCAGAAACATGTCAAAGAAAAGCTGCAGAGGGGCGGGGCTGTTTTGTGAAAGCTACTGACGTCCAACTGAGCCTCGACTGAATACCGTGCATAACAGTATAACAGAAAAGTGACACACTCAATAGACTCTTGCATCATGAGCTCCCCAAACTTATAATTATTGGACAAAAGCTTTTTGGAAATTACCCATTTTTAAAGCTGTGTGCCTGATGAATGTGTAATCTGCTATGAGGCGGTGGGAAATGTTATACAGGCTAAAGGAAGGCTTAAGAAATTATTTTAAGGGTTGCTGGAGACCTGCTTTGTGGTAAAAATTGTGCGCTTTTTTGTAATTTATGGGAAGCAATCAAGTGGGAGTCATTATGTTCAGTCACTCTAGGTTATGAGGGGCATCAGAGGCTGTATGCAGCAGCAGCTGCTGCACAGAGAAGGGAACAGGTCTATTTATGAGGTTTCATGCATTCAGATTGAGAAGATCTCCACTGGATTACATAAAACAAATGTCGGAGCATTTAAGGACCTGTAATGGACCAGATGCCACTGTTTTAAATCTTTTTCTCTTTACTATAATTTGAAATTGAATAAAACATGAACTGTTCATTACATACATATAAGCTCTAACACTAAAGCCCCAGTGTACTGCTTCACGGAGCATTCATCTTGACAATCACATGGGTGTCACTGCGACATTTCTCACCTACGTCAAACTTCTTTTCCCCAAGCCATCGAAAACCACCATATGGAGAGGAAAAAATATTTGTAGTTGCAAAAAAACAATTTTGAAGGAAAGCCTAAATAACACAATGGTCTTTAAATCATGTTTGAATTATGGTTCCCTTAATTTGAAAAATAAAAACATCAGATTTCTAAGTCATCCTTTCAGCTGCACAGCTTTTATGCTATTGTTTTATGGTTAAACGTTAACAGCTGTTAAGTGTACATAGGACAATAACTGGGCGTGGAAGAGGATGCATAGTCACAAGATCCTTGCCGTCACAAGGACTCTTTGTCTTTCCACCATGACCAAAAAAATCCAGGAGAGTGATGGAGATCAATAAAGTCTCCTGTTGCAGTATATCCTAGTTATAAATCAGAGGAATGAAGAACCTTTCTTCGTTTCTGTTGACGCTAACATGATGATGGGGTAAAGACCAACCTGGGTATGGTCAATATATGATTAAATTACCTGTTAATATATGACAGCTTAACAATTCCATTCTACTCAAACATTTTGCTCCAGTTTTAACTGTGAGATATGATTTATAGTCGCATGTCGGGGCAGGTTACAGTTTCTATTCATCTATTAGGTACCGTCTGATAAAACATCCTGCTAGTATTGTGGATGTGAAATGGGAAGAGAATAAAAAGGGGTCACATTTATGTATCTAGGCTTAGTTTCTTTCTGAAATAAATCCCTTTTGAATTGACCTGGAAAACACAACTTATAATAGTTATTGATTGAAAACAATAATGGGTAAAGTAGTAAAGCTTTATCTAAAAGACAATATATGATTAAATGATTTCTTTAATTTCTACCCAGCTGGACCCAAAGCAGTGATTTTACAATCAGCCATTTTTAAAAATCTACTACACTTTCAGGACCTTCGATGGGGTATAGGACAGGACGATACAGATTGTCATAGGAACATTTTACATTTCTGTATTTGTGATTTAAAAAAAAAAGGTTGTATTTCAAGTAACGTGTAGAAATGGATTATTTCTGTTAGATTAGCATAAATAAAAATGATCAAAGCTCAGATTTGTTGACTAATTGAGGCCTTTACTTTTATCCCTATAGGTAAAAAAAAAAAGTAACTTGGAAGTAGTTTATGTCTAAGTGGAATATTCAAAGATATTTGCTTAAAACAAAATGTCACCTGCAGCGTAGAGAAATATGTTAAGCTGATTTGAAACTAATAAGGTTGGGAGGTGGGATGGAGGGGGTACGTCCGCTCTGCCTCTCCCATGTGGAAGTAGGATGTTGGTCTGTGGGAGCAGCAGCTTTCACTGTGGGGGAGATGGAAAACGTATAACGCTTCATGGATAACTTCATCAGGTGCACCTCAGGGCTGCTTTCTGAAAATATCTTTGTCTACCTCGGTGGTGTTAGGATATTAAGCAAACATCAGGATAATCTGTCTATGGAAATATGCTGACTGCGTTTTTTGTTTGTTTTGTTTTTTCCAGTTGCGGGAACTGCCTGTTTCAACGCTACTATTCAAGCCAATGATACCTGCAACAATGCCAGCTGTTCAGGTAAGTTGAAATGTTTATTCAGGCTAAATGAATAACAATGGGTTAGATGTTTCTTTTATTAAAATACTGTTACAGACCCAATAGAATCAGCAGAATTTTTTTGTATTAAATTACATGGATTTCATGATTAGAGCTGCATTTCTCTGCTGATTCTAAATGGGTCTTTGTATTTTCTTACTAAAATTCTTATTAACAGTGTGTGTCAGGGATATTTGGGTTTTTGTTTTTCCTCTCATCTGTTGTCTATAATCTTGTTGTTTGGATGTTTTGTCTGTCTTTCCTTTGTATGCTGGTTTCCTGTCCAGTTACTACCCCCTCGGCTCCAACTGCTTCCACTCATACATCTGTTATCACCACCACGCCTAAAAGCAATACTACAGGTAACCACTAAACCCTCAGCTGTATGTGATCTGCGGGGTCAATTTTGATTTTGTTGTATTAACAGGTGGGTCAGGGGTCCTTTTCTATTTGTCAAGCATAAAGTCAATGCAGTATTTAGATAGTGGTTCTATAATCCAAACTCTTCCAACTCTGTTTCATTTCAAGATCAAATAATTAAGTGAAACTGTGCTTCTGTTTAAATTGAAAAGTCAGATTTTTCTTCCTTCCAGTAGAGATGATTTACTGGAAGACCCTTCCAAACTGCAGCCTTCTCATCGGCCCCTTCTTCAATCCAAAACAAAATCAGTGGTTGCTGTGTTCTGCAATGTTTTCACCCTTGTTTGATTCAATAAAATGAGATATTAAGCTTTTATTCTCAGCTAGAGTTGCTAACAATAGTTAGCCTCATCACTGGGTACAGCACCTTGTTTATCAGCCTACAGCATCGTTTCCAGATCAGAGATGGAAGCAGTTCATGGATCGCAGCACAAAGCGGTCCGTCCCAGAAGCATGATCCGTACCATCAGCTCATTTGCACATGCGTAACCAGACATACTCTGCGTCACCCTCCCATTTTATTTTGTAAAAAATACATAATTTATGTTTTTCCCAACAAAAAATATCTGTATTGGAAATGGGATCCTACAGATCCTGGGTGTATATCTGGTTGTGCATGCGCAAATGAGCTGATGGTACGGATCGTGCTTCCAGGAAGGATCAGGTAGTGACAAGCACTTTAGTTTGGCAGGTAATATAAAGTTAACCTGATGTTCAGGGTTTGATGCCTGGGCTTTTAGTATGGCCTGCATTTCTCAAGCAAATTGAACCTGACTTTTCTAAGCAAAAACAAGGCTTTGTTTTTGGTCCACTCTATAAATTTTCAAACTTGATGGGAATCCAGACATTTTGAATTGAGAAAGCTTCCTGGATGGGGAGTAAACCGTCTTCAAACTTGGAAACAAAGTCTAGTGGATTGTTTTTTTTTTTTACTTTTTTGGAATGACTATGACTATAACCACCATCGAGTATTTCATTAATAATAATAATAATACTTTATGTTTTCACTTTTGAGTGTTAATTCCCTTTAAATACTTATTAATTTAGGGTCACTGTTTTATCCTAAAGGATGTAGTTTGTTGGAACATGAGCTTGATGGAAGCTTTGATTGGAACATGAGCTTTTATTGTGAGAAGCAGGAGGCAGAAGCCAGTGGAAACTCTTAAAAAGGACAGCGAGGTGTGAAGCACATGCTTGACACCTTCAGCTCTCTAACGGTTTCACATTCACTCCTTTCTGCTGCTTTTTGTGGTTGAGTGAAACTATGTGATCTCTGTGAGGTAGAAAAAAGGCTTTTATTCAGTAGATGGGGACTGTTTATGTTTAAAATTGCTTCGGCAGGGCTATAAAGCGATGTGGATGTTCTGATCAGGATTGTAAGGATTGCAAGCTGAGAAGGTTTTGTGTTTGTGAAGGAATTATTCTCACTGTTAATCCATTTCAGGGAACGCTACATCTCTCCCCGTCACGCCGACTCATAGTGGCAACAGCTCCACCACAACTCCAGCCTCTACCAACGGTAGGTCTAAGCA
Source organism: Cyprinodon tularosa (assembly GCF_016077235.1). Classification (NCBI taxonomy): domain Eukaryota; kingdom Metazoa; phylum Chordata; class Actinopteri; order Cyprinodontiformes; family Cyprinodontidae; genus Cyprinodon; species Cyprinodon tularosa. The sequence goes on along the minus strand of NW_024038559.1, from coordinate 547,560 downwards.
GAATGTGCACAGACATCTCATTTCTATATGAATCAGCAAGCAGAAGGATGTCAAACTTTTTTTTTTGATCTTCCGAGGGCTTTAATGGTATCGTTTTTGTAGTTCTTGAGTCATCTGACATGTTCATTGAGTTAAATTTGTTATATTTTAATGTCCTTTTGGCCTACTTTTTAACTGCAACTTTTTACAACACTGTCATTTTGGTATCTATCCACAACATTTCATCCTCAACATTTTTCTCAGACTTCTCTGCCGCAGGGCGTCTCATCCCACCAAAAAAAAAAATCAAAACTCTTGGCTAGCTTTAAGGGAAGCAGACAAAAAATAGTAAATGGATAAATAGTAATTAATCACATTGTTCATGGGATTCTTATTTATTTTTATGTCAGTTTGGCATCAACAATTAAAAGATAATATTGCCACAAAACATGCAGCAGTTATATCAATAATTAGAAGATGATCTGAAGACTTTTCTTACAAGTAACCTTTAATTGTTTTCATCTATCTTTCCTGTATATCAAACTTAAGATGTACCTATTTTTCTTTTTCTTAAAGTGCTGAAGATTTGAAAGCTTTCTTGCGATCGCCACTCTTTAGATATTTTTATAGAATAAATATTAGTTTCCAGTCGGGACTCTGGCTGGAAACGCCAAAACATTATTACTTGCAGTGAAACATTCTGGTTGAATTAAAAGATTACTTTAGTTGGAAAGGGATCTAAATAATTATTGCCTAAGCACAGCACCCTGTGGTACTCCACAGGAAACTGGTGTGTAATCAGGATTTATAATAAGCGGAATCTCCTGGAATCCGATTGAAAATTGACCGTTGGTCCCTAAAACACGTTTAAATTCCATTAAAAGATCATCAATTATGGACACATTCTGCATGAGTAACTGTGACATTTAACCTACCTTTGGGATTTATAAAGTAATTTTGAATTGAATAAATACATTTAACCTCTCAAAACCCACTGTTTTAAATTAATTACTCAGAATGCATGAAAATTACTCTGGTAAAATGTTTACCAATATGTTAGACATCGTTGGGAAGCTTAGATTTTCCACAATTCAACCACCTAGTTCATTTTATAGATATTGGGAGCACCAAAGCACAATTATACAGGGTTCCCGCAGGTCCTAAAAAAGTCTTAAAAGGCATTGAATTCTTCAAATTAGATTAAGGCCTTAATTGGTGTTAAAATGTCTTAAATCAGTCTTTCGTAGGTCTTAATTTTTAAAACATCATAAATAGGATTATTTTTATTACGATTTATTTTTGTAATCTAAATAAAACGTTAAAAGTGACATTTTTTTTTTTCTTTTTATAAAAAAAAAAAAATGGCTTGCCATTATTAGTTCTGTCCCGATAGCAGAACCAATAGAAGCATTGTTGCGGCCGGGACATTAACTTTTTGTCTGGAAAATATGAGCAAGTGTAAATGTAACGAAAATTGTCTATCCAGCCAAGAGTTTTCTCCATGGCTAACACCAGGGAACATACATGAGGCACAGAGTATTTTGTGCAAAAAGTCATTCAAGCTTCTTGCACAAAATTCGAGAACGATGGGAATTAAGGCAGTGGAGTCGCACATGCGAAGCACGAAACACAAAGCGTCAAAATCGAGTTACTGAGAAACAGCCGGTATTTCTCAGTTCTGTTCCCCCCTTGTCTCTGCAACGCCTCCACTTATCACCAAATCAAACATACTAAGAAAACGATACAAAGAAAAATGGCAGCAAAAAAGACTTAGCACTGGTTATGTTGTGGCTTTAAAACTGATTTGTTTTGTTCCCTGCTAAAACAAAGTTTGTGAATTCAGTTAAATAATTGTTAAAATATATCTGTCATTTGTGTGTTTTTAGCTTTCTTCCTGTATGGGAAGCTTTTCAAAATTTGAAACAGTGCAGTGGTTTATGTTATAATAAACCTTTGGGTAAAGTTGTCGCAAGAAGGTTTTTCTTGTGTTTCTTGTGAATTTGGTCTTAAATTTTTATTTCAAGTGGCATTAAAAAGTCTTGAATTTAACTTGCCTTATGCTGTAGGAACCCTGTTATAGCATGTCGAAATGTAGCATGACGAAGCAGCCACAACAAGCAAGCATGACTTTAGTACTGCTGTTCAAAAAAGACTTATTTTCGAGAATAAATAAAAACAACTTTGAGTCTTGTTTGAACTGATGCAGCTTGGGCTTGATGAAGCCTGGGTGTTTTACTCACCCAATTTTCATGTATATATTCAGAAACTAGAAGGTGTTAGCTTTCAAATAATGTATCACACATGTAATTTGGGCCTACAGTTCCTCAATTATTTGCTTTTCCATTTGGGTATGCAAATTAGGTGAATTTCCCAAAAATGAGGTGGATATTAAGAGGTTAAAATACTTCACAAAGTGTTAAGAAATATTTCTCAAAACATTAAAAATATGTTTTTAAAAATAACAAAACATAAAGAAAGAAAAAGCTAGTAGCACTTTTTATAAACTTTCTGATAATAACGGCTCTTTTCTTTGTGTTTTTTTTAAAGTACCGGGTACCACAGTGGTGCCCCCTCACAAGAACTCCACATTCGATGCTGCCAGCTTCATCGGTGGAATCGTGCTCGTCTTGGGCCTTCAAGCCGTCGTCTTCTTCCTTTACAAGTTCTGCAAATCCAAAGATCGTAACTACCACACCCTCTGAAGCGGCTACACTTGATCCAACCTGTTCTTCGCTAATATAGACCCTTAGGTGTGAACCCATCAAGGTGACCTCAAACAGCGTTTCCATTAAGTTTTTTTTTATTTTGTGTTTTACACCACATGAAGTGTGGACCTGCATGTCTGATTCATTTCATCCCAACATGCACATATCGAGTCAATCTCCTCCGATGTGCATTTAGGCCTCAAGCATGCAGATTACATAACCTACCACCATTAGTCATCCTGGAAAGAGCCTTTTCCAGTGAATTGAGTGGGCTTGTGTTATTTACAGCCCCTCTCCTCATGCCTTCAATTAAATACACCACATAAGACGAAGAATTAGTCATCTGCACACGGTAGCTTTCCTGTTGATGCTTGAATATAGATTTTTCTTTAACCTGATTTGGAAACGCTGTTCGAGCTTGTGTTGAATAGGCTAACAGATGATTGTTTTTTTAGTCTTTTGAGAAAAAAAAAATCTTCACATATTTGATCCAGTTGGACTTAAAGCAGCAACTAATCATCTGATGTTAAAACTATAAAAAGAAAAAAAGTCTTGAGTATTTTCTCCTGTTAGGTTCCGTCCTGGGAAGCCTCTCGCCCAACACAAGATGTTAAAAAATGTCAAACGCCAACTGCCGGTAGAGCAGCCCAACGCAATAAATAATGTATAGAGCTCATTTCAGAACCACAGATCTCCCTGATCTCTATCTTTACTGGTCATTAATTCTTATGGGCGGCTCGCTTAGAGCAGGCCCTTATCTTTTTTTTTATTTAAACTGGGTCACAATGAATTATTGTAGAATATTTCCTAATTTGTTTAATGTGCTGACAGAATGAGGTGGCATGCACCTTTCTTGATGTGGACAGTGAAGTGCCTTTGATGTCCAGTGTGAGTGAAAGCGAGTAAAGGTGTTTTTGTTTTTTAGGTCCTTGTTGTTTTCTTGCTAAAGATTAACAGTATCACAGCGATGAGGTTGCTTAGAGCTGTAGTACCTCAACTGAAGGGGGAGGAAAATGGAGGATTTCTGTCCTCCTAGGTCTTTTTTTGGTTTGCAGGTGCAACAGAAAGTCTAAACATGGCAGTGGCAGGATGTTCGCACGATTCTGCCACTAGAGACTTTGCTACATCATGGTTCAGATCGAACTAAGCTTTGAGGAAAATATTTAGTTTTAGGGCCAACATGTTGAAGAGGCTGTGTGTTATGCAGAATAATTGTGCATCATTGGCAGGTTGAAGCCTATTCTTCTTACTAGCTAGCTGCTAACTTCTTTTTTTTTTTGGGTTTATCAGCTTTGTCCAACCTGTAAATAGCTACATCCTGTTTCTGTCCTGCTGAAAGAAAAGCCAAAATGTTAATCAGAACGTTAACCTTGTGTTGGCTCTGCTTTTCTTTACCTGTAAGTGCATGCTGGATGCTTTTTCTCATTGCATATGCAAATAGTAATTTAGTCGCAGTCAGAAACCACTTTAATATTTGTGATAAGCCCATGTGCTGATGGATGAATCCCTTGAAATGGTATACATGAAGCCAAAGTCCTGTTTTTTTTTTTTTTTTTGGCATGTTTGGTTTGAATATGTAGGTTACAACCACAAAGTAACTAATGAATGCGGGTGTTTGTTTATGCTTGTATATCTATATATATATTTTTTTGAGGTTGCATGTGTGAGGTTTCTTTTGAAACGAACCTACAGTCATGAGCAAGAAGGCTAAACATGCCCACCGTCAGCTGCACCATTTCCCTCTGCTGCATGTCTAGTCGTTTTACACAAATGAAGAGAAATATTCTTTCTAGCTGCATTCTCTAATGGTAACGTCAACATTCTGGTGTGTTACAACACCGCCTTGTGTCGACGTCCATTGTGCCGTGTCTTGCTCTGCGCACCTCTCCGGGAAAAGTGCCTTATTCAGTTATCATCCATTTCCATTTGTTGTGAAATGAACAAACCAGATGCCATTTTAACTAAATATCAGCGAGACTCGGCACTTTCAGGCTCCTGCAGAGTGGTTTTCTGTGTTGTGCTTAAATGTATGTCCGCTGCTCTCAGCCTTAATCTCTGCTGCGAAGTGACAAGCTGTCCTTGTAATGCCTGGACCACTTTCTCTTTGAGTGTCCTAAGTTTGCTTTGAATGACGAAAAACATCAAACGAATTATATATTTGAGTCAGGTTGTCCCCTGAACAGCTTCTCAGCGGCTATTTGTAATAAAACGCTGCGATAGAAACCAGAGACAGACCTCTAGTGTTCTCTATTTCAACATGCCACCCCCCAGCACAGATGCACCCACCCACCATGACTTGAACAGTTTGGTTGTAACCTGCTACCGTTTGCTGTTAAGGATTTTAAAGTGACATTAAGATATGTTAGATCACCGTACAGTTTTTGACCAGGCAGTATTGGCCTTCTTCGCCTTGTGGCTTTATTGCTAATATTGCACACTGTGTCTTTCACTGTCCATTAGTTCTGTTGGTACGACTTCTGGCTTTTCTCTTTAACACACAAACGTATATAGCCATATGTAGACACTGAACAGTGCCACAATGACTCTCCTGGAATGTTTTTTTTGCTTTATTTTTATTGTGCCTCTTACAACCCTATCCTGCTTTTTTGTTGCCTTGTTTTCTGGTGTTTAAATTTAGTTTTACAAAATTTAAACCAATAAAGTTTGATTATTGTTGAACAAATGGTCTTATTTACTCTTCATTTGATACCCGGCTGTAATTTACATAAGCAGGGTTACAGTTGTTGTGGTTACGGTCGCCCTGATGGTTAAAAGGCGTCGTATCAAGTTCCACTGATTGTCTTTACTGTAACTTAATATAGGCTCAACAGATTGACCTGCTGCAGAGGAAGTGAGTTTGCATTTCTCTGCTTGTATTTTAATGCAATGTTAGAGAAAATTGCTTTCTGTGATTTGTTTCAGATTTACATATCTGACAGATATCCTGAGTAAATAAAAAATTATTTTAATTTAACTTTTTAAAAAGAGAATCCAAACTAATTATCCAAATCTGGAGACTCACTCATCCTTTTTCCAGATTACTGGCTGAGCTAATCAAGTGTTATTTCCTTCCAATCTGCTTTCCTAAAGAATGTGTGTGTATATATGTATATTTTATTATGTTAAATGGGATCCAAAGTTTGATTAAGACACCCAATTTCTGGTTTTCCTGGGTTTTTTTTTCTCTAGCATTTCAAAAGTGGCTGTTCTTCAGATTTTTTTTTTTTTTTTTTTTTAGAAATTATAGTTAAAGAATTCCTAAACATGCTGTTTTTTTTGTGTGTTTTTTTTCTACTTTTACTAAAACAGCAAAACGACCCCAGACATGTCTCACACTGATTTTTCTCAGCTGCTGTTAATTGGTAATCGCCAACTTTTTTTCTTTCTATAGAGCAGGCTTTTCTGCTTGTTTTGCATTGCCAGCAGTGGCTTATGCCTTCCGTCTCTTACGTAATGGAGTGCACCAGCTGAAAACTGCCACCAGCGCTGCAAAAAGCTGTCTGCTGCTAGCCTGACCAGCCAGTTAAGGCTCAATACTCTCTGGTCTAACATAGACCAGACCAATCACAGTGAGGGAGGCTGGCCCAAAATCCAACTGTACTTTACTGTAGCCAAAACATCAAGATTACGCCTATAAAAGAGAATCCCTTTAGTATCTCACTTAAGAGCTGTTTTTGTAAATAAAATTTCAACAACTAGCACCTGAAAGAGCTTTTTGTTTTTAAAAAAAATTAAACTGTTTCCTCTCACTTCTTCCAGCATTTGAACTCTTGACTACCCATTTCTTCCTGCCTGAAATGTTGAATATACAACATAAATCAGTCTGGCTGGTCGGCTTGTCTGTTGCTCCCTAAGGAATGGATGAAGTGCAGGGAACAAATTTTTTGGTATGTCATTTTTTTTTTTTTCTCCAAACAACCTTGCCATTAATACCCTCATACTTTTTTTTGTAGTATAACCTCTTTATAAAAAGGTGTTAATGCCCATCAAATGGAAAACTGTCAGTTAGCTGTCTTCCCCATGACTAATGTGGCCATAATAGCTTTTATGTTCCATATCCTGATGTGATGATCAGAGAAACTATATTGTTTTTCTGGCTGTAGCCTGTGATCATTAGCAAACACTTAGAATCTACCTGTGTACAAAGGGCAGTGATATCTGCTGACTATAAGTATTTCAATAAATGCAGATGTACTTGTAATCAATGATAAATGGAAGAAACAACTAAAAGAAATCTGCAGGGAACAGTTTGTTTTCTGTTGTTGCAAAAGTTAAAAAAAATCCAGAGAAACTAGTCTCATTCATTTGCTTCATAAGTTGTATCCACCTTATGAAGCAAAAAAACACCACTAATGCAAATGCTAGAGGGGTGTGTGTTGCCTGTAGTCCAGCTGTCCATTTTCTTAAGGTAAATAATCAACAGATCATAATTCAGGTGTCTAGGAATAAAATGACTTTTTCTTCTTGAGCAGCTTTGGCAGATCTTCCTCTGCTAAGGACATCTCATTGAGTTTATACCTTGAATAAGACTGGTTTGATTCTCTTGCAGCAAAATTCTCTTTTGTTTTGTCAAAGCACACCTCTGTTATTTAGACTTGAATTTTCAGTCACGAGGTATCGAAAGTTGCACGGTCGGGATAGGCACGGAAAGCTGCTGCAAACGAGGGATCGTACCTCCACTAACCTGATTGTGGTGTCCAGCCGTGCTCTGTAATCTAATATAGGGTGCAGTAAGACAATGGATTGGGCTTCATCTCCGTTGGCCACATAGTAAACTCCCAATCATACCAAGAATACCAGAACCAGCAAATGTCAGCTGCACAACAATCTCCATGCAGAAAGCCACAAGCTGCTTTTTCTACTTGTAGGGTTGAATTGGAAACCTGAGGACACATTAATATCCCAATCCATGTAAACATGGGGAGAAATTCAGGAATGTTATGAGTATGGTTGTCAAAAGTATCGATACTCAAAAAAGTATCGATACTGAAATGTTGTATCCGGATACAATACTCGTTTTAAAAAGTATCGATACAGTGCCACCACCAGTGGCACTTAAGCAGTCATTCATCTAAAGTGCAGAATAGAGGAAAATGCACTTTCAGAACACTGTCATTGAATAATTCTGTGCACTTTTCAGTTTTTTTTTTTTTTTTGTAAGAGGTGCAGCTGCTGAGAATAATTTTTGTTTCTTAACCAGTTTGGCTAGTGTCATTGCTATGTGTGCCAAGCATAGCCAAGGAAGGAACACTTAATTTAATTTTTTTAAGTTTTTTATCATGCTTGCTTAATATTGTGCACAGCATAAAACCTTTATTGTATTTAATTTATTAATGAAAATATTTCTGTAGAATTTGGAGTCTTTGTTATTTTCCTTGTGGTATCGAAATTGGTATCGAGTATCGAATATGTTCCTTAGTATCGGTATCGAGTTGAAAAGTTAAGTATCGTGACAACCCTAGTTATGAGGTGGTTAGACATTTGCTTCTTCTGTCCATAACCTAGAGAAATAAAAAGGTCTTGTCATGCGACCAGTAATATAGAAAATCTTGATCAAATTTTGCTTTGGTCAAAGCTTACTCGGCTTCTGTTGGGTTTTTCATTGAGAAATTGTAGAAAAGAAAAAAATCTGAATAGAACAATTTCTCTTTTCTGTTATGGAACTGCTTTATTTGCTAAACATCTCTTCAAATTAATGCTGCAGGACTGCCATCTGGTGGTGGATTTGATGAAGTTCGGAAGTGACAAGTCAATTTTCAATGTGAAAAAATGTTAAATATCCAAGAGTATGCTTTATTAAAATTGAGGATCATTAAAACATTATCTAACCCATTTTACCCATCAGCCTTTAAGGGCTTCCTGTTAGCTGAGTCATAGTTGGTATGCTGATAATCCATCAACAGACTTTATCTCCAACTGCATGTCTCTGACAGGCTGACTGAGGAGGAGTATAAAAGAAAAAAAAAAATCCAGGGAAAGCCATGTCCTCCAAAGAGCTGTAGGACAAAGAAGACACTCATGTTTCCCAGGAGACATCGTCCTGCTTTAGACTGCTTCTGAACTTCTTGGTCTCCCTGAGGAGCTGCAGGTTGTTGTGACTCGCAGCACCTTTCCTCCCAGTTTTCTGTTTGGCTTTAACGGGTGATGGGACAGGTGGCTTGATCCCAGTCACCTTCCTGACCGACTGATCCTCTGTACGCTGCTGGCTCTGTGACAGCTTTTGTACCTAGAGTGAAGAAAAAAAAAAAAATGCACAAGATTTCTACTCAATACCATTTTAATATCTTTTTGGAGGTTTCAACAACAATGTTGGTATGAAAAATGGGTTTATTTGCATGTTGTAGAAATACAACACCAAGCAGGAAGTTGGCAAAGATCAATAATTAACCAACCAGCAGCATAAGAGTGAAGCTGTTATTTTTAGGTGCAAGTACCGTCTGCTGATGTTTGCGAAGTTTGGTGATCTGGGCTTCCTTCTCCTCCATCTTGGCAGAGAGCCTTTCCAGTTCTCGCTTCAGGTCTTCACGATGCTCATCGTCTTGGTTTGCTTCTATCTGATGCTCTAACTCCTGATACTCACTGACAAAAAACAATATTTGTAAAATATGAGTTTAAAAACTTTTTTTTTTTTTTTTATAATGGGTACTTACAAGCTCATCTGTCCAAGCTCATCCTGCAGAGCTAAAAGCAAGTCAGACAGTAAAGTCAGCGACTGATCTGCAGGTGGACTGTCTGACTGCGGAGCAGAATCAGAAAACTCATTTTGAAGGTTTTTTTTGACTCCACATCCAGGTCTCTGCAAGGAAATCACTCGCTCACAAAGCTGAGGATGGTGGTGCTTCATCATGTGGAGGATGCTCTGAACGTTGGCGTGCACTGAATGGCTCGGGCTTGTCGACTACGGTGGGTAGAGGTAGACCGAATTGAAAAAAAAAACTAAGTTATGAAAACTAAAATCCGAGCAGAGCAGGAATGGTGACTTACTGTTCCTATTACAAAAGGCATCTTCTTGTGCCTCGGGCTTCCTGATGGGAGCTCATCTTGTTTTGAGGTTTTCTTTAAAAAGAAAAAGAATAAAATCTGATGTTGAAACTATGATGTGCAAACGGTTCATATAATGCAAGCACTGGCAGCAGATTGGCAGAACAAGCCTCCCACCTGATTTGTCTTTTTGGTTTTCTTCTGCTTTGTGTCTTCAGTAGGCGGCAAGGTTAAATGAAGGTTTACATCCAACTCCCTCCGTAGCTGCGAAAGAAAATTATTTTGCTGAGTTTGACTAATTAAATAAATGTAACAGACTTTCCAGCTTGTTTTCTTGGTCAGACCTAAATCAAACAAAAATGAAACCAAAAAAATAAAAACAATTCCTATAATCACTACTTGGTATAGACTCCGTAAACCAGAATTCTAAATCAAAACTTTGAGTCCAAAAATTTTTTTCAACAAGCTTGTTAGCTCATTCATTAAGGTCCCATAGAGCACTAGCTTTAATAGAAAAAATAAAGCTTTAATCTACTGTGTGAGTGAGTAATTGTTAGCCACTTAGGAATTTAGCTTTTTGTCTGCAGACCTGTTTAGATCAACCTTGCTTCCAAAAATCCCAGTCAATAATAGCAAAACAATGGTTCAAACAAGTTTAACCTTAATGTCTTTGTATTTTTCCCCAAGAAGACTAGATTTTTACTTATCAAAAAAACTGCAAAAGTTTCCCCAATTTGATTTTCATTTGTTTCTTTATGTTTTTTTGTTCAGTCCAACCTCAACAGAATATTTTCTCTTATTTGGAAAGCCACTGAATGAAGAAATAACTACTTCAGGGTTTATACAGGAATAAGTAACTGTTACTTAATGATCTTAGAAATAATTTTATTGCCATCAACAAGTACCCATGACTCATATACACTCACCAGCCACTTTATTAGGTACCCCATGCTAGTAATGGGTTGGACCCCCTTTTGCCTTCAGAACTGCCTCAATTCTTCGTGGCATAGATTCAACAAGGTGCTGGAAGCATTCCTCAGGGAGTTTGGTCCATATTGACATGATGGCATCACACAGTTGCCGCAGATTTGTCGGCTGCACATCCATGATGCGAATCTCCCGTTCCACCACATCCCAAAGATGCTCTATTGGATTGAGATCTGGTGACTGTGGAGGCCATTGAGTACAGTGAACTCATTGTCATGTTCAAGAAACTAGTCTGAGATGATTCCAGCTTTATGACATGGCGCATTATCCTGCTGAAAGTAGCCATCAGAAGTTGGGTACATTGTGGTCATAAAGGGATGGACAAGGTCAGCAACAATACTCAGGTAGGCTGTGGCGTTGCAACGATGCTCAATTGGTACCAAGGGGCCCAAAGAGTGCCAAGAAAATATTCCCCACACCATGACACCACCACCACCAGCCTGAACTGTTGATACAAGGCAGGATGGATCCATGCTTTCATGTTGTAGACGCCAAATTCTGACCCTACCATCCGAATGTCGCAGCAGAAATCGAGACTCATCTGACCAGGCAACGTTTTCCAATCTTCTATTGTCCAATTTCGATGAGCTTGTGCAAATTGTAGCCTCAATTTCCTGTTCTTAGCTGAAAGGAGTGGCACCCGGTGTGGTCTTCTGCTGCTGTAGCCCATCTGCCTCAAAGTTCGACGTACTGTGCGTTCAGAGATGCTCTTCTGCCCACCTTGGTTGTAACGGGTGGTTATTTGAGTCACTGTTGCCCTTCTATCAGCTCGAACCAGTCTGGCCATTCTCCTCTGACCTCTGGCATCAACAAGGCATTTCCGCCCACAGAACTGCCGCTCACTGGATGTTTTTTCTTTTTCGGACCATTCTCTGTAAACCCTAGAGATGGTTGTGCGTGAAAATCCCAGTAGATCAGCAGTTTCTGAAATACTCAGACCAGCCCTTCTGGCACCAACAAGCATGCCACGTTCAAAGTCACTCAAATCACCTTTCTTCCCCATACTGATGCTCAGTTTGAACTGCAGGAGATTGTCTTGACCATGTCTACATGCCTAAATGCACTGAGTTGCCGCCATGTGATTGGCTGCTTAGAAATTAAGTGTTAACGAGCAGTTGGACAGGTGTACCTAATAAAGTGGCCGGTGAGTGTGTGTATATATATATATATATATATATATATATATATATATATATATATATATATACACATACATACATAAATAAATAAAACAAGGCAAAATCCTTTGTCATCTTTACCATCGACAAGTTGCAGGTCTCCAATTTGTTTTCTAGACACTTTTGTTCAAATTTGCATTTTTCCTTTCTATAGGTTTTTCTCCGCCTCGAGCTACTTTTCCGAACATGTGGCTTTACGATCACCTGGAAGCAGTTCCGCGCAAACACGCTGAACCAGTTAATTCTAATCTAATATATCTGACGAAATTGTTTTCTAACATTTTTTTTCTTCTTTAAATAAACCATTTTTTAAAGCCACTATAACCACATTTAATGAATTTTAATGCCAATTAAGGCCTTAATTAAAAAGATAATTTAATGACTTAATTATTTTTAAAGACCCGCAGAAACCCTGTACTTAAACTTTAAAGGTAACCTATCCTTCATATGTTGCAGCTGCATGTTCAAACAGCGTGGTTAAGGACATTTATTCCAATACATTTTCAATTATTCGGTTAGAAGCATGTCTTTAATCTTAGGCAAAGCATGTTTATTTGTATAGCACAATACAGTACAAAGACAGTTTTAAATGCTTTACACAAATAGACAAAATAGAATCCAAAACTGATACTAGCAAGAATCTAAGCGGGCTTAGTGTGTTTATCTGACAAATAGCCAAAATCTATCTCTGAACCAAATCTGAAAATCTTATGGTTTATTTGTAGCAGGTTACTTGTTAGAAAGACATTTTTAAAAGAAAAATAAGGGTGAGACTGACTGACCTCCTCTGCTTTCTCCTGCACCAGTTTACGTTCATGTTCTTCTTTTAGCAGCTTTTGCTCCAGAATAGCAAGCTTCATCTGAAATTCAGGATATAATAATTAAAAAAAACTACATGTCAGGCTCTCAAATGCCTCTGTAACCCATGCAAATGTGTTGCTGTATTTGTTGATCAGCTTTTTTTCTGAAGGATTTTACTGATCTAGTGGGGAAAAAAAATGAACAGCCCTCCGTAGACTAACTAGTTCAGAAGCCAGTAGATGAATTCGTCGAATAAAGGGGAACCATTTAACCTTTAAGATTTTTCAGGGCATTTAAAGAGAAAAAAAATTATGTGAGTTCTTGGTTTTTATACATTTTTCCTATTTTGTTATGACACCAAATAAATTCTGCTTTAATGTGTTCACAATCATCATATGTCGCAGGTCAGGCTCAATAATAAAAAAAAAAAAAAAAAAAAAACTTGACTTAAATCCTACCAGAAACGGATCAATGTTAGTCCATTGCAGATAATCTAAAGTACAGAGTAGACTCTGCAACTAAATGGAAACTGTTACCTCTGCCATCGTTTGGGTTCTACTCAGTTTGAGATACTCTGATTCCAGTTTCTCCAGCTTCTCTCGTTGATTCTGGTTGTTTGAGCTGCTTGGCTGTTGGCTCTGCAGGGAGGCCTATAGTTAATAATAAAAAAAATAAAATAAAAAAAAATGTATAACATAATTCTATACTTTTGCTGACTGAATTTCCCAGACATGTAAAACTATACACTAAACTTTTCCAGAAATCAATTCTGTGCATTTGTCTTGTGTTTTTTTTTTTTTTTTAAACCTATAAGTCTTTTGAAAAGTTACTATTTTACCTCGTTTCCCATCAGAACGTGTCTCTCCTTTTTCACATTCTCGACCATTTTCCTCATGTAGTCCAGCTGCTTCTCGAGGACTTTGCAGCGAGCTTCTGCAGACTGCAGCTTCAGGTCCAGTGCCGACCCTGACAGGTTGGCTTCAGTTCGGTTGTGTGACGCCACGTCCTGCTGATGTTTAGGAGAATCCTGAGAGAACTGAGCGTAACTCCTCTCTGCTTGCTTCCTCTCCAGCTCCAATCTCCTGATCTTCTCCTGAAGGGTCTTCAGTGCATCTACGACAGCTAATAGAGGTTTAACAGAAAATTGTCACAAACAGATAAGATTTTGACCGGTAGCTAATAATAAAAATAAATAAAAAAAGCTTTCACACCTTTGCTGTCTATACCACAAGTAGTCTGAGACAGGCGCCTGCTGGTCTGGTCCATGTTGAGAGGTGAAAGAGCAGGAAACTCCTGATGTTTAGAGACTGACAGAATCCTGTCTGGAGGCTGGTAGTAGCTGCCGATGTAACTGTTTTTGGAAGGAGAGTCTAAAATCTGAACACAACAGGGTCTTTTATTTAGAGACTGAGAGCAGGCAGAACCATTGTTTTTCCTCATCAAATCGAGAGGCTTTCTGTAGAGAAAAAATATGCTAAATCCAAACAATTTCATGGCCAAATATGAAGACAGCGTATCATCATTTCAACTGTTTGCCTTGATATAACTTTGCAGTCAGGCTGTCTTGTACCTGAATAACTGGTGTCTGCCTTGAGATTTTGCAAGCTTATCATGCTCAGATTTGTTATGTTTTGCAGTCTTTGTAATATTATGCCGAGTGGCTCTAGCAGTGATTAGAGCAACAATGAAATTATATGAAGTTCAACATATTATCCTTATAAAACAAACATAAGTTAAATTGGATTACTTTAAAGTTTTGAGCCCTTAATTATCAGGGCAAATTTACAGATTCACTGCGATCAGCCAAGTGTGTTTAGGGTTATAATAAGAACTTGGAAAAGGGGGAACTGACCTGCCGCCATTTTTCAAAATTTCTGAAATGTTACATAATGCAGTATTTTCTATCAATTTGCATAAGAGGTGATGACGTTCTTGGACAGACCTGATTCTCAATAGAACCATTTTAGTGTCTTTTCCATTTTGTAAGAGGCAGAAGCCTTTAGAAAACAAAATAATTGTCTAAAATATTTGCATTCTAGCTTCGATTCCCAGCCCGGGGTCTTTGTGCATGGAGTTTACATGTTCTCCCTGAGCATGCGTGGGTTCTCTCCAGGTACTCCGGCTTCCTCCCACAGTCCAATAACATGACTGTTGGGTTAATTGGCTTCTCTAAATTCTCCTTAGGTGTGAGTGTGTGCATGAATGGTTGTTTGTCCTGTGTGTCTCTGTGTTGTCCTGCGATGGACTGGCGACCTGTCCAGGATGTACCTCGCCTCTCGCCCATTGACTGCTGGAAACAGGCACCAGCACCCCTCGAGACCCCAATTGGGAAAAGCGTGTTAGATGATGGATGGAAATATTTGCATTTGTTATAGAAAGCTGCTTAAACCTGTGTGTTTATTCTATACGTACAGGTTTCCCTGCTTAAATATTAAAGTCTGTGACATTTCAATTCTGAAAAATGTTATTTACTGCAATATTTGATATATGGCTTTTATAAGAGCTACAATATTTCTCAAAACAACAAAAAGCATTTCGTTTAATAGGTGGTCTCTCAGCTTTAACTGGTCAAAGTTTGCATAATTTAGCAAGCAATAATTTTTTTTTTTTATGATTGTTAAGATATTTCATACAAATTCGGTTGAGTTAGAGTTTAAGTTTAATGCGAAAATCTCATGTGTAAAATAATGCAGCCCTAGACGAACTGAAAGGTTGGTTCTCTCCATATTTTGAATGCTGTTTCCCTTCCTGTTTAAACGTTTAAAAATGTTGCACCTGAGGTACACTATGAAAAAAGCTACCAATTAAACGTTAGAAAACATTTGCTTCAAAGTAGGTAAAACAATTTTGTTTTTGTTTTTTTGCAAGTTTGTGGAAAAACCATCTTCACATATAGAGATAAACATATTACTGGGAGAAACAGCTTTACTGTACTATAGAGCATCTGTTATATTCGTTTAAAACTAAGGACCGACATAAATGAACCAAAAGAGAACTAACAATAACTGTAACAAATTTAAGCTAACGCTAGCTAAACATATTAGCTCCAAACTATCGTTACCTTATCGTTACCTTATCGTGATGGGTTTCCATCCTGTAACAAGTGAAAAGATATGTTGCCAACGTCGTCTAGGTAGCACACTATCTGTTAACTCAAAGTAAAAAAACAAAACAAAAAAAAAACAAAAGAAAAAACAACGGCGTTCTGCTGCAAGTTTGGTCAACACCAAGCGAGCAGTCCGCCGATATTAAAGTTCCCTCCATTCACTCGCTCCCTTCACTATAGTTCCTATTCCATGGAGAGTTCCACACCTTTTAAGAGCACACCCGACCAATGTACTTAAATGATTTCTTAAAATTCAAAACAAGCAGATCAATACATAACATTGATTAGTGGTTTCTAGATGCAGATTTCGAAACAAAAGTTATATATTACACAAGCGCAGGGAGATAGTTATCAGGGCTGTCAACTCTCACCCATTTGGGAGTGAGACTCACCCATCTCAGTTTCTTCACACACTCTCACTCCATATACCCAATTTCTCACACTAAAAAATGACACATTAAAACTCAACTCTGTTCCACTTATTTGTGCATAAAAATACCATGGTGATTAAAATGCAGTTTACGTTTTTAATACAACCTTACTTCTAACACACAAGGACCATGTTTTGCTCACAAGTTAAATAATTATTGCTCGTCTAGTTTAGTAATCTCCGGTTGGCATTTAGGAATAATCAAACCAACACAAATATTTTAATTCTCAAAGCTTCAAGGTTTACCTCTTAAACCCATAGGAGGTCCACAAAAAGAGAAAGAACCATTGCATTTAATTTTTTAAAAGATCAGCCACCAAAGAAAAGACCAACTGCATACAGAGAGGATGTGCAGAACAGCTCAGTTATCCTGGATTCCAAAAGGAGAAACCAGAGGGATGTTCTTCTTTTATTATTACTTATCTTATTCATTTACTTTTATATTGGTCCATCGAATATGTTTAGAAACTTTATTTCCATCACACCTTCCAAAATGAAACACCCAGAGAAGTGCTGTCTCCTCTCACGGTGAGTTTTTATAAAAGCTACAGCCTCCTAGAAGGTCTGAATTGTTTAGCCGTTTTGTCAATTGTAAGTTTGACTGTAACTAATAACATAATGAATAAGCTATTCATACACAGTGTAGTTTGCATAGGTTTCGATTGCACTGGTTCCTGTATCAGTGCCAGTAATCCAGTAATAGTTTATTAGTTCCCCATTGTTTAATTTACTTAATTTACAAAATTGTGAAATGCTTAGTTTAAAGTATATTTAAGATGTTAGTATTTTAGTAGGGCCCATTCTGCTTTACTTCAATTCTCTAAAAAAATCACCAGAATGAAGAAAATAATGTACAATGTGAGAAAAAAAAATCCACATAACTACGGACCACTTAATTTTACTCAGTAACATTTACTGTGCTATAAAAATTCCCCATTTTGCCACTCTGAAAATCTCCAACCTATAGCTGCACCTGTCCTCATGTAACCCTGACAGGGTTAACTGTCCAAACTATTTCAAAATCTCCCCCCAAGGTTTGGTGAAAAGTTGGAAGCCCTGAGTTATGGTTATGGCATCTTTAACAAATAAACTTGTAAGACATGAAGATGGAAGTTGTGAAGGGAAACCTGTGTAGAGGCTGGCAATCATATGTAAGAATGGCGCAGAGAAAGTCTAGACCCAAATCCCGGTTAAAATCTGCAACAAGACATAAATATTAAGCAAATATTCAATAAAAAAAGTTGTTGTTTTTCCAAAAGTGGAAAGTTCAAAGCTGGCCTATAGATGCAAAAAACAGAATAAAGCAAGACATATAACCTAAACCTTAAATCCAGATTTATTTTCACCGTAGTTGAACATTAAAAATTGAGCTGGTACAACATTTTCTTACACAATCTTTTCTGAAATAATGGTGTATTTATAACATTTGGAATTGCTAAAAGCTTCCTGGATGGGAAGCAAAATATCTTCAAACTTGGATAACACCAACAGGGTAGTATAATAAGACTAATACATCACATCTTTTCTGCCAGATCTCACAGGTACAAATTATAATTTTCAACGTTTTAAGTGTGAAAAAGGCTTATGGCTCTAAGACAAAGAATGCTGCATTGTATAGCTTTAAAGGCGTAATAGATGTTTTATTGATTATCAGATGGATATAAAAAGAAATACATTTCCTAATTAAACCAGCCATGCTTTCAACAGAGCAACAGGTTAAGAAAAAAACATGGGCTGCAGAAAAGAGCTTGCTAGGACACGAACATCGATTAATATGTACTGTTTTGTTTTCTGCCAATTCAGATTATTGCAAAACACATACACCTCTCGTGCAAACAAATTATTTAAAGCTATTTCTCGAATTAGTTGTGTGTTGTTGATTCTTTGTAAACAGGCAATTAAATAAAAAAAAAAAATTAAACAGCAAATATCTTGAATGGAAATATATAGCATTCCCTCTTCCTTTCCTCTCCCCTGTTTTTCTGACTGCCTGTAATTTTGTGATAAACAAGAAAAAGAGGAGGGAGGAGTGGCGCTGTTCTCCGCGAAAGGGATGATGGGATATGTAGTTATCAAAAGATCCCAGGCAAAGCAAGCAACCCAAAGTAAGACTCCAACTCCCTTAGATCCTTTCTTAAATGTCTAGAGGTTCCCGACTAACCAATCAGCTTAAATAACTCATACAGTCACCGCCCTAATATGGTGTATGAGTTCGCTGATTGGTTAAAACTATGTGCCTGTAGAATTTTCACCATAAACGCTCCTCCCACTTCGAGTTGCTACCTTTTATCGTTTCTGCCCTGTGAGTCTGGTCAGTGTTGAGAGGCAAGGCGACAAGTAACGGTAAAGCAGCTCCGAAGAATGAGGACAAAGTGAGTATTTGTTACTGACACTATTTCTTCTTGGCTCCCTGTGAAGACTTGGTGCAAGCTGAACTTTTTCTCATTGCGGCTTTTGTTATACTTTACGGGTTGTTTTTGAGTGGAAGCACTGATATTAAAGGAAGAGGCTCTCAGACACACTGAATGGACCCAAATAATAGGAGATGTGTCAAGTTATCATTACAAAGGAGAGTTAATGGGATAAAATACCTAAATTATGATACAAAGTCTGTTTAATTTAAATGCCTACATGAGTTTAAGATTAGTGGGGATAGATTTTATTATTAAGCATACTTAAAACTATCAGTGTTATTACAGTAGTTATGGTTTGGTTGTGTCTTCTAAATAAGCCCGTTTAAGACATGATCAATATTTCTTGATAATAAATTGTTAAATAAATCTCCTGATAAATGACTTAATGATGCATAATAACTGGATTAGTACCAAATTAAGTTCTTAGTGTATGTTAAAGGTATAGGAGGATATTTCATTTCCGGGTGGATCATCAAAATAAGTGGTCCTCCTAATTGTCAATCATTCTGGTGTTATGTTTACGTACTTACGTGCTTTTCCCCTTAGCTATCTTTTTGTGGGCATGTGCACTTTCAGCAGTGGTGTCAAAAGTTCACACATTTGTTACTTGAGTAGAAGTATAGATATTGCAGTTTAAAAACACTCTGGGAAAAGTTGAAGTATCAACTTGACCTCTTTACTCAAGTAAAAGTGAAAAAGTATGTGCTTCAAAAACTACTTAAAGTATGAAAGTATAAAGTAACCTTTAAAAAAACAAAAACAGCCAGATGCCACTATATAAATTGAAAGCTCTATTTTTCAACTTTTTCAAAAAATTCTTTGAGATAGGGCAAAGGATGAGGGAAATCTAGTGGGTCTCCGTCTCCATCTTCCAATACGCTCTCGCCTGTGTCCGACCTTTCAGACATTTCAACATCTTTTTCTGAATCCAACATTGTAGCATGGCATAGAGAATTCACGTTTGCAGTTTGAAGAACACCTGCTTGCTTCTGATGATTTCCTTTAGTTAACCAATGAGTGTTTGCGTTATATGACTCATCCAATTACAGTAGTTTTCACTAGATGTGGATGGAGCCAATGATCTGCATCGCATGGCGCACATGGCGTGAAATAAATATTTATAACCTTTAAACTGAAGCCAAGAGTAACGAGAGTTGTTTTAAAAATGTAAGGAATAGAAAGTACAGATACTTGTGTAGAAGTCAGAAGTAGGAAGAAAAATAAATAATGAAGTAAAGCATAGATACCTAAAAAGTGTACTTAAGTACAGTAACAAAGTATTTGTACTTCGTTACTTGACACCTCTGACTTTCAGGCATATATATGTAGGGATCTATGCCTTCACACAGTTATTGAACTCGCCTTTCTCACCGCGGGTCTTGGAAAATGGCTGAGGGTCGTAAGAGAAAAAGTGTCTACGAAGTGTATGAGAAGAAAAGAAAGGCCTCAGAAGAGGCAGATATATCCTAGAATGCTTTGCGCGGAGAGCTCTCCTCGCAAAGCATTATGGGATTTGCTGTCACAGCGGCCTGCTGTCGTCATAGGCTGTCGCTATCCGACAGCAGCATAAAGAGGGCGCAGGCACCACGCAGTGGGGGAGAAGTTCAGTGACAAGCGGAGCAAAAAGCAGTGATCATCTGTGCAAACAGTAAGTTCAATGAGTTCACTATAAAGTCCACTATATAGTCCTCCTCTATATAATGATTGAGGGATTTAGCAGTTAGAGCGGATGTTCGGGTACAGGATTGTGGATGCGCTTTTTTTTTTTTTTTTAAGGGGAAAGGGCGGATCTTTTCAAAAATTTGCATAAAAAATCCTCCCCTATACCTTCAACTTTGAGAATGAAGTTCTACTCAAACAGAACAAAATTTTTTACAAGCTTAGGCATGTAGACTTACACTTAGGGCTTAGAAAGTTTCCACGCACCGTCCCTGCTGTTTAACATGCTCTAAATAAGATGTCAGAGAAATTGCCATTGTAATGGGAGTATTATTATGCACAGACTAACACATTGATCCCCCCTCCCTGATCTGTTGCTGAGCACTGCCAGTCAACTAGCTAAAAAGATGGCTCCCCCTCTTTCCCTTGCTTACCGGAAAGACAAAGTCGGATGATTTGAAATATTTTCAGAAACAAAACACTGTAAAGTTGACAGACTAATTTTCAGCTGATAGAAGCTTTTTTTTCACATGCAGTACTGTATGAAAAATTAATACCCTGAGCAATAAGCACAACTGTTAATGCATTTGGAAGGTGCTTAACATTAATTGTTATTTCTATGTATATATCAACAATACTGTAATAAATAAATGTGATGCTTAAAATTAGTATAACTATCATGTTTCAAATCCTTGAGGAAAAATAATGCTTTATTGTGGAGTTTTTGCATTCTAGAGATAGAAATGGCAAATTCCACCACAAATGGAAGTCTTTTTTGATTATATAAAATCATTTAAAAGGAATATAAAATAATGTAAATATCAAAATTACGTTATCCTGACTCTGATTTTATGATTGGAAATTGATTTTTTTAGTATACTTTACATCTGTTTTGTAGTAGGTTTGTTTACAAGCCCCCAGTGTTAGACTGATAAAAATCTCAACCTTTGCCTTTCTATCTTAAACATGTGCCTTAAATATTACAGTTTTTTTGTTTCAAGTTTACTCTTGGTACCAGAAGTTTTAACACATGATTAAAAACACATTGATTTAACTTGTTTTCAGCCTGTTGTAAGGCAGCACAAACATTGGTCCTGCACACAATGACTGAGATGCAGCATCAGGAGTCTGTGGGGAGATGGGATGGGCTCGGCAGCCGTGATGTCGCCTCCAGAGCTGAGGCGATGGAACTCATCTGCCAGGAGGTCATGAGAAAAGTGGAAGCCATCGGCCCTATAAAAGCCGCCACCCCCTCGCCCCCTGCTGTAGGAACCCTTCCCAACAGCGACCTGAACGACATCCTGGTTCACCTTCTCATGCTCTCCAGACGGTGCCCCTTTGAAGATGTCAGCGTGCGTTGTGCTCAGCTCCTGCGAGACATCCAGGTAGGAGAGCTGACAAGGCTGGGCAGCTTTTTGTTATTCTCCAGTGTTAGTTTTATTGTCACTGCTGCCACCTGCCTTCCATCTTTCCTCACCTTCTTATAAGCATTGCAAACATTGTGGTTCAGTGAAACCCTGACAGACTAGAACATGTTATTTTTTTAAGTTTAAGTCAATGTCCTCCTTAACACAACAAGCACAATTTACCAATTATTCTTTGATCTTTTAAGGTGCTGTGTTTTTTTTTTTTTGCTCTACGACCCAACCACAAAAAATCGATTAATTGAATAATTCTTTATCTATAAAAAATCTATACCAGTTGACTATTAAATCTCATTGCACTTTAAATTTCAATATATAAAGCTGTGGGTATTAATCTAATGGTGTAATATATACGTTTTCCAACAAGTATCTGTAAACTTCAGTTATGCATATGTTAAAGTGTTATTTACCTCCAAATCAACCTCTTTTGCAGATTAATTATATAAACTGAGCCTGTGGGATGTTATTTTAATGTTACTGTGAGAACATTGTTGTGTAATTCTTTTAAAATTTCGGGATATTTGTGTGTGGAGCTATTTATTCCTATTGGTTAGAACAGTACACGCTGTTACAGTCATTTCATGTCAATCATGGCCGATCATTGGGGTATAAACACAACTCATTTTGACACACGCTTCCTTAGTGAGTCGTCTTTTCTGCCTCGTTGGTGAGACAAGCTTCGGGCATTGCTAAGAGGGGCGCATCGAAGCAAACGGCTTGAGCTGGTAAAGCTTCACTGGGCTTCATTAAGCTTCCCTTAACCTTCACTGCTGTGGAAGGGAAAAATCCTCAACCTCAAAACATTTGTACCAATGCACCAGAAGTAGCTTCTGCTCACAATAAGTTTTTACACTTTATTATCTAGATATCAAGATGTTTGTAATACTAACACTTTGAGTTGTTGCATAAATTGTATGCAGTGCCAGTTTAATTGTACCGGTTGGTGCAACTGACTAAATTAATGATTTATTTGTTTGAATTACTTTGAATTCACCTGGGTTTATATTACAAACTTGACGTGTTGGGCATCAATATACAGCACTTTATTTTGGAATAAATAAAGGCTGTTAATTTAGAAACTTTCAGAGTTAACTTTTTTTTTTTTTTTCTGTTAAATGTGTTCCTCTACCTTTGTTTTATACTTAATATAGTAAAACAAAAGCTCAGGAAACAAAACCTACAGATTTTGTTTAGCTGTTTCTGCACCCTGCTTATGTTAATTAGGAGGTGTTACCAATGTTGGTTTGCAGGGGAGAAATAACCAGACTCCCCCTATTATCTCTTATAATTTTTCTCCATAGTCCTCCTTACACAGGTAGCTGTAAGTTTATTAACACGTTAATTGTATCAGCTCATGTGTCTTTTTTTAGTAGAATATCTGTCTTATAATGTATTTAAATGGGTTGTAATTCAATATGTATTCTTTCTGGGCCATTTTTTGCATCTTGTCCGACCTCTTTTTTTTTTTTTTTTTTTGGTAAGAAAAAATACAAATCTGGGCATTTTTATTTGCCCTTATTAAATAGGAGTAGATAATAAAACACACTTTGTGAAGAAATAATCTTTATGCTAATTCAACATGGCACATTAGATTATCGCTTTTAAAAAAAAGGAGGAATTATTAAACGTTTTTATACATTTTTTGTTCATGCTCTTAGCAGGGGCGCCACCGGGCAGGCGGGGGGAAGCATACAGTCACCGGGTCAGTTTCGGTCACTCTGTCCCAGGCTGGCTCCATACCAGCTCCGAGCTGATGGCTCGGTTCGAATGCCCGGTCCGGAGCGAGCATGTTTTACCCCCAGATTTTGGGATTTCAAGTTAATTTAGGCGTTAATAAACTGTTTCAGAGGAGTAATCATAGTGATCTGTATCATCATCATCTGTATCATCGTGTCCGTCTCTCTGCCAGCTCCCAGATCAGCTTCTCTGATTGGTTAATGTGGCGCGTCAAACAGCAAAAGTTCAATTTTTCCAACTCCAGCAGCAGCTGCATTTGCAGCGCGTTCTGCATGTCAGATTCTCAGAAGCTCACAACGTGCTGCTCCTGCTGCTCAAACAGAGCTACGGGATGTTTTGCTGCGCCTTGATGCGCGTCAACCATTGACTTTGCATGTAAACTAGCTGCTTTTGCTGCCTTTGCTGCTTTTGGTGTGAACGTAGCATTAGACCAAATGAACAGCTGAGATTTTAACATGGCTGGGATCTTCTGATACACAAAAATAATCCATGCCTGTTGAGTCTTCGGATCCTTGGGAAGACTGTGAAAAATGTCCCCTTTCTCTGTGCAGCCTGGAACACTGCATTTACGCCCATGGTCCTGACTCATTTTCATTAGATGAACTACCTGCTTTGTAATACTTGTAGAAGTAAACCCAACTGTAGGCTAAACAGGTATACTGGTGTCTTGCGTCTTCACAACCTCTGTTCATGTTCTTGGTCCAGTGAACTACTGGGCTGGTCTGTATGTCAATTTCTGGGCATGACAAAAGTACAGGCCAGAACCAAATAAGTGCTTCATTTGGATTTGCCTGTTTTATGGTGGAAGTTTATGAGATTTGTAGAGAAAGGAGCTGTCGATGGGATTTGAACTTCTCTGCACGTCCATTTCACCCACTGAACTATGGTTATTCATCTATGACAGTGTAAACTCTGATTTGCATTCTATGACCCCTTTAAAACTTTACATTAAAAATCATCGCCTCGAAATAATAACGGCTTAAAGCAAAAAAACACATAGCTGTATCTATGTAAAAATGTAACGAAAATAGTTATTGGATTATGAAAATATTGTCCTGTAAGGTTTCACTATAACTTTATCAAAGGACAGATTGTTTTTATGCTGGTCCTCAGAATTTACTTTTCATTCATGTAGATACATGTAACATAAATTACATTTTTTCTGCTGGAAAATGAGGGAAAACACAAGGATGTGACATATCTTTTCTTCTTCTTTTGGGGCCCTTTTCAGTCAACTAATTCCTCTGGCTGTTAGTTAAGATTTGGTTCAAAATTGGTTCATCTGGTAAATTATAAAATATAACCCTCTTTATAAACAAAACCTGAGACAATCTTTTGTTTATGGTTTTACACAAGACTAATGGCGTCTAACAAAACCATTGTGTTCATTGCTTCACAGAAAGTTCTACCAATAAAAGTCACTGAACTGAAGATATAAAGGCATTTTCTGAGAACTGTATTCACTAAAATACACTCCATCAGAATGTTGCCTAACAGGCTTAGATTGTTTATTGCAATAAGCACACTTTGTTCTTACTGGGGTTTTTATTGTCATACAGCAGATTTTTTCTTACCTTGCAACACTGCTGCATTCTTTTTCGTTCACAATCATGTGTGAATTCATCTTGCCTGGATCCAGACTGGCTGTTTGTGGGCAAAACACAAATGTTCAGACCAATTAGTGTTCATAACTGTTTACTTGAAACCTGCACCTAAATGCCAGAGATTTTCCCTATCAATCACATGGTGCCATAGCGTCCTGTTTACTTATGTGTGGTCCTTTTATAATACAGTTTTATCTCATATTTTTACACTTTTATGTAGTGCTTGGTTTCATGTTTAAATGGTTTTCTGCTTGTTTTGTTTTAATCTTTGATTTAACAAGCTAAAAAATTAAACGTGCCTTGCCTTGGCTTTACTGGCAGATACATATTGGTTTTATGCTCAGAGCTAAACTTAAACATCAATTTTGAGAACTTTGTCATAACTATGCACAATAGTAATGTATGTATGTTTTTTTCAGTACTGCTGAATAAAATATTCTATTTTTGTATCAACTCAAGTTGGAGGTTTGTTCTCTATAGGTATGACATATAAAGTTTTCATTTGAAGTATTATTTTTTTTTTTTTTACTGGATTTACCTTTTTTTATGTGTAATTTGTATCATTGGGTTCTAATGAATTACTCCCAGCATCAAACAAACACCACTTTTAGGTGGCCGTGGCATGTTTGTTTTTCAGAGGAAGTAGGCCATTCCACTGGGGCAGAATTCCTGTTTTTTCACGGAAGTGTTTTCCTAAAGACGGAGGAGAGGGGCTGAGAGATGGTGAGAAAGCTGCTGTGAGGGTTTTAGTGGTGCGCCACAGTACATGCCGTCTGGTGTTTTAGAATTATGCTAAGCTGCATGAGCATGAGGCTTGCCAACAAGCGCATTTATGAGTCTAGTAGCAGCAGATCACAGAGCAGTTTTGATTTTTATGTATTATTTCTTCCCAACCTCCAAAAAAAAAGAGACAGACACACAAAGCGTATACCTTTCCCAAACTGATATGACTTGTATCAAGGTATGTAGAGGGGTCATGGTTCTCAAACAGTGCTTTTAATTTGATTATATCCACTAATTAAATAGAAAATCTACAAAAACAAAAAACAGACAGGCTTATCCTGATGGGTAAGAATAGTGTAGTTAGACAAAATGCAGACTTTAAGCACATTTCTGCAAGGTTCTCACACCTAAAGGTGCTTAATAAACTGCAGAAAAAAGCTAATGACTTTTTAAATTAATAAACCCAAGAAAAAAAATCTCAATTAGGCACTTTTTCAGAGCTTTTTTCAGAGCAGTTCACATTGCATCCATAGCAACAGAATAGTACGAAGTTATAAACTACTTTTGTTAACTTGTGTTGTCCAAGAAACATCACAGAACATCTGTATTTCTAATAGACAGGTTGACTCTGTTTACAAATTAGGAAATTTTCTAGGCAAATCAAATCAAGGCAAGGCAAATTTATTTGTATACCACAATTTAGTACAAAGAAATGCAAAGTGCTTTACATGATTAAAATATAGGAAAATAAAACAGAATCAAAGCAAGTAGGAAAAAAATAAATAAATAAAATAAAAAATGCAGAAACAAAATAAGATATTTAAAACAGTTGGACTAAAGAAAATAACAATTTTTAACTAATGATGTTTCAGTAGAACTGTTTAACTAGAACAGTTGAAGGCAATCCCAAACAAATGCGTTTTTAGTCTTGAATTAAAGGAACTCAGGCTTTCCGCACTTTTACAATTTTCTGGAAGTTTGTTCCAGATAAGTGGAGCATAGGAACTAAATGCTGCTTCTCCATGTCATATAATATGTTCTAAAGCATATTATAATCTGGACTTTTAGGGGATTTAGAATAAAGAGGTCAAAATAGAAATAGTTTACTAAAAAAAAAGTATACATCTATACGAATACCTATCATACACGTAGCTGTTTTAGTTTTGTAAATAAAAAAATATTTTTCTTAAAGAATAGCTTGTATATGCCAGTAGATATGTCTAATTTATCTCTGATTTTTTTCTTTTTTCCCCCTGCATTTATCCAAAGGAGATCCTAGAACAACTGTTTTACTGCAGGGACTTTGGAGGATTGAAAGTTTGAAAAGCTGTGTTGGTGTAAATTTGCTGAGTTACAGAGGTCAGAGTTCACAGGATCAGGTGCAACAGTATGGTTATTGTGTCTTTAGCAAGGGGTCAGGTTCTCATAAACCGTCAATGTGTGTGATTCTATTGAAAGAAACAGGGGTCAGCATTTCTTATCAGGGAAGCTTAACAAGTATGGTGAGCGTAGGCAGATGCTGTTACAGACATTCAGTGTTCTCTGCTGACCTGAATTATGATTCATATGAGTGTGTGTGGTTTTTAACAAAGAGTATGGAGTGAACAAAAAATCTGTACTCTTTAGTTCTTATTAAGTTTTAACCCTTTACTTAAATTCAAAGATGCTGTCCAGAAACAAATATATTAATGTGGATTTGTGTACTTCAAACTCCCTTCCGCCTCCACAGCCACACATCATATTTTAGATACAAAGTGGACTTAGTGTCTTATTGGTTCCTAGTGCAGTTGATGACATAGCAGTGCAGCCTCGTCCATACGGACATCAATGTTTATTTTTATTTATTTAGCAGACATTTTTATCCACAGCGACTTACAAAGTAGGCATTAGCGTGAAGGACACCCCTGGATAAGCGTGACGAAAATTGGATGGATGAAACCGTCCTCAGGACCAAAGGGAGTTTTTTGGGGCCATTTTTACCCACAGCTATGTTGTCAGCTATGTCCAGAGAATACAGAGCAACAATCAGATACATTAGGGACACATTTCCCCCAGAAATAGGCTTGTTAGTTAGTTTTGATATCACCCTAACCTATGATATTGAGTTTTGTGGAGGGAGCCTGATAATAATTTCTTATCATAACCAACATCTTGTGTTGTAATCCAGGTTCATGGTGCTCTTTAGTTAATATTTTTTTAATAAATGTATCTATAATGGACTTTTAATGGCTGCCTTTCTGTTTCATCAGTCAAAATATTAATTTGGGGTTGTTAAGCTAGAGTAGTTTCCTGACCCCACATCTTTTTGCGCAGCATTCAATCATCAGTGAAGACAGGGGCAGTACCTCCTCTAGTAAAATAAAATGATCTCTTAGGGCTTAAAACCATTTATTCTGTATGGTTTTACAGCTTTTATATTTTGATACAAAATTAATGAATGATATATGCAATCAATTAGGTATAGCTCTTGGTATTTAGACTGTATCCGACATCTAACCAGTAGCCAGTTATATTCTCCAGCCAATGTGGCAAAGTGTTGCAGAGATATCATAAAGATTAACATTACAAGACTCCATCAGCTGTTTGCTACCCTTTTCATGCAGAGGAGAATCTTTGTTCTTTGCAGAGTTTAGGACTAGATAGAGGTGGGGCTGATTTGCACATTTAGTTTGTGTAAATAAGATAAGCCATTGGTGTAGAGTTACATCTCAATGCTTTTTGTTTAGGGCACAAAAGAGGTGTTTATAGGGATAAAAAGAGAGAAGTAGAGCTTGTTTGATACCTGTATGAGAAATGAAGAGGTTTTTAGAGAGAAAATACTTCTACATACTTTATAATTGTCGGATCACATTAATTACCATGCTTTTCTTTCACTATAACTGTGATGCAACCTCACTTTAAATATAGTGTGTTAATGTGCAGTTTTAATATTTTCTTTACACGTCCTCACATGTCAAAATTCTTAACAACCCATAGAAAACACCTTAAACTAATAAAACATATAAATGGCTAAGCAGTTCCAGTAATAAACATGTATGTTTGAGCAATAAAGTGGACAGGCTGACTGGCTTCGGCGTCCTCCCAGAATTGCCCAGAACACATGGGGAACTAACATCATATATGAATAATTTTTTATTATTTCTAAATTATTTATAGAAGATAATAAACAAGACAGCTTACATAAGGGATTTAAAGGCCATGTCCTACCTCTGATTGAGCATTCTTCATGTTCCTGCTCCATTTAACAACCATAATATTGGTGTTTCTTAGTAGCTTATAGCCCTCTGAATGCTTTGTATGATGTTTGATAAGCAGTGGATTAGTTTGCTTCCTGCACTTCAATTTATAGGAAATTCAGCTTTATACCTTTCTTTGTTTTTTTTGTTTTTTTGAGGCTGCATAAACAAACCTGACTTGACAGTCTTTAGAAACAGGATTGTGGACAGATGCAGCATGGCTTTTCTGCGAAGGCAGGATCAGAGTCCACTCCTAAACTGCATCATTTGTTTAGAGAACATTTAAAGCTCTTGTTTACCGTCACAGCGACAGAAAACCATGTTTCTCTTTATGGCCTGCTCCGCAATATGAATGTACATATTCAGAGGGCTTGTCTTTGCTTTTTCTAGCGCTCTGTTTTGTGTCAGTTTGTGTGAATTCCTCATATGACTGCCTCACCTAGTTTAGCAAACAATTTTTAACCCATGAACTCTGAGCAGATGAACCTGAAATTGGAAACTCTGTGTTTGCACTTCTCAGGCTGTGGAGGTTTAAACATCCTTTTTATTTGTCTATAAAATTAACAGGGGAAAGGAACATTTTAAACAATTAAAATAAATGTATATATACAAGTAAATCTATTATATTTAGAGCAGTAGTTATTTCAATTCTGCATACAAATAAAATCAGCAGAAAGGTTGAAATGTTTATGACTTTGATGTCCATGCTTCTGGCCCACATATGCACATTTTTAGTGACTAAGATGCTAAAGCCCCTAAAGAATGGTGAGGATATTATTATGAAAGAAAGAGCACAAAATCAATTAATTGTACCATATCATTTTTACTATACTATTCTATGTATTTTTTTTCCTTTGTGTTCCAAACACAGAAGAGACACTGTAGGTTGCTTTAATTCCTCCAGATGTCATTTGACCTGCTTCACCCACTTATGAAGTAGCTCATTATCCTTAGAAAACCTAAATAAGGTGACGCCATCCTTATTGTGGTTAAAGCAAAAGGCTGCGACAAAGACATTGCTGTAGCTTAATCTATAAAATCTTCAGTAGCTGTCCGTAATAAAACCACTGTTCCAGCTGTCAGTCGTTCTACAGTATACGCCAGTCTTGTTTCTATTTCATTATTTCAATAATTTTGAAGAATCTTACTGTTCTTATATTAATTTTACAGCTTTAAAACAAGCTCTATTTACTTTCAGCACATAGAGTTTGAATATTAAAAAAAATTAGCATTTCTTTTTTGATCGACAGTTATATTAGGATCCCAAAGACAAGAGACTGACAAACAACTTCTACCTTAAAAGAGTATTTTATAAAACACAGTTTCTTGTCAGAGTAGTTCTATGTATTAATATTAGTGCTGTCAATCGATTAAATTTTTTAATCGCGATTAATCGCATCAATGCCTGAGTTAACTCGCGATTAATCGCATTTTAATCGCACATTTTTTTCCTGATTGAAAATAATTTAAATACTCTCGATGACATACAAAAAAATACATACAGGCTAGGTTTGTGCCAATGTTCTTTTTTTAAAATGAAAACAGGTCACAGATACTGATTTATGCCATAGAAACATATGGCAAGAAGATGGGGAGGCATGTAGCAAAAAATAACAAATATGTAGCCAAAAAAAAGGCCCTGAAAACAGGCTGATGTAAAAGACAGTCTTTACAGTTAATACAGTCTTTTGAACAAAGACAAGCATTTTACCCTACTGCTATAAAATTTAGTAGAGTTAACATTAGATGTTAATTAACCAAGATAATAATGAACAATTTTCAATCAATACATCAAAATCAATAGACCGACATCACTAGATGGAGGTTCTATGCTCTAGAAAGTTACTTTTCAGCCTCTTAACAAAAATGAGAACACACACACACCCACACAGACACACCCACCCACACACACACACACAGACACACCCACCCACCCACCCACACACAGACACACCCACCCACACACACACACACGCGATACCGACCTGTTGCGTACACAGACGGCAAGAGTGCCGTAGCAGATTCCATTTCACCTCAGTAATCTGTTTTCTCAGCGTATTTCAGGTTGCTACTAGTTACCAGACACTCAACTTGTTTGTTGGTGGTGGGGCTTAAAGAAAAGGCACTAGCCGCACCCAGTGTATGAGCGACTTTTTCCCTTGAGGAGCTCCGCTCTGGAAGCCTATGAGAAATGCATAGACTGGGGGAAAATAGCCCCGCCTTCCTGCAAGCTGCAGCGGGATGTACTTGGAAAATTGTACCATAAAACCACATAGCGTTAATCTCACGTTAAAAAAATTATCGCCGTTAAAATGGCCTCGCGTTAACGCGATAATAACGCGATAATTTTGACAGCACTAATTAATATATGTATATTTTGATAGGGCTTCACCCATTAATCACTACAGCTTGGGAGGAAAGAGCACAAAATCAATTAATTGTACCATATCATTTTTACTATACTATCCTATCTATTTGTTTTCCTGATATTATGCAGGTCTATTACAGAGTGATACTTTTTTGCTTGTCTTTTATTGTTAAACCTTATTGTTTTCCACTTTCTTACAACTACAGCCTCATTTAACTTTCACAATCCTATTTTAGAACGGTATACATTTAGTCCTTAAATAAAGGTAATATTTAAAAGTTTAAGTACTCCTGGCCAGTAAACTAAATGACTCACCTGTGCTTGCCCAAGATGGTTCAATGCTATTTGCTAGCCGGTTGCCAGGTCCGCTAATATCACTAATATCACTCACTTGTTTAGAGAAGGAGCTGAGTGGAAGACATTTGTCATCTCTTTGCCAAAGCTACTAGGATCTGGCATCATCTAAGCTCTGTCTCATTTGTAGACTATTACCTACTATTCCTTTTGTTGCAGAAACCCTTTGTGTTGTTGTTGGCACCGTAATCCGACAAATGTACTTATTTCATCCATCCATCCGTCTTCTCCTGCTTAATTTATCAGGGTCGCAATGGGGCTCTCTAGCAGTCTATGGGCGAAAGGCATGGCCAGTCCCATTAATCACTACAGCTTGGGAGGAATAAGCACGCACCTATCATAAAAATAGTAGTAGCACCCTCTTTTCCTATTCAGATTTCATAAGTATTGCTCAAATTACAGCTAAAGAAATTGCAAATTAAATAAAACAAAAATGTAAACATTAGTAGTATGGGAATCGTGTTTTATAGTTTTTAACATACTACATTTAACATGCTGAGAATGAAATGGTGCTGTTGTTTTTAACACCTCAGTTTGTCTAGTTGGGAAATTACTGTTTATTACTGGCATTGATGGTGACATTTCTTAACTTACATTCAGAGGTGGACTGGTCACTGTACTTATAAACTTTTGTTGGACTTTAAAAAGAAAAATTTCCTGCACATCTGATTCTGCTACTGCAGCAGCCCTGAATGCATAGCCATCTCCCCTATGTGTCACGCAGTAGTACCGTGATGTCCTATCCACTAATATCAACGGTTCTATCCATCTGTTTACGCAGTCAATATACAGACACTGACTGAACTTTGACGATAAGCTAATCTCTTCTTCAACAGTTTATTATGGGGTAAATGTATTGTTGTATGGCCTTTACATATTTCATAAATACGATGATCTCTTACACATATTAAGGTGTAAACAGAGGATGTTGGTTCAGGAGAAAAGATAAAGGAAATGCCCTTTAATTTGCTTGGAATTAAATAAAATAAAACGTGTAGTTGTGTAGCAGTGACGTATCTGAATATCCCAGGACAGTCAGTCTGTAAGGTGAGAACAGAGCAGAAAGCAGCAGCAGTGACCTTTTGCACAGTAACTGTACTGTGAAGTGCTCCAAAGACCTTGGAGGACATGTTAGAGGAATAAAGTTGCGAATTTACTGCTGCCTGCCAACTGGGCAGAGAGGTTAGACAGTGATGATTGTAGCTTGGTGGGTGGTTGTCGGATCTGACTGGCTTTGTACCATCTAAGATGTTCATGACTTTAATGATTTTAGCATTGGCCTTTCAGCTGACTTTATTTGTGATCCTTAAACCTTTTTCCACCCCTTAAAAGCCAAGGTCCCCTTCCTAGTTGTGCCCTAACTGATCTACACCCGTTTTCTCTACATCCCTCATTAGGTCTATTATACACTTCCTTCCATATACTTCGATCTCCTATCCTTTCTTTCCAACCCCGCAGTTCCTGAGTAGACGGGCCAGAAATAATCACGAGCGAGCCAGAACCCCCACCTCAAGAGATTCTGTGACAAACACCAGCCAACAGACCCCGTCGTTGCACCTCATCCTGCTGGTACCATGACAACTGTTTATACCATGCTTATTTTCTCAGCCAGCACTAAATCATCCCTCCTTCTGTCACAGCACAATGCAGACATATAAAGATTCACTTATGATGAAAACTGACGATGTTGGTAGAGATAGGGAGACAAATGAAGGAGTGTTCCCCTGCAGAACCTTTTCTCTTCAGTGCTCTAAAAAACAAACAAGCAAAAAAAGAAATATGTTTAAAAAAATATATATAAATCATGTATTTATGGTTGCAACAGGATTGACAGTGACCTAGTTGCACATCCCCCTCCCCTGGTCTCGTGTCTTGAGTGAGCAACTAGCAGCGACTGGAAGGTGGGGCTCTTGTCTGTGCTGCTGGATATATTTGAAAACTGCTTTATTGGAACATCATCATACTGGATAATTATTATTTCTCATAATTTGTTGTTCCAGAGCTATTTGAAACCGCTTGGGTTTGAATGATATGAAGCTTTAAAAGCAAAGGGGGGCTGGCTTTAATAAACTCAGTCGTGGTCTCTATTCCAGTTTGTAATCTGCTGTGGAAAAATACCAGCACCCATAAGTACAGAGCTGTCTTCCTTTGACCCAATTCAACCCTTTTTTTTAATTCAATTTAGAACATGACCCAGTATGTTAACTTGAATTAACCTACTGAAACAAATGCACGTAGATTATTGTTTTTTTAACAATTTTATTGGGTTTTATTTTCACTCAACCCTGGTATTAGTTGTCTGCCCTGTGATAACCAGTATTGTTGTAAATTCCGGCAAATCTTCATACTGTTTTTATTAAAACAGAATTAAATGTTCTTTGTATTTAGGCAAATTATTAGTAGATTTTTGAAGCTGACTGCCAAAAATAATTATCTGCTGACTGTCAATCACCTATGAAATCCATAGATTTTTCAACTACTGTCTCATGTACTTTGACATTGTATTATTAGGTATCCAAATTATAGGAGATGAGAAAGTATTATAAACATACTACTGTTTTAGTAAAGCAGGCAGCAGAGACTAGCTTTTTTAAATCAAAATGGAAGATAGGAAAAATAATGTTGACAAAGGATGAAATAACACTTTTTGTTTGTTGGTAGGTGGCTTTTTAAAAAGCCGTTTTAATTTAGCCCTAGAAGGACTGTTTCATGGTCCTACCTCTACACCGATCATCAGTCCTATTCTCTCCCTGCTCTGCCACACTGTCTGACTTCCAGGCTCCTCTGATCTCACGGTGTCATTCTTCCACCTCCAGCAGTTAGCCTCTAGAGGTTAACCTCAGCTAGCCGTTTTCACTCCCTGCTTATTCTCCCTGGTGGGCTTCTCCAAAGTACCGCTGTCTTATACCCGCCCAGCAGTAGCTTCTGCCCTGCATTCAATGTACTGTTTTGCTGGTGGATTTATTCGATCTTCTGCCATTCTCCCTTAATCCTCCGCAGTTAAACCAGCTAGCCTAGGTCATATAAAGCCCCTTCCTGTCCTGGCGGGTTTCCCAAGGTGGTTTCTCAGATCTACCGCTGTGATCTTCCACTCTCCTCTTGAGCTGCCTTATCTCCCCACTCTAGTGCACTGTCTGCCCAGTGGGCTCCTCCTCCGATGTGGTTCCTTAGCTCCAGAGGGGGCACAACTGGCTGCTGGTTATGCAGCTCTCTCTCCCAGTATTCTCACACTGATTCTGGCCCTGCCTGTGTGAGTCTGTGCTCAATTCAATCCAGTTTATTTATATAGCGCCAATTCACAACAAATGTCATCTCAAGGCACTTTACAGTTCACCAGATTATACAGTCAAATTGATTCAAAGTTTTCTATCTAAGGAAAACCAGTTGATTGCATCGACTCATTGACTCTATCCTGCAATCCCTCACAATAAGCATGCTTGTAGCGACAGTGGAGAGGAAAAACTCCCTTTTAACAGGAAGAAACCTCCAGCAGAACCAGGCTCAGTGTGAGCGGCCATTTGCTGAGGCCGTCTGGGGTTCAAGGAGACAGAAGCAGAGATACAAAAAGCAGCTGTAAAAGGCGGCCCCGTCCAGGAAACACACAGCCAGGCAGACGAGCTCTGAGCCAGTTCCCATGTCAGAGGATGAAAAGAGCACATCCAGCCAGTCACAGTCAGAGAAACAGGACACTGGAAAACAGGCTGATCTCCAACATCTATAAACAAAGGTGTTGATGGCAGCAGCACATCTGATATTTCTCTCCAGGATGGCGTCACAGCCAAACAGGAACAGACGAGGCAAAGCTACTATGAGAAAGCAGAGAGAGCATAACGTTAGGGATTAAACTAACAGATTCTGCAGAGTGGGAGAATAGAAATGGAATGAAGCAGAATGATGAAATATGGGTCCTCATGTCCTCCAGCAGTCTAAGCCTATGGCAGCATAACTATAGAGATAGCTCAGGATAACCTGAGCTACTTTAACTATAAGCTTTATCAAAAAATGAAAGTTTTAAGCCTACCCTTAAAAGTAGACAATGTGTCTGCCTCACGGACTAAAACTGGTAGTTGGTTCCACAGGAGAGGAGCCTGATAACTAAAAGATCTGCCTCCCATTCTACTATTAGAATGGGAGCCGGTCTTTCAGAATGCTTTCTCCTCTTCCTTGTGTTGTGCAGGTGATTTGTACCCCTGTTTCTGGCATTCTAAGCCAAACAAACATGGACTAAGCATAGGAGAAAGATGCATGTCTGCTCAGAAAAAAATTTATCAACAACACAGCAACCGGCACTCAAAATTGGCGGTCTTGATAATGTCCGGCTGGTCGAGCCGATCACATGAAAATCGTCTGATTAACGAGCACGGCCAGATTGACCAATGCAAATCTAATTATTAGGATATGATTAGCTATAACAAATTTTACTTTCTCTTCAGTAAACTATTAATCCTTTTCTAAAAGGTTTTATGATAATACAAAAACAGGATCTAGCAAAACTATTCAAAACCCTTCAAATTTTTCATATTTTTTTTCACAGTTGAAAAATTTACTCTATTATAGTTAAGTTTTATACAAAGTAGTGCAAATTTGTGAAGTGGAAGGATAATGGTAACAAAGAAAGAGATTTATAATTAATTTAGTAAATGTTGAGTGCATGTGCCTTTATGTTCAAAGCCTTTTAACAACACTTATCAGATTTTACGATTACATTTATTTGCAAAACAGGCCAAGTATTTACAAGTTGCAATTTCTCTTAAGAAGTTATAATTCTTTTAATTTCATGGCCTAAAGTTAGATCCCACTTTTGTTACCAGTGTTTTATCAGGCTTTTTACTAATTTGCCCCTTGCTTAGCTTCATTCATTTTCCCATCATTATTAACAGCTACTCTTTAAACAAAAGGATCTCCATAGCATGATGCTACCACTGCCATGTGTCACAATAGGGATGTGGTGATGTTTATAGCATTTAGCATGCAGGTCAAACAGCTATTGTCTGGTCTGATTTGATTGTTTTACATGTTTGCTTTATTATGTGCAGGTTTGGTTACTAAATTGAAAACAAGTTTTTTTTTGTTTATTTCTTTTCAGAATGGTTCTCTTCCTGTAGATCTTCTTTAAATACTACATTTAAACTAATAGTTGTCCTGTGAACGCATCTATGTAGCTCTGTAACTATGTACATTTTGTCTTCTCCTCTTATTAATTATTTTCCTATTTACTCATTAAATTTGGCAGTTCCTTTTTCAGTCAGTAAATTGAAGTGTGCTTTTGTAATGCAAACGACGTGGCAATGTTTAGGGTTATGAATACAAAAAATAATATCCAGCTCTAAAAAATAAGTAAGAAAAGTGATTATTGCTGGTGAAGATTCTCAGTCATCCAGGTCATAGTCATTCCCCACATGCAAATTGAAAAGGAGGACGGGGTCCACCCCTTTGGACCCCCCATTCCAAGGGGGTGGACCCCTTCGTCTGTTTCAATTTGCATGTTTTCAAAAAAAAAAAAACAACAACAACAAGGTTTTGTGGGGCCAATGTATAAAACTTTGAACTCAGTGCTATTCCTGACATTATGAATTGAAAAAGCTTCCTGGATGGGAAGTGAAACGTCGTCAAACTTGGAAACAAAGTCAACAGGATTGTCCTTATGTTTTTAACTTTCTTTAATATTGTGATTATTATTTAACACCTTGCCCCATCCCATCTTTCTGAACAGAACCTGATTCATCAGTGCACGTCTGCAGTCTTATCTGTAGATGTGCTCTGATGGAAGCTATTTGAAGCAGCTGCTGTTAATATAAACCAATAAGTTGCACCACATTTTCTAATGTAGCAGTAGTGTTTCTGCTGGTTGAGAAATGTAGTGGTTCGAATCAAAATCTGCAATCATGGAAATCAGTACGGGCTATTCACGGATTCCTCTTTTAATGCTGCAAATTTAATCTGACTTTGGCTCAAACCCTTTATCTTAAATATAAAATGCAATCTTTGCGTCCTTAAAAAGCCTGCATGTCAAGATCTAATGGGTATTGACTGTTAGGGGTATCAAATATGCTTTGTTACGTATTTATCTAAATACAGATATACGCCTACATAAATACCCCTCAATAAATTACATGATATATAAAAGCTGCTTTATATAATATCACTTGCATCCACCTATAAGTCTCTGACACTTTTCTCCTATGAGCTTAAGTGTAATCTTATCAGAATAAATTTGATTGGGCTCATAAATGATGTATGAGAGGTATCGGCTAGTGGGTTTATTCTCCACTTTAATGCTGATCATTTTACGCCATGAAAACGTAATTGGTCTTTGAGTGGTTTCATCGCCCAGGAGGCTAAAGCAGTCATAGTTCACCTGTTTAGTCACAGGAGGGCGCTCTGCACCAGTTTTTGCACTACTGCAAGCTTCTCTTCAGTTGTTGCTTACTGGAAAATTTCCATTGCCTGGGTTGAATGCATGAAATGCAATGCATGGTTATAATTTTTTCCTCTCGCCCTGGTCACCAGGCATCCGTCCAATGAGTGTATATGACTTTCCCTGTGTGTTTATTTGTGTACAGGACGGTCTGTTTTAAACGTGTGCGTCTGTGTTTATACTACTTGAGGGATTTATAGCAATGGGCATGCAGGACTTAAAGGGCACCTGTGGATCAGGTCGCAAAGCATGAATAGCCTGGTGGCTGAGGTCCAGGCCTCAGTCTGAGGCTCAACACCATGCTTGAATACACAAATAGAAATATTAGTGGTCTTTTCTGAGTGTACTTTAAATCAAATAACATTTGATGGTAGTAATTCTATGTATGAATGTTATTTGGCAAGAAAACCAGTCAACCTTTTGTACCATATAAAGGTTGAGCAAAAGTATCATTATGCCTCTTTTCCTTTAATCTTAAAGGAAAAACACTTTTTCCTCCTTATTTATTAATGTCATCCACCTTTAATCAGACCTCATCTTAGACTTTAACTAAACTGCATTGGGGCGTTTTGGATCATTTCCCATCGCAGTCATTGTGTTTTGCTGCTTACTGAGTGTTGTTGCTTCAAGCCTTGCCCAAGCCCCAGAGTCGATTCGGAACTGGCTGGGATGTTGTTTTAGCCTATGTGGTATTGTTTCAGGCCTGGTTGCGTTTGGGTGGAGAGTATTGTGTTCTGTCCTGAAGAGTATTGTCCCAGGCTGATCACTGGGTGATTATTTATGTAAAGGACCAGTTTCTCAGAGCGGTGACAGTTCTACCGCTGCAGGACGTCTGCATTCCCGCAGACATTCACCTCTGACCGTGCCTGTTTTTCTCCTAACTTGGGGTGTACGTGGGGGGAGATAGTCTGACTGTGTGTCTGCTTATGCTATTGATGCATGGTGTTTGCACTCTGCTACAAGTTGACCAACATGTCTGGCCTAAATCTGGCCAGGCGTGTTTATGCTGGAGCTTGTTTAGTGTCCATGCATTTAAAAATAAAGTGTGTTGCAATCAGAAAATTGTCAAGTGTTGCAAATCAGTTGTCAAAATTTTCATCACTTCATATCTTAAAAGAGGAACTGGGGCAAGAGAACAAAAAAACACATTTACCCTTTATTTAGGCATGCACTAAGGAGGATTTAATCGACGTATAAGTTTTTTAACCTATACATTACTTGCTCTACTGCGGTCCCCTGGTCAGAACTGTAACTCCCTCTGCAAATAAGTTCATTGAGTAACATAAAAATACATGAGGGAGACCCGCCCACTGGTTGGCTGAAGCTAACAGAGTTAATGGTGAAATATTTAAATATATTATTTGAAATCAGAAGGTAGAGATGTATTTTCTTAATTTTAATTTCTTTCACGAATGAGTTCAAGTTTAGTAACTTTGGCAATGAGATTTAGGCAGACAATCCTCTGAATATGAAAACTTAAAGTTAAATCTGATAAACTGGAAAGATTTAGCCAAATCAGAGTTACCTGAATAACATTTTGTTCAACAACATGTCTTTAGCTGAAAGGAAATAACATTTTGAACTTTTATATTTATGATTCTGTGCAGGAAAGAAAAAACAAAAGGTAATAAAACATTGTAATTCTGTTTTTTAGTTTATGAATTTAATTGCTAGATGGTAGCTCCTGAGTTGTTGGCTTTTTATAGACATGGCCTTCTGAGGAATTGAGCTGAATAGTACTAATATTGTTGGTTGAAAAATGGGATGCCATGTCTCAGCATTGCATGACAAGCTGATGACCACACACTACAGCGGAGGTCTGTGATCATCAGCTCGGTCTACATCTTGTTTGTTAAATGCATAGTGTTAAATATGTAGACAGTTCAATTATCAATGTGTCTTTTGACTTTAAGCTCTAATAACCTTTGTAAAAACAACACTAAACAAATATCATAGGATTTCATGAGTTTGTCACAGGTGCAACCCAGATACTCAACTAAATGCCAGTGTGCATTTTTAATTTTTTTTTATATATATATAAAAAAAGTGTTCCAGAGTGTTAACTTAACAGTTTTCTACTGCATAAGGACTGCCTAATTATTGCTGTTCTGTGTGTTGTTGTATTTTCTATTACTAATGATCATCTGACTATCTTGGGCTGAGCGTTTTAGCCAAAAATACTATAATACTATAAATAATACTTATTTAGCTACTAATATTAGCTAAATGAGTTGGAAAAAGAGCAGTTCTGGTGCCAAGTCAGCCCACTTTAAGCATTCAGCATGGCGAGGTAAGTCATTCCATGGAAATTAAAAACATGCAGAAAAAACATACATGCATTTCTTCCTTTTCTGTAGAATGATGTATGCTTTAGTGTCAAATCATAGAGAGATGGTGCTAAAAGATTCTTTTACGAAGTATCTTCTTGATACAAAATAATGTGATGGAGGGCACCATTTAGAAGGATGATGATATTACCTGCAGGTATAAACGCACACAAAAAATATATATTTTCAGCATCTTCAGGAAACAATGAATCAGTCAGACTACAATGAGGATTTAAAGATACTCTACCTAATCTTGATAACTGAATTTTTGACTAAATGCTCTGCAGGTATGATGTTACTTAATTTATGACATATTTACTCATCTTTACACAGCATCTATGAATGTAGATAAATTGAGAAGCAATCAGTTGATTAGGGATGTTTTAGAGCTGCTGAAAATGCATCTTTTTTTGCCTTTTTACCACTACTCTCTATGTACTCAGGTTATGAAAATGCTTCTCGGGCTCATATGAAACATTGTCTGTGTTTAAATAATAACAGAGATCATAACACTAAGCAACTTTAGCCACCAAACTGGTTCCTGTGTTTAGCTTGTCTTTGAGGAGGAGCTTGGGGCAGCGAATCAAAATGTTACTAGAGCCACCCCCGGGGTTTCCCGCTGTTTATTTTGAACATTTTTAAATGAACTATCATGCATTTTCAGTAGATCAGTGTTTAGCCTACATCCTTGCTCACAGCTGACATTTTTCCCTGATCCAAAACACACAATTTCTGACTAGTAATTTTTTTCAACTGTTTTTTTTTAATAGCATCAGGCAGTGGAAACAAAATTAAGTCTAAGAGGCTAGCTGTTTAACTCCCACTTTCCAGCTCTTTTTTTGCAGATCATAGATCAGGTGATTGTTTTTAAAAACCTGAGTTGATAAACCAGCTTTAACCTCTTCAGTGGAAAAGTCCTGTGAGTGTATTTGTGATTTAACAGAAACCTCAGACAACCCACTGATGTCCTGCCTGTTGCTCAGCTGACTTTGTGACATAGGCAGCCTATTCATTTGAGATATCCAGTAACAAGCGGTCACTTAGGAGGCTCGTGTGGTAGCCATTCAAACCTCAGATATCAACACATACCTTAAGGTGTTTACTTGTCATTGGATCTCACAGGATACGTGTTAACATTAAGTGTTAACACAACAGTGGCTTCTAAATAGGCATTTTATAGGCATTTGTCCCCAGCTAGCAAAACAGACTGAGTTTGAGACTGAAAATACTAGTATTTATTTCTTATTTTATCTTTTCAAAAACAAGATCTTGATTTTTTTTTTTCAACCAGTCTTTGTGTTTCTATTGTTTTCATGTTTATGGTATCTAGGTGTGGCTTTATTGGTTCATTCATGTTGCTTTATTTTCTTACTTATCAGATTTTTTTCTAGTTTAAGTTATTTCATGATCTCGGTTTAGGTTTTCCTGTGGTTTGATTACACAAATCTGCAAATCTGTTAAACTCCAGTAATGTTAATGGGGCTCCCTTTCTAAGCCTTCACCCTTACCATCTGCATCAGCTGCTTTGCAGATTAACACATCAAATTCGACTGCATTTCCCCAAAAATGTCTCTGTATTTGAATTCATTATTTCCTTTTGTCCCCTCTTGGTCCATCTTTCGCTCTGCCTTATGGTCAGTTCTTTTTCTCTAATCAACTGCTATGTATTACAGTTCTCCATTAAGCCTGCTTCTTTCTCTTCCTAAGTTTTCATTGTTTCCGTTAACTCTATCAATTATATATATAAAACGATGTCCCTTTCACATATAACACTTATAAAATAGAATAACCAAATATTCTAATGATTTATTGATTGGTTGATTGATTCCTGCCAATGCCTGAAACACTAATCTCATTATTAGCTATGGTATTTGTTGTGCTGTACTGCCCTAAATGATATTTCTGGCTTTAAGTCGCTGTCAGCTGCCAGGAGGTTTCTAAATCTGTAAGTGTGAAAACAGTCTGTTCTCGCACACTTCACATGCTATTGATCTACCACTTAGACCAACCACAGAGTTCATGGACTCAAAGTTGAACCATTTTATTTTATGCCATAGCAGATATGTTGATTTATTAGGGATTCACAATACAGTTCAGTCAACAATACAGGTCTAACGTGTAAATTTTTATGTTGTGTATTTATAAACCATATATTAAATGACTTCTCTTTGTAAAAATGTTGAATAATTAAGGACCATTTATTGATATAGAAAAAAATGAAATAATCCAAGTAAAGTTATGAGTTACGATAAACTGCAATATAGAACTAAAGTCCTTCTTTAAAAGAGAGTATCTATTTGTTGCCTGAAAACCTCAAAAAGTGAATGGGTTCCTTAAAGCATCCTGCGTATACAATGTTTGCTTGTGTGTGTGCATGAATGTATGCAAGACTGCAGGAAATAGTACATGTGCATACCATTGCCTCTGGAGAGTATGCAGAACTGAGAGTGGTATACTGTTAAGTTA
Source organism: Cyprinodon tularosa (assembly GCF_016077235.1). NCBI lineage: Eukaryota > Metazoa > Chordata > Actinopteri > Cyprinodontiformes > Cyprinodontidae > Cyprinodon > Cyprinodon tularosa. Next base: position 504,663 of record NW_024038559.1, on the reverse strand, counting down.
CCACAGAGCTCTTCCTAATGCCCCTAAAGCTATTTGACCAGCTAGTTTAGTGTTTCCCACGCATGGGTACACGCTGTCCTTCACATTCTAGATGTTTTCCTGCCATTACAGCTGAACATTGCTAAATACTTTTTACATTTAATTAATATTTATTCTGGTATCCTGTCAACCAATAAGTCTTGAATTTGCTAATCTAGCCTGATAGACTTCACTCTGGGAAAATATACCCATTTATAAACTTTCATTAAAATTTCAAGCTAAAAAGAGCTAATTATTTGGGAATTATTATATCTTAAATTAAATAAACATTTTATACCTAATAGGTTGGGATATTTGTTTTGCTTTTGAAATGAATAATCCATGTTCTCTCTCTTTTATACTGTGTTATTTAAAGCTACAGTGTGTAACTTTTGGCGACATCTAGCGGTCAGACTGCAGCAACATGAACATCTCCCCCCCACCGCTTCTCCCCCCCAACAGTACGGCGAGCGTTACGGGACAAAATGTCTTCCACGACGTCCGCATCACCTACCTTCTCAAGTGATGAGGTTTGTTTACATAGATAATTTTACAGATAGTATTTCATTAGTCTGTGTAGGGTATAGATTTCATGTAGACTTAAGATAATAAATATACCCGTTATTTTTTCTACGTCGTTGTGACGTTTTGGCGATCTCTGACTCGCTAGTTTGTTGGCTCTGCGCTGCCGTAGCGCAAAGATGTCTGCCTCCATGGCTGCGAGACCCGCTCCTGTGTAATTATAAATAACGAATTCTAAGGCAACGCAAATATTAAGGTTAAGAGGCTGAGCTCATAGATGATGATAAATAACATAGTTATGTATAATATATTACATTTCTGACTGTATATCCCTGTAATTATTACACACTGTAGCTTTAAAAGTTGAATTTTTGATAGGTGGCAATGAGTCTTTTACAACCCTGTGTACTAACAAAATGGGCCGATATCTTTCCAGTGTTGTTAATCATAAATCATAAATCCCTTGGTAGAGTTCTTTTCTGTATCTTAATTGCATTTCAGGCCAAAGTTTGACTAGTTTGATTAGCTTGGTTGTATTATTTTAAGTCATTTATAATTTTCCCACAAGTAGGGCCGTGTGATGTGGCTGAAAAATGTAAAATAACGTAATCCTTTCATATCAGTTGATATAGATAATTATTGAGTAATTTCCTGTTTTCCTATTTTGAAATAAGGGCCTGTGGGAAAAAAAAAGGGAACTTAGACTATTACCCTAGCCCTTTTAAACATAGCCTTTAACCTTTAAAAACAGCCAGCTCTATCGCCAGCATTGCTCAGTTTGGCCGTTAGAAGCTGAGAGTCTGAATCATTTCCTCTGCCTACATATCCCAGATTGCTGTGTGGTTCTGTATTGGGGTTCATAGGAATTATTATAAAATGTATCAGCCTTCTTCTATTGATATTGTTAATGCATTTACCACAATATATATATTGATATTAGTTTGTTGCCCTACCCCCAGGCTAGGATGAGATTAAGCTTGTTCTGTTATGGCTCTCAAACTTTGGAACAGGTATTTATAATTTTTAAAACACATTTTTTTCAGTAATGTTTGGTCCATGAATGGATTGTGTTAGAAATTAGAAGGAGTTAATATTAGGGATGGAACGGTTCACGAAAACCGTTTGAACTGTTCAGTTCAACTGTCTCGGTTCGGTTCGCGTTTGTTGCGTTCGGTTCATGCGCTGCTCTTTTTTGCTCATAGGCGAAGCCTGTACACTCCAGAGCAGAAGATGGCGGTACTGCGACCAAAGCCAACCACCAGTAGTAAACAAGAAGAAGAAGAAGCGAAGCAGCATAGCAGAAAAAAAATCAGTTGTTGTGAAGAATTGTGTGGGTATGGCGAGTGGGAAAGAACAGGAGTTGGAAGACGCGCCAGCAGCACTTTATAGGTCTGCTGTATGGGACCAATTTGCATTTAGAGTGACCTACGATGACGGCGGAATGAAAGTTGTCGATAAAAGTGCAACAGTGTGCAAGCATTGTGCAACACGTGTTGTTTATGCTAACAGCAACACGACCAACATGTCAGCTTAGAGATTTTCCTAACAATCAAAATATACCGAACCGAACCAAACTGTGGATTTTGTGAACCGTTCCACCCCTAGTTAATATTGTGCATTGGATCATTGTGTTGCTACCAAGTGTGTTTGATCATAGTCCTATTGAGCTGATTGTCTGACATAAGATCAGTTCAATACTCCTTCAGGATTTGCTTGGTACCAAGTTAAAATCATCAATACAGCCCTGACCATAGCACTACGGCCATCATCTTTAACTATTGTTATTGTTCGTTTCTTAAAATCTTTGTTAGTTTTATGTCAGACGTAACAAATGTTTGTCAAAATCTGTAGCAAATCTGTTGCAGTCCACAGATAAATAAACATATAAGTTTCGGAGTGACGAGAGGCTGATATAATTTATTATATTTCCCCACCGAAATACTTTGTAAGAGTAAAAACACCTCGATTAAAGGGCTGTTGAGAATGCAAATGGAATTTGTTATCAAATCCTGTAAAAATATAAGTGTTGAAGATGATAAGCAGTAATTGCAGCAATGACAGGTTTTTTTTTTTTTGTAGCACTTTGTCTCTCATCGGGATCTGTTTTTTCACACTTGTATGTCTCAGTATTATCGTGGTTAGACCTGAAAGTCTTTATGTTCCTGCTCAGTGTGTGGCTGAACATCGCAGGTTGTTTTGGTCACTTCAGGTCCTCGTGTCTGAGCTAAAAGAAGGCTCACGTGTCAAAGGGGAAATAGAGATGTTCCTTTTTGTGGTCTTTTAACAGTTCAACGGCTTTTTTTAAAGTTCACCACTGAATAAAGAACGGAAACTTTGGCCCAGCCTTGCAAAGAGGAGTTGTTTATCCTCCAGATCCTTACAGAGTTGCACTGAGTGTCCTCACAGTGTCATTTGAGAGATACAGTTACATCAGGTGCCACTTGTCACAGCTCTGGTCTGTATTAGACCCTCGATTTAATTTAGACACTAAACTTGATAATAAAATGCCCATATCTACACTCAGCATTTCTAGGATAAACACGTTACCTAACAGCTTTGCTCTTTTGTAACATTTTTTATGATGTTGTTCAACAGGTCATGTTCTGAGAGATAACCATCGAGCACATTATGTCTGAATGTCTGAAATGAGGACAGCATTTCTTTGCCGGTGCCAGTTAAAGCTACTATGGTTAATTTTTTTGATTCTAATAATTAACCTATGTTTACTTTTTTAAATCCAAGATACTGTAAAAAAAAAAAAAAAAAAAAAAAAAAAGAAGTATTCCTTCACTACAATTTTTTTTCCATACACAAATTATTATTTCAAGAAATAAATAATTATATTAGGCAAAGATAACCAGGGTAAATATATAATGCAGTTGTCAGCTGTGAATTTAATTTATCACACTTGGCTTTAATTACTGATCTGGAAAATTTAGAAATACTTTGAAGTCGGCTAAGAGATTTTAAAGGAACAAATCTCAGTCCAATATAAAGACATAAATGCATTTATAGACATATTTGGGGCTTGGAAGATGTTATAAAGACATTAGTAAACGTGTTCTGTTTAAACAAATTGTTCAGTTCTTCCCCAGTGCCTGTTGTCTAGATTTGGAAAGATCAATCACACTAGGGCATGGCCCAAACAGCAAACCTTGGAGCCAGCTGTTTATGGTGTGGATGTTGTTCTATCCTTGATTGGATACAACAACCAGGTGTTTGCTGCAAGCTTGAGCATGGGAGGCGGTAGAGTTAACACACTACTAAACAGAGGCTGCATTTCTTTTTTCCATAAAGCCCTCTTTAACCTCCGTAGCTTCTTCTGAAATAAAAGTAACAAGTTAACTAACTAATATAATTGAGTTTATAGGTTGATAACCACTAATAGCTTCACTTTACTTAATTGAAATCAATGCTCATAGGTTTTTGGAAAATCTTTTGAAGATACAGCAATAGTGGGTTTTACGCCAGCTTAGGCCACAGACACTTTTTTTTTTACTTAGCCGCTAAGTTCTAAATGTAACTTCAACATCACTCCTTCCCTTGTGGAACGGTAATTATCTGATATATGATTTATAACTAGTTTGTTATCATTGTCAATTCTTCATAAAACAACTGTACTATTTTCTAGATGGCTTTACATGTTATTGGGAATCAACTTGTTCCAGCTTCTTCTGAAATCTACATTCGCCTCCCTTGTTTTGTTGAAATTAGGGATCAGATTGTGTTTTTTCACAGCGTACAGTCATTGCAGTCGAATGATTGCAGTCATTCGAGTATTTCTTCAGATGACAGGACTCTGTTTGGTACTAGAACGTCAATAGGAGGTGAGGAACCGTGCTAGGGTGGTGTGTCAATGGTCGTAAGGAACCAAGCTAGGCACAGATTGGTTTTCAGAGGGTGGTGTAAATTGGGCTTTTGCTACACATTATATATGGAAAATAGACAATTATTTTTGTCATGTATAGTTATGGTTACAATCATTTAAAAGAATATGAATGTCTTTTCTTTGCACAAAGACAAAGTGTTTTGCATTTAGACCATGTAACCATGAAGCTTATCATTAATTTTGTTTTGTATTTTTTGGAGAAATTGTCTCAAAAACCCTTAGGGCAAATCAGAAAATTTGGGTTGAGGATGCTAAAGCATACATTTTCTGCTTTATCTGCTGTTTTATTAAACCAAACTACCAGGCTGGTATTAATAGAACATATTCATTATTAATAGGTTCCCTCTGCATTTATCAAGAGTAAATGATTGCTAAACCAGCTTTACTGCACAACCCACACTTGTGTTATCTAGCTGGATGCCATGATATTAAATAGAAAAAAAAATACTGTTATGGTGATGAACGTTATCCTGTGGCAGGGTTAGCACAATAGTGCAAAGAGTGTGCCATGATTACTTAATGCCAGTTTTCTTTAACACTTAGAAGTAGGTTGTAGCATCCAAACTGTGTTTTTAATGTATTAGGCTTCTGTAAACTGTTAAAGGAGAAGTTCGGTTTTTTACACTTTAAGCCCATTTTCTGTAGTGTCCAGGATGAAATCGAATGATCGACACCAAAAGTTTGACAATTGCTCCTGTCTCTGCTTTTTGGCTCATTTAGAATCATCCCTGGCTGCTTTAGAATGGCTTGCATAGAGCATGTCCGATAATGTCCTTAAAACAACCTTAAACGTTCTTTTTTTTAAATATGCTACTCACCGGGTCGTCAGCGCTGTTCAATGACGTTCCAAAAAAAGTTTCGTAAAGAAAAAACGTTCCTGTAGTGTTTTATTTAGCATTTTGTAAATCCCATTGAGTTCTGTAGGAATAGTCAATATTCCGCTGCCACCGGAAACGGAAATGGGGCCTGTTTACACAGTTGTAGTCTTTTCGCTTCACTCTGTGTACTCTGACGTCGAGGTGCTAACGTCTCTGTTAAACACTTTAAAAAACTCTGAAAATGGAATACGAAAGGTGGATTCTTGATTCTCGACGTCGGAGTACACAGAGTGAAGCGAAAAGACTACAACTGTGTAAACAGGCTCCATTTCCGTTTCCGGTGGCAGCGGAATATTGACTATTCCTACAGAACTCAATGGGATTTACAAAATGCTAAATAAAACACTACAGGAACGTTTTTTCTTCACGAAACTTTTTTTGGAACGTCATTGAACAGCGCTGACGACCCGGTGAGTAGCATATTTAAAAAAAAGAACGTTTAAGGTTGTTTTAAGGACATTATCGGACATGCTCTATGCAAGCCATTCTAAAGCAGCCAGGGGGTGATTCTAAATGAGCCAAAAAGCAGAGACAGGAGCAATTGTCAAACTTTTGGTGTCGATCATTCGATTTCATCCTGGACACTACAGAATGGGCTTAAAGTGTAAAAAACCGAACTTCTCCTTTAAAATGAGTTTTGCCTGAAATATACAAGTATGACAAAAAGAGCTGAATTAATACATTTCAGAGGCAAATACTTTTTCTAAGTCTATATTTGCTCCTGTGACTTAAATTTTCATGATTTTGATGTATTATTAAACTGAAAAGTTAAATACCACAAATCTGATGGTTTCAAATTCATTTTCATACGTGAATGTAAAATGCCTTTAATCATAAAATGCGACCACAGAATGTAGATTATGCTTCTTTCTTTCATGGTTGATCAGATAAGCGTCATTCATTTGTATTGGTTTGCATAAATATGTTCGTGTTTATATTGAATGCTTAATAAAATGTTTAAAAAATGTACGTTTTGTATAGTGTTTTGCATGAAAGCTGCTTCTGCTACCAACGTTAGCTTAGATGTTTACCAGAACATTCTTAATTTGGTGTGTCCATGTTTATCTCTGGAGCTCATTTACCTCAGATTACTAGTGTTGAAGATTAAAAAGATGCATTTTCATTAAATTTGTTCATTTTCCAGTAGTTTTCAAATCCTAAAAAAAAATCGTATGATGTTGAAATCTCAAAGCTGATGCAGAGTTCTAAAAAAAAAAAAAGAATGGACATAGCCTGAAAATTTGAACAAGCACACTTCAAAGGTCCCTCCCCCATGGCCCCCTTCTACGACATCTCCCCCACAGTAGAACCTGCATGAAACCTTTAGGCTAGTAGGTAGTACCGCCAAGGACAAACTGACGTAATTACAGGTAGAAAGGAAATTTAGCCATATGGTTTCAACAAGGCAGAGCTACAGCACACAGACAATCTTGAGCTCATATTGACAGTGTGTGGGGAGGAAGTGTCAGCACGCATACAGGATTGTGACTCAAGTCCAGGTTCCACCACCTTGACAAGCTCTGATGCCATTTTTTTTCACTTCCACTACGCATAGGGTAACCAGATGTCTCGATTTGTTTGGGACTGTGCTGCATTTTTCACATTTGTGCCACAAATTGAAACAATGTCCCATGTTTGACTGGGTCAATGTATAAAAGAAAAAAAAAACAGCTACTTAACAGATGGTCTTCTTAAATGGAAAGAAAGTACAGCAGCAGTAATTATCCCCCATTTACAGTACCTAAACCGTGCCAAGATCGGCCCTAGCATGGTAACCGATATAACTGTTGAGTATAAGGCTTTGTTAACACTGCAGGCCTTGATGCTCAATTCCGATTTTTTTTGTGAAATCTGATTTTTTTTTTGCATTGCCGTTCATATTTACAAATATATGCGACTTGTATGTGATCTCCTGTGTGAACCGCAGTCTTACAACACAAGTGTCCCGCATGCGCGGTAGAGGATGCAACGACGTCACAGGCCAGCGTGCTCTATGTTTACGGAAGTAAACATGGATGAATTCAATCGTTTCACATGGTTAAACATAAATACTGCTCTCCGCATCATCATCTGCCATGGTTGTTGTTTTTCTGCGGAGGAATCCAACCTGGCCGTTCACACACAGGTCGCATTTGAAAAGATCAGATTTGTATCGGATTCGGGACCACATAGCCAAGTGGCGTGGTTCGGATTGGAAAAAATCGGATCTGTGTTGTTAAGACAGCCATGAAAAGATCAGATCCAGGTCGCATATGGGCAAAATAATCGGATTTGGGTCACTTCAGGCGGCAGTGTGAATGTAGCCTAAATGGCATGCAAAACTGAACCGGACCGTGCCAGACACAACTAAACAGTGCTAAACTGGTACTAGCTCATCAGTAGGGCTCTGCATTGGTTCAGTTCTGGCACTGTTCTCAGATAAAAAAAGAGTACATGAGGAGACCACGTCATCTCCTTTCAGTCACCCTCTGTAATCATGAAATTTCAAATATTCATAAAAATACTAGCTTCCCTACCTTGCCAAAAGATTTCCAGTGATGATTCTGCTTAGCAGTGTGATGAAACTTAACTCCTAGTATTGTTTCCTGCGTCTTTTTCGTTTCCACTTCCAAAAAGTCCACTCCTTAAAGTAGATTCACCAAAGGCTTTCTTCTTTGCCTGACTCTTTCCTGAATGTCACGGGCACCACCATGTTGATTTGCTTGTTTGCCTATAGAGAGCAGTAGTACCGTAGATGGTCACTAGTAGGCGAGGAACAGTGCCAGGGTGGTGTGTAAATGGTCATGAGGTTATAACCAATAATGTACGGTACAGATGTGATGCAAAACTCCAAGCAATACATATTGTTTTTGTAATTTTGTGCACCGTGAAACGTGTCATGCTGCCGAATAAACTCTTTTGACTCTACCAGCTTTCCCTAAAAAAATCTGACAATATAACATGTGCTCTCTACTACGTTTTTAATTTTCATTGCAAAAATGCTCCGTTGTGGTCGCCAGCTTGTTGCTACGCTAGCAGAAAAGAGCTTCTGCGTTATGCCTAATTCTGGAGCTGAGAGTCACGCACCGAAAAGTCCTGCCTCCTGCGCTGTGATTGGTCAGGCCAGATCTGGCCGAAGTCAACAGCAGTTTACTAGTCTGCTTGGCCAGGCTATGTTTTATTGATTGTGTATGAACTAGTCTGTCTAGCTCGCTATATGTGCACCGTATGTTTACAAAGGGGACACACCTAGGTGGTTTACCTCGAGATTTAGATCTCTTTGTATTTTCCCTAAAGTCCCACATGTCTCTTTTCCTGTCTGAACTATAACATTGTTGGCAAGTCCAACCAAAATTGACCAGGAGTCAATCTCAGTCGGAGCTACATGAGCACAGTTGTAGAGACTAGAATGCGACCAACCCCACGCATTTTCAGTGAAGTGTAAGTGCCACGACCTCATACAAACCGTTTTTCCGTCGGATCAGACTAAATTGTATCAGTGTCGATCTGATTGGTTGTTTCTGGCTGGAAGTAGTGGAAAGGCAGTGGAGCAACAGGCATGCCTGAGGTCTGTCCTCAAGGGCCGCTGTCCTGCAGGTTTTAAAGGTTTTCCTGCTTAAGCACAGCTGATTTTCATTGATAGTTGATTAACAGGCTTTCGCTGAACTACAATCATCAGAATCAGCTGTGCTAAAGCAGGGAAACCTGTGAAACCTGCTGGACAGCGGCACTCAAGGACCAACTTTGGGCATGCCCAAACTAGGAAGAGGCAGAGGAACTTGATATTTTTTTTTTCACAGGTTATCCGTCTCATATTCTGCTTTCAGGATATAGTAACAGTTTCACAAATAGGTATAAAATACATTTTACCAAGTTGTAATCTGTATCTTTAAGCTCCAGCAAACTCACTGAAGAGTATAAGAGCAGCAGTGTCAAGAAGTCGGCAACAACAGGTGCATTATTTTCCTTTTATTGAACAGTTCTTTAGAAAAACATCAACCGATTCTTATTTAGTACTCAATCATTCATAACAGAAACTTGAAACTATTCTTGTGAAATTATTATGAGTTAGACTCAAAGTGAAAGAGGAAAGTAGATAAACACTACACTATTGAATTTCCCCTTCAGATGAGTTTATTGTTCCTCTTCTCTCATTTGCATGGATAAACAAACCTCTGCAGAAGGTTTGTTGTGTACTGTAGCACTGATTACCCAGATATGGTCTTTTAATTGAACTTTATTAATCTCACAATGGAGATATTTACCTCTGCATTTAACCCATCCCCTTTGGGATCAGTTGGCTGCCATTGTGGGGAGTAGTGTGGAATTAAGGGTCCTACTCAGGGAGGCAGAGTGGCAGTCTGTGGGAGTGGGGCTCGAACTCAGAACCTCAGGATTCCAAGATCTATGTCCTAACCAGTAGGCCAACACTCCCCTATCACCGTGGTACTTTAAATTAATTTAGTGATATTCAGTAGTAAAACATATAATTTTAAAGTTAAAACATCATCATAGCAAGTATTATGAAACATTGTGGGATTTCATCTAATTTTTAAAGGTTGTGTATTGATAAAATCTTTTTAATAACTTTGCGTTTAGAATTTATCATTTGATATTTACTCATAAAATAACTTAAAAATCATTTAAATATATATATATATATATACATGTTACTTAAATAAACATCCATCCATCCATCCATCCATCCATCCATCCATCCATCCATCCATCCATCCATCCATCCATCCATCCATCCATCCATCCATCCATCCATCCATCCATCCATCCATCCATCCATCCATCCATCCATTATTAAAATGTTGAAAACTCCTGATTTTTTTCCCCACCAATGCTCTGCTTCTCTTAATTTTTTCCCAGACTGCTGACAGCCTTAAACTGATAAAATAACTCGCTGTGTAATACCACCAGCTTCAAACATTTTGTGTTTTCTGTGTTCCTTGTTTCTAATGACAATCTCTGCAGGTTAACTTCTTGAAGGGGAAGATGTAAAGCTCTTGTATGTAATATCTTTTCATGACACAAAATGTAGAAAAATAGGTTCATGGGTTTTTGTGACAAAATTAGAGATTTTATTTTTAAGTCACATCGTCCAGTCCTTTTTCAGGATCACATGATCATAACGGAGCTAAAACATAGATGGAGAGATGTTCTTTTTTTGTATCAGTTCCTTCACTGCAGCAGACCTCACTCGTGACACAAAAACACAAAAATACTGCCATTCCTTCCCTTTTGGGAGGACTTGCCACAAACAAGCTCTATATTTTAACAGGAATGTTTTCCACTAAACATAAATAGAGTACTATAAAACAATTTCACACTTCATAATATACCTATGGAGTCTGTGATTGATAGCTTAAACTTGCAATTCATTCAAAGTCTCAGTTAAAAACTTTAATCCGAGGTAAAATAGACAGATTAACAGAAATCTGATCAATTTAAAAAATTTAGACACCATTACAGTTTTGTGTGTTTTGGGTTCAGCTGTTGCAGTTATTACAGGAAAACTATATAGATGATGGTGAAATGCAACAAGAAGGCACGGCAGCAACAGGAAGTTGTTGTATACCAAGCCTCAAAACAAGGCTCTACTTTACAGTCTGCATGCATTCCTGTTGGGAAGTCTGATTCTATAGTGTATACGGCATGTGGCATTATTTAACCTATGAGTTGTTAAAAAATTATTGGGTATATTTCTGAGCTGATCTCATAAGGAATTACGTTCATTTTGGAATTCTACTGATTTAAGAACACCAAAGTAAAAAAAAACAAAAAACTTTGTTCTTTAATATAAGCACTAAATATTTTACTCTCTAACTAATTAAAAGCCATCACTTGCTTGGTTGTTTTTTAGTTTCAACATTAGCAGTGGGAAGATTTGCATTTGAAAACGAATGTTAACATTAAATAAACCAGATTAAACCTTTCGGATTTGCTATAAAATAATAGCTCAATTTTTTCTATTTAGTAAATTCCAGAATATTCAAAATAGATAATCTCCAGAATTTTTTTTTTATTACTGTGTTCCAGTTAATACATGTTGTAATACATATAATACTAAGAACACTTTATCCTTAAACAGTTATCAAGAGTTCAATCAACAGTTATTATTAACAGTGAGGCGAGTCTGATACCATCACAGCCTCGAAGGTCGCTCGGAGAAGAAGAGGCCATTTCTCCAAACACAACATAAACAAACAAATTACTGGTTTTAAATGTATTTTGGCACATGGATTTTCATTTTTTTAAACATGTCCTGTGTTCTGATTAAACTACAATCTGAGCATTTAGCTGTAATCACTTTGAATGAACAAAAAAAAAAAACAAGGTGAAAGCTTCATGTTTGGTGCAAAAGACACTGATGCACTTTACAAAACAGATGGCTTCACAAGGAAAGAACAATATTGGGAAATTAAAAGCTAACATTGTCAAGTCTGCAGCCTGGAAATAAAAGCTAGGTCACAAATTAGTCTTTAAATGATGAACACATATATGGTCATTAATAATGTTGTTATATTAGTTACAAAATAGCTTAATGGCAACAAATGAAATGTTGTCATTAAGTCCCATGGCTAGTTTTGGGTCAGAAATCAAAAGGTATGGGTTCTGAGCAAGGTGGCCTACAAACCTGCACTGCTATGCCAGTTCTGCCAGGAGGAATGGGCCAAAAATCAAGCAAGCTACTGTAAGAAATGTGTGAAAGAACACAATACGGCTCATCAATTAGAGTGAACTAAATATTAATGTGAAACCATAAATGTTTCAGACTTAAAGACTATGTTTCAAAAATATTTATCCATCCCCTCATTCCTCATTAATTTAGTTTAACTAAATAAAAATTATCCTGTAGTTGCCCTGCCCTCACTCTAATCATAGGAAAGAAAGAAAAAGGTTTGTATGACTTGGTATCAGACAAAGATAAGAAAATAAATGTTGTCTTTTTTAACAGCATATGTAACAGAGTGGTTTCAGCTGTATGTGAATAGCTGGGTAGCGCTGCAGTACAGTGCTGCCAAAAACTGATTCCAGTACTGAGAAGTGTGGAGATCTGAAAGTGTTTTTCAGAAATTCATTGAAGCCAGATGTATAAAAGCAGAATGAACCAAGCTTGGCTCAACATGCATCTTAGCCATAAAGGGATTGATGATTAGATCCCTCTCCCCCTCAAGAAAACAAAAAAATAACCAAAAAACTAAACACACGCACACAAAAAAAAACAACTTCTCCATCTGCTTCCTCAATACTTTGTTTCTGGCAGATTGCCACGCCTTGTCTGTTCCTCTGTAGGTTTCTAGGTATCCAGTCTTGTTGAAGTAAACAGTTTGAACCCCTTAGGAAAGAAGGCATGTAAAGGTTGGCCACAAACCAACTCAAAATATACACAAACCCCCAATGAGTCATCCAGTCAGCTTGTTTTCTCCTTTCTCTCCTGAGCTGATGGTTAGAAAACTGTAATAAGCACTAAATCAGTGTTTCTAAACATTTAACTTTTATCTTACTTTTAAAGAAAAGGAGGTTCATACCCATCTACTGTTTGTATAAAGACTTCCCCCTGGATAACAATAAGCTGCAGTTAAACTGTTTTCTTTTATGGGTCTCTGGAGTTTAGGGAGTCTTGGTCGCCTGACGTCAAGATTGAAGTAGGGGAAGGAAAGAAATCTATATGGACCATTTGTCATAAATTTCACGCAGAAAATGGCAGAATGTGATCGGATAAGAGAAAGCAAACAAGTATTCTCCGGCTTTTGCAGCTGTTTCATCACACTAACACCCAGCCATTCACAGCTAAATCAATTTACAAATCAGGTTTTTGACCGATCAGTCTAAAGTATTGGCATTTTTTAAATGCCAATACTCTTTAAGATTGAACCCAAAATACCAAATGAAGCTGAGTTTGCAAGTTGTGGTAAGACTATAGATAACCAATTCTACCGCGTATCAGAAAACAAAAAGCAATGTTTTCTTATGAGTGTCTCTGTATTGCCCATCTGTCATTTTCTTAGTGTTTGGTTATCTTCCCTTGGACGGCCTGCTGGCTTTTCTTTGCAGTGCTCTATTGCAGCAGAATCCGCAAATGTTTGTTTGCATTTTATATCTTGTTTGCAAAGTTAGATATATGAAGCCAATAGCTTGCCTGCCGGTCAGGCGCTATGTCACATGCTTCGGCTCAAAACTCATACAAACAAGTTGGTTCAGTCACGTATTAAGTGGTTTAAAAAGGTACTGTTAAGGTTTATCATACAATTCTTCTTGGTATATGTCTTCTGCATTTATTTGTTGCAGAAGTATTCATGCTCTTTATGTTTCTTACACGTTCTGTCTTGTTAAAAACAATAACCTTAATATGTTTTATTTGCATTTGAGTTGATAGAGAAATACAAACTACAACAATATTTCAAAGTGAGTTACTTTTTGCAAGTAGATAGAAAAAAACAACTATTTGAACAGGAAGAAACCTCCAGTATATCTATCTTCAGATCATACCAACTGAGTATTAATTTAATTATTTTTTCTCAACTCTTGAAGAGCTGCAGAAATGTACAGCTCAGAGAGACCAATCTTTGCTCAGCAAAGTTAATCTGTTTTGGAAAGCAGCTAGAAGAAACATCCTAAGAAGACACTGCGAACACTGACATCACACAAAAGCTTGAATGCAATCTTATTACTGCAACGTAGTGGTAGTAGCACAATGGTTTTTGGATCCTTTATAGTGGTGGGACAAAAAAGCTGATCACATTAGAAGATGTTGTAGAGCTGAGTAGCACGCACCTATGTAAGAAAACCTGTTAGAGGCGACAAAAGACTTTAGAGAGGAGCAGAGATTGTGTCGCGATTAACACCTGTTTGCGTTTCTGTTAACCGCCCCCACCTGTTTTGCATGTAGTTCTGTTCATCCTTGTACTTAAGTCTGTGTTTTCTGCATGGTCTGATCTGGTGTTATCTTCTCCCAAGTTTCCAGAGTTTTCTTTTTGTCATGCAATTCTCTTTAAAATGCATCTATCAAACAAGCGGCTGTCAGTCCTTTTGCACCTTTGACACCAAAAGACGAGACAGTTTGACCCTCAGGCAGCAAAACAGTCCTAAACACACAGCGAAGGTTATAACATATTCCTTTGCTTAGGTGACTTTGTCAAAGCCAGACCTAAATCGATTTAGGAATTTGTTGCAAGACGTTCAAATTGATATATATACATGTTTTCCATCCAGTCTGACTGAGCTTGAACAGTTTCTGAAGGCAGAATTACCAAAGATCTCACTATTGCGATGTGCAAAGCTGGAGAAATAGAGTTAAGACTTAGAGCTGTAATTGTAGCAAACCCTGGTTATTCGAAGTTATAATATATGCAAACTGAATCAACAACCAAAACATAGTGCATATTAGATTAAAACGGAAATATATTTATTGTTTGTTACTCGTACTCGTACTCGTACTCGTCGTCTCCCGCTTTATCCGGAACCGGGTCGCGGGGGCAGCAGGCTAAGCAGAGACTCCCAGACTTCCCTCTCCGCAGACACCTCCTCCAGCTCTGTTGGGGGAAGCCCTAGGCGCTCCCAGGCCAGCCGAGAGACATAGTCTCTCCAGCGTGTCCCGGGTCGTCCCCTGGGCCTCCTCCCGGTGGGACATGCCTGGAACACCTCCCGAGGGAGGCGTCCAGGGGGCATCCGAAGAAGATGTCCGAGCCACCTCAACTGACTCCTCTCGATGTGGAGGAGAACCGGCTCTACACTGAGCCTCTCCCGAATGACCGAGCTCCTCACCCTATCTCTAAGGGAGAGCCCAGCCACCCTGCGGAGAAAGCTCATTTCAGCCGCTTGTATCCGGGATCTCGTTCTTTCGGTCATGATCCAAATTTCATGACCATAGGTGAGGGTAGGAACGTAGACCGACCGGTAAATTGAGAGCTTTGCCTTTTCGCTCAGCTCTCTCTTCACCAGGACAGACCGGTGCAGCGTCCGCATTATTGCAGCAGCCGCACCGATCCGTCTATCGATCTCCCGCTCCATTCTTCCCTCACTCGTGAACAGGACTCCAAGATACTTGAACTCCTCCACTTGAGGCAAGGACTCCCCTCCAACCCGAAGGGGACAAGCCACCTTTTTCCGGTCGAGAACCATGGCCTCGGATTTGGAGGAGCTGATTCTCATCCCGGCCGCTTCACACTCGGCTGCGAACCGCCCCAGCGCACGCTGTAGGTCTTGGCAGGAGGGAGCCAGCAGAACTACGTCATCCGCAAAAAGCAGGGACGAGATCCGCTGTTCCCCAAACCAGACCCCCTCCGGTCCTTGGCTGCACCTAGAAATCCTGTCCATAAAAGTTATGAACAGGACCGGTGACAGAGGGCAGCCCTGTCGGAGTCCAACATGCACCGGGAACAGGTCCGACTTAATGCCGGCAATGCGAACCAGACTCCTGCTCCGCTTGTACAGAGAACGGATGGCCCCTAATAAAGGGCCCCTGACTCCATACTCCTGGAGCACCCCCCACAGGGCAGCACGAGGGACACGGTCGAATGCCTTCTCCAAGTCCACAAAACACATGTGGACTGGTTGGGCAAACTCCCATGAACCCTCAAGCACCCTACAGAGGGTGTAGAGCTGGTCCACCGTTCCACGGCCAGGACGAAAACCACACTGCTCCTCCTGCAGCCGAGGTTCGACAATCAGCCGGACTCTCCTCTCCAGCACCCTGGCATAGGCCTTTCCGGGGAGGCTGAGAAGTGTGATTCCCCGATAGTTGGAACACACCCTCCGGTCCCCCTTCTTGTGGAGGGGAACCACCACCCCAGTCTGCCAATCCAGGGGAACTGTCCCCGACCTCCACGCGATGTTGAAGAGACGTGTCAACCATGACAGCCCGACAACATCCAGAGCTCTGAGATACTCAGGTCGGATCTCGTCCACCCCCGAAGCCTTGCCACCGTGGAGTTTTTTGACTACCTCGGTGACTTCAGCCTGGGTGATGGACGAACCCAGCCCCAAGCACCTCGTCTCTTCTTCCCCCACGGAAGGCATGTCTGTCGGGTTGAGGAGATCCTCAAAGTATTCCTTCCACCGCCCGACAATATCCTCCTTCAAGGTCAGCAGCTCCCCACACCCACTAAAAACAGTGTTAGTGAAGCACTGCTTTCCCCTCCGGAGGCGCCGGACGGTTTGCCAGAATCGCTTTGAGGCCAACCGATAGTCTTTTTCCATGGCCTCTCCAAACTCCTCCCAGGCCCGAGATTTTGCCTCTGCAACCGCCCGGGCCGCGACACGCTTGGCCTCACGGTACCTGCTTGCTGCTTCAGAAGTCCCACAAGCCAGCCAGGCTTGATAGGACTCCTTCTTCAGCTTGACGGCATCCCTTACTATCGGTGTCCACCACCGGGTTCGGGGATTGCCACCACGACAGGCACCGCAAACCTTACGGCCACAGCTACGGGCAGCCGCATCGACAATAGAGGCAGAGAACACAGCCCATTCGGACTCCATGTCTCCTATTGTTTGTTAGTGGTGTTTTATTTACAAAGATACATTATTATAGTTTTCTTATTTGTGTAAGTAAAAAAATATGGAAAACCTATTTGTTTTACATCAAATGATGTGCCCTTCCCAGGGGAATATGTAAAAATGTGTGGTTGTGTTGGGAAATTGTGTAATCTCTTCCCCCAATATATCAGCATATGAAGATATTGTGATATTTTAATGTATCAATATTTTTTCCCTCGTCTTTAAAAGTTTTTAAGTCTGTAAAAAAGAAGTTTTTGAGGAAGAAGAAGAAGTAGTATTTTTTATTTTTTTTTAGACTTTAGAAACTCAGAAGCTGATCAAATATCGGGTTAAATATCGGTGGGGTGGCCGATGTCCGATATTCAGTTTTAAGGCCGATACAGGCCGATACCCATAGGGGGCCGATTATATTGTGCATCCCTAGTAGATAAGAAGAAAAAAAACAAAAAATGCATGTGTAATTACAGTTTAGATGATGGTCTGAATATATTCAATATTTAATTTTGACTGTGCTGTGCTTAGACTTAAAAAGAAGATTATTATGGTAATGTTTTGCTCACATTAGAAATACTTGATTAATTGTGCTGTACTTAGTTCTCTTAGATAACGAGTCTGCACAAAGGATAACATCTTGTTTTTCTCACAGACCCTTTCCTGTTAGAAGGCTCTGTTGCTTAATCCACAAACCAAAGAGTTGTGTAGCAGCAAATCCTCAATCAATGCATTTACCACTGAAACATTTAAGCTTGGAAACACTCTCTGAAACAATATCATTTCTCATACCCAACAAATTCACATTGAGAGTTTGTTCTCTCATAAGTTCTCATATGTACAGATATGAGTCTTCACGACTCACTTATGCAGTGTGTTTGTAAAAATAGTTTGAAGGTGTTATTGAACTAAAGAAACCCTGTGAAATATCACACATAGCCGTCCATTTCTGAATGCTAGGCTGTAAAGACATCACACATGTTTTTAAACCCAGATGCACATGGAAAAAAAAAAAAAGAAAATACTTGATTGTTCACACTAACAGATATAAAAAAACATATTTTTGCTGATCCTGTCCTAATGAACTAAAACGGTATAAGCAATAACATGTTACCTAAACATGACAGATTTATTTTTTTTTTAATGCAGCAAGGTGGCGGTTTTAAGAAAAACATGTTAGTTCCTTCGTTGTGCAATCCGATTGCATAAAGCTGGCTATAGGAGGGGAGGAGAGAGGGAGAAAAACAAGTCATGAATGTTTTTCTTGTGTAGATATTTTCTGTGCAAAGCATGTAATTGACTGTAGATCAAATTTTCTTCACTGAGATACTGAAAAAAACACTTATTAGAAACCATGCATGTTGATACAGCTTAGAAATGTGATAAACAAGCTTATCTTTATTAGTGTACAATACATTGAAATAAGAAACTAAACTGAAACGGAATTAGCACCCTTTTAGCTTTATAAAGATGGTTGTGTAAATAGTTTACAATCCTGATAACAAAGTCTGATTGTTGTTGGATTATGAATTATTTTAAACACACCTGAGTGTCTCTTGGTAGGGCGACAATGGCCTGGGATGTAGGAGTTTGGGCAAGACACCTCACCTTCGTTATCTACTGATGTAGGTCAGAGGGCCCGATGGCGCCAGTGTACGGCAGCCTCTCTTCTGTCAGTGAGCCCCAGGGCATCTGTGGCTACAATGTGAGTGTGTGCGTGAATGGGTAAATGACTGAATGTAGTGTAAAGCGCTTTTTCAAGTCTCCTGACTTGAAAAAGCGCTATATAAGTACAGGCCATTTACCATTTACCATAGTATTATAGAGATACTGATATAAATAATATACTGATACTTCTCCTCATTTAAAATAGATAAAATAAAACTAATCAATAATTATCGAAATTGACTTACACTCATGCTCATGATATTTTTATTAGTCAGAATAGCTAAAATATAGGAGATTAGATTAAAAACTGCTCTTAACCTTTCCGAAATAACATGGATTTGCGGAATATGAATGACTGCCAAAATATTGCAACTGCAAAATGTGAAAATTAAGGTTTGGCTCTGTAGCACTGCCAGGTGGAGCAAGGCGAAGGTTGCAACTTTAGTAAGGCAGGTGTTGTCTTTTGGCTGAATTCAGTAAACGAGTGCGCCACTGCCCCTGCGAAATTTGCAGGAATTGAAAAATCTAAACACATTCGCTTTGCACAAACCAATCAGAGAATAGACGTGGCTGTGACAGACAGTGAAGTGAATAATCAAAATGGAAAATAGAGAAAATAATGTTGACGAAGGATGAAGTAGAGAATGCTCTTAAGAGGTTTATAGGTGGCTCTTAATGAAGCCGTTTTAATTTAGCCCTAGAAGAACAATTTGTTGTCCTTCCTTACCTCCAGCACAGATACTGGCCAGTTGCTGCCGCCTCCCCCCACTCCTCAGTCGATTCTCCACATTTGGTCTGAAGAGGCTAGCTCCGGCCAGCCACTGCCTCTCCCTACTCTGATGCTGTCTTATATCTGCCACCAGCAGTCTCTTCAAGCTATCCCCAGGTGGCCGCAGCCTCTTCTGTCCTCTGGCTCTGTTTGCCTGGCAGTCTTCTGCGATTTACCCCTGCCCTCTTCTGATCTACCACTGTGGTTCCTTAGCTTCCAGAGACGGGAACGGCTGGCAGCATGGTCTTGGTTCTGGTGTGCTCTCTGCGGGGTTTCATGCTCTGATTTCTCTGCTGCTCCTGTCTGAGCTCCAGAATGACGGCGTGCCCTACCTTGAGCTCTGCGAAAAAGCGGCAGTGATCTAGGCAACTGTGGACTCCTTGAACTTGGAGCACCTCTGTAGGATGTTCTTGACCCAGGGACGGCTTTGCTTGGCTTTCCACAGTACTATGACTCGCTCCATAGAATCACTGTCCACCACATTGACGTGAAACTGACAACAGGACACTTGATGACGTGGTTGAACCTTTCAGCTGCCTTGTGAATTTGCCCGCTGGCCAGGTGAATTTGTTGCGAAAAGGCAGTCGAGCAAACGCACAAAAAACTGGTTAATTTTTGCAGGTTTTGTATTTGGTGTGAATGCACTATTAGACTCACTAGTAACTCACTAGTAACAGGGTCACAAGTGGATAGGATGAGCTTTATCATCTGTAAGTAGCACAAAGTTTGATTAAATGCAGATGAACAAAAGATTTGAGCCCCAAAAAAACAGTGCAGGTATGCAGATATTAAATAGGGCAACCGTCACAACAGGCGTGTTGTTGTCGAAACTAACAGCCACTTTAGCATCCAATGTGAAGCCTGTTTCAAAACTCCAAAACACGAAGAGCTTCTTTGTTTTCCATACCAACATTTCCTGGGTTTTTTTTCACCCAGACATATAAAAAGAAAGCCATATTTGTTAAACTACATATTGCTGGAGAAACTCACTCTAACAACCTGCGACAAACTTAAATTCCTTTTAAAAAGTCTTATTACCTTGTTCCTTATAACAAACTCTGGCATAGTTCCTTTTTTAAACTGAGATCTATAAATGTGTTTTGTTGATTTAGGTGTTTTGGATCCAAAAATAATCCTGTGTCTAAATAGCATCCAAGAAAACAGCTTTTTTCATCCTTCCTGCTGTAAGCCACAGTATCTTGTTTGTGTTGATGCTGATATAGAATGTGTGCTCATATCTGCGTCTGTTTTGGTTGGTTTGGAAGGTGTTCTGCTTGTTTAAGAAGATAATCTCTCCCCTATTGCCAGGTCAGCAATCCCCATCCCCCAGCAGTAACTGTGAGTTTTCTGTGTTACAAAATTGCTTTATCTGTCTTATGTTTTATGACAAAAAAAACTCCCAGTGACATATGTTTAAGGTTTGGCCCATGAAGAGCATTGCTGTCATTTTTACATGCATGAATACTTTAGTACGTCCCTGCCATGATGTAACTTTTGGCAAAAACAAAGTGTTTGTGTGGACGCGCTGTACTCTAACAGTCCTTTACACTTGTATGGAGAACAGCCCCCGTCTAACTGCGAGGGAGCAATCAGAGCCTATTGAAGCCTGACCCGACCCCCTCTTTATTCTTATCATCCATAACTCTAAAGACGGACAGAACAGAAAACGCATAGCAGGAAAAAAACAACTGCTGTTAACAGAAGGCGAGACGGCTCCTCCGACCGGCTGCTCCGATTGGCCCGGGCGCTCTTTCTAAGAGGGCTGCTATTGGCTGAGAGGGTCACACCTCCAGAATCTGTTTGTGTGCAGTACAGCACAGGCTGGGTAGACGGAGGAAGGGGATATGAGGGTGGGGGTGTAATTAAATAAAAAAAAAGGAGGTTGTCAGGAGGTTAGGCTTTTTGAAGAACAGAAGGGAGGCTTTAGCATGTACTCTCTGGATAACATCTACTGGCGCTTGTTCAAAATCTTCTAGGAAACTAGGATGTTTGTTTGCCCCGTGCTGTTTGTGGGCTGCAAAACCAGGACTAACCTAAATTAGCTGCACCATTTATGAGCTTCCCAGAAAGTTGGCCCAAGAACTACAGAAAAAAATACTTTCTTGGCCCAGATGGAAAATGGCATCTTTATCTCTTAATCATATCAACATGTTATTGCTCTCAGACCTGCCTTTAGCTCCCGATTCAGCCACCATCTTTGCCATCAGCAGAGGCCAAGAAACTCTTGTTTCTTTATGCTTAAAATATATCAGAACTTTGTCACTTGGACTGACTATCATTTAAAAAAGGATAGGTTCATTTTACATGTAGAAATTTGGCACTGTTTATTTGTTAGGGTTAAACTTAAAACAATGTCTGCTTTAAATTTTTTTGAATTTGGATTGCGGTTGTTTGGGTTGCATCCAGATATTTGTGCTGGTTATGAAAGTGGAGATGGGGGTTATGCAGCCATCTCCTTATTTACCATCTCTCAATGTCTGTGTGTATTTGAGGTGAAGTGCCTGGATGAGCTCTGAGACATTAATGGCCTCTAAAAAGGCTATAAGGTTACTAAATGCTAGGGTCACTTACGTAAACGGAATAAATGTCCTGTGACAAAAACAGTGCGGCATCAAGGAAGCAGCTGACAACCTAAATGTGACGTCACAAACTCACTGCTTCCATCACTGTTTGTTTTTTAAGTAACCAGGCTGCTGTATGCTTAACTCTCTCCTTCTCCATGTTCCAGCTTTTTATTCTAAACTAAACATCAAGATTGACCTAATTTGTGAGTTATTTTTTCTGATTTTTGTATTAATTGATTTAGGCTTTCCTAAAAGTTGCACTTCTAAATGTACTCTATAAAGCTCTAAAAAGCTTGTGCACACAGATTGTACCATAGATGTTGCTTAAGAAACATTTGCTGCTGCCTAGCTAACAGATGTACAAGTTGATGATGTCACCAGATTGGGAGGGCAGACCTGTTAGAGTTACAGCATAACTTCACAGGATAAACAAGCATTTTAGCTGAACAATCTGAGTAGCTGTAATAGAGAGAGGGTGTTGGCCAGTTCACCCCTGCACTGATGTAAACAAACAGTGTAAATAGGCCATTTTATCCCTTCCTTCTTCTATTTCATTAATATAATAAAACGTTATACCAGGCTTTTAACTAGGAATATTTCATAAGGTGTACATGGTGTAGGGGGGTCCGGGGATATCCTCCCCAGGATATCACTCTCTGAAACGCTTTCTCTTTGTTACAACACTACTTTTGTCCTAATTATCAGCAGTATGTGTTCTTGGCTAGAGGTGGAAATTTCACAAGGAAGACATCATATAATTTTTAGGTAAAATATTATGTTTAATAGGCTAATTCAAATCAGAAAGTGTAATGCTACGATTACATCGCGATTTGAGCATCAAAAAAGCACCTGCTGCATCATTTTTGAAATTTTTTGATGCTTGTACATAGTTCAGACGTGTGGCGCCTCAAGTAAAGTGTTAACAGATGGATCTGATGCTTGAGCTGCTCTTGTGTTCAATGGCAGAGAGTGACTTTGCTATATTTGCTATTATCAGTGGGTAAACAGTAGTTTTTATATATTTTTTATGCGAGACAGTACACCTCGAAATATCGTCTGTGCAGTCAGTTCATCAAGATGCTGATCCTGCCTTAAAATGTTATTTCGCTTTCAGAGCTGCTCAGACTCTCCCAAAGCGGCTGCCTCAGGCCCGGTCATCTCTGGGCCCCTATCTCAGGCTTCAGTTTGGCCCCTCACTGGGACTCATAAATCAAGATACTGGTTCTTATCCAGGATTTACTCTGAATGATATCGTCTACAACCTGTGTTAAAATAAAGACATGAAATACTTTGAATTTTCGGTCAACAGGAAACATCATTCTCTTCAGATTTGAGGATGTATCCTGATAGATCCTGCTGCTGATTACTGTATGTATTCAGTAATAAGTCAGAAATACACAGTATATATTAGTGTGTACCTACTGCAGTTAAGTATTTATTTTATTTATAGTACGCTGGTGTTTTTTTATTTGGTATAGTTAAGAGATGTTTGGCATATTGTTACATAACGCTATATAAACTTTGTTGAACTTAGTTTTACTCTAAGTCATATTCTCAAAGCTTAAAACCCATGTGATCCATTCAATAAAAAAAGAGAGCTCCAGTGGAGTAAACAGGTTACGTGTTCTTCGCTCTGGGTGTCGTACAGCCTTCCATCAACCCTGCAAGAGACAGTTGGAGGCTGTTTTTGCTGAGCGCTGCGTGTTGGAACGTGTTTTTGTATTGGTTATTCTCCTTTTCCTTTCTTGACACGCTCTGTTGACAAGATCTTTAGTGAAAACCAAAGACTTAGTCGTGATGAATGACTTGATTGTCTATATTTCCTTTTTTTTTTACAAGAACGTTTCTACGTACTTTGAATTATGCCTCAGCATTGGGTTTATGTGCAAACATTTGGCAATATGGTCTAATCCGTTTGTATGGCGGACAGGAAAGAAAGTTATGTCCAATGTTTGCTTTTGTAGAGTCTTTATAAGTGAGACTGCACAGCTAAATCATCTTTCTCGGTAAAAAAAACAAACCTGAGCGAAAGCAACTAAGTGTTAATGACGAACATTACTTTTGTGTGTTTGTTCATGCCCATGTTTAAAGGGGGCTTTGTGTACTGTAAAGAAGCCTGTGGTTCTTTTGGTTTGTTTAGGCTGGAG
The DNA here is from genome assembly GCF_016077235.1 of Cyprinodon tularosa. Taxonomy (NCBI): domain Eukaryota; kingdom Metazoa; phylum Chordata; class Actinopteri; order Cyprinodontiformes; family Cyprinodontidae; genus Cyprinodon; species Cyprinodon tularosa. The sequence goes on along the minus strand of NW_024038559.1, from coordinate 480,730 downwards.
TCTCCAATCCACACTGGTTCAAACTAGATTATCTGCCATTGTTATTCCATCCAGGATGCTTAGAGTCACTTGTAAAAACAGTAGGGGGAAGCGGCTGCTGAGCTGATGATGGTAAGAGAAAACGCCATCAACACTGTAAGAAATGAACAGGCCAAATATTTATCAATAAAAATATTCGATTTAATGCTCTCTGTATACAGTTGTTCCATTTGAATGTTTTTATTGACCTTAAAACTTTGTTTTATCGACTTTAAATACATAAACTCACTTTTAAGATTCCATCTGAAGCTGTTGTGCACTTTTGTACAGACCGGGCTCTCTGCTCCATTCAAAACACTAAAAGTTCACATGTAAACAAATCATTGCTTCCTGAATCGAATGAGAAAAATAAAAAAAAACAGAAAAAAAGAGAAATATAAAAGAGTTATAGTTGAGTTACATTGTAATTTTATTAATTTGACTAAAATTGAAGGGTACAGTTTTATACCCTTTGCAAAAAAATGTAATTTCTTCATTTCTTGTACACCTATGAAGCTAAAACTTTGCAGGAAATTTATTTTAAGTTCATAAGAAATTATGTTGTTGATGGGGTCATGCAGCTATTTTTGGTGTGTTTTGGTGTGTTTCTTCTTTACTATATTTCAAAAGGCTATTCAGTATACTGTTAGCAGATATCTATGGCTACGATCACACTGCAGGCCTTAATGCTAAATTCCAATCAATATTTTTGTGAAATGCGATTCTTCTGTTTTGCCGTTTACATAGCCAAATATGTGCGACTTGTATGTTATATCCTGAGTGAACTCCATTCACACAACATAGGTGCTCCGCATGCGCAGTAGAGAAAGCAATGAGATCACAAGCGAGCATTCGCTGTATTTACGGAAGTAGACATTTATATTAGTGCTGGTCCGCATCTAGAGGGTTGAAAATAAAAACTGCTTTCTGCATTATTGTGTGCCATGGTTGTTTCTCTTCTTGCTTCTGCGTAGCAAGATGCAGAATAGTGACCTTTTTTGAGTATTAATAACGTTCAGGTCGGAAGAATGCGTCTGGCTCTTTACACCCAGGTTGCATTTGAAAAGATCAGATTCATATCGGATTAGCCAAGCGGCCTGGGTCACATTGGAAAAAATCAGATCTGTGTTGTTCAGACAGCCATGAAAAGATCAGATCCAGGTCGCATATGGGCAAAAAAACAAAAATCGGATTTGGTCCACTTCAGGCGGCAGTGTGAAAGTAGCCTAAGATGTCTCTGACTCATCACAGTTAAAGATTTGATGCTGAAATAGAGATTTTACATTTTAAAAGACAAAATCATCAATATCCAGAATACCTCTGCCAAACAAGGCAACATTTCCATCCTCTGTTTGGATTTTTTCTGTTAAAATCCTACTCCCAGTTTGCTTTGTATTCCACACCATTTTTTTTTTAGACTAAACGTTTAAGGTCAGGTGAGAAGAATAAAGAGCTATTTATATTATACATTATTCTATCTAGTTACTTTAGAGTTGGATCAACTGAGTTGATGGTTGCTCAAATAAATAGGAAAAATATCTGTATGAAAGAAGGTGTTATATCTAATATCACAGAAATAGAGACAGGTGCAGAAATGTTCAGAAGGGAAATTTTTCACGTCTCAGGCAGGAAGTGAGGCTTACAGTTTGATACCCCACACAGGAAGTAGACAGAGTGGGTAAGAGGTCGTCAGAGCCCACAGGGGAAGTTTCCTTAAGCTTTCAAAAGCTCTGCTCTCCAAAGATTTAACTAAATTCAAGATGTTTCAAAATTTGACATTTTGTTTGGTTTCCCACCATGTCTGACTTTTTTATCTCAGTGTACCTGTCACACTCCAGGTTAAACACAGTTTGGGCTTCACAAAGCTGTTTCAGTGTCATCATATGTGTGTAATAAACTAGAATTTTATCTGGTACAGCCCCTCTTTTAAGCAAAGTTGTTTAGCTTATGTGTAGCTACATATTTTCTAATTTCAATTGTGTTCCTGTTACAAACTCAGACCTCACTGTATTTTATTAGCAGGTTATGTAATAGATTACACAAAATATTCTATATTAATTATATAGATAATATAGATTATTATAAAGACAATAAATAATGACATTATATAGATATCATAATAACTTTTAACTATCAGTTAACCAATGAAATTGTCTGGCTGGAAAAAATGCAATCTTTGCAGTGTTCCAGCTGTACATGAAAAACCTCCGAATTTTGTAGGATAGTTTTAGTCAACAAATACAACAAAGCTAAAAAACAAAACAAAACAGCATGTCGGTCAGGAATTAATTTTTTAAGAAAGTTTTGGTACAGTTTGGTAAAAGGAATAATCCCTAACTGACATCTTAATCAGACTAAACCAATAATTTAAATTCCAGCTTCTCTTTCATTCTACTTATGGCAGAAGGCTAACAGTCCACAAAACCCTGAACACATCACTCTCACTAAGAAACACAGCGGAGGCAGCATTATGCTGTGGAGATGCATTTTTCAGAATAGAGAAAAGGGGTTTAAGGTTAATGGAAAGATTATTCAGACTAATATGGGGCAATCCTGGAATAAAATCCTCAAGACTTGAGATTTGGACATTGCATGTTACAGTGTCCTAGTCAAAGTCCTGAAATGAGTCTTCCTGTGGCAAGAATTAGAAATTAATTTTAATACAATCTCTCATTAAAAACATTTTAATGAGAGGTTCCCATTTTAACGTGTAAAGCTGATATACCTCAAAAGACTCACCGCTGAATGAGGCTGAGTACCAATAAAGCCACAATGTTTAGAGTTGTATTTGTAAATTAAGCTTAAAATCCTTTTCATTTTGCCCACATTTTTGCTCTATTATGCTTTCTAACCCGCATGAAATCCAAATAAGAAGCACTGAAGTTGTCTGTTGTAATGCAGTAAAATTGAAATTCTAGACTTATGAGAACTTTCCCAAAGCACTCTTCTTCACTCTTAATACTTACACATGAAAAGAAAACAGATATCACCGTACCTACATGCATACTTAAATGCAAACTTTGACACGTTTTGTGCAAAAGAAACTGAGAGTCAGTAAGTGATAGCACATTTTATTTGCTGACTTTTACTGTTGTGGTTTTATTTAGAGAAGGGGAGAGAGATATTGCTGTCAAAATATTCCCCTCTGCATAATACCCACTAATGCCATCCATCAACCCGCTCTTTCAGATCCAGAAATGTTTAATCTCATTTCACACATCAGCTTTATGGTTTTACTGCATTGCTTTCAATCTCTTTCATTCTTATTTAATCTTTTTCACACTCAACCCATTTCTTCCCCCCACTGATATTCTTTTTTTCTGTCACTCACTAGCACACTTTTAGAGCCATTCTCTGTGACTAAGGTTGGCTTGTTATTGTAGGGAGCTGATGGAGGGCTTTCCTGTCCAAACAGGCCAAACGCTGAGGCGGCAGAGCTGTGAGGGACGTGGAGAAAGAATGGGAATAGAGTGGGGTGGTCACCGGCTAATCCTCAGGTCAGAGAGGGAGGGGTGGAGCAGGAAACACAGGAGTATGGGAAACGATGGAGGGTGAACTAGTTTTTGTCTCACCCAACATGGGGTGAGACCCAACATTTGCAGTACTTTACAGTACGTTTAAGTAAGTATTTGCCTCTATAAAAATGCATTTATTTGCTTTTTAGTCACTTATATATTTCAGGCCATCAAACAAATCCTAATATCAGTAAAGGGAAAAAATCTGGCTTATCTGAAGCAGCAATTTCCCCCTAAACCGGTTACCTGTTCCAACCTTGGTGGCGACAGCTGCCGATAACGCTTCTTCTTAATTAATGTCCTTTTTGAAATGCTAGTTGTACAAGACATTTAATATGATGTGTATGTTCCGGAAAAAAAATAAAAAATCTAAATGTCTTAAACTTAGACTTAAACAAAGTTTATTGTCATCTTGTATACAAAGAGTGTATGCAAAATGAAATTTCCATGCATGCAGCTCTTCAACAGTGAATGAGCAGCTTATGACAGTGAAATGGACATTTTTCTATTTTTAAAGTGCTGCACATTGGGTCCAATGTGAGCCGGTATTTTATTTTTTAGTAAGCACGTCTGATTTAAATGAATTTTTAAAAAATGACTTAAATAATAATAGCAAAAAACAAACATTTTATGCTTCCTAATAGTCACTAACAAAACCGGCGCTCATAAATAAGTCATTCCTAGTGTTGGTTAACTAGTTAGAACCAGTGTGGTGTTGTTAGTTAAAGGGAAAGCTTAACTGTAAATGAATGATTCCTGTGTGTTCCTATTGTTCTCCTTATCTTTGAAATGTTTTGAAGCAGTTTCCTCAGTGAATTTGTTTTATTTTTTGGTGTCCTTTATTAGTCATCATTCCCATCTAATTCCAGTGGGAGGACTTGGCTTTGTCAATGTTTGATAGAGATTACGGCTAACAGTTGAAAACCTACCAAGTGCTTTAAACCTCTCTGCACAAATGCCAGCAGACATCATAAGCTTTATTACCAGGGTAAATGACCCAGAGTGCAACCTGCTGAGGGTCACATGAGCCCCCTCCACCCCCACCTCAGTGTTATGCAACCCCAGGGTAAGAATGGCGACTGCATGGGGTTTATTTCTGTATTTTAAGACTGTAATGCAAGACTCTGCTCTGATACATCCTCAGGTCCTTTTTCCATCAGTTTAAGCAGTAAAATATATCATAGCAAATAATTTACTGGTTTTTATTTGATGATAGACTAATTAAAGACAAGGGTTGGTCTAGAGATATAACAATCCATTCCTGCAGCGCTGAGAAATAGAAGACCAACAAATTGACGGATGATCTGGGTACTTAGCAAATTAACTTCCTAAAATTGGGGAGTGGTGAACTAAAACCTAAAATGTTTAAAGAAAAAACAGATCAGAAAACTATCGCACTGCCAGTGGTGATACTGAAGACTTGCTGAGATCTTCACTGTAACCAGCCTGTTAGTTCTACACTTTGTGAAAAAAATTCTTTGAATACTTCAGTCAGGTTTCATGCTGTTTACACATCAACAGAAAGTTCATTAGTCAACAGGTACCTTTGGAGTTTTTGTTAAAAGTGTTTTTCTATACTTATCTTTACAGTTTACAATTTTGCTTTTATCTTGTATATGGATGCAAGAAGCTTGGTGCTTGAAATGACTTTGCAGAGTCCCAAAATAGGACGTGAAAAAGGTTTGGCTTCAGGGCACTTCAAGCGTTCTGGCTTTGAACAACCACTTTGAAGCATACTTACTCTCCTGGGCCGCCACTGCTGCTCAGACTTACTTTAGATATCTGAATGTAAGAAGCAGTTGAAGGCAAAAATAGCTTTTTTTTGGTTTACCCTGAGGTCACATACAGTTACTGTCAAATGTTTGCACACATCTATTTACTCAGTTGTAGTTGTTTTTCCTTTATTTTCCATTGCAGGTTAATAGTGAAGAGATCCAATTTATATAAATGTATATTTTGTGATCTTTGATGGCAGCTTTGCACTCTTTCAACGCCTTTCAGTCACCTTCTTAGGTAACCAGCTGTGTCTTTGCAAGCGTTGCTTCACAAACGTGTTGCATTTTTTTATGAGGTTTTTGGTTGTGCCCTGCACAGGTGTGTTAGTACACAGGTCCATACAGGGAATACACCACATGATTACTGTGCAAATTATGGCAAAACCAAATAAAGAGGGAGAAATATGAAGGTAAGTGAATCAGGACTACGAAACATCTCGGCATCAGTTGTTCAGTTTTTGGTCTAACAAATCCAAAATGAAAATTTTACTCCAACCCGCTTGAGTCAGAAAAAGTCAGTATCTCGGGTAAGGTTCTGACACGATGGGTGAGTTTTTCAGTTTTTTCAAAGTACAGGCCCACTTTACCTGCTTTTTACAGCAGTGTTCTGTATCGCACTGCTGTCCCATCTGGTTTGAGCTAAATGGGACTCAAGTTTGTCCTACAATAAAACAATGACCCTAAACACACCTTCAAACAATGTAAATGCTGTTTAACCAAGAAAAAAAGTACTTTAGATTGTGTCAAATGACCTGCAACTCAACTAAGAAAGTTTTGGAGGAATTCTTTCAGGGAGTAAAAGCAAAGCAGCCAACAAATGCGCAACACCTTCACCAAATGAGGCTCAGCAAGAAAAGCTTGGGAACCAATGCATAGATGCATTTACCTTTAATAGGTTTGTGTAAATGTTTTCTACCAAAAAGGCAACCCTCAAACAAACTTCATGTCCAAAAGAGGCACAGAATGAAGTTTTACCCCCTGAGTTTAAGAAACACCATCAGTAAAGCAGGCGGTGTCAGTTTCATGTCTTTTGGAAACGGTACCCCAGGCAACCTCTACTGATTTAGCTCTGCAAGTGTGTGTGGGTGGGTTATCTGTCAACATGTATACCTGCAGGCTGTTGTTGGGAATCTGGATGTTTTTTGTTTTTTTTATGTCTGTCTCATAAGGCTTTGAAGTTACTCTAAAACATGTTTTTATAAAGAAACAGCTCATAAACGAATCAGAAATCCCATTTGTTTTCTAGAAATTGCTTCTGTATTAAAATAAAATATCCCATATAGGATACATGAAGTCTCATTAGCATTTAGCTTCAATCCTCATAGGGGACAGAGTAAATATGAAGAAAGTGCTTTGGTCAGACCAAAGGACCATAACTAGACTTTTTGGCCTATAGGCCAACACCTAAAGTGAAATATTAGAATGACAACATCATGTTATGGAAAAGCTTTTTTAAGCAGGAAAAGCTGAGCCAGCTAATGTCCTGACTTAAATATTAAATGTCTCCAGCAAGAACCGTTATATGCTCTTCATGCAATCTACTTTTTTGTGGAAACAAGGGGCAAAAAAAATCAACCTCTAGATGTGCAAAGCCAGTAGAGACAGACCTTATAAGACGCACTGCTGCTTCTACAAAAAAAAATTACTAAAGGGTTTAAATATAAATGCCTGCCACACCTTTCATATTTTCCTTTGATAAAAGTGTTGAATACAGTTTTTTCATTTTCTTTTCATTTTGTATTTTTTGCTTGTATTTTTTTCTTCCAATACATACAATTCCCTTTTTTACGAGTTTTTATAGGTTCATAACCATTAGTGGTATGTACCTCTATGCCTGTGTATGTACGTTTACTGTAGGTGTGTGTGTGTGTATGTGTGTATGTGTGTGTGATGTGGGTCCTCTTTCCTGGCTTCTTCCTGTTCAGATCCAGGGGCGTGCTCTGCTTCCTTCCTGTGCTCCACAATCTCAGTCAGGCTTCCTAAATGTCTTTGAGCTTCACAAAACCTACCTTGTGTGTGTGTGTATATGCGTGTGTGCGAGTGCACGTCTGTGTGTGAAGCAAGCACGTAAGCAGGTGCTGTAGGAGCACATGCAAACAGGGCATGGGTCTCCTCTGCTGTGTTTTGATGTGATCCACAGTTTTTGCACACAAGCGCGACATCCAGTCCTGAGGTCAGAGACAGATAAGAGAACATAGAGTAAGTTTCTCACGCAGTGATGTCAGCGGCTGTGAAAGTGTTGTCATCAACCAGCCTGTCTGTGATCACTTAGACTTTGTCTTTGGTTCCCTTGCCCTTCAACCTTCCTTATCAGAGCTACCTGAACAGACTTTGGACTTTGCGTCACTGATATCTGCAGAACCAATGCCGGCCTAACTCACTGCTGCACCAGCAAGATGAAAAAGAGATTCTTGGATTTTGTTTATGTTGTTGAACCTCTCCATTTTTCCTCATGTCAGATTTCTTGAAAATTATCCTCTATGGTAGTTGCATGTTGTTATTTGACCCACATAAACCTTTATTGTACTCATTACCTTTTTTTTTTCATCCTACTGCAGTAAAAAACATGTAGTTGTTTTCTGATCTGGAAGAACCTGCAGTTCCTTTTTGTCATTGGCTTAGATTTAGTGAACTTTTAGAAAAAAGTTCAAGATGAAAATAAATGTGTAATGTTTAAATGTAAACCATTACAAATCATGGGTATTTGTGGTTGTTAAGCAAACAACCACAAGTTCACATCTGGTGAAATTAGCGCGTTTATTTCCTTGTGGAAATGGATAATACAAACAGAAACCTCATTAAAGCTTCTTTTTTTACTTTTGTAGCAAGAAATTGTATACTCATCAGGAGTCCAGTCTATTCTCCCTTAATTAGTGCCATGTTTATATGGAAAAAGCATTTGAGCATGGAGCAGGGTAGCTGATTGGTTGTTTTATTGAGAAAATTAAGCTTATCTGCCGCCTTGTACTATATAGATTAACACAAGCAGATATTAGCTGGTTTATTATTCAGGTCAGTTAGCCTGCTCAGTTAGCCAGCCTGCAGCTGACTCCTAAACTGACACACTGGTCATAACCCCTTTACCCATTGCGGTTTTAAAATAGCTAGTTTAACAAAACAGTTTAATACAAATGATCAACACCAGAACTTCCTTTTTTTGCAAGTTGAAACATCTTAAATCAAACCCTCCAGCAGTTTCTCCAACATCTCATAAATATGGGATTTGAAACCACCTGGTAACTACCTTGGTATACCTTTGTACTGATAGTCAGCCCATGCCTATCTAAGAATCACCTTGTAAAACTGTGGTTGTTCTTTAACTCTTTTCAGGCCTGTTTGACCAGTCTGAGGTCATGGGATTGTTTCCATGTGTGTTTGTGGCTGCTTTAGAAACTGCTGGTGCATTTGATAGCACAACCTGCCTGCAATCTCTATTTTTGGTTTCAGTATGGTGAAGCTTTTTTAACCCTCTGCCGGTATTAGACCCAGACACCAAATGTAAGACATTGCTGAGAAAATAGCAGCTACAGAAGTTTGGATTAAGGCAAACCATTGAATGTTTCTTTTAAAGAGGGAAACCAAAGAAAAGAATAAAATATTTATAAAATCAAATCAGGAAGCTGACTAATTCCTTCCTAATCAAACCACTGATTTGCACGTGCCTTCCAAACTTCACCCATGAACTTCTTTCTGTTCCTCTCATTTTTCTTTCAACACCACTCTCACTGCAAACATTATCCTACACAACCACAAAACACCAAAACTCTCGAGCTCCTCACTAAAAAACAAACTGCATCTGGCTACAGGGAGGAGACATGTTCTTCTCTTTTCAGGAATTCAGTGTTTTTCATTGTTCTCAGAAACCCGAATGCAAAACTGTTCCCAAGCTGCCTGATCGTTTGAGCAACATTTGCCTGGATCCGGGCCGGGAGGATCTTTATTTGGTAAAAAGATTAAGAATCAAGCCACAGATGTAATCAAGCAAACTAGTGCAAAGCATAGAGCAGTGACCTTATTCAGCAAAGTGGAGAAGCTGCTGTTTGTGAGCAGTTCCTTCATTTGAGGTCTGGGGAAATGAGAGCCTTCTCAAACTGGGTTTTCTTAGTAGCGGGGGTTGAAGCAGAGAGGGGGCCCTGTTTTCTCTGTGCGCTGCTCAAACTTGTAGGATTTCAGTATGTGGAACAGCCGAGGAGGGCCTCGACTTTGCTTTTTATTTTTTTGGCAGAGCTGCTGCTTTTGAGGGGGTTTGAGTCGTAGCATCTGTTGCTTTGAGGGGGTCTGCTATTTATCAACGTGAAGCTCAGTCTGCTGGGAGCGCGAAGGAAGAGAAACATGGCTTATTATATACTGCAGGTTACGACCAGCCTCTCTGTTTTACCCCGAGCCCTCCATCGCCTTCCTCCCATCATCTGAAAACATGTTACTCAGAGATGTGTCGGTCTCAAGGGGATACCAGGGGGGTGGGTGTATGAAAGATAGACAGGTCTTGACCTGCAGTGTTTTCTATAGTCCCATGGTTAAATGTATGGAGAAAAAATATTTTTTTTTTCTTAAGCAGTTGGCAGCTGAGAGTGTTTTTAAAAACTCATGTCAAAACCCTTTGGCTGGAAGCCCAACCTCAGACCTTTTAGATACCATTCAGCATATCATACAAAAGTTGTGTTACAAAAAACAAACTAAATAATCAAAAGCTTTCTAAAGCAAATTCAGCTTTAATACATGCTTTTTCTTGAGTTTTGGACGATTAACCGTTCCTCAGAAAGACCAACTTCACGGTTTCACTAAAAACAGGAAGCTCCAAAACACAGTAGCTATTGCCAAAGGTGAGTAGAAGGAGCTAGTTAATTTCACCTTAGTAACATTTCCTTAGCTAAAAGGAAATACATTTGGGAATAGTTTTACTTGATTGTACTTTTTACTTTCACTTAAGTAAAATAGTTATACTTCTGAGTACATTTTCTGGCTACTTTACCCATTGTGAGAAACTTCACTCACTAAACAACAAGCTTGACTAAAAAAAAAAAAAAAAAAAATGCACCCCTTCCCGTTTATGCCTAATAAGATGGATTTTTATTCCTCAGGCCTCATTGGTTTGATCTAAACTTCTAGCTGCTGATCCATCCATGTCATTTGGAGGTAAAATGAAAAAATAGTAAATTATTGTACTGTTACATGAAGTAACTTACTCTATTATGCATAACATGCTGTATCCATTAATTATGAAGGTATTATACCAACTAATGTATCAAATCTATTAGATATAACACCTAAAACTGTTGTAGGGTACCTACTGTCGTTTATATTACTATTATACTATTTTCTATTGGATTCTCTTTGCGTTAACATTTAGAATCTGTGTAACTTTTCAACATTTTTTAAATAAGATATTATATATTTGATAAAATTTTTTAAATCAGATCATTAGTAGTTAGTAGATCAGTTAGTACCTGAGAATCAATTTTTTCAGATACTTTTTATTTGTATAAGTAAATAAGTCTACTTTTAACCTTTATTCGAGTAAAATTATGATGCAGTATTGCTACTCATTTTTGGCTACTCTACCTAGGCCTGTCACGATAACAAATTTTGCAGAAAGATTAATTGTCTCAAAACTTATTGCGATAAACGATAATATTGTTTGAAGACCTTTTTACACTGATTTAATGGAAATGAGGTAATAATGCATGCATTTTCCTGCCAAAGATATAAATATAGTTTATTTTCAACAGAACACTTAACACTGGAACTGGTTAACAAAATAAAACGCGAAATAAAAATTAAATGGACTCTCAGTCTCTGTTAACTTAAAATACACTTGAATAAAAACTAAACACAAGATAAAACCACAGTGAAAATAAAAACGTATATGCAAAATATCACGTTGGTGATATGAATGTTTTCTGGGGAATTCATACTGTCTATCAAATGTCTGCAACATTTTTTGAAGTGCCGGCATTTCAACAATATTAAATGGAAGCATCTCTTCAGCAATTAAATGAACTACGCTGTCTGTGAGCGCGCGCCACTTTGCGCCGTCCTTTTTGTATGCTGCCTGTCGATTAATTGCTTCAGTGATGGTGGACTGTCGCAAACTTGAAGACACAGACGGGCCACCGCTTGTACTTTTTGTTTCCAGCTGTAGAAACTTTGCTGGGCAGTTGTGCTTAAGGTGCATGTGAAGGTTGGTTGTATTGCTGCTTTTAGTTGCTACTGTTTTATGACAAATGCGACATACTGGCTCGCATAGGTTCAGCGGTTCGCCTCTGTCATTTGGGTTGAATCCGAAATACTCCCACCCAGCGGCTGTTGCGCTCGGCTTTCAAACCAGTTCCATTTTAAGCTTTTTCCCCCAACATAAGATGTGGGATTTTTTTTACCTCGCTAACTCCTCTAACTCCTCACAGGGCTCTAAAGCTGCAGAAGTACAAAATGATGCGCGCTGACTACCTGATGCGATAGTCCACTCCTCCTCACTCCTCAAAAATGAGGAAGGGGAGGGGTCAGTTGATAGCACCGGAGTTAAGCCGTTTCATCTAGCGTCATCAATAGAAGGAGAAAAACACAGGCAGAGACAATATAGCCGATAAATGAAATGACGTGGATAATTTTTATTTATCCGCACGATAAATTAATTGATTTATTAATTATCGCGACAGGCCTAACTCTACCCACATCTGGTTGTTGGTTCGTAACATCTGAATTGTATAATTTGGTGTAAATCTGGGGCTTTACTTATACTGATTTTTCAGATTTACTGAGTGCAGCACTGAGTTTGAAAAAAAAATTTGGGTTTTAAGAGACCTGCAAAGTATGAGTTACAACAACATTCAATTCCCCTTAATGGAAGTATTTTTAATTAAATTGAATTGTAACTGCAAATTTCGGATGAGCACTGCTATCAAATCCCTGCTCTGTTTAAAACGAAATGCCACAATCCTTGAAAGTGCAAAGCAACCAAATTAGAGGCCACACTGTTTTAGTTTATTTGCAGATAAACATGTGCCTGATTAAATTTGGAACATGCTTGTCAGTTTTTACAACTTGCATGTGAGATATTTGAAAGAGCAATCTGTCTTAAATTTCCTCGAACAGGAAGATTCACAGTTCATAGAAATATTACCCAAGGTGCTTCACGAAATGAGTCCCTGCAACGGTCCTTCAAATACATTCTGAGCTATGCAGCTATGAAAAACAAAGATCTGTTGGAATTTCTTTGAACTAAATATGAAGGGCAACACTGGAACCAGTTAAGCTGGTGAGAAAGGATTGGATAGACATCGAAAGCAAATATAAAGGAGTGGAACTTGTTAGCAGAACAGACAATGTCCTTACTGTCTGACAAATTATGAAGATATAAAGATAAAAAAGATTTTATTCGGGATTAAACGGCTCTGTAAAGGCAGTTGATTCATCTAAATGCAGCTTACCCCATATACCCCAACATAATGCCACCCACAGACACAGCTAGGGGGAGGGTCAAGTGTGGCGATGGGTCTACAAACGTAGCAAGAGCTGCATCCATGAGAGAGAGGTCAAAGGCCGAGACCACCTGCTGACTAAAAAGAAAAGCTAAAGGATTGTCTCATAGTTGCCATAATTCATCTTGTGCATTACCAAGACCTTTAGGAAAATATTCTATGTACTAGAGTAGAGTAGAGCTTTTTTGGAGGTGTCACTCCTGCAGCATCTGTCATAAAACTAATATAGCATTTCAGAAAAAGAACTTCAAACAGATGACTTTATATAATGGATGAGGAATAACTTCTGGCCCCTGCCTGAAAATCCTGCAGAAAAACTATTTGCATCTTTAAACTTGATGTTAAACTGCATCTGTTAAAGACTCTAGAAACACCAAATGCAGATTTTGAAGTAATAAAATATGATTAAAATGCTGTAGCATGCCCTGAAACCCACCATGCATACTGAACTGTGAATGATGCTCCACCCAACATGATGTTGTGTAAGATGGTGCAGATTATTTTCCTCCAAGAGGACCTTAACCCCTAGAACCCGACGGACCCACCGGTGGGTCCAGCTGCCACGTGACCTCGTAATTTTAACAAACCCCCAGTATTGATGTAAAAAACACATTTGGCACAGTTTGGTGACATTTTTGGATAAATGTGCCAAAATGGCCTCTCCGCCTAAGAAATTTCTCACTAATACCATTCTAAAATAAATATGATTCATCTGATTGAGTCCAAATTTGATATATTTTTACACAACATTTAGATTTAAAAGTCTGTACTACTATAAATAATATTTTGGTAGTGTTTTGCAATGTTTATTTCAAAGAAAATTTTGGCGAGGTTAAAAAAAATGCAAAATATTTTGTATTTTGTCCCTAATATTTCAGGCAGGGTCAAAGCTACAATGGTGCTGACACCAGAAAACCATTCTATGACATCTTATCTTTACAGAGGTACCAAAAGTTTCTTCTTAAATCTAATATCTGTGAGGCTATAAGTGATTTACTTTTGTGTGTTTTTGTCAGGCAGAAATTTACTGTATTTATACCCCCTGAGGGTGTAAGAGGTTAAAGGTTAACTTTACTAGGATATACAAGGACATGATCAAGCTAAATATGAAGAACATTTAGTGGGCTTAGATTGGGCACACTTTATATAAACGTATAATGGTGGAGCATATTCATTTTAGACGTGGGAAGCCCTGAGAGTGTTGTGTCGCCTTGCCCTTGAATAACTGCCTCGAGCATTCAGGTACTACATATCATAACACGGTAAAGTCAAAGCGCATCTTATACCCACTAAGTGCTGTTTTCAGGGCCTTCAAAAAAGTTTTTTTACTGAAGGTAAATGAACAAATTTCTACCAATGACCTTCAGATGCTGAACAAATCCTTTTGCTGTTTGCAGGTTTTGCAATGATCAATCTCTTGAGTTATTCTAACTAAATATTTCATTTTAAAATGTACAAATGTTTACCAGCGTGTATTCTGTTTCATAAAGCTGCAATTTATTGCTTTTTTAAGTGTTTGATGAGCAGTGAAGGCAGAAAGATTTATTAAAGAGCAATCTAATGATACTGCCACCTGTGGCCAAAACACAGAACTGCAGCACTCTTCAGCTCATTCTCATAGCTTTCACTCATACTTGACAAGTTTATTTGTTTTTACTTTTTTCCTCTTACATAGAGTTGCCATTCTATTTTCTAAGGACTTTTTTTTCCCAAAGAAAAATTGTACTTTTCCCAGCTTTTGTTGAAACACTTTTATAAATGTATCACTCCTACTTTTCATTCAGTCACTTTCTGCTTATCTGTCATCTCTGACACCTTTTTCATACCTCAGCTGTGATATAACTCTCCCAAAAAACATGTTTACTCGACTTCGGGTCGCTTTGCCTTGCTGCCAACATGCAGGTCTTCTTTTCTACGATTCTTCTCCTGACTGCGGGGCACTAATTGTCTGTGTTTTCCCTTCCTGTTGAGACCAGTAAGTCTTATTTATGCAGGAGGATTCTTGTTATGGATTTATCCATCCCAAAACATCCCGTTTTACTTGCTACAGCAAAAAGGGAAGGGAGGAAATGCTGGGCAGTTCTTATTTTTTTCCTTGCTCTTAACATGAGCTGAGATGAGGGAAGATCATAAATGGTTCCCTTTGTGCACACACTCACACCCATGCATACTTCTGCAGGAGTATTCCAACTCATGCTGTCCAATGAAAACTTTCATGCTGAGGCACAGCAACTGGTCAACAGGATATGAAACCATCCCCTCTGCTTTTTCTCCTCCTCTTCTTCATGTCTGCACTGACCTTTGGCCTATATTTGTTCTGAAGCTTAGTCTCTGCCATTTAGATTTGCATGTCTGATCTGTTTGTGGTTTATTTGCTTGAACGTTTGAGCCTGCAGCATTATATTATAAATCCTGACAGACAGCTCCACCCTATCTGATGAATATGCTACAGTCAGTGTATCTGTGTCTGAAACTCTTTCCATTTCTGTCCTGCAACTCATGATCAGTGTCCAGCTCATTTGCTTCTTGCCTTATAGCTGAGTCATTCCCATGTATTCTGTAAGGTGTCCAGTCGCCAGAGCCTCACCCCTTCCATTTCTCCTGATTGGTGTTAGTGGAAGGGAAGATGACCATCTGCTGCCCCAGTTGCCCAGTGACTGACTAACAGCCTTCCCATATGGCACAGTTCCACTGTCCATTGTCTGCTGAAGTCTGTCTGTGTGTGTGTGTGTTAAAGTTTGCCTTCCTCTGTTTCTATGTGTGCTTAGCTGCCTCTATACACTGCAAAAACAATCCAGAAATAAGTAAAAAAATTGCTTAAATTAAGGATATTTAGCCTTAATTTGAGCAGGTAAATAAGATGATTTGCCAATGGAATGAGTATTTTCACTCTTAAAATAAGATAGTTAGATAATATGCACTTGAAATAAGAAGAAAAATTTGTTTTTTCTTATTTTAAAAGGAAATTGTCTTGTTCCATTGGCAAAGTGTCTTACTTACCTTCTCAAATCAAGGAAAAACGCACTTATTTTAAGAAAAAATAACTTATTGAGATTTCTATTTTTTGCAGTGTACAGTTGATGCTCTTTGCATGCATTCGTTTTGTATGTCCCCTTCAAGGAGAGCCGAGTATTGTGTGATGCTTTCCTGTGGGAGTCCCGTGGAGAACGCACCCCGACCCAGCAGGACGCCTCTCTGCATGGTGTAAGCTGACTCGGCCCTACAGGCGGGTTAGTGAGGGGTCGGATTTATAGGCTGCAGGCCAGACCTTTTCTCTGCTGAATAAAGAGATTAGTTTTCCTCTCCAGACATGTGCCTATGATCGCACAAACAAGGACAATGATCAGATCCTTGACTTCACTGAAAGGGAAATGTGCTCTGCTTTTGAACATAAAGAGACACTGAACCAGCAGTTAAAGATCCAGATTATTCCTGATATATATCTAAGAGAAATTATGATATTGTATTTGCAGTTTATGATAAACAATGTATATGAGCACAATTTACGTTATATTACATTATAAGATAAGTCAGGCAACTGCCTCAGTGCGATAATAGTCCATATTTTAAACTTCCTTTAGCATTTCATAATAGCCATAAGGATGGCTAGCAATAGTTGCAAGGAATACCTAACCACCAGTATCCTTGTGTATTACCTGGAGAAAGTAAATCCTGATTCTAAACTCATTAGTTTGCGAAATTTCTCAATCCAGCTTGTTCTAAAATATATGTTAAATACTCAAATTACAAAACCTTAATTTTACATTTTCGTCCTTCCTGTTACCTCCTTAAAGTTGTGCTCTCTCTTGCAGGTTTAGAGAGCTAAAGACATGTCTAAACATGTAGAAAATAGTAAATCTTAAAAAAGCTTCACATCATTTCGCTTCTCCGACTAAAATTTATGCACCTCACAGATACTGAGAATGGCCTCTTTGAGCTACCTGGAAACTGTAACATTTTTCAAACCATGTAACACTTCACAGCTTGAAGAATAATAATATTTTTTTATGTCCTACCTCCATATTTTTACCTAAAGAGTCAGATTACAGTCACCAGCAGATTTCATGATGTATTTCTAATTTAGATCAGTAAAATATTGACCTTTTTTGGAGACCTTTACTTAAAACCCAGGTCAAATGTATTTGCCTCTTAAATCTAATCTCTTAAAGCTTCAAATATACAATTATAGAAAAAAAATGCTAGCCCAAATTCAATCAATTTGTTGTTCTACAGTGACTATTACCTGAAGAAAACAATTAGCAACAAAAAAGAAAACAAGGATCAGTTTAGTTGGATAACTAAGCCATGATGAATTAGCTGCAGAGTTCCAAGATCAACATCATAATATCTATATGTGAAATATCAAAATTACTAAGGAACATCTAGGATGTGAGTTGGTATGTAGAAGTTGGTGATGGACAACAAGGGATCATCAAACTTTCCTCTAAACATTATGTAAGATTACCTTTATTCTGTAAATCAATATAAATATTTTGTGACAAAGCAAAAAGATCATATTGTGATCGATGTTTTAACTGATGTTGATTTAACATGTACCGGTAATCACTGGAAACTAAAATCGATGTCCTAGTTTGTCCACGGAAACTTGGTCAATAAAGTTGGTACTGATTTTAAATCTAATGAGATAGGAGATTGCCAAGAGGGAAAAATAAAAGCTGCTGTGAGGAAAATGGGATTAAATTACAGTTGCCATTGCAATATACAGCACTAATATCATGATGCTTTCCTAAAGAATGTGCAGCTGTCTGTAAACGTCTCTGCAGCTGACCTCTCTGCTCTGTTATTTAGTCTTCCTGATGCTGGTTGATCTCTAATGTTCTCTAACAGACATCAGACAGAAATGTTTTTGTTGTGAAAACCATCTGTTTTGTTCTTTCCACTTCACATTTCCTCAATGATAAATGCTTTCACAGGGAAATACAGATGATAATCCAGATCATTTTAATTACTATCATGAACATTTGGATTCTTAAGGGATATAAAATAATAATCTAGAAGGAATAGTTAAATGCAATCTTGAAATGTTAAACTGTATATTAGTTAAACAATAGACAATTGTCGTTTCTTTCTTTCATAATCTTGACCTGAAATCCCATCGTAGCCAAGCTGGTTATAGAGCAACAGTTGGAGACTCAGCATGAAACAGAGAGAAAGACGGCCCCGACTGACTGCACCAGAATGTGCACACCCACTCACGGCCAGTATTGAAAGATCTGCGGTGGCCAACCACACATATTGTTCCCACCAAGAGCAATATTCAGTGGTGGATGTGATAATGAAACCCAGTCTGGTTTGGTACAGTCACCTCTCGTTATAATTTAAAGGTGAGACTACATTGAGTTTTACATCTGAAGATGCATATTTCTTCGGCTGGATTTCACCGTAGTGGCACAACAATAATATTTTTCTGTGGCTTTATTGTTTTATTTTGTCATGTCATTTCCCCTATTTGTTGTTTCACAGCCCGTGTCCCTCTTCTGCAGACAAACCGGTTATAAGGACTCATTATTCTTCTTCCTAGCTTTTGCAGGGCATTGAGGGCAAATCTTAAAAAGATGTGTTCATAAAGCCAAACGCTTCCACCCCGTCTTTTATGCCCCAAATTATTTTATTTTATTTTATTTTTGGGGGGGGGGGCGGGGGGGGGGGGGGGGGGGGGGGGCGGTTGTCCTGCTAAAAGAGCACCTGGGCTACAGTTCTTACTTTCAGTGGCTTTAGAGATCAGACCACATTCCAGACATTTGTTTGTGACTGACAAATGTCCAGAGAGCTCCTGGAGTTATGTAAAATGCTGGTGTCATTTAGAAATGTTGTTTTTCTACAAATATGAGTTTTATTACCTTTTAAACATTGAACTCAACCTTTTATTGCGTAACAACAAGCCTCAGGCTGAGGAAAGCAGGGGGATTACCACTGAGCCATGCTACTCAGGTTCTTTGGTTGGGTTTTTAAGGGTGAAACCTGATAGAAATCTGATTTGGCAAAGCTTTTATCCCTGTCAGAATTAAACAGTGGACCTACACCATGCTTTTGCAGCTGCACTGGAGATGCACAAATACTTGGTTTAAAACACGGAGTGCAGGTTAAGTTCCTTAAAAGCTTCCCGAGCTGTGGAGTTCATATGCATTAGTCCGTTTCCTGCAGTATTGGTTTGTGTGCACGCCTCTGCAGGTGAGTGGGCAAAGATAGGTAATCTAGTGCACAATGTCATCGATTTTTCCCACTGCACGGGAAGTAGCTGGTTATTGATTTTCAGGGACAATGATGTCACTCCAGACTGCTCTTCGCTGTTTACTTACCCATGATAAGGTACGAGGTGCTTTCTCTCTGCGCGCTCCTCAAATAATCCTCTCCCTCTGACCCTCGCTCCTCCTATCTCTTTTTCCACCTCCTTTTGGTTTTATTGAGAGTGTACTCTTTGACCCGACCGCCTGTTCTGTGTGACATAATCACAGATGAAAGAAATCACTGCATGTCAAATCCCTTGCAGAATGCATGTGAAGTATTTCATATGCTAATTCTGTTCTTTATTTTGAAGAGTCTGAGGATATTAAGTCAGTAAAACCAAAATTTGAGTGCCTTTTATCTTACTGTACCACCAAAGGATAAATTAAATCATATCCAACACCAATGGGAATAGTGCTTGACCTTTGCTTCGCTTGAAGTTTGCTCACCAGGCTAATGTAAGACCATTCAATGCACAACTGTACCTTTTTTTTATGCATCACATAAAAAATTGTACTGTGCACACTGCAAAAACAATCCAGAAATAAGTAAAAAATTGCTTAAATTAAGGATATTTAGCCTTAATTTGAGCAGGTAAATAAGATGATTTGCCAATGGAATGAGTATTTTCACTCTTAAAATAAGATAGTTAGATAATATGCACTTGAAATAAGAAGAAAAAATTGTTTTTTCTTATTTTAAAAGGAAATTGTCTTGTTCCATTGGCAAAGTGTCTTACTTACCTTCTCAAATCAAGGAAAAACGCACTTATTTTAAGAAAAAATAACTTATTGAGATTTCTATTTTTTGCAGTGCACTACAAAAGCTCAGTACCTCTTGATTGGGTGTGTTCTATGTAACTTCCAGAGATACTGAGCACAGATTCAGGTCCACTGGGGGAGAATGAAAGACGTTAGCTGGCGGTCAGCTCATTTCTCAGGTCCACAGACCTGTAACTGATTAACTACAGAGCAAATATGTTCAACACTACCTGTGGCATGAGATAAGGGACCACACACACAATCTAGTCACATTTAGGTGGAGGTCACAAGGTCCACGGAGAGTTTGTAAACGTTAAAAACGAACACAATCAAACCCAACAAATGCACCAATCATTTGGGTAAAAGCCAATAATCCAAAAACATGTTTCAAATGTTCATACTTTATATATTTTTGAGCTCCTAACGCTTTAAGATTTTTTCCATATGCACATTCCATACTTAGATTGCATTTTTTTCCCTTACATTTTGAATGAGTTTGACATTATTTATAGAGCGCTTTTCAGACAATCAGTGATTCAATCAACCATTCATTACAGCTATGAAACAGATGGGGCCTTTACAAACTGAAACATGAAGTACATTTGAAAAATAACATCAACAGGCACCAGTTAATAATATAATAATAAAAATTAACAATTTTAATACATATTAGGTGAATTAAATAAAATGTGTAATTGTTATAATTTTGGAAAACAGATTTGAGTAATATAAGATCACTAGAGTCCTATACCTGATTTATCTAAAATAATACTAGATAGTATGTAAAAATATAAACAACATTAAAGTAAATGAGATCTAGTTGTAAATGCAATAGAAGAAAGCAAAGAGAGAATTGCTTAAATAAAAAAAGGAATAGAAAATATAATTAAATAATTTTGTACAATAAGACAAAAGCTTATATTTACACATACTTACTCAAACCTGAAAGGTGTAAGCTGGCTGGCTTCAGCTGACCTGATTTTAATTGATGGGCCATTAACAGGCTTCTGCAGAACTTGATGACTTGCTAAGTTTTTTGTCAGGTTTTTAATCATTTAAAATATGAGTGCTCAAGCAATAAAACATCCACTGGTTTGTAAGAAGAAGAAGAAACAACAGAAAAAAGCGACTGCACTGCAAAAAATATAAATCTCAATAAGTTATTTTTTCTTAAAATAAGTGTGTTTTTCCTTGATTTGAGGAGATAAGTAAGACACTTTGCCAATGGAACAAGACAATTTCCTTTTAAAATAAGAAAAAAATATTTTATCGTCTTATTTCAAGTAAATATTATCTAACTATCTTATTTTAAGAGTGAAAATACTCATTCCATTGGCAAATCATCTTATTTACCTGCTCAAATTAAGGCTAAATATACTTAATTTAAGCCATTTTTTACTTATTTCTGGATTGTTTTTGCAGTGTGAGATGCAAGATGGACACTTATTACTCAGCTGCCATTTAAGTTAAATCTCATCTAAATGTATACATTTATCTGACTCCACTTTATTATAACGATGCACCTGCGATGCCAACACTGAGTAACCTAATAAACAGACAGAGTTAGTTTATAAATCTGGCCCTTTATAAATCTTTGATTGGATCCATTCCTCTCTTTAGTTGACGCAAGCAGTAATAACATGAGGCACACATACAGTCACGGAAAAGAACATTAGACACCTTGTTTTCTTCAATTTCTCAAATGCAACATCACAAAAAACAAAACAGAGCTTGTCTAATATGTTTTCCATAACTGTTCAAATAAAAATGAGTGATTAAACTTAATGTTCCAGCCTCCAAATGTCACAATCATTTTGAAGATATTAAACATGTCCTAGGAGACCATGACTGGCTTATTTAGTTTTTCCTAAGTGTACGTCTTTATGTCAGCCCTTAAGTTGTTTAAAACACTGGGTGTGATATTTTCAGACACTATGTAAGAATATATATATACTGAATTTATTATGGGATCAAATTTCAGTTCATTATTTGGGCTTCTGTTGTTCATATTTGACATTTTCAAAAAAAGTGTCTATCTAAGCATTTTCTCCATTATTGCATTAGACGCTTCAAACTCCATGATCTCATGTCATGGGATTGGGTGTTTGAGGAACCCACTGGATATGGTTTAGAAAGTGTGTCTATGTATGTGTGGATGTGCAGTACGTCTGTGTATGTTATTCCCTTCCCCCATGTTTGCACTCTCTAAATCTGCTGGCTCCTGTGTGTATATTTAGTGCAGCCCTGTTTAAAGTTAAACTTGTGGCCCAAGAAAGTAGGCCATCGGAAAGGAGCAAAGGTGAGCCGCCAGAAAGTACCGATGGTGATTCAGCGGGCATAACTTTGTGGCCCATGTTGAATTAGAAACATAAGGAAAAATGGGAAAGAAATCATGTTTAGAATGAAAAAAGATGGATTTGAGGCTTTTACTATAAAATGCATTGCAAATCTGCAATCTGTGGAAGGAAAAGATTTGTTGATGTACGGTTTTATGGTTGCTCTCTATGTTCTTTGCTGGGTTTTTATTATCCAGTGATCACAGTCCAACATGCAAGAATAATTATGTTACAGTTTTCCCCCCTTAAATGCCTCCAGACTCATATTTCCATTTAAACCACCTACTTTCTCCTACCACACAAACAGAGTTTCTTCACTCATCTGCACTTTTCAAAAAGCGAATAAGGCCGTTGACTTTCTGGCCACCTAGAATACATCCTAAGAATTTAATCTCATCAGTCTTGTCTAAGGTATTGGTGTGGGGGTCTTTTAAAAAAGTGTTTTGGTTAATTACCTGAACTGCAGCAGGCATTAGAGTGGTCTTAGTTTGGAGAATTGGGACAAGCCTCAAACTAAGTGGGTTTCTTTCCACCGTTTAAACCGCCTCAACTTGAGCATTTATATAAGCCTATTTTTGTATTTGCTGGAAATAAACAGTGTTAAACATACCTAGGTTATGCAGATTTAATTTCAACCCGTATTGCAGAGTGATAGTTAATACATCTGCCTTTTTCAACACTTTATATTTACCAGACTACTTTGTAAAAATTATCTTCCTGATTTTTTCCCGATTGCCGTGACTGCTGTCTACCGCAGCAAAGATGCTGACTCATGATAAATAGTCCATAAAACACCACACTACTTAAAAACTCTAACTCTTTAGTTGTGTTGTGTTAATTTTGAATAAATTAAACAACATTTAAGGTCATTTTGCAGCACCTGCCGCATATCATTGCTCTTTCTCCTTTTAAAAAGACTTGGCTATATTACTTTAGATGGTATGATTGGTTTCTAAATTAGTCATGTGACCCAAAGTGCATGTTTACAGCAGTCTGAACTCCCCTAAAACACCAGAGCTAACTACGCTAAGAGTTGTTGACACATGACACTTATATAGTCAGAAATATTTGGTTCTCTGTTTTAGGATTTAATCTGAAGAGATAATTGTGGCCTTTTCTTTAAAAGGAACTCAATGACTTCTCAGTCTGATTACCCAAAAATGGTCTGCTCCCAGATTCAAAAAGACAGAAGTAGTGTCACTACCCGATCCGTCCCGGGAGCACGATCCATACCATCAGCTCATTTGTGCATGCCCAACCAGATATACATCCGGATTTCCATAAATTGTACTAAAATTACTTATTTATATCCTTAACTGACTAAAGAATGCTAATACACATCTTTAAAAAAGTTTTATGACTTTTTCTGAGACAATTTTGATGTTTTTTTAATTTTCTCAGTAATATGAACACAAAAGGAAAATATAAAACTTAAAAAGACTAGAATTATATTTCAATCCAATGCTGAAAAAGTTAGCTCCCTGAAGTAGCGTAGGGTCCCGTTTCCTGTACAGATCAAGCATTGACGAGTAATAAATCAGAACGGATTTTAAGGCATTTATTTTCTCAGGAAATACATTATCAACCTTTAATACATTATATTCTGGTACACTTTCTATTTTTAGGGAGGGAAAAATATAATTCAGGTCTACAAACCTGGTTGTATATCTGGTTGTGCATGCGCTGATGAGCTCACGGTGCGGATCGTGCTTCCAGGACAGATCGGCTAGTGACAGGGAGACTTTCTGAAGAGTGTTGTGTTGCCAGTTGCTTGTAGTAGGGCTAAACCTGGAAGTGCGCCTCTAGTGGCTAAAAGTGACACAACTCTTCTGTATGAAAATTCAGCATTTTTATTAAAGGTCATACAGATGCTGGCTTATTAAGGCATGATACCGTCTTGAATTCTCACAGTATGTAGAGTAAAAGGTTCAATGAGCTGAATTTGGCTAATTGAGTAGTCGGGCTGTCTGCTCAGGTGGCCTAACACTTTTTAGCTATTAACAATGTTACCTTAAAATCAGTATTGGATCAGGCTCCTTAAGTTATGTGAGCCCGATAAACGTATGTTTCTTAGGCCCCGTCCACACGAAGACGAACCCTGGCCTAAACGCACAAATTTTTCACCAAACCAGCCTCTCATCCACACGAAGCCGGCGTTTCGGGGGTCTGTAAACGATCTTTTTTTTATTCAGCCTTCAGAGTGGGAAGATTTCGAAACGCCGTTTTCGCGTTTCCATCTTTACGCCCTAACCGCATATTTTTTTTCACACGCATGCGTCATAGCGTCGCCTCTACACACGCATACGCGACACAGTATCACAACAACAATGGCGCCGTTGCTGCTAATGCTACTCACCCTGCTGTCGGGCTTACAACAGAATCTTCTTCTTCTGGAATATCTCCAGGAAGAACAGAGCAATATCGACGACATAGTTCAGCACCTGAATTTGACTTAACCACGAAAATGGACCCGCAGGGCAACCATGTATAAATATTAGTGCTCACGCCCAACATTTCGTCGCTTATTTTTGCTTTGGCACCACAGCGCCACTAACAGGCCTGGCATACATTTTGCAGCGTTTTCATGCATTCGTGTGGACGCTCACATTTATTTTACGTCTCCGTCTTTACGGCAAACGTTTTGGAAAATATCAGCGTTTCGTGTTCGTTTTGACTTCGTGTGGACGGGGCCTTAAAGGGTGAGAGAGAAGTGGAGGGCTCTCTGAACGGGGGAGGGGCCATGTTGAATCGTTATTTACTCACAATAGCTGGTGAATCATTTCCTTACTGTCTTTACCAGCTCTACCTTGAACTCTACCAGCAAATTTAAACATTGATCTACTTTTGTTGCTGGAAAGGTACAAAATAAGGTCAATATGTGAAATTTGATCTTTTTGAATGTCTTTAAGAGAACTTCAGTTGCACCATTACCCATGATGTGGATTCTGTTCTGGTTTTATATTGAATTAACTTTAAAAATGTAGTCAGATTTAGCTGTTGATATAATTTGACATGTTTTTATATTTAAAAAGAAGATTATATAACACATTTAACCATGAGTTAAGAATGACGAGCATTATGAGTTATCATCTTATAATTTTTTAATCAATGGGACATTAATGGTAGGTGGTGGTGAATTCACTCCCTAACAAAGTTCTGTCTAATGTTTTCTTCCACCATTCAGTACTGGAGTTCATTACCTATTAATGGAGTAATATGACTCGGCTATATTGGTTCTGATGGTTGCAATTAGCTCAGATCATTTCCTCGTCCCTTTAAAATACACCAGTATCACATCACCTTGTCCACTATGCAATCAAAACAATAGAACGAGGCCATGTTGTTGTTCAGAAGAAGAGACAAGCCTTCCTCTTCTGCAAAGTAAAACAAAGCATAACAGAAAAAAGAAGCAACAAGGAAACGACAGAACTGTGTTAGACTCAGCAGCTCGACAGGTTTTTTTTTTTAAGCCTGCCCTCATCTTTGACTTCTTGTTTGCTGTAATCTTCTTGTTTGAACATGTTTTATGTCATTTTCAGGCCATGAATCAACACCTCTGTGCTTTTCTTATCGTGACAGGTGGGGGGGTTGAGCCGCTCTGGGCTTACCGTGTCTCTTTAAATGACAAAGCGATGACCAGAGCAACTATCTGGCTTTGCTCCAAAAAAGATGAGTCAATTTTTTTTTGCTAAGTCAGCTATAAGGCGAGGTCTTGTCAGGGGAAGAAAAGAAAACAGCTGTGCTTACAAGGAGGCACAAAGCAACAACAGACCACAGCCAGTCCTTTTTATGAGTTCCTCAGAGGTGATATGGGCTCATCTTTGTTGGTGTTCCTGAGTTTCATGACTACGCAGAAGATGACACAAATGTGGAGAAAACTGTTTGTGGTGCAACAAAGTGAGGAGCTTTGTGCTTATTTTGGTAGATGTGACATATCGGAGCTAAAGATAGTATGGGAGGGTTTGGTATTTTCTGTTTTTCTGTGGGCTCTTTTCCTTCGGACCTCGCCGTATTGTGACAGCTGCCCTCTCCCTGTTAGAATAACATCCCCGGGAACTTGTTCTTCCATATGAACACGTAGCGATTGCAGAGCCATCGACTCTCCCCTCACTGTTCGCCCACACTACCTAAAGGCTCTTAGGAGCTTTTTACCTCTTTGCTGTTAATATACTTTTTATCTATCATGTACTCCCTACAGTTCCTCTGCATTGGTGTGCACTCGTCCAGGAGCTGCTGATTTGTGGGACGGGGGGTGGAACTGTCCTCTCCAGAAAATGTATGCTCTGCTTAGCCGCTCCGCTCTGATACCTTGCCAAAATACACACGGATCAGATATTAGGAGGGGGGAAAAAAGAAAAAAAAAACAGGAAAAAGGAACAGGATTTTTTTCCTAGAAGCATCTCTAATTCTCACATAAATCGGGCCTTAATCTTTACACAAAGTGAAAACAGGTTTTAAAACTTCTCTCCAGTTCTGTGTCTTAGTTTCTGCTCAATGAGTGGGCTGGTAGGGGTTAACCTTTCACTTTGCTCCGTTAAACTCCACTCAAATGTGGAGACTCAAATCTAGAGCAGTGTTTTTAGAGTGCCTCACAGGGAAACCCTCTTCATAGTAAAAACCCTGCAGAGCTCTGCTATCTTACCCTATTGATTGTTCCTTTAATTATTTTGGAGGTTATAAACAAATCTGTTTACATGGAAAAAGTTCTCTTGTTGTTTTTCTCAGACCAGGCTTGCTGTTTTGAGCCCCTAGGCTAATCTGAAACATGTGGTTTGGTGTTTGCTGGGACGTTAGGAGACCTTTGTTTGCCTCTTTGTGACACTATATATCCAACTGACAAATTATGACTTTGCAAACACATGAGCAAACCTAACACACTATGAAACCCAATGCACTCCTCTGCTCTGTGAACTTCATACCTCGGCATAACTTTTTTTTCTTCCTTTTTTTTTTTTAAGAAAGGCAGAATGACAGAGCAGAGAAGATTGGTTCCTGAAACTGTTGTTCTTCGCTGTAATTGGTGGAAGCCTGTTGCTATGCTTATGTCAGTGTTTGAGCGTTTTCTGCTTCCTCTCTTCTGCGCACCGATAGGTCGGGTTTAAACTGGTCTGTGGACCTGTGCCACTTGTTGAACATCCCCACAGTTTCTGTGGTTCTCTGGCGTCTAACTGCATGAGAAAACACAGCAGCCGCAGCGCTGAGAAACATGTGCAAAGAGTTTACATCTGGCCTGGCTTCCTCTCCTGTTTTTTTTTTTTTTAAGTCTGATTAAGTTTTATCAGCCTTTTTAGTGTGTTAAGTCTTTTGCGCAGTCGTAAAGGACAAAAAAAAGGGGGGGGGAAATGAGAAAGAAGCTCCCAAAGTTTGTAACATGTCAAAAAAAAAGAAACGACTCACTTCATGAAACTCTTGTCACGTGTTTCATGTTTAGTCACATTCTCGATCATAACTACTTTAACATTGGAAATATATTCCACAACACTTTATTTCACCGAAACTTGTTTTTCAAAACATCACTTAGTTATTTTCACCCTTCTCTAAACCTGTGGTTTTATGTGTGTTGTAAATTAACATGAAGGACTAGAAGCTGTTAAACTACTTGTGTTTGCAGCAGAGTCAACTTTAACCATATACATATCAAAGTATGTCTAACCAGACTCCTTTTACATGATCAATGTTTATTAGTTTTCTTCTTATGTCGTTATCCCAAAATCACCTCAGAGTTCAAACCCTGATTTTTGTCTCAGTTTCATTTCATTTGATTTTCTTGGTTTGAGGTTTGTACCTTAATTATAACCAAGTCTTTTCCTATAAGTAAAATATTATTTTGGACTTTGAACATGTTTATGTTCAGCACATTCTGCTCTTGCGTTGATGCATATGTTTTGTTTTCATGTTTTTCGACCAGTTTTATTTACTAACTTTTATTTAAAGTCGCAAAAAATAAAATTTGCCTACTTATTATTATTTATTTTTTTTTGTTGCCTTTTCAAATAGAATACAGCTTCTTGGTTTGGTCCTTGGTAGTTATTGTCAGGCATGTGCTGCTTCATGGTAAAAAGACAGGAGATAATAAAACGGGCTCAAAACTTCACTTACTAATGTCATTGCTATATAATCATATCCTTTAACTATTGTAGTAGGAGTGATGGCTGTGTAAAGGGAAATTACAATCGACCCTCCACCACCTGTTTCTGTGCACTGCTAGTAAGCTGGCTAAAAGGAAATCTAAAAGCCAAGGCTTGGATTAAAAGGGGCAACAGTCACAGATTAAAGTCAATAGTTGGCAAACTGATAGCCTGAAGCTAGGCCTGAACTTAACTGGTAGCCTGACTAATCAACATTGTTTCTTGTTAAATAAAATCCATTAAGGATGTCAGAGATGGGAAGTAACGAAGTACAAATACTTCGTTACTGTACTCAAGTAGATTTTTCTGATATTTTTACTTTACTTTACTACTTATTTTTTTTTGGCGACTTTTTACTTCTACTCCTTACATTTTTACACAAATATCTGTACTTTCTACCCCTTACATTTTAAAAAATTGGCTCGTTACTTTAGTTTTGAATCATTTCAATGGAGTTACCGTTATTATTTTTCACGTCATCAATACCAAATTCAATCTAATTGGATGGGAATCTACGTTGCATTTGACGCACCACTACAAGATGAATCGACAGATTCGACGGTATTCATTCGCGGCAAATCATTGCAGCTTGGTGGCGGTGGCGTTAGCATAGTAGCATGGACGTTGAGATGATTGAAAATAAACACAACGGAGATCTAGTCCTATTGGCAGACATCCATTTAAAATGTAGGCAATGGCATGAAAAAATATGTTTCTACTTTTACTTTTATACTTTAAATAAATTTACAAGCCTGTACTTTGTTACTTTTACTTGAGTAAAGAAGTTTAATCAGTACTTCCACTTTTACCAGAGTATTTTTTAACACAAGTATCTGTACTTTTACTCAAGTACGGAAAGTGAGTACTTTTGCCATCTCTGAAGGATGTCTATATATACTTAATATATATATATCAACCCAGTCTCATGGGAAAATGTACCCCCACTACGTTGGTCCACACTGCAAAACGTAGTGGAGGTACATTAATTGCCATTTTTTTGTGGTACTGTTACGTTTCTTCTACCTATACGCTTTCTATTGTTTTACGTCCTAGTCACGTGACTTTTAAGATTCCAGCTGGGAGAAGAAAAAAATATATATAGATGGCCGACATTCGCTCATTTTTTGTGGAAAGATTAATAACTTGAGTTTGTTTTTGCATTAAAATGAGTTTTGATTACATTTCTAGTGAGAAATGTATAGTTTGTTGCCAGAATATTTACTCAGGGAATGTACATATTCACTTGCTTGTTCGTTTCTTGCAAAGATTTTTCAAGATAATGTGAAACTGTAACATTTTGGTATAAACATGGCTGAGATTTCTCTAACTTTTAGTGGGAAAATCAATAATTTCAATCAGTTTCTGCATTTAAATGGGTTTTGATCACATTTATAGCGAGAAGTGTAGGGTTTATTTACATAATATTTACTTAGTGAACATACATAATCACCCGCTTGCTAGTTTTTGCTACGGTTTTTCGGATCTCGTCAGGATTATGTGAAATTGCAACGTTTTGGCTGCTACCCATCGCCTAGCATTTAGCTGCCGCCCCGATTCAACATTGAATCCTTTGTGATTTAACTCCATCTGACGGATCAAACCCTCGCCACTGCGTGCGTTGCGTCTGAGGTTGATTTTCAGATCAATGCATTACGTCGTGGCATACGGGAGAAACTAATTAAACTAGTTAAAAAAAGGATCATGGGTTAAGATCGGATGTGTTTTATTTGGAAATCTACCGGATCCTTTGTGCATTTCACTTCCTGTTTGGTGCGATCTCATTGATGGGTTTTGACCAGATTTTGACCAAAGAGGAACTAAAAAAATAATAAAAAACAATTTAAATACACAACCAGCATATCTGGAATCAATGACAGAGAGCGACTGGGACCAAAAGTTTATTAATTTCTCCCCACTGATTTCCATTCAAAATGTTTTCGATCCCACCGGGCTCTAGGGAAGGGGCGTGCATACCGCCACCTACTGTTCATGAGTGTGTAGCAACATTGTTTTACATCTATTAAATTCTATTTTTTAATTTTGTATTCTGAAGATAAATAAATAATGCTTTCCTTAATCTATAAATATCTTTTATATTTCCTTTATTTCCCAATAATCCTTTAAGACTCCATTCTTGGCCTGTCCTCTTTTCAATTTCTTCCTTTCAGGTTCATATGTTTTGCAGTTCATCAATACATGTTCTACATTTTCTATCTCTCCACATCCTTCACATTTATCATTATTTTTCCTCCCTATTAAGTATAAATTGTCATTTAAATAAGTATGACCTACTCTTAATCTGATCATTATTATTTCTTCCCTTCGGATTCTCTCATTAATATTTCTATTTAATACTGACTTTTGTACTTTATATAACCTTCTTCCTTTTTATCTTCATTCCACCTTTTTTTTTGCCATTTTTCAATTTCCTTCCTCTTAATAAATGATTTTCCTTTCCCTAAAGGAATTGTAATTGTTATTGCCTCCTCTAATTGCTAATTTGTCTACTACTACCCGTAGTGGGGGTACATTTTCCCACTTTGACCTTTTAAGGTTAGCATATTGACCAAAAGCTGACACCAAAAATAAAGCAATCGATTATTTACAACAATATGCTACATTTAATGAAGACTAATACAGATTTTACTCTCTTATAAGAATTAGTTTTAGGTTTTATAGGGGAGAGTTTGCATCGGCAGTCATCTGGGAATCTTTTATGTATTTACTGGTAAAGAACAACCTCTCAACCCATTTAATGTAAATGTTGCGTCGAACCAGAAAGTTATTTGAAGAGCATAGATGCATAAATATATGCATAGCTTTAACAAGGGCCTCATGAAGGTCTGTTCTGTTATTCTCTTTTGGAGAATATAGACATTGTGGGCATTCATTTCCCTAATAGGCTGGTGAAGATTCTTAGACATCCAGGTCATAATCATTCCAAAAAAAAAAAAAACAAAAAAAAAACTTTGGACTTTGTTTTTCAAGTTTGAAGACTTCCCATTCAGGACGTTTTTCAATTCAAAATTACAGTAGCCCAACAAATCCTTGTTTTGGCTAGGAAAATATGCAAATTGAACCTGATGCCTGATCCCAATAGCTTGACTCTGAACCGAATTTGATCCCTATTACTTTTTGGCCACATGCACATTATTGTGCTGCCTGGTCAACCCTAAGAAAATGTTCTGGAACTGCCACTGAACTGACACCCAATGCATGGAGGGTAACCCAAAAAGGGCCATTGTTAGAGAAACTGGGTGCCTACAAAGTGCTGTTTTCAAGCTAATTAATGGAAAGTTAGCTGGAATGAAAAGTAGACAAATAACAATTACAATTCCTTTAGGGAAAGGGGAAGGAAAATCATTTATTAAGAGGAAAGAAATTGAAAAATGGCAAAAAAAAGGTGGAATGAAGATAAAAAGGAAGAAGGTTATATAAAGTACAAAAGTCAGTATTAAATAGAAATATTAATGAGAGAAACCAAAGGGAAGAAATAATAATGATCAGATTAAGAGTAGGTCATACTTATTTAAATGACAATTTATACTTAATAGGGAGGAAAAATAATGATAAATGTGAAGGATGTGGAGAGATAGAAAATGTAGAACATGTATTGATGAACTGCAAAACATATGAACCTGAAAGGAAGAAATTGAAAAGAGGACAGGCCAAGAATGGAGTCTTATAGGATTATTGGGAAATAATGGAAATATAAAAGATATTTATAGATTAAGGAAAGCATTATTTATTTATCTTCAGAATACAAAATAAAAAAATAGAATTTAATAGATGTAAAACAATGTTGCTACACACTCATGAACAGTAGGTGGCGGTATGCACGCCCCTTCCCTAGAGACCGGTGGGATCGAAAACATTTTGAATGGAAATCAGTGGGGAGAAATTAATAAACTTTTGGTCCCAGTCGCTCTCTGTCATTGATTCCAGATATGCTGGTTGTGTATTTAAATTGTTTTTTGTTTTTTTTTTAGTTCCTCTTTGGTCAAAATCTGGTCAAAACCCATCAATGAGATCGCACCAAACAGGAAGTGAAATGCACAAAGGATCCGGTAGATTTCCAAATAAAACACATCCGATCTTAACCCATGATCCTTTTTTTAACTAGTTTAATTAGTTTCTCCCGTATGCCACGACGTAATGCATTGATCTGAAAATCCACCTCAGACGCAACGCACGCAGTGGCGAAGGTTTGATCCGTCAGATGGAGTTAAATCACAAAGAATTCAATGTTGAATCGGGGCGGCAGCTAAATGCTAGGCGATAGGTAGCAGCCAAAACGTTGCAATTTCACATAATCCTGACGAGATCCGAAAAACGTAGCAAAAACTAGCAAGCGGGTGATTATGTATGTTCACTAAGTAAATATTATGTAAATAAACCCTACACTTCTCGCTATAAATGTGATCAAAACCCATTTAAATGCAGAAACTGATTGAAATTATTGATTCTCCCACTAAAAGTTAGATTAATCTCAGCCATGCTTATACCAAAATGTTACAGTTTCACATTATCTTGAAAAATCTTTGCAAGAAACGAACAAGCAAGTGAATATGTACATTCCCTGAGTAAATATTCTGGCAACAAACTATACATTTCTCACTAGAAATGTAATCAAAACTCATTTTAATGCAAAAACAAACTCAAGTTATTAATCTTTCCACACAAAAAATGAGCGAATGTCGGCCATATATTTATTTTTTTTCTTCTCCCAGCTGGAATCTTGAAAGTCACGTGACTAGGACGTAAAACAATAGAAAGCGTATAGGTAGAAGAAACGTAACAGTACCACAAAAAAATGGCCATTAATGTACCTCCACTACGTTTTGCAGTGTGGACCAACGTAGTGGGGGTACATTTTCCCATGAGACTGGGTTGTATATATATATATATATTTTTTTTTATAGTTTTAAGGGGCTGCTCAGTGGAGCAGTGGGTAGCACTGCTGCCTTGCAGCAAGAAGGTTGCTGCAAGGTCTTTCTGCATGGACTTTGTATGTTCTCCCTGTGCATGCGTGGGTTCTCTCCGGGTACTCCGGCTTCCTCCCAAAGTCCAAAAACATGATAGTTAGGTTGATTGGCTTCTCTAAATTCTCCCTAGGTGTGAGTGTGTGCGTGAATGGTTGTTTGTCCTGTTTCTCTTGGTGTTGTCCTGCGATGGACTGGCGCCCTGTCCAGGGTGTAGCCCACCTCTCGCCCGTAGACAGCTGGAGATAAGCACCAGCACCCCTCGCGACCCCAGCTGGGATGGAAAAATGTATATATTTTATATTGGTAACTGTCTGCATGAAGATTTCTCTTCTGGGGTATAGAAATGAATCAAAGTAAATACTGAAGCATCGTAAATGAACTACTATAAACGTATTATTTGATTTTAGAAACAGACCAAAAACTAGATTGTTTTATTTCTGGGGTAAATAACTTCTCATCTTTTTGAAATAATTTAAAAAAAAAGATTTTTTTTTCACACCTGAATATTTTTTCCCTGCTGTTCCAGGATTAGGAGTGTATTCTAATTGTAAATAAATCATGCGGAAATGTTTTCATTGTCTATGCCCTTGCTCTGCCGGAGGCACCTGAACCAAATCTGGGATGATTCCTGTTGTTTCCAATGGCCTCTCAGCTTATTCTAAGTAATTGTGCTTGTTTTCAGCCATTCACTATCTCAGTGATTCCGATCGTACTCCTAACAGCAAAAAGAAAATTCTCAGCATCTCTTGTCCTGATCGATTTCACTCAGTGATTCGATATTTTCTCCACTGGTTCTCTTCTAAGAATAGTTGATTGACAGCTCGGGCTCACTGCAGGTGACAACAGACAGTATGAGTGAGACTCCTAACGATTTATGTCTTCAGATTCCCCTGAGACATCCGCACTGTGGTTTTATATGTCACATTGTGTTCTGAACAATCTTCAAAAGGCTCTCGAGAATACGCGTAGCAGACTGTGACAGCAGCAAGGCATGTTTTCTTTAATCATGTCGATGCTGGAAAATGAAATGCAGGAAATAATCTTATCTTAAGACACCTGAGGAATCTAGAGGTGGGTGTGCAGACTATACTCCTTCAAATGTCAGTGTTTTAACATCATTTTATGCAACCAGTCATATTTCCTTTAACTTATTTTATATGTAATATGAGCAACAGTTTCCATGCTCTAATGTTTTTTTTTTCTCCAAATTGGTTCAAACTTAAGATGTGAGTATATATAGTGTCCACATGATTTGTTATTAAAGCAAAGAGACCAATAAAGGTGGTGAACTAATGTGTTTTTATTGCTCTCCCTCAATTAAAATGACAATTTTTTTTATGTAACAACTACACATTTTGGACTAAAATGTTTTGCCATATTCTTTGCAGGACAGCTCAAGCTGATTGGATGGAAAGGTCTTTCAATTATCATTTTTTTTCTCTGAAAAGATTCTCAATTGGACTTTCAGACTGGACTTTAACTTGGCCATTCTAGCATTCTAGAGCTAATATCCTGCTGGAAGGTGAACCTCTACCCTGTCCAAACTGATTTCAGCCTTTTAACAGCTTCTTTCTGGGGTTGTCCTGTGTGTAAGTCCTGCTGTCACCATGTTTTCCTGTTGGGTTGGTGCGTTCAGGGTCACTCGCATTACAAGCTTTGCATATCAGTTCAGTTGGATGGTCTTTTTCTTGTGGGTTTAGAGTTGTGCAGTAGACTTAAATTCAGATGATGAATTGAAAAGTGCTCAAAAAGGTTTTTAAATCTCTACAATTTTTACCTTGACAGGTGGGTTCTTTGGTTTTCACTGCATCTTAGTCACTCCAAACAGAAACAATGTTAGCTGTATTCCAGTGCCCTCACACTTCAGGTTTTGATTTGTAAAGAAATTCTGAAAATTATATAAAGATAATGAAGTTTAATAATTTTTAAAGAAATAAATCCAACTTTTAGTGGATAGAGATACTTTTGCAAGGCTCTGTGCTTGTTATTACACATCTAACGTGCAGCCACTAACTGCCTCGTCAGTGCGTGCGCTCTGACAATAATGTTTGGTCGTGTCTGCGAGGCTGGACCCCTGAGCCTAAGCTCTTTTATGTGAAAAGGTTTGGTGAGTCGTCAGCCCTAATGCTGACCAGCCTCTTGTGCCGCTTTGCTGAGCCATGGGGCTCCCAGCAGGCTGGGGAGTGCTGACTCCAGTCCTGGGAACATGTTTACCACTGGCCTACTCCCCACCCTGTGGCATCATGAGAGGGGCTGGCAGGGGCTGGCTCCACACACACAATGAACCTGCTGAATATGGTGCTATACTGTTATCAGAGCAGGGGACTAGCAGGTGGTTGAGAAACAGGCTAGGCAGCCTCACAGGGTTGGACTTGCCTTCTATTAGCTTGCTCTTTAGCTAATTACCAAGTTGAAGTTGTTTATCACTCTCATTAGTAGGCAACTTATCTTGATGTTCAACTTAATAAAAAAATTGTAGTCAGATGCCCCCTGGCATTTAGTGATGTGGAGGTTCTATTTATTTTTGGCCTATAAATGCAGGCTTAGCATTTGCACCTAGTGCAATATCTATTAACTATAAACACATCTTATAGCATTCAAACATATAAAATCAAGAGGGCTGTGAACAAAAGAATAAAAAAAAAACAGGACAACAGTTAATTTTTCAAAATATTAATAGTATAGTAGAGGATTTTCACAAATTTTTGAGAAGATCCGCCCTCTCCACTTTTAAAAACACATGCACAACCCTGTACCCGCTCCCAAGAGGGAATGCCTATTAAACGCGTGCGAGAGCATTCACGAGCCCATTTCTCCTTGTGCACGCTCTGTTAAACATTTGCTGTTAGCATAGCTAAAACAAGCTTAATTTCAATCTGCAATTTTTCCACTATGTCAGACTCACCAGCGGTAAGTGAAAATGGGGGAAGATCACGTAGGACGGCCTTACGTAAACAAATCATTGGAATGCTTATTTTGATGATCCACTCGGAAAAAAAATATCCTCCACTATACCTTTAAGGGAACCAAAAAGTCATTTTCAGCTCCTGGAAATCTCAATTGTAGCAGATGAAGCCCAAATCTCAATAGGACTTAAGCTGGAAATGCGACAACTTAATTTTCCATCATCATTAAGTTAAAACTGTAAAATTTTAAACTGGTCTAAAGGACATATAATTTACAGCTTCTGTACCAGCAGATATTTATTTATCATAAATTGATTTAGTATTATGTTTTTATTTGGGGGGGTCAGCTCTACAGGACTTCTGTCTAGAACCACCCATCACACTGCATGATAAATGTCCCGTTTAATGACATGCAACTGTCTTCAAAGTAAAATCTGTTTTACTCAAACAGCCATATTTTGTTATTTTACAGGTAAACATACTCGGTGTTTGATCATTATCCTGTTGCAACTGAATGTAATGAAGTGATTTTTAGAGATTCTGCTGCAAGATTCATGTTTCTATAGGTCACTGCAGCAAAACAAAGCCATATCATCACTATACCACCTCTGTAAGACAGGTGCTGACAGGTTCTGTTTAAGGGACTTGGAGTCTTTTGGTCTGACAGTAATCAGTCTTGGGTAGATTTAAACTGAGTTTCCAAAAATAAAAAAAACTTTAATCAAAGTTTGAATGACTATTCAATAATAATGGATTATCTGTTTTTACATACGACAAGGTCAAACCCCTTTTAGAGGTAACTTAAGTAGGTCATTATATTCATCTAGTAAGAAAGAGGAAAACTGGGTTATTTGTAAGGTAGAAAAAGTAAGCTACCCATAAAACTTGTGGTTGAAGTGTTATCTTCCTGACATAATTCTGATGGATCGTTTACCTTATAACCTGTGCTTTATTTAAACTAGTTAAAAGCTGTTCCACTGAACATGTTATTGTCAGGGTTGGCATAAACAAAGTCATTGAGCTGCCTGTTTCTTATCTCTGCTTCCTCCTGGCTTTGAAAGGCCTCCTTTCAGTGTGGGCTGATTGGTGGAGGAATGGCATTTTCTGTGGTGCGATAGGCTGTGGTGCAAAACCACCAACCGAAAGGCTGTTATTGCTACAGAGGCTGCAGCCGTCCATTTAACCATGGCAGTGCTGATCTTTCTGGTTTGACCTTTACCCCCTTCTTTATTTATATTATTATCATTGCTGGTCACGAAAGAGGGCTGGGGGCTCAGCTTTCTTACATCCCTTCACTTTGCCTGCTCTTCCAGCACAAGCCAACAGGGGGACCTGCTGCTGCCTGCAAGAACTGGTGGTTGTTTTCATAGAGATTGCAAAGATGTATAAAGAGATATGATGCATTTTCTCCCTTAAAACTGCATTTAGACCATTACTCAGGTCTATTTTAGGAACTGTAGGGTTTTTATCCTTTCAGATCAGTATTGATTTAAATGATTTGGATGGAAAAATCCTTTAGGAATCTGCGTGAATTGATTGAAGGTTTTATTTAGCACACAGAACGCAAGAAAAACACTAAATTCAATCATGATCGATAAGAACAGAGAACAAAAGAAGCAGAGAGAGAGAAATGATGATGTTTTCTTAGAGGGGGATTGACTCCCCCTCCGTCCTACCAGCTCACGTCGAGGACGCAATCTTTCTTCTCGCGTAGCCCCTCCCACTTGGGCTATAGCGCGCCTATTGGCTGCCTAAATCTGTTTTCGCGTTCCGATTGGTTGGTGGCGCTGTCACTCACCCGAGCCCCAACATATTTATCGAATGTATGAGCTGAAGAGGACGGTATTCTGCTAAAGGGGCAGCAACAGCTGACTCCTTGCCTGCCTGGCCACTTTCCCCCAGCAGTGCCCCAAGGAACAAAGACAGGAGGAAAAAAGAGCCATTTAAACTTTACAGTTATCTTAAATTACCTGCTCCGCGGAAAGAAGCAGAGGGGAAAACGGAGGAAACGAAATGAGGCACGCCATCGCACCATCGGAGAACGCGGAGAATAATTCAATCGCAGTGACAGACTTGTTTAAGATATGCACCCATTGTGAACGGCTCTCCAAAAAGGTAACACGAAAAACATTAAAAAAGGGCGAAAGTCTTGCATTATTTGCATGTTTATCCCTGGAATGCGAGATTAAGAACGGTGACAGTAGAATTATTTGGAAGTAAATCCGTGCTTGTAGCAGACAGGCTGCAGTGCAGTCTTTTGTCCAGGCTTGTTTACGAGAGTAAAGACTTTGTCATAACTGGACAAGGAAACCTCTGGGTTTATCTGTTTGTTGCAAATGTTAAAAAGGAAACATGCAGACGATGCAGTTTAAAGTGTTTTAAACACACTGTCACCTGCGGATGATGCCATTTTTCTCGGACTTTCCAATGAGCGCTGTGGGGACATGTCTAGGCAAGCAGCGGAAAGTTACTGGACAAAGCAAGTCAGTGTGAGGGTTTCTCTATGAACAGGGGGGTATTTAATTATTTTTGTTTATTTCAAGACTTCAAGGTTGTTGAATTGAATGCATATGTCATGCAGAAATAAACAGGATTTAATCAGATATTTTCAATGTTGCAGCAACAAGGGGGGGAGGGGGTAGTTGGATGATTTAACTGCAGCATTTACTTTTCCTTCCTTTAGCATTTTTTCCCCCCTCATCTAATATATTCCTAAACCTTATTTTATTCTTTTCCAGGATTTAGGCGTAAGGATCCCAAGACCCATAGGAAGTGGACCAAGCAGATTTATCCCTGAAAAAGAGGTACGGTCA
Source organism: Cyprinodon tularosa (assembly GCF_016077235.1). NCBI lineage: Eukaryota > Metazoa > Chordata > Actinopteri > Cyprinodontiformes > Cyprinodontidae > Cyprinodon > Cyprinodon tularosa. The sequence continues at coordinate 441,769 of NW_024038559.1, read as the reverse complement.
GATCTCTCCCTTCATTCAAGACTTTGAAATCTGTTGCAAACAAATAACATAAAATCAAAATTTTGATTGGTGTTTAGATTCTTCAAGTCAGTAAAGTGGACGCCAGGACGCAGGCAATTTTTGAGGATGCATTCGCAGCCCTTCATCGGCTGGACAACATTTCCCTCGTGATGAGCTTCCACCCACAGTACCTGGAGAGCTTCCTCCGGACGCAGCACTACCTGCTGCAGATGGACGGACCCCTGCCTTTGCACCACAGACACTACATCGGCATCATGGTATGTCTTAGACCCCGCCTCTGTAAACTCTTTAAGTACTTTTTTTTTTTTTTTCTTCCTATCAATCTGATTATGCAATTTCTCCTGATTGTGCAGGCGGCTGCTCGCCACCAGTGTTCCTACCTGGTCAACCTGCATGTGAACGACTTCCTTCAGGTCGGGGGGAATCCCAAGTGGCTGAACGGCCTGAACGAAGCTCCGCAGAAGCTGCAGCAGCTCGGGGAGATCAACAAAATCCTGGCCCATCGTCCTTGGCTTTTAACCAAGGAGCATATCGAGGTGAGCAGACTGAGATCCCTGGTTGTAGACGTGCAACTAAGACCTGAAGTTGTGGTTTATTTCAGCAGCCTTTCATGATTTTTATTTTATTTTTATTTTTTTTCAATTTCAGCGCCTCCTTAAGGCTGAGGAGCACAGCTGGTCCCTGGCAGAGCTCATCCACGCTGTAGTCCTGCTCACCCACTATCACTCCCTCTCCTCTTTCACCTTCGGCTGTGGTATCATGCCAGAGATCAACTGTGACAGCGGACACACGTTCAGACCCCCCTCCCTTAGCCAGTACTGCATGTGCGACATAGCCAATGGAAACGGTCACGGCAATCATCATGACGACTTGCTGGGCAATCAGGTGAATAGCCGCATATATAGAGGAAAGTCTGCAGAATCGAACCGACCCTGAATAATCGCTGACCGCTGCTTTCTTCTCGCAGGAGATGTGTGGTGAGGTGGAAGAGCTGATGGAGAGAATGAAGCAGCTGCAGGAGTGCCGTGACGATGAAGAGGCCAGCCAGGAGGAGATGGCCACCCGCTTTGAGAGGGAGAAGACCGAAAGCATGTTGGTGGTGACGTCAGAGGACGAGGAGTCTGCCCCCTCCAGGGACATATCTCGGCACTTTGAAGACACCAGCTATGGCTACCAGGACTTCTCCAGGAGGGGGGAGCAGGTTCCCACGTTCAGAGCGCAGGTAAACCTCAGAGGCAGATTTGCGGAGCAGCGTGAGAACGTGGTTTGGACGTCGGTTACAGAGGCGTGGTTTCTGTTTTCTGCAGGACTACAGCTGGGAGGACCACGGTTTCTCTCTGGTCAACAGATTGTATCCCGATGTGGGACAGATGCTGGACGAGAAGTTTCAGATGGCCTACAATCTCACATACAACACCATGGCGACACATAAGGATGTGGACACCAGTATGCTGCGCAGGGCCATCTGGAACTACATCCACTGCATGTTCGGCATCAGGTTTGTCACCAGATGTGATCCGATTTTATTTTGGCTCTAAAATCTGTCAGACTTTCTGTGTTCACTCCTGACTGCTCTCGTCCATGTCCCTCAGGTATGACGATTATGATTACGGGGAGATAAATCAGCTTTTGGACCGTAGCTTTAAGATCTATATCAAGACAATGGTGTGCAGCCCTGAGAAGACCACCAAACGAATGTATGAGAGTTTCTGGAGGCAGTTTCAGCACTCCGAAAAGGTACGGGTCTAAGTTTCCTGTTTTGACTTCTTTATATGTGGTTAACTGCTGCAGTGCGTTAACATCACTCTCTTCTTCTCTCCCACTTTCCCTCCCCCCTGCAGGTCCATGTCAATTTGCTGCTGATGGAAGCACGGATGCAAGCAGAACTTTTATACGCTCTGAGAGCGATCACTCGCTATATGACATGAAGTGCTTTTGGCGTTTTTACTGTTCTTTAACTGTCGTTGTTGCTCTTTCTGGAACACTTAAAAGAAAAAAAAAATACATGGGGCGAGGGAGTTGTTAAGCAAAAAGAGCTGTCAGTTTTTAAAACGCCTGTTGGTAGGACATTGCAGAGATGATTGGAACAAAGGGAAGATTTTCTACTGCAGCAAAGTCATCTCAAACTACAAGTGGATCCACATTATCAGAGGTTTCCTGCAGTGCCAAAATTAACCAACAGAGGACAGCCTTGAGCAAACTGAAGCCCTGCTGAGGGGGTTGAGGCTCAGAGCATTGACACTGGAGACATCCAGGACTACCGTACATTTCAGTATTCCAGCATTGCCTCGGTTCTCTTTTGATAGGAATGAGCATCCCGGGGAAATTTCCCAGAAAGAAAGCTGTGCAGCCACATCCAGTCTGCACTTTTGATTCTGTCGTCACTGTTTTAGTTTCTTTAACATTTTTTTTTTTTTTTTCACTTTTGTATGATGAGTAGAGGATGTTTTCAATGTAACCCCAGATGGATGCGTTAACTCTAGTGTTTTTGTTTGTTTCAGTGTTTTCTACGTGTGCCTGAACTATATCCAGCACAGTGTGCATATGTGCTGATGCTGCTGCTCCCAGCTGTATTTTAGTGGGATCATATTGATGCCCAGAATCACCCCTCACCCAGTTCCCTTAATCCCTTTATAAAAGCCCCTGTCTATTAAAAATCCATTGCATTACCCCCCACCCTACCCTTTTACCCCTTAACCACGTCCCCAGTCTCAAACGTCAAAGTAAGCTAATCCGAGGAGTGTGAAAACCCTACATGTGGGTGGGAAAGCTCAAAAGAAACACTGTCTGAGCCCTTTTGAGTTTGACTGTACAGGTGTGAATGAGTTCTGTTCTTCTGATAACTGAGGTGAGAGTGTTTGTGTGCATTTCTCAAGAATTGGAGAAACTGAAATGTATGTCTTTGAATTTCATTTAGGAAAAAAAAAAGCGAGGCACTTTGAAGGAAAGCCTTCTTGCTTCTGCTGTAGCTCTCTTATTGGGAGAAAACTGTTCTTTTAATGTCTTTTTTTTTTTCTTGTATTGGGGGAAAAAAAATGTTAATGTAATGGAAAGTTGGAAAACCAAGTTCTCCAGGAGGGGGTTTGCTTCCGTCATATCTCGTCTTCCGCTTATCCCACCTGGCTGGTTGACCAAACTCTTTCAAAGCTTTTGATTGTGAATTTTACCAGTAAAATACCTCTTCTGTTTTTTTTGTTTTGTTTTAAACGTTAAAAAAGTGCTCTTTCGTGAGCAGAGCTGTATTCCCGCTGCTCGGGAATCCAGCGCTCACACAGGGGGCTGCCTGCGGTCGATAGCTTTCGGACGCAAAAAAAGTTGTAGCTGTGCTTCTTTCCCTGTGAGAGAAGTCTAACCAGTGCAAAAGCAGCATTTTTTTTAAATCAGAGGTTTGAAGCCTCTGCTTATTTCTTTTGTTTACTAAAATTCAGTAAAGTACTGCATTCTTTTTAAGTTGGACTGAGGAAATCAGGCGAACGATAATGTGAGGAGGAGCAGAGCTGCAATGATAAAAGAATGGTACATTTGAACGTGGTTTCAGAGGAAGTCGAAGTTTTGTTTTTCTTTCAAGCTCCTGACTGATGTCAGTTACTGACACATTTTATATAAAAATATGGAAAAAGTAAAAAAATAAACTATTATACTGAGTTTTTGTGTACTGTCTGCAGTTTTGTCAAACTTGAATCATGAAAAATTCTGGGAGATCCAAATACAACACAGTTTGGGAAAAGAGCACAATCATGACTATGACTTAATATTTGAACAGAAACTGGAAATGTTAACTCATCGTATGACAAGATGATTTAAAAATGTGGATTTTTAAGACTTGCATATAATGTTCTACATACACAAAGCTGATCATCACCAGTAAGCTGAGCTTAGGGGACTAGCCCAGCTTATTTGCATCGAGACATTTCAGGGACTTTTAAGTCTTTATTTTACTGTCCATGCTTCAAAGCTGCAGAGGATGAGTTAATGGTCCCTTTTTCCTGTGTTGAGGTCAAAGTCTTGTTTTGCTCCTGACCATGTTAACTCACCACAAAGGGTTTGTTGTTCAATGCATATTCACCATCAGGAATTAGGAGTCATCTCTTGGTCCAACATTTTACGGCTCCCATCAAGTTTTTATGGATTAGGTTATTTTTCTGAACAACATCGCTATCAACCAATTTGTTGTACTAGAGGGGGATGGTCTGATTCTTTTAGGTTTTTTTTTTCTAAGCATGGGCTTGTCTTGTGCTTATTACAGGTCACTATTGTGCTGAAAGTGAGGGAAACTATCATAACTTTAAGTGACATTTCTCTTATATTTTTTAAGTAACGTGACTTATGAAATGCTGGCTGTTCAGTGCAGCTTGTGCACATTTGCCTTGCCCCTTATCTGTGTAACAATAAATGCTTTAACAAAGCAAATGACTAAAGACTCGTTCCTTGTTTTTAGTGTTTAAGTCAAAACCACACCAACCAAGACCAAGGGGTACAGAGACGAGGCCTTTAGAGACCAAGACCATATAAAGTCTTGGTCTCGACTAAAACACTACTTGTTTTCTACACTACTTCTCCATACACAAGTTCTTAATGTCCAACTGTTACAATCTTTATTCCAGGGGATAAATCTTTTTGAAGTCTACATTATCATTTGAGTATCTACCACACAGAATGAAATCAAGTCTACATGGATAAAAGCTTGAAAAGTTCATCTAAGGTCCAGAGTAACTGACACAAGTCAGTTAGTTTAAATACTGTATAGAATAAATAATTTCATTGGAGTTAAACAGAGTAGATACAATATTTACAGTAATTCACACCTTTAAAGAATATAAAATATATACACACGTTTATCAGACTTCATTTTATGTTCTGTCCACTCATTAATTATTAACCACCACACGTTTCATGTTCCCAACCTGAAGTTCCTGTAAAAATGTTTGTGACCTCATCCTCTGTGAAAAACAGCAGCTTTCAGTCATTCTGAACACTGACGTCAGTGAATAGAATGACTGAGGATGACTGCAGGAGCTCTCTGTACTCAGCATGTTGGATGAAAACAAACCAGACGTTTCTAGGCAATCAAAACTGATCGTGTCAAGCCCTCATTTCCTCAGGAATCGAATACCTTTATCAATTTTTGAGCAACTGGTAAAAACTCTGACTCCCAGCACACTCTGTGGAAATCCGGCTCATCTTCATTCTGTCTCCACTTCAAAGCCTCCTCTTCATCTAATGAAAAAAACAAAAGTGAATAAAGAGATCTTAGGCATTTAAAACTTTTTATGTGACAGAAAAGCATTGTGTAAAATAAATTAAATTAAAAAAAGGTAACAAGGTTCAATGTGCATCAAGCCATTGGATTCAGTTCCTTTGATTCTGATACTTGATCAATTGGAAAAACGCAAATAGACCCATGGTGACAATGGAGGAGCTGCAGAGGTCTAATGCAATAGAGTTATTGATAAGATGGATGGAGGTAAATAAAGGGTAAACTAAAAAGAAGAGGCTGAAAAGACTGAGGCGAAGGTTGGAGTTACAGCAGGAAACTATAAACACTAAAAAGGTGGAAGACAGATTCTAGAAAAGATTTAAAGCTTTTTTGTTTGTAAAAAAAAAAAGAAATGAAAAATCCTTTATTATTAGCTTACATTTATCCAATACTTTGTGTCAACATTATTACATTAAATCCAGTTTAAACAATGTAAGTTTGTGTAGAATGAAATGGTTAGAATGGTGTAATTAATTCAGCGAGTCACAGTATAACATTGATATATTTATAATAAATGTGTCATTTTCCCATCAGGTGACAGATTGACGTGTGAATGTGTTCTGTTCCAGTTTGCATCCCTCCCCTGGTTATGTAAGGGCAAGTCATAAAACCGACCTGAGTACGCGATGAGGATCTCCAGCAGCGTCTCTCTCTCCTCTGTCTGAAGCAGCTTGTCGGCGGCGTGACCAATCAGGTTCCACAGGGCCTGACAGGCCTGGCCTGCCAACTGCCAGTCAGCTGGCCCGAAATCCCTCAGACAGTCCACCAACCTGCTCACACACACAAACTCTTCATGTGACTCGAGGAAGGAGAACTCACATGACAATCAGGGTGGTGCACATTAAGTGCCCTTCACTGGACATTCATTTGGACAAAAACAGAGGCTGTGGGAGGTGGAAATAAAATCAGCTGTTCCAGTGGTGCTTAGTCGTCAGGCAAGAATAGTAAAAAAAAAAAAAGATTTTTTTCAGCTTCAGATGTCATCATTTAAACATACACAGATTAATCTAGAAACTAAACAAACAACTTTTGGAAAAAGCCAAGTTTTCTGTCCTATGCCTCCAGCTACAGATCTATTATTTATACACTTCTTTTTTATATATAGTCTCAGCTATAAAATACCATTTAATAGATGAAATATCTTTAGATAAACCTCAGCCCTGCTCTGTTTTGCTATTAAGATAAACTTTATGCTTTTCTCCAATCTTCCACTGATCCAATCTGCCATTCAGAGGAATCCTGTTAATATGTACATGTAAGACTGCTGAGTTTTAATGTTTGCTTTGCAGTAGGTACAGATGATTGTGCCTTCAAACCACAATTGCTTCTCTGAGTAAGCATGTTTTACAGAAGGCTATTTATCAAGTGCTTTTGTCCTTACTTTGCAGAAGCCCCCTCCAGCTCAAGACGAACCCTGTTGGGAGGGTCCAGAGCAAGGTTGGTCAGGACCCCGCAGGCGGAAAAACACATCTCGGCTCTCTTTGAGTCAAGCAGAGTCACCACAAACTTGTGCACTGAGGGAGAGGATGTGGACAAAAAGGGGGAGATAAGAAGCAGCTATCAGCAGAGTGAACAGGCATGTTTATGCTGTGACAGAGTTGGCCCTGAAGATAAAAAGCTTGGGTGTGATAAACAGATCCTCACACTGCCTTGTTTTAAAGAGTATTTTTTAAGGTAAATTACAGCTTAAAGATTCACATAGGCTGTATAACACCGTAATACTGCATATGTGAATCACAGTAAACCACTGTTTCTCCCTATTCTACACTGAATCCAACCAAATCCTTCCTGCTGTGCAGTAGTTAGGGTCACGGGACTGATGGCTGCTTCAAAACTTTGATTTCAATTTAATCCAAAATGTACTTATGCATTTAACTTTTTAACTCGTGTTGCTTCAACATTTCAAAAGTTGATGAAGTTTTTTTCCCATGGCTATTAAGGCTAAACACTGGAATTTAAGTTTGATCAGATCATGTGATGCGTCTATAAACGTAAGAGCCTCCCTCCAGACTGTCTGAGTTCACAAACTATAATCTGGTTTCTTACGCTGCTTTGCAGATTTGGCTTTCAAAGTGGGTTTTCTATCTTTTAAATCCTTGACAGTACAGGATTTATTTCACTGTAGATAATGAATATCTTACCAGCTCTTTGCTAAAAAGATGAAGAACTCATTTGGAAATTGTACACAAGAATGACTGAGACCTGTGGAGATCCGTGCTCCTCCTGAAATCCTGATAGATCCTTTTCTTTGTGATGCCAAATAATGAAGCAGTGTGCTTGAAGCACTGCTAAGTGTGTCTCCATTTCACCCAAATGTTTAAAGGGTAGTGGAGGATGTTCTTTTTTTCCAGATGGATCATCTAAATAAATGGTCCTACTAATTGTCAATCCTTCTGGTTGAAACGCTTGTCCCCATCACTTTGCTCCCCAAGGGGATGGGTAGCATGCAGAGGTAAATTTCTACAGTGTGATGTAGAAACTTCAACTATTAGTATTAATATTATTACTACCGGTGATGAGTCTGACATAGTGGAGAGATTGCAAATCTTCCTTTTGAAAGTAAGCTCACGTGAGCGCTGCAAACAGCAACTTTGTGTGCTGTTTGCATCACGTGCACGAGAAGAAATGGGCTTGTGCATGCTCCCTCTCAGGAGCGGGAACAGGGTTGTGCAAAGTGGAGAGGGCGGGTTTTTTCAAATATTTGCAAAAATCCTCCACTATACCTTTAAGATTTAAGCTATCAGTGGCCTAGAGAGTGGATAGTAGTTACATCTAACTCAATATAAAATAGTGAGAATAAATGTTGCATAATTATCTGACTTCAACCATGCCGTCTACTTTTACGTTTCCTGTAGATAGCAGCTACACACTACAACTTTACTGGCCTGTTTTCACAATAGTGAAGAAATTGACAAGAAAAGAAAATTATGCAAAAGTTTGTAAATTAATTTAAACTTCCTTATATTTAATACATTCAAGCCACTGCTGACAAATGTTAGTAAAAGAAAAAGAAATTCCCAGGGGAACTTCCTCGATGACCGACTTCTGTACATGTAAATGTGCAGACATGTTGGTCGAGGACTTTTCCATCAAGGTTGTTTATGATTGTTTTTGTGATAATGTCAGTAATAAATGCAAGTTGCTGTGAAGCAGCACACAGATGAGCAGGTCAGGATATGAAGCAGCAGGTTTACCAGCTCACTCTACTACAACACTAAAGGAAAACCAAGCTTAGTTTAGAACAAACCTAATTAGTTAAGTGTTGATTTATTCTTCTGTTGAACACATACCTTCATTTTGCATGACAAACTCCCTCACATCCTTATGTAGGGACAAGTTTCCATAAACACGAGTAGCTTCTAATATGGCGTCCATGCTTGAACTAAGCATCAATTTCAGCATCACTGTAACCCAAAGGAAATGTAGATTAGTCCCAGATAAATCTCTCTACCTCATCTAAATTCAGATTTTCTTTTAGTTTTACACTTTGCGATGATGAGATGCTTGTTTCTGATTTCAGAGGTTTCTTCTTGGTAAAAGGAGAGGTTGTTAATGGCAGCAGCAACATTCACCAGTAGCTCCTCGCTCTCCTCTACAGACCTCAGCTCTGTTACCCAAATGTCACAAAAAAAGAGAAAACAAGTTAAAGAATAAATAGAAACCACGTTTTGTATGACTCCTAGGGAAAACACATTCTCTCAATTATGTAAAAGAGGACAGACATGCAGATAATCTGAGATTAATCTCTAAATGCCAAGATGAATATCTGGGGTTGCTTCTTTCCTCCAATGAATTTTCCAATGTTAAGTTAATCAATAGATGACTCTGGCTAATATTTCATAAGGGAGACTGACAGAAGTTTAACCCGATGGAAACAGCGGCTCTTAATGGATCTCAAAGCTCTTCAGAATAGAAATAGAACTAAAGCAAATATTGGTGCCTTTCATATTAGATTCAGCCTGATGCGGTGTGACAATACAAAGGTCAATGTGATGAAGCCCCATGAAGAACGCCACTGAGAGCAGGCTTTAAATGAAGTCTGTTCCTGATATAGCAGCACATGCCGTGTAATCGGTCGTAAATCGCAGATATTGCGGTCGAGCTGTCAGCCGGCGCCTGTGCCTCACAGAATTTTGTTTCTGGTTCTGACTGGAAATGGTGCTTTGTTTTGATGCCCCCCCCTCGAAACTGTGCAACAAATAGCAGCTCGGTGCAGCGTGAATTCAAAACAGGACATCAATCTGCCAAGTTTGCTTTTTCATCTTTTACTGAAAGTTTTCATTCCCGTCTTTGGTGCTCGTATCTGTCCTATCGGTTTTCATGCTCAATAAATCACGTCTTTTTTTCAGGTTTCACTAACAGAATATACTTACTGTACATGACATGTTGCTCGTTGTTTTTTCACATTTTTTTTTTAACTCTTTTAGTTCCAATTGTTTATGTTTCTCCTCCAACTGTCTCAGAGTTAAGTGTAGGAGGCGAACAGCACACAACAGTTTCACACCCTCCTACATATCAGCTCAACCTGTCCTAAACCAACAAACCACATGGAAGAAATTCATGCAAGTAAACCAAGTCAGCTCTGAGAAGTGACAGTACATCCTGCTCCTGCAGCAAAGCACTTTGCTCTGTCAGAATTACAAAAACAGGTAGACCAAAGGAGGATGTGTGATCTATCGAGCAGAAAGCACAGAGATGGTGAGAACTGACAAAATGAGGAATGGGTTTCCCAGCACTGGGGAAGTGGTTGACTACCTTGCACACGTAAAACTCCACTAAACAGTTAACTTTAAACTAATCAGAACTAATTTTCTTAAACCAATTCCTGTTTAGATATAGGCCGCTGTACAGGGCAGCAATAGTAAAGGGATGTACAGATCTAAAATCACCTATATTTTATTTACTTTTAATGCATGTGCATTCAGAGGGAAGTTTAAGCCCCTTGCTTGATACCGAGTCAAACATGATTGGTTTCTATGCTTTTTTTGAAAGACTATATTTTATTCCAAGCAAAAATTTTGGTGAATTTGATAGGTTGTGGGACTGCAGACAGAGGGCTTAAAAAAGTCTCTTCATGCTTGTTATTTATTTATTTCAGTAATTCAAGTTTTTTTTTTCTCTTCTTACCTAATGTCTCCATCAGAAGCTGAATGCATGCTGCGTTAGTAGCCAGTGATGGACCAACTGTTGGGTGGTTGCTCATGTTTGCCAGCACCCTAACCAGCTTCACCAGCACATCGTCGATCAGAGCATCAGCAGCAGGTTCTCTAGGGGAAGGCGCCTCTTTCTGGAAGGCTGTGCCTAATGATACATTTCTCCTCTGGTAATTGTTATAAAGTTGGAGAAGAGTGGGCATGCAGTTGTTGCACTGAAAGAGCTGCTGCCGATGCTCGTCGCTTCTGGCTGTCAGGTTCCCGAGGGTGAAGAGAAGACGTACAACGAGGTCCTGTGGAGACATAAGGAAGTGTCTGTAATTACCTGTTTAAACTGATAGGATTTACTGAAAATTAAAAACATGACTTAGGATCGTTTTTGTTCAGATTATTCTCAGAGATCAAAGTTACTTTCTCAAAGTCAAGCACCTAAAGAAGTGGTTCTATTATTCAAAAGGTAAAAAGCATTTATGATGCTGTAACAAGACAAATCACAGAAAAATAAATGTTTTATTCATCCTTATTGCTGCTTTCCTCCAATCAAATTTTAGGCCCCCTTTACTCATAGCTCAACTCAAGCACCCCAGTTCTATTCTTCTTATGTTCTTCTGGGTTTTTAGAGAAAAAAAAACCCAAAACACTATGTACGCTCTCCTTATAGAGCAAAGAACGCATGAGAAACACAGAGGGGGCTTGTGGACTCACCTGCTTTTGGTAATGTTTGCTCAGCAGATCTAAAATTAGAGAGTAGCAGTTGGGGGTCCGGGCCAAAGCGAGACAGCACTCGGAGTAAGAGGAGAGTTTACTGAGGGAGAGAGGGGACATTAAATACCACTGACCAATCAACCCACTGAGCACACTGCTAGGGAGACTAACTGATCAAACAAATAAAGAGAGAGGCAGACTTCTTCCACATTTTAACGGCCTGGGAAAGAAACCCTAACCTGAACCTTTTCTCCTTTCTTAGATATCAAATCAGCTGCTGCATTGAGTGGTAGCAGTTAAGGTCAACTAGTGTTCAACTTAGCCTCAGCATAAATAAAAATCTACTATGTGAGGCTTTGGTGGTTTGTAAATGAACGGTGGTGAACAAACAGCATTATAGAGTAACACAGTCAAAAGGTCAGAGATAAGCTAAGGTTGCATCAGGGTTAAGTTATAAACAAATAAGCCAATCTTTAAACCTTTGATAGAGCTATATTCAATTTGATATTCATATATTAGGACAAAACCATTAATGGAAATACACAGGCTGAGAAAGGTAGACCGATACGTAGTAAAGCAGCAAAGGAGCTTAAAAAACTGTGTCGGGAGCATCAGAGATCCACAATTTGGATAGGAGGTTTTGTTTACAGCACAACTGTTAGTCGTGAACTTCAAACATCCACGTCTATAGAAGTTGGCCCCAAAAAAGGCAGATGTTATACTGTTTGCAGTTCACCACAAGTCATGTAGGAGACACAAAAAACCTCTGCATGCTGTGTGTGCTGAAACTTTACACCACACCTAACCCTGAACGCTGCAACTCAATGATGAAACATGATGGTAGAGGCATCATGCTGTGAGGACGCTTTCTTCCCTCAGGGACACATACGCTCGTTAGAGAAGATTAGAAGATGGATGGAGCTCAATACAAGGCAGTAAGAGCTTTAGACATGAAACTTTGATGAGTGCAGACAAAGGCAAACAGAAACTGTTTCTGTTTCTGTGTAACCACTTCAGATCAAGGCAGTTTTATAACCGCCCTTGGGTCTTTTGACAGTTCTGATTCTCGTTGAGAGACAATACCTCATTTAGCAAGAAGAAGTGATGTAGAAAAAAAAATGGTAAAGATCAATTTTTATTACAATTATGAATCATAGAATAAAGACAATGTACCTGAAAATTCTGGAAATGTTAGTGCAGATATCTTTGTCCTCGCAGTAACGATGCAACACCAAGCACAGGTCTGGAATAACGTAGAGGGAAACAAACAGTGTGCGGGAATCAGGATGATCTGCAAGGTTCCTCAGGGTGGCTGTCAGCTGTCGCGGTTAGAGAGAGAGAGAGAAGGGATTAAAAAAATAAAGGAGGATGAGATGTTTGGAAAAAGAAGAACAGCTGCCAGCCTGTAGCCTTCAGGGTTTTGCACACAGAAAAAAAAGTTTAGTAAGGAAATAAATCATTCTATCACAAGAAGGAAACTGTAATTCCTAACATATGGCCATACTTAAAGCTGAGGAACGTTGCAGTGTGCCCTTTAACAGGGTAATGAGCTGTGCTAGATATCAAATGACAGACTGGTTCAAGATGTTTGGGCCAGCTTATGTGGTTTCAAGCAATCATGTTCAACAAAGAGGAGCACATAGTGCTTTGGACCGGCCTGGTTTACAGAAAGTAACAGGCTTGAAGAGCAGCAATGTGGCAGACATAAACAACAACATTTTCACCTAATAGTTGGAAAATCCCCCTTAGCTTAAAAGCTAACAAACAAACAAAGAAAGAAAAACCCTGGAAAAAAAATCATGCAACATTTGATTCCTCTTTAGTAACACGCAACAGCTTTTTGGTTTTCACTCAGGCAAACATTTAAAGAGAAACATGAAAAACAAAAAGATGTTTAACGTTACAAAAATCATTAGCCTACGCTGGAGAAGTGGTCAGGTTTGAGACAAACCTGTACGAGGATGTGTCCTGCTACAGTCATGTGGCCGTCTTCCACCATACAGAGCTTCTGGATGAGTTCCTGTGCAACACCAATGCAGTTCTTGGCCAGTAGGAGCCTGAGGATCGCAGCATTTCCAGAGAGGAACTTTAAAGTACCAACACAGTAGAGTAGGGCTTCACCAGAAACAGACACATCTTCATTCTTCAGCACCAACAGCAATGAATCTAGAAACAAAAAAATCATGCAGCTCAGTCTTATTAGTGTTATTAAACACAATGATACTCCAAAAAGAAAATTATAACACATGATGGAGTATATTTTAGGACCTAAAGCCATAGAACGATAAACCATGAAAATCTGACCAATGATGGAGTTTTTCTCAAAGAGGCTGTCGTTGCTTTCACTGCGGCTGATCTGGAAGATGAGCTTGCAGATGTTCAGCAGGTTGTTTCCACTCACACTGAGCTGGAAACACAAGAAGATAACAAAGCAAAACACTTCAGTTATTTCACATCAAGATGCCTCCTGCTTCTTTGTAATAGAGATTTACGGCAGACATGCTGACAACCATCCACCCACGCCTCTGCAAACTTCTACATCACTCACTGCAAGGCAGAGCTCTGCGATATGCAGGTTGAGCTGGGCAGAGTGGAGATCAACAAGGCGGAACAGAGTTCGCAGGATCCCAGACCTCTGCTTACAGCGTCGGCTGAGCATGTCCGCGTCAGCCAAGGTGCATTGCAGACGGTCACACAGGACACACATGCGGTCCACTGAGCCCTCCAAGCTGCCTAGGCATGGCAAAAACACAGCAAAGTAATCATGTCAGGTATAGGTCTATATAAAGTGACAGAACTGACAGAAACACAAAAAAGGAAACAACAAAAAAAACATCTGTTGTGTGTGTTGGCAAAAATGTCTCTGTGTAAGCTGTGTGACTTTACAAGGAGTAAATAAATCTGACAAATGCTAAAGGAATTGTGTTCAGTAGTTTGTTCAGCTGAATACCAAACCTATTGTGCTGCTAGGCACGTTTCTAAAGGTTTCGCACAACTGAAAATGTAAATATTGTTGGAGCTTTCTTTGTTAAATAGCTAAAGATCAAGATCGCCTCTGACAGCTATTCAGATGTTGCCTGAACTTGAGTTAGGTCTGGACTTTAACTAGGCCGTTCTAACACACCTCTAACTTTTTCAAAAAATATTACAACCACAGAGTTCATTTTGTTATTCAGATTATAAGTGCTAGATCATGCGTATGTAATCAGCCCACCTGAGTGATCAATACTCTGGAAAACCGCCTTTCTCTGCAACTATAGCTGCACATCTTTTAGGGTATCTGTTTTTATTGTAACTATTCAGTGAGTTCTGAAGGCAACTGGTTGCTCTGGATTTTTTTTCCAGGCTAGTAAATCGATACAGAATGTACTAAATGCATGTCACATGGTTTAGTTTTCATAAATAAAAACATCACTTCTTTTAACAATAGGGCCAACATTTATATTGCTATATATTTCCTATTTGGGTTAATCATGCAATATAGTTTTAATATTCATAACAACCGGATCAAGGTTTCAGAAAGAGTGACAAATATAACAACAGCAGATGCCTGCAAAACTTATGATAATAAATAACATTTTAGAAATATTTGCTTTAAAAGACAAAACACATTAATCTACATAAAGCTTTCAATCATAGAATGTAATATTAATTGAAATATTTTTGCCATTACTGAACAAAATCATATTGCAAAATATATTGGTATTAAATGTTTATCCACCCCTACTTTCTTTCTAGTAAATGTATGCATTATAGCATGATAGTTTATGAAATGAAATACATTTTTTGTGGTTAGAACATGTGGAAAAAGGTTGAGGGATATGAATAGTTTTGCAAGGCACAGAGCTGAGGAGCTTTATTTATGTAGCTTGGTGTTTGTCAGCAGAAAATAAATTTGGCTTCCTCCTTTGGGGCAGCAGCTTTGAGTTTCGATGCTAAAATGCAGAAGAACAATACAGCAACAGGCAGCTGATGCAAAGGAAGAAAAAAGGGTGGCGTCTTTTCCTCCTGTTTTTGTGGGAAACCAAACATTTTCCTTGCATAAATAAGAGGCCATTTCTAAGACAGGCTGAACGCTGTCTCACACTCTACGCTTCAGTGCAATTTCTCACAGTCTCAAACGTGTTTAATGCATGAGCCAGCAGCCCTTTAGTACAATAAATATTTAATATTTATCTTTCAAATGAAATTTCCATTAAATTTGTAGAGGGCTGAAATATTTAGGGACACAGATTTCATTTCATGGCTGCCAGACCATCATTTCAGGCTAAAAGAACAGATTCTGTACAGACGCCAAACATAACACTATTCTGTTTGTCTTTCCTCAGAGGCTGAGATGGCTGTGCTTTTTCATCCTGTGAGTCTTTATGCATGACTATCTGCCAATGTTGAGAAATCAATTTCTCAGCCTGCTGGTTGAAAATGAAATGTAATAAGGAAAGATGAGGGAGGGAATATAAGTTAAACTCAAGTAAAAAGAGCAGAATCTCCACCATTGCTTATCAAATGTAAAATAAGAATTTTTCGATTTTGCAAAGAACAAAAACATATATTATTGTGGTGAGAAGAATCGGGAGTTATGTATGCAGTGTGTTTGCATTTACTTAGCAAACACAGTGTAGTTACCTGCAGCCACACTCTCCAGCTCTTGAAGAAGAGGAAGAATCACATTATTCCACACCAGTGACTCTGCATCCTCCTCATCAGTGCATGTGGTGATGTCTCCATGCCTCAGCTCTGAAACATGCAGAGACAATTGCAGTTTGCTAGTTAGCTCCTGCAAACATAGAGTTGGTGAGGGAGGTTCACAAGTTCATCATCTTAAAATAAAACAGCAGGAAGTTTGATGCCACAGCAAAAGGTCACCATCCACAGCTAAACTTCCTCTTATTTCTTTCTGCACCAACATGAAACAGGCTGCATCTGAGAACAAAAACCTGTGTGCATGTGTGTGTGTGTACAAGCAAATGTCTCTACTTTCTCAAACACCATGCATGTTCTTTTTTCCGAAATATTTGCATACCACCTTGCTTGGTGTGATACAGGAAGCAGTGGCTGCAGAAACCGACCTCTCTCTTTAAGCTATTGACAGATTTGTTTTAAAGATATGGTAAAAAAAAAGTGGGTTATTAATGATGACACCTGAGTCAAAGTTTAAAAAGATGAAGTTTTCACATTAACAGAGAACCAAGGCATGGTACAAACTGTGAAAATCGGCATCATTTCATGTAATTTATCCTACTGTATGTTTTTTTATTTGCATGAAAAGAACATTGGACATCATGGATAATTATGTTATGTAATAAAGGTTCAATTTGTTGCTTGATAAATATAGTAGCTTGTTGAAAAAATAAGAGAACAGTGAGGGCCATTAAATGGATCTGGACAAACCTGTTTTTTGTTCTGCTTTGCAGCCAGTGGGTCTGCCTCGCTCAGCCTCGGCATTTTTACTGCTGTAACAACAAAAAACACACAAAAAAAACACAAAGAGCCAAGTTACATAACATTTGGTAACTATTTTCACACAGTTCTTATATGTGGAGTAGCCTGAGATAATTATGCATAAGAGAGAAAGATGGAAATGAAACATTTTGAGGAATTAAAACTGATTTATATCACAAGACTCTTCTTCTAGATACCCAGGCCCGACTGTCAGAATATTTTCTCCTACCACTAGGTGTCCCTGTTGCAACAGAGGAGTAACTTGTGAGCAGGTGCTGAGAAGTCCGTTTTTTTCATGTGCATGTGAGCACACGTAAGATTATTTGCACGCAAGTAGATACATGTGGGCGTATGTCCTTCCGCTGCCTTTATTTATCTGGCTGTGTGACTGTGCAGTTGTTGTGCAGAACGTTCTGCAGTCCGCCAACCGACAGGAACTGAGATCTCAGCTCTGTGGCCAGTCTGGTTAAAGCTGTACATGCTTTGTCACTGCGAGCTGTCTCCACTGTCTTTGTCTCTGTGCAGCACCAGTAAAGTGCTGAAAACACAGGCAGGCAGCATGCTATACTGCATGTTGTGGTTTTCCTTCTGCATTTCAGATTGCACATGTTTCTAAAGGTTTTGAAAACTTGGCCTCAAATTACGAGGTCATTCTGAAACGCATGATGGTTGTTGTGTGTGTGTGTGGGGGGGGGGGGTAGTTATAATAAGTAAGTACGGATAAATAGAGAACACAAGTCAACAATGATGTTGATTTATGTTCCCTTCTTTGTCTTCACAGGGCTGCAGTCTGTGGACACAAACATGTATTTACATATGTTTATTTTTTGTAGGAGAAAAAGTTAAAGATTAAAGTGTTTTTACAGCTGAAACCAAATATTAATACATACCTCGTTCCTATTGCAATGTGACATAAATTGCTTGATAATATTTAAGAAAGCTTGTCTGCTTAGTTCTGAATTATTTCATTATATTTAATTGAAAAATGGAGGCAGACGTGTGGATGTATATAAAGTTAGTCATTTATAGTTCTTCCTTGTGTGATATGGAAAATATGAGGGAAATCAGGCGAAATTTGGGCTTTTATATATACACACGACAAACCCGTTAGTGTCGCTCGTTTGTTGAAGAAAAAAATCCACAAGTAACTTGAAAATGAAAAAAAGAAAGTCGAATACTGCTTTTAAACCACGCTTTAAAATAATGATTTTGAAAAATAAACTAATGAAACAAACCTGCACAAAAATGATGATGCCTCTAGAGAAGACTAAAAATCATGTGACCGAAGGAACATGTGAAATCAAGGTGTCTCCACTAATTACCATCATAGGTGTCTACAATCTTGCAATGAGTCAGAGGGGCCATATTTAAGACTACTGTTTACCACACTCAACGTGAGCTAGAGGAAGAGAAGGAAAGAGTTGGCTCAGGTGAAAAGAACAAAAATTATAGACAAGCATGTTAAAAGTGAAGGCATTAAGACCATCTATATGCAGCTTGATGTTCCTGTGACTAAAGTTGCACAGATTATTAAGAAATTTAAGATTCATAGACTGTAGCCAACCTTTTTGGATGTGGCCACGGGATGAAAATTACCGGTAAGAGACAGAAAATATAAATGGTAAAAGAAGAGCCCTGAAAAACTTATTTTAAAGAGATTAAAGGTTAACTTCATGCTCAAGGAACATCTGAGTCAGACCATCCGTCAGTATTTGAACCAAAGTCGACTTAATGGAAGACCACCAAGTAGGAAACACTTGTTGTAAAAAAAAAACCCAGACTGGAATTTGCCGAACTAGTTGACAAGCCACAAAACTTCATGGAGAATGTCCCATGGACAGATGAGACAAAAATTTTACTTTTTGGCAAGGCACATCAGCTTGACATTCAGAGAAGATAAAATGAAGCATATTTACAAAATAACTCTGTCCCTACTGTGATACATTAAGGAGACAATGTTCTGGGGCTGCTTTTCTTCATCTGGGGTAGGGTGTCTTAAATCTCAGTAGGGTACAATGACATCTCAAGATTATGAAGGGACTCTAAAGAGAAACGCGTAGACCAGTGTCAGAAAGCTTGGTCTCAGTCGCAGGTTATGGGTCTTGCAACAGCATAATGACCCAAAACACAAAGCTAAAAACACAAAAAAACAGCTGGGATGAAAACTGTGGACTATTGTAAAGTGGCTTTCTATGAGCCCTTACCTAAATCCTATTGATCATCTTTGTAAGGAGCTGGAACATGCCTTCTGGAAAAGGCGCCCTTATACCTGAGAAAAGTGGATCACTTTGCTCATGAGATGTGAGCAGAATGACCTGCAGAGCAGTGCAGAAGTCTCACCGACTGTTACAGGAATCATTCGATTGCATGATTGCCTCAAAAGATTGACCAAGATTAGGTAATGGCTAACATTACTTTTGTGTATATTGTGGCTTGTTTCATTAGTTTATTTTTTTCAAATCATTCTTTTGAAGCGTGGTTGAAAAGAAATGTCTGATTTTTATAAGTTTATCTTCATAGAATTTTTATTTATTATTAAGTTGTTCCGATTCAAGTGATTTCTGTGACCACTCTGGGCTTTTTTGAAATAAATGATGGGCAACGACAATGCTATCTTTCGATACAATATCCAGGTGTCTGAAAGTCACCGCAAATATTTTACACCAGTGGAACAGCACTGGAATGATGAGCTGTGATCTCATTCAGGAAGGTGACAGATTCAGTATGCCAGAGATGACCATATGAAAAGCCCGCCCTGAAACCGAGAAAATCTTTTTCAAGGTAAAAAAAAGTCCTGTACCAACATAAACTGAAGGGCTGCTCAGCAGGCAAAACACACCCACTTCAAAAGGGCCATGAAAAGCCAGAAAGCTGTTTGCAGCTGCATTAAGAGTCCTGCAGTCTGATAAAACTAAAATGAATGAATCTGAATATTATAAGCAATATCAGATTTGGATCAAAAAGAAAAAAACAACAAAAGAGGAGCTGCAAACTTAAAATAAAAACCATAGCAGAGATGAAGAACATGGGTGGAAGAATGATGCTTTCAGTGTATTGTAGTGGCCTTTACAATACCTGATCTTCATACCCAAATTAGTGGCCGACAGTGTAAAGGTGTGTGTGAGGAAGCAAGGCAGCCTACAAACCATACTATGTTACACTAGTTCTGTCAGGAGCAACCTGCCAAAATATCAGCAATTTTGGTCATCATAACTGACCAGAAAAAGAAAGTAGCCTTTGAACAGCTGGGGAAAAATTGTTGTCTTTTTATAGGAAAATGTTTGCTTTCAATCATATTAGATGACTAAAAGGGGATACGCAGCAGGGATAGTTGGCAGAATCATGCTACACTGAACATCAGGGGCGCTTTGGCTTCATGTGATAGGATTAAGGTCCTGATAATAAGGTCTCTTTGTGATTCTGCATTCTCTGAGACATGACCTCATCCCTGTCTTAGGTCTGCTCAGTGCAGTCACAATATCCAACACTGCCAGCCTTGCCCAGATGGGCACCCAAATCTAATAGAGAGCCATTTGGAGCTGTAGAGCTCTGGCTTACTGGAGGAAAGGGGAACCAAGGGGCTGTCTAATCTCTCTTATAAATATCTTATCCACGCCATCATATTAAATCTGTCAGGCTATTTCAATTTCTGTGAAGTAAGGTTGAAAAAAGACCAGGTGAAGCTAAAGCTAACCCACTTGAGGAGTTCTGGATGGAGCATTTTTACAAAAAAAAAAAAAAAGATCTTAAATTACTGTTTAAATATATATTTGTACAGTTTTGTTTTAAGAAATGCTCTGAGTGGGTTGTTCTCAATTTTAAAATCCTGTGTGATTTCATTAACAAATTAGTTTATTTTTTCCATATGTGATTAATCGTTCTCGACCTCTTCTACATTTAGGCCTCTCACACTTTTTTTTTTCTCTCCACGATGTTCATTTTATGAAAATGAAACCGATCCCAGTAGTGTGATCAGTGAACGATTCTTTAAAGTAGGCTCCCTCTTTGTCAGCAACAAGTTCCAGAAACATTTGTGTTTTAAAATAGCTTGAAAGTGGTTGTGAGGTTGGTGTATGAGCAGTGGGCAATGGACCAGATTTCCTGTAAAAATGTTTTATGGTCCAACTCCCCCACCTCCACTTTTAACAGGTCCAGCTGCCCCTAGCAAATCGATAAGTGGATGGATTGTAACAACAGCCCCCTGACATCATGTGTAGAGTTATATGCCCCTCAAGCTGACACACAGCTGATGAGGTCGACAAAAAAAGTAGAGCTTTTAGCCTCTCTGCGCTGGGAAAGTGTAAAAGCTGACAAATGAGGAGATCGACAGATGGAGGCAGATTAATTGGATTTGAAACTTGCCAAGAAGTTGGATATAACTGCGACCAAGATGTAGTGTACAGCGAAGTGTATGGTGGTTTAAAAGGAGCTTGATTGTATAAAGTTGTAGAATTTATGCTTTTAGTTATAGATTCACATACTGCTCTACAGTATCTTGGAAAAGTCTCCACACCCCACAAATGTTCTGATTTCATTTGTGTTTTGCCCCTTTAAATCCAATACCACTGAATAAAATCCAGCAAACCACTGACTTCAGTCATCAGCTAAGTCATAATTAGAGTCAACCAGTTCATAACTAAATCTCAGCATGAAATAAGATGATTAGTGAAGCTCTGGGAGGTTTTTAGTGATAACATTAATGAATAAACAGCAACGTTAAGACCTAAGAACACAAAAGAAAGTTCAGGGAGTACATTTTATAGAAATGTAAGGCATTTTTAGATCAAAGACAATATCCAAAGGGGTCTAGTTGGCTGTTTGCCACACACCATGGCTTGGACACAGTAGCTCTGATGAGATGGAAAAAATATTAAGGTTTTAGGCTTACATTTGTAATTCTAATTGTGGTGGAAAACTAAGACTGCCACATATCTGGAAGCGTTATATCTCCACGATGTAACATAGTGACAGACAACACCACGGTGGTGGGCCTCATCAGTGATGACGACGACCAGAGCTACAGAGAGGGGGTGGAGCAGCTGGTGGAATGGTGCAAATATAACAGTCTGATCCTGAATGTGGAGAAGACGAAGGAGATCATCTTGGACTTCAGAAAAGAACTGGCCTAACCACGCTCCACTGGTCATCAACAGCTCAGCTGTAGAGGTGGTCAACAGCACCAAATTCCTGGGGGGTGCACATCACAGACACCCTCACCTGGAATGTAAACACCACCTCACTGATCAAAAGAGCACAAAAGCCATGTACTTCTTGCAGAAGATGAGGAGAGCCCACCTGCCCCCACCCATCCTCCCCACCTTCTACAGAAGCACCATAGAGAGGGTTCTGACCAGCTGTCTCACTGTGTGGTGTGGAGGCTGCAGCGCCCCTGACTGGAAGAAGGTGAGAAGAGTAGTAAGAACAGCAGAGAAGATCATCAGGGCTCCTCTTCCCTCCATTAAAGATATTTCATCCCAGTGCTGCGTGTCCTGAGCCCGCAACATCATAAATGACCTCTTACACCCCCACCATAGACTGTTCTCCCTGCTGCCCTCTGAGAAGAGACTTCGAAGCATCTGATGCACGTCCAGCAGATTCCACAACAGTTTCTTCCCCTCTGCCATTCGACTGGTGAATGTTGTGTAAAATGGGTTATTTTATTTATTTAAAAAAAATTATGTTAGAACTGTATATAAATACAGTCATATGTTTTATATTACTATTTTTTAAGTATTTATTACTGTTTTCAAGGATGCACTTTAAAAATGAAATTGTCTAGAGCTTTTTTAACCCTAATTTTTTTTTTGTTTACACTCGTGTATACAAAATGACAAAATAAATCTCTCTAAGTCTAAGTCTAGTGGTGACACTATCATGCTTATGGTGATATATTGCTTGAGCACTGCAAGGGTCCGATTGTTAGATTTGATGGATGGATTGAGGAAAACGAAGAGCTGCAAAAGGCTTGAAACTGGATAGAACCTCATCTTCCAGAAGGCCAACTGAAGCAACAACAGTATTGTTCATATCAAAGAAGACTCATGGGCTGGTTTAGCTTAAATAAATATCATACTGGAATACATTCCTACTTTTTTTTAACATATGTTGGTAAGGATTTGAACTGCCTAATAGTCCAACAAATACACTAAATCCCTTCAGAAAAACTGGTGAACCTTTGTGGAAAAATTACAAAGAGGCAGAGCAACAAGGAATGGGTTAAGAGAGATCGAATAAAAGGCCAAAAATTGAAGACAATTCCATCTAGCAATGGCTACCTCTGCTACCTCACGTGCAAGTAAATCTTAAACTCGTTGTCGGGCTGTCATTAAGGTCAAGCAGAAAGAGTAGCAGAAGAGGGAGAGAGGGTGAAGGACACATAGTGCTGAAGGTTTTACCTTTTACAAAGTGTTTTGGGTGGGCTGGGTTTTACATGACCTCTGGGATCTGGACTGCAAAGTTGTTTAGCAGACAGCTGCTTTTTCTCTGGGCCTGGATTTGATTTCCCTTTGATTAAAGAAGAAAAGATGAAAAAAGTCATGTTGACCATATTTCTACTTCTTTCCTTAGTTAACAATGAAAGCATCAGTTTACACAGAATCACTTTATCCTCTTACATTCAAGTACAAGTATTCAAGCACAAATGTTAGATGGTAATCTCTTATGAAATTCACATAAAGTCAAAACAGCAGAATTTGTGAAAAGCAGGGGTTTTTCTTCCAAAAAATTATATTGGCTTACATAACAACAGTGATCAAATACCTTGACTCAATAAAATATTCTAATCTCTTCATTCTTTTCCCCTTCTTTTTCGCCATGCTACACCCACTAACTTCTGTTTAATAGTAGCTCATTAGTAAAAGATAAAAGGAGAAGGAAAGAAATATATAGAATTTCTATATTCAGCCCCTTTTTATTCCAGCGCCTTAAGTTCATTGCTACAATTTGGCTTTCAAAGTCTCATTATTAGTGAAAAGGTGGAAATGTGGCACCATGAAGGCTGCAGTTTTCAAACAATAAAATGGAAAGAGTACAGCACATCAACCTACCACATGTCCACCCACCCAAACCTTCAAGACAGGCGAGGAGAGCACATTCATCATGAGCTACCATAGAAAGATAAGAACTGTTAAAATGTTCCAGTTGAAGTCCCGTCCCAAATCTGATAGACAATCTTGAAAATTGATGTTAAACTTAGTATCCCTCCCATCTGACTGCCCATGAGCCACTTCAAAAAAAAAAATATGGGGAAAACATTCCCTCTCCAAATATACATTGAAACATTCCTAAAACATTGGAAAATCTACTCTCAGTTAAATTTTGCTCCACAAAGTGTTGTCTTAGTAGGCTGAATGAAAATCAAAACTCCATTTACAGGGTTTAATTTGACATATTTTGAAAACCCATGTGTCCTTTTACTTGACTTCATAATTAGTCAAAAGTTGCTTTGGTCAGTTCTAGTGTATTTTGTAGAACAATGGCTGGACCCAAACGTCACAGTAAAGCAAATAAAAATAGACTTCGGTTTTCATGAGCCTTTCATTTATTTGCAACAGAGCAGAAGGGGTAATGAAGACACTTTTACGTTTTGTAGCTATTTACTGTATCTTTTCTCAAATCAGTCAACACTATTTTTATTTTTTTACCTACCATCTGTGCTTGCTTCTGAAGGCAGCAGCGACTGAAGAGATGCAGGCTTGAGGAGGCGGGTCCGAGCTGGTGCCAACCCTTTCTTTGCTTCCACCGGCCCAGTGGGGGATTTAGGAAAGACCTTAAACGAATCCTCAGCATTACAGGGGACCTGAATCTTTGGTTTCTGGGCAAACAGACAAAATGCAGACTTGTTCGTGGTCTGAGGAGCTGATCAGATGATTGATTTACTTTTAATATCTATAGTAATTGCAGGAGAGTCCATTAATCTTGACTGATGACAAACAAAAATGCCTATTGATCATGTGGTTATGGGAAGCATACGTACATGGTTAAGGGGTGAGAGGCGAGTCCCTGAGCCGGGCCTGGAGTTAGCTTCAAAGTTCTGGGCATGAAGACTGCAAAGTAAAAAAAAAAAAAAAAAGTAATCAATGATTTTAATATATGCACTTTATTTACAAATAGGAATTAGCCAATAACCTAAAGGCTGATGGCGGTCTGGTGTCTTGGTGTGCTCGAACAGAGTTTGTTCCAAAAAGCTGCCTCTGTCCATCTCTTGGAGTAAAAGGTCGCTTCGTGGACTGAACTTGCAGAGACAGTCGGGCTTCTCTGACTATCTCGGCACAAGTTTTCCTCAAACTGTTGGGGCGTTGGACAAAAGGGCTGCAGGGCTCATGCTTCGTCTCCATGGAGCTCAGTCAGAGTTTGATCATCCAGGCCTGGAGGACATTGATCAGTAAAGTACACATTTTAATGGCCCACTGTGCACAAAGGACAGTTGTTGGACAATTTGAATATTGACCAAGTTAAGTATGAAAAAAAAAATAGTTAGTCATGGGTTCAGTAAATTTTTAAGGTAATCTGTCCTTCACCATTAAAAGGTGTAACAAAATACTTAGAATTTCCCTCCACAAATCACCTTTCTGAAATGATAAATAACAAAATGGGTTTAAATATCCATATTTGTACATTTTGCTATTTGTATGTTTATTTATATGAATGTCTGTAAGCAGTGGGTGCACAAACCAGAGTTAATTTCCTAATTTCCACACAATAATTGCAAATAAAAGTAATTCTGCTTTAGACTAGATGTTTCTAAATCACACATCCACCAACCATCTTGCCAGAAATTGTATCTCATTTTCCCTCACACTGAATTACCAATTTTAATACATCTGCAATCTTTTTTTATTTATTTATTTATTATTATTATTTTAAATTTCTTTAGATTACCATACAACCCTTTAAATCAAACATGGGTGTTTCATGGCCCATCTAGTTGGCGAGTAAAATTATTTATTGGTCCACACTTTTTCCATTAATAGGTGTTTTAAACTAGATTTCGGGTAAAATATAAAGTATTTTCAAGTGAACCATGTGACAGTGAATTCAAGTCCACAGGCACCTTTTTTAAAATTGAGTCTAAAGTCACAAATTAAATGACTCAAGCTTGACCTGAGTAAAAATCTTGTGACTCAAGTCCCCACCACTGCTAAATAGAGTCCAGCTGTGTTTAATTAAATCACAGAAGAAATACAGCTGTTCCGTACAGATGGAGTACATTAATCAAAAAAAGCACATAAAGACCAAGAACCCTAAACAACTGCAAACAGGAAGGAATGGACATGCCAGGAAGATTAACATACAAGACAAGGAAAGTGTTCATTAACAAACATCCACAGCTTATAGTAACAATCTGAAAGAGGTAAGAAAGTAACATAACTGTTGAGATAAACCCATAAAAATCTGTGTTTACCCACATAAGGAGCCCAATGAATACAAATAACCGGGGAACCTGGGGTCCTTTTCAAAAAGCAGGTTTACTGAAAACTTTGTTTTCCCTTTTTCCCTGAAAATCAGGGAAGAAGGTTCAACGGATTTAATGTGGTGATTAAAACAACTCAGTTGAAAAGATATGTGATTTTCTGTTTTCGGTTTGTTTACTACAAGAACTACTGAAGTTATTTTCAGATTACACATAAATAAGAAAGGAAAAAAAGGAATTAGCTTATGGTTAGGATAAGGATTCATTCGGTCATAACAACCTACTGAGCCTACTGTTATGTAGGAGGCACAATCTGAAGCCATTCTATGGGACTGATAATAACGGCCACTTATTGGGATGAGAACATCTGAAATGACTGCAAACAGCCAGTTAGTATCTACTGTGTGATGGAAGACAGGATAAAAAATGAGGAGGAACCTCATGAAATGATGCACAGTTCCTACCTGTTAGATGTATTTATACTCCATCTTCACCTGCTGACTGGTGATTACACCTAAATAGATTATTAAACCACTACCATTCAAGCAATAAACTAGTTTTCCCCATAATGTTATCTTGGGTTAGCACAGGCTATGGCAGGCCATTTTGAAACGTATTAGTTTGACTGAATATGTATTTCTAGTAACTGAAAAAAAGATTTTTACTTATCAAAATGACCATTTCAAACAAACATTCTTCACTTCTTGAATAAACATTCTAGATGTCTAGAAATGGCTTATAAATCTCCATATTCCTATTGTTACTAGTCAGCAATTGTATTATTTTGACTATGAAGCTATGTGTTTTAGATATCATAAATGTACATTCAGTCAAGCTGATACATGTTAAAACGGCCACTTTAAATATGTAATCATTTCTAGGCATATAAAACTTACTTCATACTAGTAAAATTTGTTGTTTTTTTAATTTAGGAAATTCAGTTTATGCAGCAAAAGTGTAATTTAGAAAATCTGTTATTACAGCTCCAACCAGGGATGTGATTTTGACCAGGAAGAATCTTGGTGATCTACAGATGGAACAACAGAGAGGAGAGAGCTTATAATAAATGTCACAGTGGACTTAATATAAATCTACGCACTACCCTGAGCAGCAATCTTCCCTCTCCTTTGCAGCTGTAGCGCTGTTGCTCCATATTTTAAAAACTTTCTCCAATTTGTTTTTTCATTTCTGCATAAAATCTCTAGTTCCAGTGGTGTAAAATGGGTACTTCCTGTTTTCTGTTGTCGTGTCGACTTGTCAAATTGGGGCTCCACAGACAATGGCTTTTCATACTTGTTTCGCACATGTGGTCAACTTACTCACACTTGATTAAATTAACTCACAGCAGCCTTTGTGAAATCAAAAACTCAGAGTTTCCAACCTTAGGTTAGATCAATTCAGAACTGAGAATTTGAGTATGAGTTTATAAAATGGACCCCTGAACTGTTTTGGACAAAACTGAAGTTTTTGCCTACATGGACAGTATGTTGCAGTAAACTACCATCTTAGAAATACACCATCCCTCATGGTTAAACATGCTTGTGACAGTATTATTCTATGGGGAAGCATTTCCACAACTGAGAGAGGCTGCAAAAGGGTTGGTGTTAATATTCCAGCTTTACCAAAAATAACATAAACATATAACTACAGGTAAAATGGAAAGGTTTAGAGCAAATAATTTTCATATTCAGAATTGTCTAAAGTCCAGAACTCAACTCTAATGAGAAATGTTATGCCGTTTAAAGACACTATTTGTCCAAATTGTTTCGGCAGAAAAATAACTGCAAAATTAGATGAGGAAAGAAAAACAAAATCAGCCTCCATATTTGCAAATTTGTTAGAGACTTTCTCATTGGTTATCAAATAAAACCTTATTGATCCATTATTCTGTTGCAGGTTAGGGTGGTGGGCTTTTGGTGACAAAAAAAAACAAAAAAAAACTAAAAAGACTACAGCACCACAAAAGGTATTTTACCTGACAATGGACTTTACTTTTCAAATGAGTTACCGTAAACACCTCAAAGTCTGTTTTATTAAATTTGTTCCTCTGGATGAGTGTGCAAGATAATTGGTGAGTTTTTAGAAAAGTCCAGTTGCTTTCCTGCTTCGTGGTCGCCATGACCCAGATCACTGAGAATTTGCACAGTCATGTTATTTGCTTTATTGTCCTGTTTTATTCATTTAAATAGAGATATGTTTACAAATTTCTTGCTGACTTTTCCTTTGGCCTCAATCCTCTGCTGAATAGACACATTTTTCTTCTCTCTATATTATGTGTAAGCTACATCCATGATTTCCATTTTTTTCCCCTCCAAAAAAATAAATCACTTGTTATCATGAGGCTTCAAAATAACCTTAGGGTTATAAAAACAATATTTAATATTTTTTTTATTTATTTTCCAATATATGTCTATAGCCTACACGCGTGAAGAAAAATATAAAATGTCGGCTAAAATATTTCATTTATACTCAAAATTGTATTAGTCAAAGGAGTAAGAATAAGAAATGCAATTAAATTAAATCAAACATACTGATGTATATGGAGGACCAACGCTGCCATATCTAAAAAAAAAAAAAAAAAAAATGCTCAATAAATAAGCAAACAATAAATGTAGGTAGAAATTAAAATATACAGTGAGACAAATGTATGAATCTCTTATTATCTTCTTTATTTATCCGCCTTTGTAATAATGACCTTATTTATTTATTGAAGGAAGTTGAACCTCTAAGACACAGCCCTTCCTCATTTGCATAATGAGGCAGAAATGCATAGAAATGTAAAAACAACAGGCAAAAATAAATAGCGTTGAAGAAATAAATAGGGTAAAAAAAAATACAAAGGAAGAATAAAACAGACAAAAATATTATCACATGCACATGAAATAAATACTTAAAAAAATTATGAATAGATAAAGTTGAAGATTATAATTGACAATAGTTAAGGTAATTATTACAAAGGCGAATAAATTAAGAAGCTAATTAAAAGAGATATATACATTTGTCTCTGTATAATTTAATTTCTACCCACATTTATTTTTGTATTGTATTTTTGGGGGCAATTAATTGTATGCTTATTTACTTATTGAGCATTTATTTATTTTTGTATTTATTTTTAGATATGGCAGAGTTGGTTCTCCATAGGTATAAGCCTTGGTGGCTATGGAAAAGAGCCCGTGCGCGTTCGCGCTCCGTTTCCATGGTAACAGAAATATCGCTTTCAAACGCAGAGGCCAATTCCAACAAAAGACTGACAAACACATTGAATATTTAGGGCTGGAAACTCAATGTGTTTATTACACCAGTAGTTTAGTTGCTAGGAAGCTATATTCCTCCAGTAGAACAGCCGGAATTTGAATTAACCAATAAACACACGAAAGCACCAGGAAGCGGTCGATGAGTCTGATGTTTGAATGAAACCTGTCGCTGCTTTTGTTCAAAAAGTAAAACAGAAACACTCACCGGACAGAGTTCTTTCAGTGAGAAACTTTATCAGTCAGGAGTAAAGCCTCATTTTAGACCAAAACATAACAAGGTGCGCGAAAACTTTTCGGAAACTTGCAACTTTCCCATCAGAAGTAAACTAGACCGAAGGTTTCGAGCACGAGCTTGAGGCGCGCGACTGAAGATGACGCAGCTGCTTCTAACGGTTGTGAAGGAAACCGCAACTAAAGTTTCAATGTGATAAAGAAAGAATCCGGTTTAATTTGTAGTTTTCTTCTGTCACTACTTGCCATCTTGCTATAAAAAGAAACTTACTTCCTGTTTTATGATATTCACGTGTAATCATAAGGTAATGTGGCTATTTAAACATCATTCCAATCTAGTGAATATTGTTGGATTAGTAAAATTATATTTAAACTATGGGGCTCATAAAACATAAGGAGGTCCACTCTAAATGTGAACTATTTTGGTACAATTATACACTTAAAAACAAATCCTTTATTGCCAGCATTCTGTAATATGATCTCTTATTGTATTTGTGTTTATATACTTACGTTTACTTTAGTTTGCGGTCTGGACTTTTCAAGGTTTTCTTCATGTCTATTTATAAATCAAAAGAAATATGCAAAAAGAAAATAAATAAACTGATGCAACAATAGGGCCTAATTTTATCCTTTAATAGCTCATATCAACCAATAATTACAGTGCTAAGAAAGATGATCCCTTCTACAGACTGTTATTACATATTTTTTATTAACACTTTGTTTGACACTTCAAATTATAAACATATTTTTGATCCCAGTAAAATAACCTGAGTAAATTAAGAAAACAAGTTTTTGAATGTTGTTTGTTTGTTTAGTGAAACAAACTTTCATAAAACTAATTATGATTTAGCCTACCATTTTTTGGGGGGAAAAATAGATAAACCACACCCAGGACTGATGACTTAAAAACAAATTAAGAGCAAACCTAGATAGAACCAATCTAATAAGAAGAAGTGAGGAAGAGGAAAAGTGAAGAAACACCTTTGACTAAAACAAAACACAGAAATAAAAAACATCTCCATAATATCAAGACAATACAAGTTCTGTATACTGATAAGAAAGAAAATTACATTTCTTGGAAAGTGTCATGATTTGGTTGTGGATAGATGACCCAAAATGCAGAGGCAGGGAGGCAGAGGTGATTATCTTGTGGGTTTAATAAAAGGCTAACAGAAAAACAGAGGCAGGAAATCCAAAAATCCAAACGTGAAAAACTAACACAAAACAAACTGGAAAAAAAACAGTCCAAATATCCAAAATCCCAAAATCAAAACATGAAAACTAAGTCAAAACAAACCAGAAACCATGGAGATATCAGATGGGATATAATCTAGAAGAGGAAGGCTCAGAGACACAGAGTTGGAGGAAGTTAGATGGGGACCCAGCAAACAAGAACTGAAGAGGGAGAGCATTTAAAGGAGACTGAGAAAAAGAGAAGACTAATGAGCAGATTGGGAACAGGTGAGCACAGGGCAGGAGAGGAAAAAAGCATAGGAAAAAGGAGAACACAAGAGGGTAGCAGAGGGGAACAAACCTAGAAAACTGAAAATAACCAGAAAAGACAACAAAATAAGAATTAAACCACTAAGAAAATAAAACATGGAGCAAAGTAAAACTAAAAAACTCAAAAGAAAAACAAAACAGAACCAAGACTGAAACAATAACTAAGAATAAACCAGAGAACACAGCAAAATAAAAATAAAACCACTAACACTAGAAAACAAGGAGTAAAGCAAAACTGAACACTAAAAGGAAAATATAACAGAACCAAGACTGAGACAGTAACTGAGAAAAAACCCAAGGAACACAACAACATAAGAATTAAACCATAAAAAGCTATAAAACAAAGAGCAAAGCAAAACTGAATATCAAAAGAAAAACATAACAGAAAACAGAAACTTAACAGAAAGTGTGTTCTAAAAAAAAAAAGAAAAACACAACATAATGTATCTGCAAAGAGTGGGTCTCATTTATAGTTTTCATAAATGCTTGATGCTGGTGTTGCCAACAAGAGAATAAATTTGTTTTATGTTTTGGGGGGTGATTTTTTTTTTTTAATTGATTAACTATTTGAATGTCAGAAAAAAAAAAAAAAAAGAAATCCAAAAGGGTGAAAACTTTCTTTCTTTGCATGTTTTATAAGAAAGTATCGTGTATATTTATGAATTTGTGATCAGAATGATTAGCCTCCAGCTAAACTCTAAAAAAAAATTAAACACCTTATCAAATATGTCAAGAGGAAAAACTTAAATGACTTTTCTTAAGAGCGTAATTTTTAATTTGTTGATATATTCTTAATTCTAACAAAAATAAGCATTCTAACAAAATGAAAATGCTAACAAATGTTAATTCTTGTTATTGGCGGGGTTTTACATAGTTTATTGCAGAAGCTGTATGTATGCTGAACTAAAACTGCCTGGTGAGAAATGTTAAAAACCTGTTACGGAAATAAATATAGATAGACATTTATCTTATCCTACAATTGTTTGGGCAATTGATAATTACACTAGATATAAGGCACCTTTTTTAGAATTAAAAACATATTTATATATTTTCCAAAAAAGATAAAACAAGAGAGAAAAAAAAGCAGGTTGGATTAAAAGAACTCTTAGATTCTCACTAGTTGGTGTAATTTTGGTTTTATTTAAGGAGTTGCATGTTTTTTTTTTCCAACTCTTCCATGTTATATATAGAGATGACACATTTTAATGCAGCAGGCAGAGATCCTGATCTGTTGGAAAACAAAAGTCCCACGCTGCAAACTAAAGCATCAAGCTAATCCAAAATGCTGTTGTCTAGTCATCAAATCTACAGATAATAATTTGCAAATAACATTTTGTAAATAATAGATATTTACTTTACTTAAGTAAACATAGTTTAATCATTAGTCAGCATCATTCTGACTCATCCGCCATTTTGAAGTTACTCACACTGTCACGATAAAAAAAAAATAAAAGGGATATAGCCCAAAATGGCTGCAGACTTTCACTCTGGAGCTTCATTGCAGTTGTGGTCCAGTCGCTAGTTGGTCTTTGATGCAACAGTCCTGCTTCAATGTGCTCCGTTAAATAAGGAATCCATCCTCATTCCTCCGTTGCTCTGTTTACTACAAGTATAGCATGAATGTGACGAGGAAGCAAGATTTGGGCAAAGTGCAAAGGTAAATTCAGATTTAGGGAGTGCAGACGATGCCGAAGTTTACACACCTGACTTGCATTACATTCTGTGTCGCTTCAACTCTGTCTACATGGACTGACCTCTTTGAAAACCAATCAGATCTGTCTGGATTTTCACATTCATCCACTCATAAACCTTTCAGCCCCCTGGCTTTTTTTCAGTTTTTGCACTCTGAAATATACATCTGAACAATCTTGCTAGTCTCTGGTTGGATTTAAATAGCCTTACATGCTTTAGTCTCTTGGATACAGTAAGCCTGATTGGCCCAGAGTGCAGGCTGGCCATGCCCAATCGCAGGGCATCACCATGGAGCTCGGCAGCCAATGGGAGGATGAAGATGCTTTCAGTGATTTCATTGTCACTAAGGAAGGGGAAAAGGCACTGCCAGGACAGTTGGTACAATCATGTCAAGCATTTAAGTCTGTCATTGTGACAGTGTGTATGTTTGAGACAACCTAAGGAGCCAAATGAAAGAGAGCCAAATGTATAAATAAAACAATACAGTGGTTTGTAAATGAGTTCATAGCAGTCCCACATCACTGAGGTCAGAGCTGCTCACGTCTGAGGAAAGTTGGTGTCTCAGTTCAGATTAAGCAGAAGCACATCTCTAATTGGACTCTCTTATTCTCTTGATTCTTCGGTTTATTATTTATTATTCCCTTTAACACTCACAGCACCACCATAAAAAGGTCTTTATATGTTGTGTATACAGTACACGTCATATAAAGATGTGGGGTCGTACCTTTATATGTATAGTGTCTTGTAGCCTAGGACTACTGCGTCCTTCCAGAACCAAGTTCTTCTGGTGCTGTGGAGGGCGGGCCTTCTACAGTTCTCGCTCACACTTACAAATGTGCATCTAAAGGTTCCAAACTCACACATCAACACAAACATATTAATTTCCATAAATATGTTCAACCATTCACCCCAAAATGTTTGAAATTCATACAAAAAAGCTACTACACCATTATTGTGGTCTGTCTACTTTGATGCTAGAATGATTCTGGTTTGAATAAAGTTATTGATTCAGTTAAAATATTGATATGAGATACTGTGCAGTTCAACTGCAATGGCACACTCAGAGGTGGGGAGTAACTAGTTACATTCACTCAGTTACATTTATTTGAGTAAAATGTACTTGTAGGACTAGATTTACAGAGTTGTACTTTTTACTTTTGCTTGAGTATAAATATAATATAAAGTATCAGCACTTATATTTGAGTCAAACTTCTGGCAACTCAATTTATTATTAGTTTAGTCACTTAAGCTTTCACTTAAGCTTGTTTTAAACAAATATTCACCAATTAGAGACACGCCATTTTCTTTTTTGTATTGAAAGCTTATTGATTAAAGGTTATTTTATATCTGCTGAGTCTGAGGTTGAGTTAACATACAGTAAATCACATAACCTTATCTACATACTGTAACTATTGATTTGGTTAGTTTTATACTTAAAAAAAAAATCAGTTGCTATGATCATGGGCAGTGAGTAGATCAGTTATTCAGTACCTGAGTAGCCTTTTTACCTAATACATTTTTACTATTACTAGAGTAATTTCTTTAAAGGCTGCTTTTATTTGAGTAAAAATATGATGAAGCAGTGCTATCCTCACTAATGCAAATTGTGGGTACTCTACCCACCTCTGGGCACACATATAGGTGGATTATTAGCTTAAGGATTAAACTAAACTACAGCTTCCTTCACAAAAAGCATCACCAGTATAGTTTTGTAAAAGTGTCAGATTGTACTTGTATTCGTATTGCACTAATCCAGAAACAAGTAATCAAAGAAGTAGTTTCAGTAAAAAAACAAAAACAAAACAAAACCAAGAAAGAAAAATAAAAATTGAGTAAAATACAGGGAATTAATTAATTTTTCAGTGATGTAGCATAGTTTGAAACTTAAAATCAGTAAAAAACGACCTTTTTTTTTCCGGTACTTTCATGGGAAAATTATGAACATATTATAAGTATTAACTTTTTCATGAAAATTTCTACATTGACGACCAGAGTGAAGTTTTTAATCATCTAGCAGGTGCTTTAAGACCATGACAGAAAGTACCCATGAGTTTCATGACTTTTGCTGACTGATCCTTACACAATAAATCAAATTTCTAGCCTTTTATGCACTATTGCCTG
Source organism: Cyprinodon tularosa (assembly GCF_016077235.1). NCBI lineage: Eukaryota > Metazoa > Chordata > Actinopteri > Cyprinodontiformes > Cyprinodontidae > Cyprinodon > Cyprinodon tularosa. The sequence goes on along the minus strand of NW_024038559.1, from coordinate 406,978 downwards.
GCCAAGATTACAGATTCAGCTTTTATAAAAAAAATGTGCAGTAAAGTTAGTTATTTAAAAGTAAGTAGTCTTAGTCAGGCAGAACTAGCCAGAACACCATACTTAGAATTTCTTATTTTAGCAAGAGATAAAGAATATGCTTAGTTAACGTAAATCCTACATGATAGCAACCTTTTTGTTTTTGTGGTTGCTTAATGAACACTAGTTACATTCAGTGTTTAGTTTGGCAAAATGATCTATTTTTAGAGACCACACAGTTCGCACTTATGTCATGAGGCTAAGGTGTGTTTCCACACTCTCTAGTGAGAAGCAGAAGTGGGTGAGGAGCCAGACACTTTGTCTATATTCACAGACATTCAAATAAAGCAGACAAGCTGGGCAGATGGTTGCTGGCTTATCACTCATCTCTCTTTGTATGTATGGAAAATAAACACACGTCTCTCACTCGCCCGCAAACACGCTCATAAACAAATACACACCTGTGTTGCAGATATCCTGACAGTAAAATTGTCTTTGGAAAAAAGCTAATTAGTATGTTCCCAAACAGAGCTCCTAAAAAGGTCTATTATATGTCAAGCTTCACTGAGGAGAAAAAAAAAAAAAAGGTTTCTGATTCCAACTTAATTGTAAATATTCTGACATTTCTCCTCAAAGATGTTCATAGGGTCATTTTTAGGGTCATTCAAAGCAATGTTACTTTTTCCTCAAACCACTAGCAGCCTCGACAACAACAACCTTATAGGTTTCCTGGCAAAAGCATGAATACAAGATGTTTGTAATCAATTATTAAATTAAATAATTGATTAAAAGGTCTAAAAATTGTTAACTAAGATGCACTATTTTGATGTGTGTGGTTTGACAAGTGAGTGACAATAGGATTATGTACTGTAGATGTGATCATGATCCTGTATGATCCCAAGATCATCAAAGAAAACCATTGAAGTAAAATCATTATAGCCATGACAAAGTAAAGAGCATGTGTTGATTAAAGCAGCAGCTGTTTAGATGGTGTCTCTCATCTCCCCTCTGACTTCATGCTGAAGTTGCGCATAGATATAATGCGTGCACCGTGTATGCTTACACAAAGAAACTGTAGTCCTCATTTAGACATGGTTAGTAATAAAAAATACTTTTTGAAAGTGTAGTAATGGCTAATGTGTTTTTTTTTAGAAGGTAATTAGTTACAGTGCCAGTTACTGGAAAAGTACGGTAACATAGTTACTCAATGCTTACTTAATAGTTAGTCCCAACACTGATGCTTTGACACTATATGTCAAAAATAATTTTTCACCCATCCAAATTATTGGAATCAGGTGTTCCAGTTACCTCCATGGCCACAGGTGTATGAAATCCGACACGTAGGCTTGCAGACTGTTGTTATAAGCATTTGTGAAACTGTGTGACTCCCAGGGGCTCAGTGTACAGTATTCCATTGTGGACTTGTGACAGGATGCCACCTGTGCGATAATTCCAGTTGTGAAATTTTCTTACTTTTAAATATTCTACAGTCAACTTACAGCTGTATCATAAAAATGGAAGTGTTTGTGAATGACAGCAACTTAGCCATAAAGTGTTAGGCCACATAAACTGATGGAGCGTGGTCAGCTGATGCTGAACCACCCAGTACAAAGTCCAATCCAATCTTCAGCTGGCCTTAAAGTTCCAGTGGAGGATTTTTGCAAATTTTTGAAAAGACCCGCCCTCCCCACTTAAAAAAAAAAAAATGCACATGCACAACCCTGTACCCGCTTCTGAGAGGGAGCGCCTATTAAATGTGTGCGAGATTATGCACAAGCCCATTTCTTCTCCTGCATGCTCTGTTTAAGAGGTACTGTTTGCATCGCTCATACAAGCTTACTTTCCAAAAGAAGATTTTGTCAGGGTTTGGTTGAGGTTTTGAGGACCCAAATGCAGAGGCGAGGAAGCAGAGGTGAGTTATTGTAGCCTTTATGAAGTTATCACAGGTAACAGAAGCAGGAATCCAAAAATTCAACATAAAAATGCAAAACAAACCAGAAACATGGAGACATCAGGGAAAACAAGCATGAGGAGCCAGGATAAGACAAGGAACCAGCACTAAGGAACTGCACAGGGAGATTTTATATGGGAGACTGAACAAAGATTGGACTAATGAGCTGATTAGGGGCAGGTGTGAAGAGAGGATTATGGAAGGGAGCTAGGGAAAAGGAGGCCTACACATAAGGGCAACAAAGAAAAACCTAAGAACTCAAATACATCCAGAAAACACAACAAAATAGGAATTAAACCAATAAAACTAGAAAACTTGGAGCAAAGTAAAACTGAATACTGAAAAGAAAATAGAACCAAGACCGTGACCGATTTGCGGTTTTACCACTATGCAGACTCACCACCGGTAAGTGAAAATGGGGACAAGCATGTAGGACAACCTTACATAAACATATCACCAGAATGGGTGGAGCGCTTATTTTGACGATCCACCTGGAACATCCTCCACTATACCTTTAATATTAGCTCAAGAAGAGTGAGCAGAAAGATTCATGGAATGGGTTTCTGCTGTCCAGCAGCTTCATCGAAGGCACACATCACCAAGTGCAATGCAAAGCATTGGATGCAGTACGGTAAAGCACAATGCCACTGAACTCCAGAGCAGTTGAGATATGTTCTCTGGAATAATGACTTTGGCCTCTCTATCTAGGAATCGGATGGATTGGTCTGGGTTTGGCAGTTGCCAAGAGAACCGTACTTGTGTGACCTCATTGTGCCAAAGTTTGGTTGAGGCGGGATTATGGCTTGGGGATGTTTTTCAGGAGCTAAACTTGGCCGCTTAGTCCCAACAATCCCATGCTCCCAACTTTGGGAGAACAGTTTGGTGCTGGCCCCTTCCTCTTCTAACATGAGACACCAGTTCACAAAGCAACATCCATAAAGAAATGGGCAGAAGATTTGGTTTGGATGAACTTAATTGACCTGCACACACCTTTGGGAGGAATTAGAACATAGGCTGAGATCCAGGCCTTCACGTCCAACATCAGTGTATAACATTACAAATGCGCTTGTGAAAAAATGGTCAAAAATTCCTGTAAACACACTCCCAAACCTTGTGGACAATCTTCCCAAATACTTTGATGCTGGTCTAGCTGCAAAGATTAGACAAACGTCATATTGAACCCATATGGATACGGAATGTGATGTCACTTAAGCTCCTATATGAATCAAGGCAGGTGAGCGAATACCTTTGGTAATATAATGTATGATCACGTCTTAGTAGGGCTGCAGTTCTACCATTCTCTGTCAATGCATGGAAGTTCAATTAATCAGTGGTTTATTGAGATTGTCATGATTTTAACTATGATCAGACCCAAAAGGAGATGAATCCCTCGCTCAGTGTGAAGCTCAAACGATCTCTTGGAGGGAAGTAGATCGAAACCTTCAGTTTGGATCCTCAGCTCAGTTTGAAGCTCAGATGATCCTTCTAGGGAGAGAACGTTTGAAAAATCAAGTTTGCAGGATGACTTCCTGCCGAGAGGCAAAGACAAAATAACAAGGTTAAGACTCAGGTTGACAAAAACTCAGTTTGACTCAGCAAAACTCAGCTTGGCTAGAGTACCCCAAACTGGCAAACACTCTGGCGTCGAGGTAGTGGCTGTCAGCAGCTTAAGAGTGACCCTCTGCAGGTGTGTGAGGAGGCGGACCAGAACCAGGCGCCTCCTGGTGGAGGAAGGGAGACAAACACAGAAACACAAAACACACAAACAGGAATCCTGACAGAGATGCTCCAAGCTTTGTGTTTTAACCTGACTTAAACTCCTCAAACAATTAATCCTTACTCCGGCTGCTGTGTTTCTTGTTCTTTTGATCCTAACTGATGCTCTCTTACTAACCTCCCAGGCTTTTAAAGTACTTCCAGATTTATGCAGAAATCACATTTTGTGGAGGGGATCTCTTTTACAGGGAAGAGCTACAATTTTTGTTTGATGCCTGTGCAAATTTTAGGTCACCTGGGTCATGGCAAACACCAAACAGGATTAAAACGATGCAAATGGGCTTTCTCTTATTTTTTCAGAAAATGTTTCAACACCTATCTAGATATCTTCATCAATTCTGTCGGCTTACATTAGATCCTCACAGTATTTTGATGCTCATATCAAAACTGTATCCATTATAATATATTTAATTGCGGGTTTTATTTGCAGCATAGGCTGGTAAATAAAGCTTCCATGTAGGTCACAATCATACAAGAAAATCTTACTAAGGCATTTTTTATAGTTTAATTAGATATTCAGCTCTTCCTAGATATTCAGCTCTTCCTTGCCGTGTTTGTGTCTATGAATAGATATTTACAGTTGTTCTCCTTCATATTGGTCCTCACTGCATGCTGCCTCACCAAGGCCTTCACATGTAAGCCATTAACACATGCACAATCATTTTGCTGTTATTTCTCTCTTCATGTTAATCATGTTTAAAATAAGGTGAAGAGAAATGTGCGTTACAAAGTGAGCATCAAGGTCTTTGCTTAGCGTCCTCTTAAAATGCTTTTCAAGTACACCTGGGGGCTGGTGAAGGCCAATGCTGCCTACTGTGGGCTTTTTCAGACAGCAGGCTACTGTATTTTCTTTTCAATGTATCGCAATACTCAGCTTTTCTTTTCTTTTTTTTAAACACATGTTCTCTGCTACCTCATGTTACAAAACTAATTGTGTCATTCTCCTTATTTTTGGTTGTAACAAAAAATGAAATGGATTGCAAAAACTGTTGTTTTATCTTCCATTCCCCTTCTTCCTTTGTATGAAAAATATATACAATGCTACAGGCGGCCAACAATTATAGTTCTTAATTCCTGGGTGCCTGATTAGCATTAAATAGGTTAACATATTAAAGTAAGATCATTACAATGTACAACAACCAGTTGTTGGCAAAGCTGCTGTCACACTGTTTGTTATCTTGCAAAGACTGCTGGCATATCCCAAATATATAAGGACATTTAGTGGGAAAATATTTTAGCTGAATAAAATATTTTTACATTCCTAAAAACTCCCCAAAAATTATGATTGCTTGCCTGATAGAAACACAAAAAGAAAGAAAAAACAAAGAAGGAAGGAAAGAGAAAAGAAAGAGAGAAAAAAAATAGGCTACTGAAATATATTTTGGAGATTTAATAAGGGTAATAAGTTTCACAGGTCAATTTTACTCTTAACAACTACACATCATCTGCAGAAGTATCCTTTTCTTACCTTGCTCTAAACTCCTCCCCCTCATTGTTCCATTTTCACCCATCCTTGACTTGTGATATCTGCTGGTTGAAGGTCCCATTATTGTAGCCAACTTTGTTTTAGAGCCACATTCTTCCTCTTTGTCTGAATAACTGTGATGTAGCAGTGATCTGACTTGTTTAGAATCAGACATTTTATCAGTAAGCAACCTGTGAGCATATCACAATCAAATTACAGCTGCATTCATACGAAGAAAGAAATTCTTTCCCCCCATTTGTGGGAGGAGATAAACTGCGGACTTATCTTGTGATGCGGCTTGCATATTTGGCTTTATCTGCTGCAAAGGTAAGCTCGTACAGTTCAAGCTATTAGATCTTGAGTGTAAGGATTACCACCTACACATGCACAAACCTATCGATGCCCGGTTGTACATGTGACGGCCTGCACTCAAACTAATAAACACATGTAATGCAGGTGAGATAGAGGCTGTCCAGATGAATCTTTTTATGTTTCACAGCTTAAACACAAACATGAGCACACATAAAGACAACGTTACAAACATACATCATAAGTAGGTAGAACAATACTTCACATTGCGATGAGTGTTTATTGAATCAGATCTCAATTGATTTACTTCTGTCTGAATTATTATGAAACTCTCAATAGGCTCATTTTGCAAGGTAATCCTTTTACATGAGAAGAACGCATAGAAACAGATGAAAGAAGAATGTTGTGAATAAAAGAGAGTAATGATGCTTGAGTCATGCCTCCTTCAGTGGCTATACTGTTTAGCACAGGCCATTATTCGCTTAAGTACACATAGGTCCAAATGGCTGTATTCATTCATACAGATCTATAGAAATGCATGCAAAGGAATCCTGCCTTCTCTATTTCTTCTTGTTTTTTAGTGTGTCCTACCCCCTGCTGTGAAGATGTATGGATGTGTGAAGTAGAGTGACTTGATATTCTGGATATGTGGGGGGGAATAAGGAGAGGTGACACTGAGATCGGAACCATTTTAATCATTAATGGCAACTAGATACATAGTCTTGCAAAAATAAAAATGCAGGATTGGATGATTGATATGAGTTATTTGCTCTTTGGAATTTTTTTTTCCTAAGGTAAACTGTTGAAGATGTTCTTCCCTAATTTTAAACATAAGTGATCGTTTCACATTCCTTTGTAAAAGTTTTCATATCCATTGAACTTTGGCCCATTTTGTCACATTACAACTGTAAATCTGCATGTTTTTTTATTTTATATAACGGAAATCTACAGAGTAGTGCATAATGATGAACGAAAAACAAAAGGAAAAGGATTTAAAAAGTTTCCAACAATTATGTAAATCCCTTTATTGTATCACAATGGGGAAATTCACTCTCTGCATTTGAACATACCCTTGGGGAGCAGTGAGCTGCAATTGTGTGGCGCCTGGGGAGCAGTGTGGGGTTAATGGTTTTGCTCAGGAACCCAGAGTGCAGGCTTTGATGATTGAACCAAGTAATTGCAACCTTCTCAGAGCATAAGCGCACAGCTCTAACCCACTAGGCCAATAATCCCCAATAATTACATATAAGAAAAATGTATCTATTTGTAATTGACTCGATTGAATTGAAAACATATAAATAAGGTCATTTTCAGGCTATTGAGCATAAATATAGGTAAATAAGCAACAAAGGGGTGGAGACATGTAAAGTAGGGTTTCATTTTGAAACATTATTTCTAGTCTGGGAAAACCTTTTAACCAGACAAAGTTTAGAGGGGTACTCAACAAAATCTGGACTTTATGTAAGAGTTGCAAGAAGGGAGCTGTAGATGGGAGAAAGAAAAAAGACCACTGTTTAAAGTTCTTTACAAGCTTAAATGATTTATGCTACAGATGCATGCCACACTTTCTATCCTTTTATTAAAACAGCTAATCATGTATTATCAAGATACTACTATGCACTACTTTTTGTTGGTAAATCCCATCAAATCCAAGCAAAATATATTGAATTTTGTCACTAATGTGACAAAATGTGAAAAATTTAAAAGATTATGTTCACTCTCTCCAGGTCCAATATGAGCTAGTCATATTAATACATTAAAAATAAATGTTTTCACTCTCTCTTCATTCTCACACACCTCAGTCATTTCATACAGTCGACATTGAATAATCACTTCCCCATTAAACAACATATTTTAACAGAAGATGACAACTGTGCTGGGATAATCAGTCACTTCACCCACAAGCTACACCAGAAGTTAATACTCCTGACCCAGTGGGAGGTGGGGGATGGAGACGTGATGAGGGTCAGTGATCTTATGCATTAACAGGATTGAGCACAAGCTCAACATGATGCTCTCTCATATGGGAAAGTAAAACAGGTCAGGTATGTATGCTTATGTGTATATGTCTACATATATGAGATAATGAAAGTATAGTTTTTGTAAATGGTCTGCTTATATAAAAGAGGAGCTGAGGACAGCTTCTCCGATTCTTCCACCTCATCTCCCTCTCTGCATTCTGCACAGCATCCCTCTCTGCGTCTCTGTGATGGGGTGGCTTTTAAAGAAAACTGGGGTCGACGGAGGAGAAACAGGAGAAAAATATGCACTAAAAAGTAAGAGTGAAAAGCATTTTAAATGGGAGAGAAAAAAAAGCGAAAACAAGTTGAAGAAATTGCCATCTATTATTTTATTGCTTAATTTCCCATATACAGGTTTGCACAAATTAGGTATGAGATACAATCAAATGAAATGACTGATTTATTATTTTAAACCCAAGATTGCTCCACTTTCTTGAATAGGCTGCATGTATGATAACAAATCAATTTTACTAATGAAACCATCTATCAGCAAGGTCATTTCCCCTCTGTTGTGGCTGGCTCATGTGTAAGGATATCTACACAACCATTAGTTACAGACAGGAGAACAAAAACCATTTGGAAGCTCTAGCGACGCTTTGGCACAGCACATAACTAGTATGCACAGGGAGCATCTATCATCCTTCGGTCCTGAACCATTAAGTACCTCATCATGCCCCGTTCTCCACCTTCAGATGATTAGTAGTGAATTTAAGAATGAGAGTTTATTTCTTATTGGAAATAGTGTTTAAAAAATCAGATTGTAAAAGAATTGTCAAAAAACTCTTTCTATATGGATTTTATTTAAAAAGTCTTTTTTTTTTAAATAGCCTATGCAGGAACAACAGTTTATGTTTATTCATTTAGCAGAGGCTTTTATCCAAAGTGACGTACAAGTACAGTGTTGCAGTTATTATCAATATGACACTAAGTTCTTTAAAGGAAATTTATTTCCCTCTATCCCAAAGAGATAGAGGGAAGTGTAGAAGAGCAGTAGAAGGGTACAGAGCTATGGGTAAGAGCTCTTTGCAGAGGTGGGTCTTTAGGAGTTTCCTGATGATAGACAGGGACGCTGCCGTTCTTATTGCACTTGGTAGTTGATTCCACCATCTTGAAACAACACTTAAAAAACAGCCTGGATTGTCTTAAGTTTCAATATAAAAAGTTTCTTCTTCTTATACTTGATGATACAAATTTGTAGTCTTCCTTTAGCTCTCTACTATGCAGATATTTTTAAATCTAAGGACATTACAACTTTTTTTTTCATGGTTTTTTGTAATATATACACTCTTTTTTATATTGTCTGTTGTATTTTTTATCTTTAATGGCCTCTTGCTTAAACTCTTTGTACTCTATACAATATAAGCTACTGGGATCAGAACTTCCCTGAAGGAGTAATCCCAAGGGATAAATAAAGTTGAGTCTAGGTCTAAGTCTAAAAAGATGCTCCAGTTTGCACTAGGTTTTATTTGTTTCTGCTTTCCTATGGGTCATCTCCCAGCCTAGTGGGGCTGTCTAAAAGAGGCTTTATCTTTGTTCAATCATAATGTCCCATTAAAGCTTACCCTTGTGACAGTGCATTTAAAGATTTGTAATTACTTAAGGCAAGAAGTTAAACCAGAAGTTACATTTCCTCACAGCTCTGACTTCGAGAAGCGTCTGTGACATTTCACAGATGCTCTTAAACCCTGATTTAAGAGGCAACAAGATAATCTAGTGTTTATGTGTCAAATACAGTAAGAGGGATTTACCACTTTATCCCAAACCTGTTTTATACTAGAGGTAATAAAGAGGCATTAAGGTACTCTTAAATCCCTGGATATAAATACCACTTATATATCATAATTAAGGTTAGTGAAGGTTAGATAAAGGAGGGGATTAAGCTGCACCCTGTAAGCTGTCCTTGTACCATTTCTCTGTGCCTTTATTTTTTTGCTACATGGCTCTGCTGTGCTTTCATGGTGATGCTCATGTTTAACTCCAACAAGTACAGTTTGCCATCGTCTACACTGTGCCACCTCTCAATCTACTCTTAACCAAATCTCTTAGTGGTCGAATTCTGTTTCTGCTTTGCTGCTCACCTTTACCTAACAGATTTTAGACACTCTCAGGTTTTTACTTCTTCTGCGGCCACACTGATCACATGTTGTAGAAGAAAAAATAGCAGTGGATATCATGAGTGAAAGCATTATTTCATATCAACATATCAGAACACGGCAGACTACGTTAATGATTTTTCCTTTGTTTTGGTTTTATTTTTGCATGTCTTTTTATGCCTGCAATTACAAAAGGGTGACACAGTGTGAACAGATCTGTCTTCCCACCACAGGCTGTGACTCTGAGCTATAATCTGCCCTGATGACGATCATCACAGCCTGTGAATGGAGGTGCTGCGGGACAATAACGCTCAACAGCCCTGTGCCAGTGTGCCATTACAGGGATGACATCATTCCTCTGCAGCACTTAGTGCGCGCATGCACGATCTCTCTCATGCTACGTGCCCACACACACACACTCAGAAGTATCATTTACAACTGCTCCGGTCTCAGGTTAGCCCCCCCCCCCCCCCCCCCCCCCCCCCCCCCATCTAGTCATTAGCCTGTATTAGCCTGTGTGTTAGTTCATGTTTATGTGGGAGATTGAGAAGATGAAGTTTAGGAGAGGATCTACCTCATCCATCTGAGGGGAAGGGGTCTCAGATCAGTTGGACGAGAAGCCCTCTATTGACCACATCACAACATATCCATCACTCCATCTATGCCAACCCCCCACCCTACACGATGACTCACTCCTTATTAGCAAGTCAGAGTGTGGTTATGGCTGTGAGTCTTAGAACAGACGGACAGAGACAGACAGACAGACAGACAGACAGACAGACAGACAGACAGACAGACAGACAGACAGACAGACAGACAGACAGACAGATAGATAGATAGATAGATAGATAGATAGATTTGTAGTATTAGTAACTCTTTACTGACATTTGTTCTTCCTGAATTGCTTTTTAAAGCTCACCCTGGTAGCTTTTTTGTTCTTTCTTTGGGACTTTTAAAGATAGAAAATAAAACAGAATATGTAACTGGAAAACCAGTAAGACGGGAAATTAGTATAGTAAAAGAAGTTATAACTAATAAGTTTGAAGCAGCTGGGAGTATACTAAGCACTGATGTAGGAGCAGCTCTGAGCAGGATTAAATCCAACAAAGCTGCGGGTCCTGATGTCATAGCTGGACGTGTCCTCAGGGTGTGCTCTGGGGAGCTGGCAGGAGTGCTGACGGACATCTTCAACCTGTTCCTGGCCCGCGCTAATCTGACCTGCTTCAAGTCTAAAACCATCGTCCCAATCCCAAAGAATTCCAACCCAACCAGACTCAATGACTACTGCCCGGTAGCCCTCACCCCCATCATCACCAAGTGCTTGGAGCGACTGGTCCTAGCACACCTCAGGTCCTGTCTCCCCCCCACACTGGACCCCCATCAATTTGCATACAGGCAGAATAGAAGCACAGAGGATGCAGTCTCCGTAGCACTACACCCTGTCCTTTCTCACCTGGACAGCAAGAACACTCACGCAAGAATGCTGTTCTTAGACTTTAGTTCAGCATTTAATACTGTTATCCCGTCACAACTCATTACCAAACCCACAGACCTCGGCATCAGTTCACTCATGTGCAACTGGTTGCTCGACTTCCTGACTGGTCACCCCAACATCTTTGCCTGGACAACCATTGCTCAACCACCACCATTATAAACACCGGAGTGCCACAAGGTTGTGTGATGAGTCCCTTCCTCTACTCTCTCCTCAGACATGACTGCAGACCTGTCCATGGTTCTAACATCAAGTTTTCAGACGACACCACAGTGATCGGCCTCATCAGAGACAACGATGAGGCCGCCTACAGGGAGGAGGCGGACTGTCTGGCTGAGTGGTGCGACAAAACCAACCTGAAACTGAACACCGAGAAGACCAAGGAGCTCATTGTGGATTTCAGGAGGAGCGCTGACCCACACCCACCCATCCACATCAAGGGGATAGCGGTGGAGCGTGTGGACTGCTTCAAGTTCCTGGGAGTCCACATCTCTGGGGACCTGACCTGGACGCCCAGCTGCTCCAAACTCATCAAGAAGGCACACCAGCGCCTCTTCTTCATGAGGACCCTAAGGAAGAACAACCTGTCCTCAGAGATCCTCACGAACTTCTACCGCTGCACCATTGAGAGCATCCTCACCAACTGTATTACAGTTTGGTATGTGAACTGCTCTGTCGCCGACCGGAAGGCGCTGCAGAGGGTGGTGAAAACTGCCCACCACATCTCTGGGGCACCGCTCCCTACCATCAAGGACATCTATAGGAAGCAATGTCTGAAAAGGGCTGGGAAAATCACCAAGGACCTCATTCACCCTGCACACACACTCTTCTCCCTCCTGCCCTCTCGAAGGCTTTACAAAAGCCTACGGAACAGAACCACCAGGCACCGGCTTCTTTCCCACAGCTGTCATGCTCCTGAACGCCTCCTGACACAACTATAAGGACTGTATCCCCCATACAATAATAACATATGGACTGTCCTCACACTCACACACATACCATGGACTGTTACCCTCACACACATACACAATCTGTATGCAATCTGTATATAATCTGTAAATTTTATCTGCAATTATTTATCTTGTATTATAAACCCACTAATACATATATAATCCTTTTCCTAACATTCCTGCATATTCTGTACAATCTGTATAATCTGTGCATGTAGCTCCCATATTCATATTTATATTTTTACACAACTTTTACAGTCCCTAACAATTACTTTTTGCTTTTACATACACCTGTAATAATATTTATATCCTGTATAGCACTTCTGGATAGATGCAAACCACATTTAGTTGCTTTGTACTCGTGACAGTGCAATGACAAGTTGAATTCTATTCTATTCTATTCTATTCAATGCTGGAAAATAGTCCTCACCATCATGAGCTAGCCAACCGCAACTGAGATTTTATTTGTGTGCTTTGGTCTGATGGCAACAAAAACACAATTATTTCTTTGCAGAGGACACTTATTTTGAGGTATTTCAGGCATCTTTGCCAGGGAGCCATTATCCTCATAAATAAATAAAAACTAACTTGCGTGTCTTCTCTTACTGTGAGTCGGGACAAACCTGTCACCAACCTGCAATTATGAATAATAGCAGTCAAAGCCTACAGCTTTAACTGCTGCTATCATAATCCACTGCTTTGTCAACAGCCTATTCAAAAGAGAAGAAAAAAACTTTAAGGGGATTTATTTGAGATGGTTTTTAGTCACTTGTCCCTGATATATAAATTGTCCAAGTTTCTTTATTGTGATATCGTTCACTCCTGTGTTGTTGTTTTTTTGTCTGCAGAGCGATTCTAAGCACCTTTTTGATAGGAGTTTTACCAGGTGATGTCAGTGAATTTGCAAAAATGGAGAGCTGTGAAGCGATGTATGTTAAATGATAATTGTGGAGCATGAATCTTCTCTTTGTCTCTTTAAATATCCAGATGCATTTATTGTAAGTGCTCAGGGTTGCTGACCTTGAACCTATACTTTTTTGTACGTTTTCATTCCAGTTTCTATCCATCTCATTGCAAATGTCATTCTCTGCTCCTTTTTTCTTTAACAATGTGAACTTGTCCAACAAACAAGAGTTGCTCCTCAGCAGTTTCCTTAGTTTGACTTTTTTTTGTAAGGTGAGATTTCAAAAAATGTTCTAATAAACTTTGTTAGTCTCCCCATAAAATTCATTAATGTCATTTCTTCCCCAAAAACCTTTTGATTATCAAATATTCCGTAACAGTTTCACATTTTCTTTAACATTAAACATGGTGATTAGAGCATCCAACCTTTCATTTATATGATTAAGAAGTGCAACATCTGTTCAGATGAAATTAGATTTATCATCTCTTAAAATGTGTACAGTAATACCAATGTGTATTTCCTTTTTATACCAACACGTTCGAGTGGCATGAGATGTGAGAGGCTTCTTGGTTTCAGAAGCATCGCGTTAATCCTTTGCTGACTCATCTCAGAAGGTGTAACCTGATTTGTTTCTTTTGTCAGGTGATTACAGGTCGTGTGATCCGGCAGGCGCCACATTAGTTGAAACTATGATTCACGTTCCTGGTTTCACAAACAATACAGTGGATAATTCTTTGATGTAAAACACGATAAAGGAAGAATGGACCCTCCCCTCTGAATCAGCATTGACGTCTAAGCTCATGTCAAACAAAACACATTAAACTGTTTATTCATGACACCAATTCATAACAAATGTCGTCTCCAAGCACTTTACAAGACAAAATAACTCACTTCAGTTCCAACCATTAAAAATCCAGTTTACTCCAAATTAGTTCTAATTTCTCACAGCTTAATCTGAATATAATTTCTGATTCAGATTGAATTAGAGTGAGCTTAATATCTGTAGTGCAACAAGTCCTGCCTGTACAATTATTGAACTTTATTGATCTCACACTGGGGAAATTCACTCTCTGCATTTAACTCTCAAAGTGAGTTGCCGCTGTGCGGCGCCTTGGGAGTAGTGTGAGGTTAAGGGTCTTGCTCAGGGACCCAGAGTGGCAGTCTGTGGGAGCTGAACTCAGAACCTCCAGGACTGAAGCGCAATGCTGTAACCATTAGGCCACCACTCCCCCACCAAGCCATTTCTCAAATACAAAAAAAAAATCAGGTTGTACTTAATTTTTTTTTAAATTGGAAGATGTTCTTTTTCTGAGTGGATCATCAAAATAAGTGGTCCTCCTATCATTCTGGTCATGTGTTTACGTAAAGCCGTCCTACGGGCTCATCCCCTTTTTTCACTTACCGTTGTATGAGCGATGCAAACAGCAACTTATAGACAGAACACGCACAAGGAGAAATGGGCTTGAGTATGCACGTTTTTTTACGCAAGAGCGGGTACAGGGTTGTGTATGTGCATATTTTTTTCAAAGTGGAGAGGGAGGGCATTTTAAAATATTCGTGAAAATCCTCGACTATACCTCCAAGAATTTTCTCTTATTTCTAGATCGTTTTCGCAGTGTAAGGCAAAATGTTGTACATTTTTGGAGGCATGACCCATGTTCCTATTATATTTTCACTTTAAAATGGGCCAAATTAATATTGACGAGAAAATGATCCCACATGTTAAGTACTGTATGGTTTTGGCAGCATCATGTGCTGAGGTTGTTTTGCTGCATGAAGAACCCTTGCACTTCTAAAAAATGCAAGGCTTCACTGGGGTGTGAAATTATGTGAAAATTTTAGAGCAACATTTCAGTCCATCAGGAATGCGTCCTGATCTTAGGCTGATTGGAAAACTGAAAGGTTGAGCTAAAAAGGTGTGTGTAAGCAAGAGGGGCAACAAACCTGACTCAGTTACTTCAGATAGAAAGCTTGCCAAAATTACAACCACGTATTATAAGAATGTTGTTGAAAACAGTGAAGCATAATCTCTCATGTTTCTTCTGGCACTTAACAAAATAAAATGTTTCACTAGCAGTAATTAACTCAGAAATTAAGAATAAAAAAAAAAAGAAAGAAAAAGGGTTTTGTTTCAGTTTTCACAGTGTTATTAATATATTGCCATATTTAATATGTCTTTATATTTAATAAAGTCTTTGGCTTTCAGAAGATTTATATTATGTTGCAAACAGGGATTTTTTTCTATTCAAATTCACTAGTACTAGTTTAATTACCTATATAATTTTTAACTTCTTAAACTAAACCTTTTATTGTTTGTATTGTATGTTGATTTTTGTCCTATGGTGCATAACATTTACACTTTTGCGACATGTATTTTTAATAGACATAAAATGGGAAGAGAGTGTTTATCTCATTTACCTACTCCTAGGCAACATATCTCTAAACATATTATTTTTATGTTGAACATTTTACCAATTCAGAAAGATTGTAGAAAAAAAAAGCATTCAAATGTCTAGTAAAGCACAGTGTTGACCCTTGCAATATGTGAAATACATCTTAGTTTAAATGGTGCTTTGTTCATACTTATAGATATTAAAACACTCTGTTTAGTGCATGAAAAATATTTGTTTTACATGGTCCTGCATGATATGGTAAGTTTAAGACTATTACGGTTTTGCAGGAATCAATTCATTTAACCTTGAAATTACATTGGAAAAGAAGTGGTAGTTTTCCTTTTCTTGATGGTTTCACAGCAATAATCTGTAATTTGAACAAATTGATTACATTTTCCACTGATTTTCACAACTTGGCCTCAGCAGTTTTTCCTGTGCTTGAAATTTGTGTACAGCGGTTTGACTGCCCATTGGTTTAAGATCAGGTAGATTGTTGCAAATACAGCTGAATGAAGATGGTCTTTTAAAGTTCTAGATGAATTCCTCTGAATCATATCTGGATGAGTTCTGAGAATGTGCAAAACTTCTGTGTTGTGTTTCTATATCATATATCATAAGGGTCTGTGGTAGGGCTGTAAAATGTTAGAAAATATTTTGATGATAATAAAATTGATAAATATTGAATATATCCAGTGTGTTAATGTTCTTCCTTCTCCTTCTCATCTTTTGTTCCTAAACTCAGAAGTCTTTAGTATTTTGGTTATTTGTGTCCTCACCTCATTTATCGCCAGTTCTTTGTGATTTGAGTATTGATGCCAATGATTTATTGGCCATATTTTCTGCAGCCTATGATTCTTGGAATAGACCATACTCAGAATTAGAAGATGTCTTCAATATGTCATCATTTTCATAACTGTTATCGGCATGTTTTTATAGTTATTCAAGTTCAACAGACAGTTGATCTACCTTCAGCTTTCACTTAGTGTTGGCCTTTATGCTTTGAACCTCCTGCCCTAATCAGCAGAGAAGAACAAATTCTTAATAATGTTGGTAGCTTTGGTGAAAGTCTTTTTTCTTTTTGCACATGCAGTTCTGACAGGAGAGCTGCATCAGCCATCTGTTAAACAGACTATATCCTAGTGGAACGTAGAGGCTGCTGTGGTGGTGTATCAATGACATGGTCCCTGAGATTACCAACATGGCTTGGAGAATTTAAAAGGCAGCTGGTCATCCTGCTATGATGCATAAATGTCTACTCCACTAACACTTATTGCAGGAAAGTTGGTGCTTCTCTCAATGTGAGAACCAGAGTAAACCCAGGGGACATTCCCTGCAGCCACACTAGTACAAACTCAAACCTAAGGACAATTAGTGAAACCAGTTAACCTTAATTTAGGCTTTGGGAAAAAGATTGCACACATTTGTACATATGCCAACTCCATGCAGGAAGTTGTTTGGATTCTAACCAGGACCAGTTTGCTAAAGGCAACAGTTGGTACTGGTTTGTGCAGTGCTATTATAGATCTGAAAAAAAAAGGCCTTTAATAATACATTGTTATTCTGGCTGGATTCACATGTAATTAGTATGTGATAAAAGTATGAACTACAAGCTAACTGCTGATAAAGGTGACTTCTGGGGGAAGTTGGCAAGAGTGAATAATTATTTTCAAGAAATGTTTTCAGGTTTTTATTTGAAAGGAATTTTGAAAATATTGTTTTCTTTTTGTAGTGGTTTATTGCAAAAAGTAAAAATAAACCCTTAAAAAAAAAAATCAACATTCAAGTTGTGCAGATGTTTACTTCCTAAAAAATTAAAATCGAATAGAGACAGGTTCAACACATAGGGTTATGATATATGGCTAAACGTTTTACAGTATGAATTAGGCTAAAAAAGATCAACAGAGATGTGAGCTTTGGTGATTCTCACATTGCTGATCATGAGCAGAGGTAGTATTACACTCTAATTTTACACTATAGGGGTAATTCAACCATAGCTGTTTAAAAGCACTACCTACGTGTTTAGATGCGATCTCAGTGTAAATATACTGTAACATGATGAAGACTTTGTATTTTCCTGTATTTATGTGGTCTGGATAAACAGTTCCTGTGAAAAATCAAAACAAAAGAACCTTAATCCGGTTGGAGGTTTACTAGGTTAAAACAAAGATGCCATTTACAAGCCTACTGACACAAAGCAAGGAAAATGAGACAAAAAAAAAAACCTACAGTAAATCTGAATTGAGGTAAAGATGGAGGCTAGCAAAAACAGTGATGTAGTCATCTCTTCAAGTTGCTGTCATGCAAAATAAAAGCAAACAAGAGGTAATAGATAAATGCAAGGGAGTTTCCAGCCATGGGGAAACCTTGCTGACCTCATGCAAACATATGTGACTGCAGTCGAACCAGATATGTCAGATTATCAGCTGACTGGGCGCTGCCACTAAAATGTAGCTTTACTCTATGGACAAGCAGATCTTGTTAGTCATAAAGTCAGTGATAGAAGCAATGGCTGTTCACTACCTTTGGTTGTCTAGTTTGAGAAAACTATCTAAACCCTAAAAGCATTTTAGAAATAAATAAATAAAAGGAGTATACAGTTTTAGTTCTCCTGGACTCCTAATTGGACATAGCTGATCATATTTCTGACGACCTTTTAAAAGTTTACCAAACCCTCCACCATTGACTACTGGAGCTACGCACAATCTTGCCCTGAACTTTAAGGGTTTGCAATAATCAAGTTGTCTGATTCCTCAGAATTGCTGCTCAATGTACCTCAGGGTCTTTTTTCTTGACCCAATCCTATTTGTAAGATATATTATGCTACATTCCACTGTCACATTATTTGTACGATGAGTTTACTAAATTTATTATTTTAATAGGAAGCATAAAACATATTTGTATAGACAGGTACATTAATTGGGATGTTTATTTAGCTTTGCTTTTTGAAGCGGTTTTGTGATTTTATTGTTGAAATGAGCCATGTTTTATAACATTCTACTTCCAAACCAAAGAAAGAAAAAAATATTTTTGCATATTTAAAGGGGAAAAAAAACATGTTGGTGAGACTGAAGTCTGACTCATTTTGTACGGTTCAGCAATAATTGAGGCATACAATATTTGAGCTATTGAGCTAAGGATGCTACTAAGCTCATTAGCAAAGAAAAAAAAAACACATTAAAAATGTAGTCAATTCGAGTGAAATGGATTTCAACATATCGAGTGGGTGTAGTGGACCCTGTTTGGTCTTTAAAATGCTTCTGTAGCTGTTCCTGATTGAATCCCTGTCTGGAATGTCTCATGGTTGATGGTGTATGTCAGGGAGAAATCGAACCCAGGATGAGGGGAGCACTAAGCACAGATCTGAACAAGGGGACAGAAAATCAAGATTATCTAGTTTCAACATCATAACTAGTAGTTTACCAACGTTATTAAAAGTCAAAAATCATTTATTTGTGATTTTATTTTGAAACAATACATTAATGTTCTCTTATTTGCAGGTTGTTAATGAATCATCCCACCAAGCATTCAACATGATTTCTTTTATGTATATACAGAATAGTATTTTTTTTTATTTAACAAAGAAAAAGTTATTCAAAATAGCAGTCTTAAGTCCCTTCAACCACCTTTCAATGAAATGAAGTCATGAAAAGATGATTTTATATTAAACAAATCTCACATTAGAGACAGATTTCAACATCCCTCCAATTACCTAATATGACAACATGATATTGATTGATTAGATCATTAAAAATAATTTTTTTTTTATAGTTTCCTTAGCACATAAAGAAGCGTAACGATGGCTGCAGAATTCTACAGCAATTTTTTCTTTTGATAGGAATTTAAAGATGAATAAGAATAGAAAGCAAGTTATTTTTATGACGGGACAGAATTAAGACAAGAAACTGAAAATAATGTGTGAACTGGTTTATGTTTGGATGTTTAGATAACCCTGCGTGCGTCCTAGTGTGATCCATCTTACTGAAAACAAGAACAATGGTGAGCTTTTCTACAGAGATCTAAAAATAGCTGTTAACTAGACTACCTATTCAACCTGTTGAACATGACTGTTGGTGCCAAAAAGATAAAGAAATAAAGGAGTGGAAAGAATGCCTAACTATTCTGAGAAGGACATCATGCCTGTGCAGCTGTCAAAAGCACTTCTAAGATAGTTTTGGGTGGCGTTTTGGACTGTTGTATGAATGCCTGTTATGAGTCCAAATTGTAAAAAATATTCCTGGTGCACCTGAGTCAAAACTTTGTAATGATAATCAATCCTACTTCTTTTAATTTGCAGAGCAGCAGTAAAGAGCCTCATTGTATTTTTTTTTGTCCATCTGGATGTTTATCTTTGTTATTTTTTAAATGACTTATGACTTATGAATAAAAAAATATGAGAGAACCCCCAATATAAAATATAAAAGTGTCTTTTATATTTTATAATCCTCTTGTAAACTTCAAATGTTAAATCCTAATTGCACTGCTTACTGGAATCTGAATTAAAAGAAAATCCCATCATTTAGCGGTCTCTACACATGTTCATCGGTTTTGGTTTGCTTGCTTTATTACTGTGATTTATGGTTCTCATAATTCACATAATTGAAAATGAGCAGAACTATTTCTGTGAATTTTACTCTTTTGAGTGAATACTCTGATGAAATATTTCAGTTCATTCATATTGGTGGGCATCCCATACACTGTTGTTTTAAAGCCCAAGCTCAATTCAGCACCGCTAAGATTGATGCCTTTGAAGATGAAAGAGATATTTCTCAAGATGAAAGACACATTTTTGATCCTGTAAATTGTCTTAAAATTTTTTTTAAATGCCTGCTTAGATTTAGCTGTTTATTTGTCATGATCTGTTTCTCATGCGAAGCCTCCCATTGTGGGTCAATATCACTTTTTGGAGGAAAGGGGGTGCTGGAATAAGACTGTCAGAGCATGTGATCTGTGTTGATATCTGGTGTGGAAGCCTGGAGGGACATTTCAGACATGCAACACTTCATCTCTGGCTGCTTTCCCTCCCCCTCGCCTTTCTTGCATGTTTTGCAACAAAGCAGGAAAAGTACCCAGCCCAGTGTCAGGTATCAGAAGATTTCTATGCGTCTGCTCTCACTTAAGGCAGACTCATACAAAACAAACACTGTGCAGGAAGACTTCCAGGAACTCAAGAACATGAAGTTCTTTAGTTATGTTGATCCCCCTTTAGAGACACAGAGAGGGGATTCAGCTTCTGTTTGTAAAATGTGGAAAATCTTTGCAAAAATTTGACAAGGGAATAATCTTTTTGTATGGCACCTGTGAAATTCCACTACTTCTTATACTTACAGCTCTTTTTAGAAGTTTACACGCAATCATTGTTGACCTGGCAGCCATATTAATCTCAGCCTTTGATGCTTTTAATAATTCATTTTAGGTCGATATAAATCAGCTTTATCTTTGAAAAGCAAAAATCTCAGTACACCTGTTTGCATCTTTATGATAAACACATTATTATACAGAAGCTCAAATACTTCGTTATAGGAAAGATAGAACACCAAATCAAAAGTGAAATGAATATTTGAAATCAATTCTAGCATCTAAACACTGAAATAATTTTATCAAACAATTTAAACTACTTGTTAAAGGAATAATGAAAGCGAACCTTCCCAAATTGATTCTGACTCTTAAACTCTTCACTCTGAAAACGAGCGGAGCACCAGTCAGTCGTAAGGTGAGGTGCAAGTGATAAGAGTATTTTGTTTCAGCATATTGGAGGTGGTTTTACCCATTTAACCTGAGTCATTTCGTTTGTCGTGCTCCTGATTGCTGTGCTAAGATTGATCACCTTTTTAAGAACTTACATAAGCCTGCATAAAACACTGGGGAACAACAAATGGTCTGACAAAGAGAAGCATCCTGAAAACAGATGAAAGCATGCTGAAAGAAGTCTCCAAAAATCCTAAAACGTCATTAGAGGACTTAGAGCAGGTTCTTCTTACTTCTGATATGAAAATGGACGCATATCTAATCAGTAAGGAACTGCACTTTAAACTATAACTTTAAAGGGAGGTGTGAAAGAGTAAAACCTTTTCTCTATAGATTGTAGAAACACTAGGAATTCTTTATTAATCGTTTTGGACACAGAAGTCTAAAATTAAACAGACATAATTGGCATTTGATAAATAAAGATTGTCAGGGAAAAAAATCTTTGCTCTAAAGCAAGGAGGTGACAGTGTCATTGTAAGGGGGATCCTTTTCCACAGCAGATCTTCTTGCATTCTCTATTGCTTCTGGGGGCACTTAAGAGGACTGGAGATGGAATAGAACCTGAACTTAGAACATTAGAATGATCAAAAATATAACATATATTAAAGCATAGACTAACAGACACCATCAATGAATCCAAAGTTGTTAAATGGAGTTAGATCTATATGCTTAATACATGTGCAGACCTTCAAGTATTTGCATTTTGATGTTTTCAGTCACAGCTTGCGTTTTTCTAGGAGAGAGATTCAGACAGAAGGGAAAGATACCAAATTATTATTTATTACAGATTCAATCCAACTTTAAAAGAACGTTATATTCAATGACACAAATTTGGATGACTCTAAAATCATGACCTTTATGATGATAAATGTCTATTGTGACATATTTGTGGTAAAAAAAAACATGGATTTTCTGAGGCTGGGTAAAAAAAGTATCCTTAAGTTTAGAAAGTGATGTCCTTTCATCGCTGATATCCTGTCAACAACTTCCTGGTCTATCCCTCACAGGTGCAACATCTGCCTACAGCTACATAATTTCAAGAGAGGCCTCTGAAGCTGGTAATCTCAAGAGGGATGTCAGATAAGAGATGTGAGTTTAGAATGAAGCTTCAATTGCATCTGTCTCCACAGAAACAATATGATCACCTGGGCTTAGAGAGACCCTTTGAAAAATCCTTCATTTTGTCTTTATCCGTATTGATGCAAATTCCCAGTAGAACTGGACTCATCCCAGCTAGATGCTCACGGCTATACTGGATACAACGTGTTACCTCCTCCTTACTCAGAGTAACAATGTCTAATCCTAAAGGATCTTTAAGGGCCAGTGCTAAAGAGCTTCCATTATGATGGCCTGATTGGTAAAAGCATGAAATCTGGAAGGAAAGTGGCTGATATTACCTTTGAGCATGTGGTGAAAATAATCCTGTTCCTGTACTGATCTGGAATAAATAAAAAATTAACAGAAAAATACTGTCCAAACTTATTTTAACGGTAGATTATCAATCAGATATCTTCCTTACTTTCCTAACTTTTCTTATGAGGCTTCATGAAAATTTGATAACAATTGATCATTTAAGTTTATTCAGTGAAATATTTCTAGTGTTTTTTTTTGGTTTTTTTTTCCCAGTTGGGCTTATTACTTATCTATAATCA
This sequence comes from Cyprinodon tularosa, assembly GCF_016077235.1. NCBI lineage: Eukaryota > Metazoa > Chordata > Actinopteri > Cyprinodontiformes > Cyprinodontidae > Cyprinodon > Cyprinodon tularosa. Next base: position 384,209 of record NW_024038559.1, on the reverse strand, counting down.
GCTAATATATACATATATATTACATAACAGATATGATGTAGTGGATAACATTTTTTTTACTCTTAAACTGTGAAATATTTTTTGTAAATATGTATATGAAATAAAAAGCTTCCTTATCACAGTATAATGCAAACAAATATAATTTTTCTTTAAACCAATAATATTCAATTATACCTTATTAATTCCCAAAGTGAAATTCAGTTTCCCTGAAACTGAATGAAAACCCAACAAACCGAAACCTGATGCTCTGTTATTATAAAAAGACATTGGTGATTGGAAACCTGCCATTCTTTTAATAATCTTTCGCAACTTGTGCAAAGCTATAATTCAAATCCTAACATTTTTATATTCACTACATCTGTTGGACTTTGCTGTTGGTCAAGTTAATACGTGTAGTTAGATGATTCAAAAACAAGGTCTTTAAGCTGTGCTTCAATTGGACAAAACATTACCACTTAGCTGTAAAACTAATATTTTAAATTAGAAATGGAAATCTCTAAAATTAAAATGACTTCCACACGGATGTTGAATGCATGAAATCTGGAGGCTGTCATTCTACAAAAATAAGCCATGACAAGAACACATATGTGGAGCCTCACCAAGCTTTATTTACATGCGCACCATTTCTTATACAAAGTAGATTACAATTTAAAAAAGGGGGAATACACAGGTAGAATACTCACTAACATTGAGAAGAAGCAAGGTTAATAAAGGGCAAAGTTCAGAGGTGTGTGTGTGGAAGGAAAAAAGCTGTCCGGAGTTTCTTAATAAGCGAGAATGATAAAAAGGTGATGTCCCAGAGGTCATGAAGGTATCTAGTGGTATTATTAAGTTATATTAGCTTTACTTCAGCATATGACCTGACATGTTTATGCTAACTGGACACCATAATTGAAGGAAAGCTCCACTGTTACTTAGTAGAGAGCTAAAGCTCTTTACACTATCTGAGAAAACATGTCAGGAACACCTACTCTGGATTAAGATGCAGTTAATCTGGGATCAATAACCCATCTTTACACTGGAAAGGATTAGAGGGTTCCCAAAATTCACCTTGTCAGTGTTAATCTGTGTAGATGACTTTTGAATGTGTAACAGGTTAATCTAGATTCTCCCTGCAAAAATGAATGGTAGTGTACTGGAAATGTTGAATAAAATGAGGTGTTGGGCATTCCAGCTTTAAGTACATTAAAGCTCTAAATAGCAGCTCAATCAGAGCACAAGGAAGGAGGTTAACAAGATATATCCAAGCAGACTCATCCTGGACATGCATCTATGTGAAAATGCATGTACAGCGGCTGATATATTAGTATAAATTAAATCAACTTTTAAAAAAATCATATCACTGTTTTCCACATATAATATCCTCATATTGCCAGGGCAATTCAAATGAAAATCATATAAATTTATAGTCAAAATATAAGTTTAGATCTGTGGTGTTACCTGAAGAAGGAAGTTTTTTTTTTTTTTGGCATGTTTAACAAAGCATTGAATTATAGCACCTTTTATTTATCCTTTTTTTTTTTTATGTAACAGATTTCTTTGCTCCACAGTTAATTTGCACACAATGATTACATCATATGTGGAAAAGGTTTGTCTTTGTTTGACATGACAAAAACCTGCCGATCTGACAGAGGAGTGTACATTTCAAAGAGCAAGTTAAAAATCTAAACCTATTAAATGACAATAGTGGTGGAAGAGAGTGTTTTTATTCATTTTTATACACAGGACTCATCTTCGGATTCTAATTCTAATTCTTAAAGGGACGGAACAGCTGGAAGTGTTGAATTATATCATGCACTAAAACCTCAGATTGCACAGCAGCTACTTTAGCCAGCCATGCACACTGACTCATCTGCTTCAAAATGATATACACAAATCTGTACACTATTATACAAAGCAAGGAATACACTTCATGTCGCTACCCCAAAACAGGAAAGGGGTATCACGGCTTCCAGATGCTACAACAATGGTGCTTCTGACCATTTAAAGAAAGAAAAAAAAAAAAGGTTCAACAGTTAAAATCGCTGGTAACAGTGTTCCCACTAATCCGGCGTGTAACGTTGTTCCAAGTTTCTTCAACTACAGAGGTATCACAAAAAAAAACAAGGATCAAGTACTAAAAATGAGTATATAAGGACAAAACAGCGAGTAATATATGCATGTAGCACAGCTCATATGATGCATAAAGAGGACATGCATACAGTCCCTCAGCCTGTACGCAAATCGAGAGAATAATCCGACTGAAATCGACACGATGAAAAAACACACGCATCAAACACGTAAGTGGACAGATACAAGAAGTCACCTGCAGGAGCACCAGGCGTGTCCAAGAGGATGTGTGTGTCTGTCATGACTTCAACAAGAGGAGAAAAACTGCAGAAAACCATCAGAAAGTAAGAATAAAATAACAAGACATGCGTGACTTAATAATCCGGACATTTATTCTCCCTTCTACGCTTCATCTTAACGACCAAAGGTTCACAGGTTACAAGTTCACAAGCACAAAGTATTAGGTTTTATTATCAAGAAATTTAAAATGTAATACCATTAGAATGTGACTGGAAAGCCTCCCATTCCCCCCTGAGTGATTGTGTGTATGCATAACAAGCCTCACAATCTGTTTGACGAGAAGAGCTTTGACACAGATCCCTGCTTATAGATTTTCTTGTACATGTAAATGTTGCAAGGTTGTGTATGTGTGTGCACGTGTGATTTGGCTGCCAGCATACTCTACTGTTTATTTCAAGTGAATTTGGCAATTTACAGAGATAGCTTATTGTTTTGCTGTTTTTTTTTCTTTCTTTTTTTTTACTCAAGAAACAAGTGGCTTCTAGAGGAATGAGGCTGAGAAAAAAAACCCTCTTGTTGTCTTTTCTGCTCCGCCAGCGCTACATGTGGCTTTTAAAACAACAGGCGCAGCTCGCTCTCAGGATAGGATTCAACACTGTTCATACAGCACCCATAGTGGTGTGGAAATATTCACAACTCTTGGATACAGGTATGTATTTAAGCTACATCATTGGCTGCATTAAACAAGCTCAACGGAGCTCCCCAGAAGCTATCACAAAAACAAACAAAAAAAAAATACATTTTAGATTTGCTCTCCTCCTTCTTTATGCACACTTTGGAGTACACAAGGATGAAGCATGTGATGTTTATGTATGCCGCAGTTATTTAACTTCAAGCAAAAACATTAAGTGCATGGCATAAGTTTTATGAATTTCATCTAAGGTTTCTGAGGTTTTCTTTTGCAAAGTGTCAGTTTGTCTGTTTGGGTGTCTGCAAAAACTGTGTGCAACACCCATTCAGTAAGACCCTCTGTCTGATTCTCTTCATTTTATCAATAAACAAATCCAATTTTGATTTTTTTTTCCTATACAGAAATGATCAACCAAGATAAAACAGAATAATGCCAAAAAACAAACAGTGAACAGATATAATAACTATTGACAGATGGATTGTTTTTGTCCTTAAAACATCCCACAGTCTGTCTTGATTTTTTTTATTTTTTTATCTCTTAGTGGGAACAACTGCACCGTGATCTCCAATGTCTTCACCTAACCCTTAGTCCTTAATTTCCACCTCACAAAAGTTCGGACAAGCTGCGTCTTCTAACTGGACGTCAAAGAAAAATTGCATAAGTTTTTCATAAGCATGTCATTGTTTTTTTTTTCAGTTTGTTTTGTTTTTATTTCACAGGAGGCTTTGTGGGCTGAGGTGCAGCATCTTTAGAGTCTCTCAGGTAAGTTGTGGTTCGCCAGTGTGGGAGTGAAGGTAAAGCTCAAGAGAGGAAGTTTACTTTTGTAAACACAGCGTTTGTATTTTACATTGTGCTGATGGCTGGTTTGGCAAAAACGGGAGGTTCTGTCTGATCTCCTTTTGCACCTCATATGTCAGACCTGCAAAGATAAAGAGGAAAAAGTTAAAATCTGTGCAACATTGTTACATAGAGTCAAACATTTCAGTTAGTGAAGCCCAGTAAGCCAAATACCAAAATACCTTATCTTTAATGGAAATCTGCATCTAGAAAGCACTATATTTAAAGTTAGCATACAGTTTGGATGTTCATATCTGTCATTGGGTTGATGATGCGCAACTTCTTGCTCTTTCTGGTGTCATCAGGTTTGATCATGGTACCCTTTTCCTGAACCTTCTCCAATGTAACTAACCAAATTCCCCGATCTAGATGTAATTTAGCTCTCCAGAGGTCTAATAACAAGACATTCACTTAATTCAGGTCTGGAGATGGGATTCCTCTAAACATGGCAGGATAGCTCTCAAGGACTGGTCTTGGGCAACCCTAGTTTTGATTAACCAATCACCTGCTAGCAGGAAGAGACTGTCCTTTTGAATCATCACTATTTTAATAAAATTGATTCCCCTAATATAAAGTTGATTTTAACGTAACAATTTCACAATGAGAGAGTAGACACATGCTTGCAAAGCTTTCTTTAAAAAGACTACATTTGATGTTTTTGAAGTGGATTTTATTTGAGTTCTAATAAGCAGACAGTAGACAGACTTAGACAGTAGTCTGAAAATTCCTAATTTCAACATTTGTTTTAATTCACGGTAGGTTAACATTTATACATTAGTTTTGTATTAGATGTTTAGACAGATACATGTCCACGTTTCTTTACAATGAAGTTCTGTCCATCAAAACATGTTAATAAAAAAAATCTCAAGAGCTTCACTCGTTCAAGTAAAGATTGCTAATGTTTTACGTTTAACCAAATTTAAACCTTGACATATCCTATAAATTGTTTCACATAGATCATTTTATTTTAGCAGAGCACATTGTAACAGAATATAATGAAAAACAGCAATAGCATGATGAAATTGGGGATGTCTTGATGAAGACTTTTTTGCCCTAATATGATCAGATTAATTAAAGAATAGATTAGATTGAATCAAAGTAAGGACAAACCTAAAACCTAAGAAGCTGTAGGTTGCAGTTAAAAAAACACTCCTCAGTGGTTTGGTATTGTGATTATGTCTCATATCAGTCATCTGTAATATTCCTTTTCTTAATGGCAACAGACACCTGTTGCAACTATTATCCTTCCTAACAAAAACATCTAAACTGAAGATACAGTAGCAGATTTTAATTAGTCTGGGATAGATACGCATAATTTAAAGCTGTCTTGATCAGGAGATACTTATAAATAACCTTTATGCGTAAATGAAACATTGGCTTAAATAGTTAGACAATACTACTTTACCAAATTAGAACGGCTATCTTTGACATTTGAGACGTCCATTTCATCATCCATGAACCGCTCACTCTATCTGTAAGCTTTAGTCCCCCAATGAAAACATCAGAAACTCAAGACTGTGAATATTCAAACAGCTGTTAACTGTGGGATAGATACTAACAGCTGACAACCTTTTTACAAATATCTACCTGAAATCTCTGAACTACCCGTTCCATTGGTACAAAGTACAAAAACAAAGGTTTAAAGGCATGCATTTTGTGTTTGGTCATGAAAAATGTAAACCAGCTGCAACAAACGCTCTTTAAACTTGATGAAGCACCTGTTTGCTAAACTCTTCATCACAACACGTGTGGTGAGCCACGGATGCAGCTGAAAATTATGGTGGTGCTAAAGCTCTAAAAGTATCTTTCCTGTTTGCTAAGGTTGGCTCTCCACACAAACATTGGCAAGCTGCTAACCCGTGATAAAGCACAGCGTTACAGACCAATTAAAAATATATGTCAGTGTTTTACCATGCAAATTCTCTCAGAGGAAAATACTGTTACTTTCCTCAATAAAATTAAAAATAGTAGACTTTCTGAAAGAGGGCGGGGAAATGTCCCTTGCACTTTTTCAAAAGTCATTTGATCCCCTGAACTTTTTACACTCCAAAAACCATGTTGCAATACAGCGCAAAGACGATTGTCGAGCGCTAGGACCAAGTGGAAAACCACAGCTCAATCTGAAGCCCAGAAAGCTCGGAAGGAAAAAAAAATACAATCTATGAATGTGATTCTATAAATCCAAGCTCTTAATAATTGTAAAACTGTGTTTTTACTCTACATGGACTGTTGCACCCCAAATTGTCCAACTGTCCATGTCATGCATCCATATATTTTGTTAGGAGAGGGATAGCAGATACAAAAAAAATGAAAAAAACAATCACAGAGGATCTACTAGAAAAAACACCTAACTTATATAGTAGTTATATATATAAAAAAAAAACTGCGTCTCCCACACTTCTGAAATCAAAATTTTGTCCATGGTATTACCACATATTCTCAGAGGTTGTATGGTTTATATTCATTCAAACCAATCCTCACCCACCTGCTCTTCCCCTTCTATCTCAGCCAGGCACCCAGCTCTGGGACGTCTGCTTGCTGCTTGTGAAGTTGCTGACTCCATTCATGTTGGCCAGTGTCTCAAAATTAAAATCCAGACCGTCTGCATCCATCAAATCATTCCTAATGATGGACTCCATGTCACACTCCAGGCTGCCACCATTGAACATGTCCAGGTCCAGGTCTGTAGGAAAGCGGTCCTGACAACCTCCGCTGCTGCTAACTGTGCCATTTAAAAAGATGGAGGTGTCGATCTGCATGGAGGAAGTTCCATTTCCACCAATTGGTGACAGTAGGAGCTGTTGTTTGACATTAGCCAAAGTATTAGCCTCATTGACGAGGTTCAGATCTCCATTCAAAGACCTGAGGGTGCTCTGTTTGTGGTTGTTAGTTTGGATCATCTCCCTATGGCCACCCTGAAGACCACCAGTGGTCCCAAAAGTCATAACAGGATCATTACGGACCATAACATTTCGCCGGGCGTTCTGGGAAATAATGGCAGCAGCACTGGCCTGTGACATCAATGGGTCGGACTGAGTCATCATGACATCACTATGATTGTGGCTGTCAGAGTTAAGAAGGTCTTGTAGTGTTTGGCCGCAAAAGCGAGACATGCCAGTGGTTGAAAATGATGTTTGCTTATTCTCCTGGATCGTCTGCATGGGGGACGTACGCAGTGAGGAGCTTCCTGTGTACGGACCAAAGATGGAGTTACTGTAACTATTACCTCCTGCATTAGGGGAGTTGTTGGAGGATGGAGATGAAGTTGAGGAAGGTGACCCTAACCCATTGGGTTTGGACACAAAACTAAATCCTGAGGAACCATTTTGCATTCCCTGGCTGCAAGTGGTTGGTTCTAGCTTGATGTTATCCAGCAAATCATCCATCAGGTCTTGAGTGATTCCATCATTAAGGTTCATTGTATTGGCCAGATCCGCCAGACGAGGTAGCTCAGCAGGCGCAGGCTTCCCATTGGTCAAAGTATTGCCAGGAGACAGGGCTCTGCCAGGACTGGAGTAGATCATTGGTGAGAGAGGAGGTTCATCATCAGGGACCTCGTCAAGCTCAGGGTTCGCTAAGATTGGGCCGCTAACTGTGCTGGCATTAGAGTTGGTTCGGGATCGGAAGTCTGTCCAGGCATCCAGGTCCTCGCTGCTGCGTGATGTTGGGCTCCCCGGCCACTTAGAGGGGCCTGACGGACTGTCTCCACCAGCCTCCCCAGCTGCAGCAGCCGCAGCCTGCAGGGCGGCTTTCTTCTTAGCAGCAGCACGACCACGGGCAGACTTGGTGTACTTGTTGCTGTTGTCCATGGAGACTGCCCGGCGCCGTGGAGCCTTGCCTCCCTTTCCTCCCTCTGGGTTGATCATCCACCATGAACTCTTTCCCGTTCCCTCATTCTGGACACGGATGAAACGACTGTGGAGAGACAGGTTGTGCCGGATGGAGTTCTGGAACAAAAACAAAGTAGAGGAGATTTTTCAGTAATGTACGAAAACCTTTTTAAAGAACAAATAATAAGACTGCAAGTATCATTACCTTAAAACATGATATTTAAAAAGGAAGTATATTATTTAGATGAGGTCAGAAAGTGGAATCTCAATGCACAAAAAGTACAAACAGAATTCCAATAGGAGCAAGCCACTAACCTTGCTATAAAGTTTTGGAATGCATGGTTGGTGGATTAAATAAAAAGGCTATTTCTCACTTTTGTAATCATCTGGACTGTGACTGATGATCTCTGCTATAAAATCTAAAGTTAACTAAAGAAATGAGCTGAATTATTCAAACCTCAGTTATATTTCCTTAAAACTCTGCTAAAGGCTATGAAACCTTTTGTCTGTCTATGAAAACACAAACAGGAAATAATTTCAGTAGAGTTTTGATATGAAAACTAGAGAAGTTCATTGGTTTATGCAGTTATGGTGAAAATTATTTGACCATCCTTGTTTTTTTTTTCTTTTCTTTTGTTTGTTTCTGTTTGCTGTATTCTTCAAGTAATAAACTCTTTGCCGGTCTATTTTTTCCCATGACTTTATAGAAGAACGTCCACTCAAAACTGCAATATATTACAATACTCTTGTGTATAATTTACCTGTGAAATAAAGTGTATTCTTTATTTCACAGGTAAATTATAAGCATTTTGTCTTGTTAATCCCTCCCCCCTCAGTTTATGAGTGTAAACAGTTCTTAGGCATGATTAGACATACTAAACACGCAAATCCAAAAGCTTATTGTTTCAGTTACTCTTTAGATATAGACAGGCTCACAGTTGTGTGGAGCAATTCACAGCGCTGCTGGCAGCATTGTTCCCGCTGTGGCATTGTACTGTTGACTTAACAGAATAGATAGGCTATAATTGAGTGTCTTGGTGTCTTTTATAAATGAGACATACATAGAGCTTCTGTTTGTAAGATCATGAGTTTCAGCTGGTGTGCACTGATAGGCTATGGTTTCTTGTGAAAGCCCCAAAGCCTCATTGCAAAGGATTTGGTGCACATGACAAACCTTGTTAATAAACACTTTCATTGACAGGCCACATATTTATGGATACATAAAATACTTCTGTTGTTGGCAATGTTTAAAGCAACAGGGCTAAGCTGGGTATTTGTTCATTGCCATGTCTTTTTTCCACATTTGTTTTTAAGCCTTCTTCTTGCTTGTGTTACTATTTGGTGCTTCCTAAAAAGTTCTTTAAAATAATGTCCCTCAGTCGCTGGGTTGAAGGCTGATTAGTTAAAGAAACTAATCTAACATTCAAAACATGAAAAACAAAGTTTTGATTCAGTTATTATTGTATATTAATGCTTGTGTTAAATAACTAGTTTGGATATAGGGATTTATCAAGGTTAAGATGCGTCTGCTGGATTAAAGTTGGGGAAAAACAAAAATCCGATGTTCTAATTCACGAGATTTTTAGCCTTTATGTGTAAAACCTGCAAAAAAAAAGACTGCAAGAGAAAACAGGAATGAATAAATATTTCATTACAAATCTATAGCTCATATGTCTCTCCATGCCTACTCAGACATGGAAAATACTAATTAGAATCCCAGCTTTGCCAGACATTTACCTGATATGATTTATAAAATTCATTCACCTCAGTATAGTTTTAAGTTCAAGGCAAATGAGGGTTTTATTTATGTATCTTGATCTGATCTATCCCAGCCAAGAACTGCTCCATCTGGACCGCCCTTCCCTCACATCCAAACTTCCACACAAACACTTGCAGCCATCTGGTTTCTTTAAAGAAACCAATGCATAGCTCATAAAGGAAAGAACAATTCTGAGGCAAAGAATGGGATTTTATAGCCATGAACTCAAATTTTAACAAATGTAGATGTGTCTATACTTGTTTTTCTTAAACATCGCAATTAACTTTCTGAATCCCTTTTCTTAACCCCCTTTTTTCCTTTTCTTTCCATTCCCTCTTCCTCGCTTTCTGTTGTTTCACAAACACATAGTTCTTATGGGCCCAGAGGGAATCTCGGGCTATGCTGTATCCTCCCATATAAACAACCTAACCACCATCCACAACATGCAAGCCAGTTTTTTCTTTCCCTCTCTTTGGTTTCCTTCTTATGTATATTTTTATTCCTGAGCACAGAGGAGATTTCTGGGCTCAAACCAGCACAAGCCTAAACAGCTTTCAAGCTTTTGTGGGAATACCAATGTTGTTTGCCATGAACCGATCCCAACTTTCTAGGCAAGAGTTTCTGAACAATTTGGTCTGGACTGTTACTCCAGTCAAAAGCAGTTCATTTAGAGTGTAGAGGGTTTAGGGTTACATTTCTAAATGCTACGCTGGCAGAAAAAAAACAAAAAAAACCCCCTGAACTTTTGACTCTTTGTACAGTAGTTGTGTCCAAAGGTTTGTAACTCTATTCATGCAGGTAATCTTTGTGAAAACTGTTGCATATTTTCAAATCATTGATCTTGTGCATGAAATCATGAATGGCGTATGTGTTTGAAAGCACGTTTCCCAAGTGTGTGGGTGTCTATTTTGTACAATGAGGTAAGCGAAAAAGAAGTACCAGGGGGACCTAGTGTTTGTCCTTTGAAAGCATCTCTAGAGGAGTGACGTAAAGCTGCTTCATTACCAAAGTTTTTAAAACACACACGCATCGACACACATCGTGACTCAATGTTTCCAGCCACCAGGAAGATATAAACAAACAGGATATACAGTATATTCTAATATGAAAAAAAGATGGATAATTGGAGCGTGATTTTTGTTTTTGTTGATGTTTCAAGCTTTCTTTCACCCGCCAGCTTCTGACAGCTCATCAGTTCTTGGAGCTCCCTTCACACTACATTCTTCTCACTATCTAACCCCCACACAAAGATTCTGGTCATATGTTACCCGTTTTGATGTTTCTTTAAAATGTGAAACTGAATTTCTCATGTTGTGTCAATCAAAAAGAAACAGGAGATTTATAGCGGCATGAAATGTAATGGCATTAAACAGTGACTGATTATGAAAGAGGAGGTGAGGAGATTATGATTGTGAGATGAAAAGATGGATAATGTGTGTGTGTCATATTAGAAATAAGAACAGTAGCACTAATAGCAGCATATCCTCCCACATGCTTGCATAACACAAACCTTATGTTTACCATGTCTGATATTCTACTCTGAGAAATATTTCTGATTTATTTAGCTTTCAGAAAACATCTATGTTTATTTTCTTCTTTTTTTTTTTTTTTGCCAAAAGCAGACACTGAATAGGGTCAAGTGTGCTCATGGTGCATTTTAGTTTAAGCTGGGTACAGTATTTTTTTTATTTTCACAACTGTAGCTTCTCTTGGGTATTCCCAAAGCCCATTAATAAAAACAGCACACTGAGACAGCAGCTCTGATTCATTGCTTCTACTAAGCAACCACAGGAGCTAAATAACACACAAACACAGTTTACAGTGGAAACCTGCAGTGGATCGGGTTTAGGAGGCAGGCCGAAAATTATGATGTGAGGTTTTACGCAGTACATGCTAGCATAAATATCCCTAATGAAATTTTTTTTACTTCAAAGTGATATTTTTATTCTAACATCCAGTGAGCGCGTACACCATATGACTGCATTAGATACAAAAACAAAAATATATAAAAAGATTTATTGTTTTAAAATGATTTGTTTTAGTTTATATGAAGTTTATAGGTTTTTATTGTGTTGATTTATTTGTAAATGATACAATTGGATCATCAATTATCTACAATTCCTATTTGCAGTACTGACAAAACAGTCTTTTATTTATTTATTACTTCAGTGTGCACAGATTCAATAGTGCACTGTAATCCCCCACACTGTTTACATTTGTGAGATAGCCATATATGTCTGTATGCGTGTCCACCAGCTGCAGGCGAAACTCAGGAAAACAGAGAAGTTTTTGTCAGTCAGCAACATGTGGGAACAATTAATTACTGTCAGCAACCACGCAAAGAATCCCTTTCCCTCCCTTTTTATGTGTTTTTTTTATGTGTGCATAGTGAACACATATCTCTGATTATGCAAATCCTTATTTTAAGTCTTTAATAAACCATTTCAGATTGTAAGACTTCCTTGGGAGCTAAACTCATGTCTAAGGAAAGCTTGTGCTGTATATGTAATGAAACTCCTAAAGGTAAATCTCAGGCATCATTACCTGATTGGTTCAGATGATTCTAAGCTCTCTTTCTTATTGGTTGTAACTATCCAAGCTCAAGCAGTTGTGATTGGTGGAGTGAAATTGGCCGATGTAGCCAGGCAGTACAGAAAAGGGCGGGTATTCATGGTGTTGCATGTGTATTTCATCACCCAACTACAGCACATATCTGAACTAAAATATATGAACTGGGTTGGTTTTACTGGGCAGGTTCTGTCTTCTCTCTAAATATGCAACCAACCTGATATTCTAAAGTTATTGGAGAGAAGAGATAAATAAAAAAAACACATATATTAATAACGTACATATATTATCTATTAATATTGGAAAATAATTATTTCTTGGGATATTAAATAAGATTTAATTTAATAACATGACTTGTTGAAAAGTCTAATCTTGCAAAAGTTATCTTTTACATTATAATCAAATGATTTTATTTCTGTTTTCACTGCTTTCACAGGACAAACTCTTTGGCCTGAGCCCTATGGTGTACATCACCACCCACAGGCACACTGTATGTGTCTGTGTTAGAGTCTTGGCCAAACATAACCCCACTTTTTCAGCTATTATGTAAACTAGTTCTAATCTGATTCTAATGTCAACAGTGACTGCTGCTGCTGCTGGGGTCAATAGGACATTTAACATAATGTGAGTCATGATCTAACAAAGGGGACGACAAATGACAAATGTAATAGTAGGGTTTTGAAAGTGTATTCCTTTAGACTTCAATAAGATTTGTTTGATTTGCTTATCTGCTCTTTTATTCGTTATTAAAGGAAAGTGCAAAAAGACAGACCCTTTCTGAAAGCTTTCTAAAATACAGGAAAAAGAAAAATGTAAATGCTTCCGTTGAGCATCTATCAAATCTTTCAGCTGATTGTTTTTTGGAAATTACTTTTTTGAAGCAAAAAATATGTAAAACTGTATTATATCTGACATATTAGGTTAATAATACACTAAATAATTTGTAATAAAGTACAAATGACAGATTTCTGGTAGAAAACCAGCTAAAAATAACTTTAAAGCAGATTCTGTGATAAATGTGTAAACACAATATCGATCCTGAAATCCCTTTTTTTCCACTTCATTACATGACAGTGGCCCCCGTAACGTGACTATATGGAAAATATCATGATCTACAATATTTGAGAAAACTAATTAATTGCATTAGTTAATTTGGTGTAAGATAAATTTGATAATTTGGAAATATTTATGCGAAATCCACCTGTCAAACGCTGGAGGTCTGCAGACATTTTTTTTTATTTCATCCAGTTCTTGCCTACATTTATTAAAGAAAAAATAGATAAAAACATGCCTTTTAAGTCTTTACTTTCTTGATAAAGACCAATGGCACTTCATCCTCTTTAAGATATAATTTTACATTATAGTTTTATGCTGTAAAGAGACCGAGAATGGGCAAAACATATACTCTGATGTGACATTACTTCACACACCTATTCAACTGTAGGTTAACCTACATATATAAACCTGGAAACACACTAAAACAAATGCTAAGAAAAAAAACATTTTAAAAACGAAAAATATGTTGTCACAAATGCATAATGACTTACAAGATAACAGCTTGCCATGTGTATATTGTGTTGTATAAAAAAAAAAGGGTAAAAATTTTAAATAATGTCTTTTGTCACTGGATCCACTCTGGACAAGACATTCACCTGGTGATGCTCAAACAGAAGATAAAAATGTAAGCGGATGATGAGACAGAAAATGAACATGTTAAATTTCATAGTATTTGTGGTCAGCCATGAGCAAGCCTAGACGTTAGCATAATTATAGCCGGGGCAGAGGTGTAGACAACACAGAGGTCTTAGACACCTATAAGCTGGTTTTATAAATAAACTGCCCCTGCAAGTCTGTGCTAATGCTGCAGAGAGGGTAAGGTAATTTATACTGTGACCCTGCTCCCACTCATGCACAAACACACACACAACGTCCCAAAAACACACAGTGGTTCCAGGTTCCAGCTGCTTGGAGCTCTGGACTGCAGAAGGAACATTCCATTCTCTTCAATCATGAGTGCCTTCCCAGCCAGCATATTGGAGTCTCCCTCTCTCACCCTCGCTCTGGCTTATGTTTATGTGCATGAGGTGAATGGGGATCTGGAAGTTGCCAGAAGGGTTTTAGTTACAGCCTCATTTGCTTATATTCTGGCTGCTTAATTTCTGTCAACATATTCAGATATCAAATGAAACCCAAACACAGTAAACAGTTCTGGGCCTTATAAATCTAAACAATCTACCCTCTCCTCCACCTGTCTGTCTCTCCTCCTCCTGTTCCTATATCTTGTGGACGGTGTTGTGTAAGGCCACATGCTCAAAGAACGCCTTGTACGCTGCTGTATTTTCTCCAATAGACTGGCCTGACGTGAGGGGAGTTGGCCACCCATCCCACATCGTACAGCCAATCGGTGGAGGCCAATGAAAAATGCCCCAACTAGTCATGTTACCCTTGTGTGGCTTGGCTTTACTGGGTCAGTGTGTTTTAATCAGCACAGGAGCACGTTCCCAGAGTCAACAACCAGCAAGTGCAAAGGTGTGTTAGTGTTTTATTTTCAAACTCATCATTGCAAAAGTAGTGTGTGCCCTTCCTATATATATATATATATATATATATATATATATATATATATATATATATATATATATATATATATATGATAGAGGTGAATACATAAAGCAGCTTTTACATAATGATTTTATTTATCACTGACTAGTGGCAAAAGGGCATCCTAACAGGAACCTTGTGTTACATAACTTTAAAAAATATCTTGTTTCCCTGAAAATTTCCAATACAGTTGCCAGGTGCAGGGGTCAACATTCCAAGATGTTGACTGCAGCCAACAGCTTTATATGTCATTAATCGACACAAAGCTATCTTTGCAGTTTAATTTTCTGACAATAATGCAAGCAGTGATTCCCTTCCTATTAGGCCTGTGATGCATTAAACCAATGAGTGTCTGCTTTCTTTGCACTGGTTTAGTTTTTTATGTCCTTTACCCTAAAAGCCTTGCCCATCTTTGATAAACACCCGCCACATATATATGAAAATGGGATTGACTGACAAAATGCAAATGTCTTGGAGATGGCTTGAAGCCATCTTGGATCACAGTTTCATTTTTCTCCACATATCTAGGGGTCTTCAGATAGATATCAGCTAAATCCCCACATGTATTGTTTCTAGCCTGTGGCAAACTGTCCTACAGGAATAGCAACAGCTACAAACAGATAAACTTGAATGATTCTGGTATCCCCATGTTTCTCCTCCTCCTGTCACTCCTCCATGCTGCTTCTATCATACAGAGATGTAATTAATCACGCAGGCACCCTGCTAGTCCTAATATTGAGGGGGGTTCTTCCCCTGTATGCCTTGTCCTTCTCTCTCACCTTCAAATTCCATCTTTTATTCCACATGCTGTTTTATTTGTGTGCCTCATTCGCTCCTTGTTATTACAAAGACCAATCTTAGAGTAGTTTTAGAGTAAATGTCCCTGTTTTATCGGACAGCTGTGTCTGTTTCTTTAAAAATAATGGGCCAACTTACTTATATCAACCGCTGTACTATTTTATATTGCGTCATACTTATATTTTGAACCTCTTAAAAAAACAAGTGCAAACTTATGCTCTTATATAATGGCATACAACTTTAAATTTCTTTGTACTTCAGTATTTCTATGACTCATAGAGGGTAATAAATATAACTGTCCAGGTTGACTCAGTTATTTTGCTAGGAAAATGATACAAAAGAATGTTTAACAGCTGCATAGTAGTTTTGTACAGGCCAGCACTACATTAAGTTATTCCTGTCTACAGGCTCTGATGACCCGCCTTCATGTTCAAACACATTACATTCCTACATTGCAGCTGGACAAGCAGCTTGTCTTCTTTTATTTGTTTGAAATGACAATAAAGACTCATCTTATCGCCATCAAAACTGCTGGTATATTGTGGGCATGCTGTAAAATAAGGTTACCTGTTGACAATCCAAACCTTATGTTTATATTTTAATCATAGATTAAACAAGCAGCTTAACAATGAGCTTTTACTGCTGCCACATTGTGAACACAGCAATCAGGCTGTAAAATTGAGCTACCCCCAAATTAAAATTAAAACCTCAGGACAAGTGAGTTTTGTCCTGCTTTTCAAAATCTCCTTTAATTAGTTCCTTTGAGAATTAAATATTCTGTGCAGATAGCCTGACCCACCCATGTGCAAGTTTATCTGAATGGACAGTGTTTGGGTGTGGTACAGTTCCAACTCCTGAAATTCACAAAAAAAGGACAATTCTTGTTGAGGGCTGCTTTCTGTCTCTCCTTTTCCCTCGTGCTGAAGAAATCGCCTTTGTCTTTGCCGAGTGTTGTCTGGTACTTGCACACTTGTGTTTTTTTTTTTTGTGCCTGTGTATGTTCTTGGCAGGCTCAGCAGCTCCGTAGCCTGAGGACACGGTGTCCTGGAACTGGGACTGATAAAAACCCAGCAGGGATGTCCTGTGCAGTCCCAAAGCGGCCAGTGCGCGATGTAATGGAGCCTTTTTGGTGAATGAGCACTAACCATGTGGATGAAATGAACTGGATTTTTTTTTCATAATTTTAAGGGATTGATTTTTCAACATGTTCTTGTTTCTTCAAGTTTGCAATCCTTCTTTCACTTTGCTTGCATGTTTGTTTTTGACACAGACATCTGCTTCATCTTTGAACCACTGTTTCCACAACACCCTGTGCTCATAATAACTCTTAATACCTCAGGGCTGCAGTCCAGCCCTGAGGTATTAAGAGTTATTATAACTATTGGAAGTTTAATTCACTCCTCTTTAGAAGAGCTTTTGAAAACAGATTATGGCGATAATAATATTAAAGATAAACATGTCGCCCAACAAAAACAGTAAACAGTAAGCAAGTCAAGTCACTCAAATCTGGTCATTCGCCAGTTTTCTGCTTGCATGTGTGTCGATTTCTTCACATCTGGTGCAAATTATTGTTGGGGCTCTGCTGCTAATCAGGAGGCTCTTGATGCTCATGGTGCTTAAATCAGATACAGATCACAAAGCACAACTATTCAGGTTTTACCAGTGATAGTCTGTTTCTGAAACGGAAACAACAACAAAAAATGTGTTGTTATTTTGGGATGGACTTTCTTAAGAAATAATAGGTTGTTCCTACAGAAGTTAATTAAGTTATAGGGCTTTGTAAAAATAAAATTAAAACTTTCATGCTTTTTTATAATTATCTATAATCTGTGCTTATTGTTATTTGTAAAATTGCTATATATCAGTTGGATGATAACAGAAAAAAGCTAATTTGTTGAGCTCAAAATGCATTGTCATAATTTCAGGGGTCGATCCCTGCTTCCTGAATGTTTCCCATAGTGTTTCTGTCTTTGTTTAATGTGGAAACAATGGTTAAATATAGTTAAGGCTAACAGAGTGATCGAAGATTAAATACATTTTTTTCTCTATCTGTACACCTTTTTTTATTTGCTTCATCCTTTGCTGATGTCAGCATGCACGCTTGGTGTCTCTCTAACCGCCTGCAAACCAGCTGAGCCGTTGGATAAAGTGAAGGACAAACACACTGAAGGTCTCTGACATGCATTTTCTCATGCACGTCACCCTTTGTTGTGAGTTCGCATTTCATGTGTGCTTTAGCACAAAGGGGAGATCCTAACATCTGTAAACCCACTAACAGCATATGTAACAGGCCAACCACCCCTGCGACAGTAAACTTCTCTTAAGCCCCTACAGACATAACCCTCATGAGGAGACATGTGACTTCCTGTTTCAAGACCAAAGGAAGGAAAGCAGCAGCTTGCCTCAGCTCTATGATATTCTTCTCTAATTTGGTCTTGGATGCAAGCATTTCTGCAAATACTAGCAGTAATTTAGCAGGTAAACATTAAAAATACCATGCAACCACAAAAAAAAACACCAGTTAAAAATCAAACCAATATCCAAAGCTTGATTCAGCCCTGCATCTTCCCCTCTTATGGCCTTCCCTTCTCTTCGCTTGCCTCACTTCCTTTAATCCTAATGTCAAAGGATCCTTTGAAATCCTGGTGTCTGGAGCCCAGCTTTTGTTTTGTGACCCCCTGACCCACTTTGCTGGACTGTTTAAGTTCATGTGTTAGTGTGTCCAACACAATTATAACCGGATACATAGAGTTTGTGCATTGTATTGGTTAGGACTTGTATGTGTACGTGACAAACAAACATGAGGCTTATCCAGGTCTATTTATGTGATAGAAGCATGCTTCTCTTAAGCTCATTAATCACTGCTGAAGGAGATAATGATGCAAAACGCTATGCTGCTCCATCAGCTCAAATTAAAATATCCTGCTCCCTCAAATACAAATTCCTATAATTACTGGTTACTCTGCAAGGGCTGTTCTAACCTTTGTAAAGGTTCAGGTACAAAATGTTACACTTATTTAACGATACAAAAGTAAAAAAAAAATTTCAGTTTATTACAGCAGCTGAAGCGGCTGAAACTAAACCCCTGCTGTTATCTGTGTTTGTGGTTAGCAGAAACAGGACATGAACTCTACACAGAGACTGTAACCCACAGCCAATGCAAAGTCGGCTGAGCGGTGAGTCAGAATTTTTTCTTGTTGTTTTAATCTCTGTTCTTTGCTTTTCTTTAAACTCTGCATCCTTTTTATGTCTTAAAATCAAATCTATAATTTGAGGCATTTTATCTGGTTTAAAATAAACTTTTATCGCAAACTACATCAATACTAAGAAGTATGAGAACTCCTTCTCTTAAATAAGATGAATCCCCTATGGTTTGTCTTTATTCTACTCTTTGGTATGGGTGATGTACACCCAATAAATCATCACCAATTCAGAGTAAGCTACTCCTTCAATAAAGTTAATTAAACTCATAATTTATCTTCATACTCTGGACAGTTTTGTTATTTTTGCAGCGCCTGTCCTCATCCAAGTACCGCACTCTTTGATGTGAACTTTATTCCCTTGGTGAACCTTCAGGAATTTCATTAGCACTGTCCAAGCATTCTGTATAATGTTATATCATTATAAGTCTTGCTATGCATTTTGAGGGACATGAACTTAAATATCCCACTCCTGCAGAGGGGTTACAGGGGGATGCAAATATTGGCATCTTTGCCCCCAGTTACCCCGAAGCAGTGAGGGTTCAACAGGTTCCCTAGGGGCCCAACATCCATCTCTTTGTCCTAGCTCTTTGAGGCCCTCACAGATTAAACGCCACGCTTCATACATGACAATACACACACTATCATACTTATTGAAGCTAAAAAATAAGACGGGAGAGATTTTCACATCCGTTGCCATGTTGGTCACATCAAAAAAATGACACACAATAGGAGGTCAGCAGGGTCATTTGAGACCCATGGTACAGCTTTTTTACTGTGAGAACATTAAAACAACAAACTTCAAAGTATCTGTTGTGAATAAATGTGAACAACACAAACCTTCATCCCAGATTCAAGCCTTTAACCACACTTAAATGCTTTTCTTTTTGGATGCATGCATGTATGTAAATATGCTGACAAAACCTCCGGAAATGATTTTTTTCCAGATTCATGATAATCATTGTGTTGTACCTGATAACTGCCTACTACTTTACATTTTTATACCTAATTTTAGATGTGATTTGGAGAGATTTTGTGTTTCTTAGGGGATTTCATCTTGTTTGTTAAGCTGCAGGAACTGTTAGCTTCCCACCAGCTCTCTGCTACTCTTTCAAAATAAGAGTTGTACTGTCATCAAGGATCTATTCAGCTCCTCCAGGCCTCATTGGCTGTTTCTGTTGGTTATTGCTCTCCTTAGTTTCATGTATCATTTTAGTTGGATGGCCATGCCCAGATCATTTTCAGATTAAAGATTAAATGGAGTAAAACATGAGGTTCAAAACATTGGATATATATTTTTTTAAACGGATCTTTGTGAATGCTTTAAACCCTGTATCGCCCATCCTTTAATACAAAACTATGCAACATTTTTTGTTTGCCTATCACAAAATCCCTTATTGCTGAGATTGCAATGTAATTTTTTTTTAAATAATGTCAATCAGAAAATATTTCACTTGATTAAACTACAAAGTTGGCTCACTTAGAGTAGAGAGATATGCTTTATTTAGCATCCCACCCCTCAGCTTTGTCCAGTCATATAATGGTGCTCCATTTTAGCCAGTTTCTCTATTTTTTTCTGTCATCTCCTACTTCTTTTTCTCCTCTCTTTGAAAAGGCCATTCTAAGTCAAACCTCGACACAAAAGCTGCATGGTGGCACAAGCTGGCTGCAGGCCAGAGCTCTACTCTCCAGATTCTTCTTCCTGTTTGCACTGGTGAACAGTAATCACTCAATCCACCCTTCCTTCTCCCAACTCTTTTCTATCCATCTCTTTATAGTATTACTCCTATACTTCTCCATGAGGGCAGAAAAGCTAAAAAGTGCTAAAACGGTCGCTTTCACTCATACATATACACACCGCAGGGTGACAGAGCTGAGTGCTTTGGAAGGGGTGTGTCCGATAATCCTTTGGAGCTCATGAAAGAAGGCCTTTTACACTATGGGATAAAAAAAAAATTAAAAAGAGAAACGAGAGAGAGAAAAAAAGCTCTGACCAGCTTTTGAGCTCCACAGGCCTTTTCTGAAGGATCGACACCACACCTTCCACACACTGGTTAAAAGGATCCCACACACGCTCATGCATCACATTGATCACTGTTTCAATCCGTAAACCTCCCAAAAAAGTAATCAAAAAAGTCCTCCAGACTGACAAAGCTTTCACCTAAATGCTCTTGGTTTCAAAAACCCTTAATTTTGAATCCCTGTTTTGCCACTGCTTCACATAGAATTGGATACAAGTTAAATATACATTTGAAAATAAAAAGACAGAAGCAATTGCGGGCAATAGTAAATGTGTAAATGCACCAGAAGTATGCTTGATGTGCAACATTACAACAACAAAAAAAAAACAACAACAAAGTTCTGACTTTTAACTTATATAACTAACATAGTCCTCCTGGATGCTATATGTGTGGCACGTGATGTTAAAACTGCCAGAAATAGGCAGAATAAAAGGGGAAGTGTTGGTGTTGCATTAGTTGCTGTTGGGTGCAGAAAGAAAAAAAGAACAGAAAGAAAGAAAAAAACAGAATTTGCTCTTTCCAACATGTCAGTGTTGTAACTTAAGAAAAATAAACAGCAATTAAATATTTTATTGGCTATGTGAAGGTGTGGTAACATTAAACATACAGTATTATGGTGTTTTGGTGGTGTATTCTTCCCTGTGTGTTGCTGTACTGTATACTACCCTAAATACTCTGTTTTTAAAAAAAGCCAATGAAAAGTGTGCAAACTACAGCCCATCTAGTCTCTTATTCAGGCAGTTTAATCTTACAGGAGGGAGGAATGAAACAAAACCAGCCAACATATATTAAAAAAACATATCTGTTACATATTTGATTAGATCAGGGATTAAACAAAATGCTCAGTAATGCACCGGTTAAAGGTTTTGAATTGAAAATATCTTAAATATTTTCTGCTTTCCTTGATGGGCCCTTGGCTGGTCCCCCTTTTAAACATCAATCTTTGTAATAAAATATTCTTCCTGTCATGATTTGTGGACATTAAGATCTAAAGAGAAGTGTCATCTCCTGGTCAGGACCTGTAATTCAGTAAAAGGGTGGAGTCAGAGTAAAAATATATGAAAGAGGGGGTCGCTCCAGTGGCTGGAAGTTGGAGGGGATTTCGCTGGGAGTTGTAGGGAAATGGGCTGCCATTCGGCTGGCGTTTGACTGAGAAAGGCCATTTTGAATGGCTGCTACTGTACAGTATCTGTCTTTCAGGCTTTTATCTAATGGTGTATTTGAGTTGTCCGATTTGGGGAACTCTGGGTCTCATGTTTGTTTATGTTCAGATGGTGTCCTTCTGTTTCCATCTTCAGGCCATCATTGATTTTTAGCAGGTTGAGCTCCTAAAAGCCAAGGAAGAAGTAGCAAGAATAACAGTGTATATTTATAAGCCCTGAAAAGATATCTTCTTATGGCTTAAAAGTAAAAAAAAAAAAAAAAGAAAGAAAGAAGGAAGGTCAAATGCTCCCTTGATCAATTTTAAGTCCAACAACAGTCCAAGAAAAGGTATGTCAAAGCATCAGTAGTTTTTATGAGCTTTTATGAAAAAGTAAAGCCAAAAGAAAAAGCTCCTTTTTTTCTGGTCCAGCTACTAGAAGATCCTACCCTTACCTATTGTCATATGTTATGGATTATGAAGAAAACAATAAACAATTAGCCACAATAAGCTTGTAAGTAAATTGGGTACCAGAGGATTTCTGTTGACTACATAGACCATACAGTAAAGTCGCTGATTCATCACATTGTTCAGGAAATTTCAATATTTGTAATGGTAATTACAGTTTACAATATTGTCAAAAAGTGCCTCAAAATTTGGTGAATGAGATGCTTCATTTTTTTCTGTCATCAAAGAACAAACTTTACCATTTTAAGATACTACCAAAGCCAACTGTATTCAATCATCTGTATTAATAGGCCCTGAGCAAACAAGTCCCTCTATGCGAGAACATATTTATGCATATGTAGAATCAATTGTTTGTAGCTTACTTTTCCCAGAGTGCCATAGAGTAAAAATCCCGTCTGGTGTGCAACTGCACTCTAAGTGGGTCAACGTCTCGTTAAGTAAGAGGGGTAAAATCAGGCTAAAGGCAGTCATTCTCTCTCTCCGTGTCTATCTGTGAGTGTGGATGGGCTCAAGGCACTGGCATAGAGTATAAAGAGTTCAAAGCCAGGGCAGGGTGAGAAGACAACACACAAAAAAACCCATCCAACATTCAAAGGGAGAAAAAGGCTGGATGACATGATGGAATACACTTGACTTCAAGCAGGTTGTGCTGCCTTCAAGCTGCAATGGGTTCTAGTGAATATGATTGATTCCTAAAAAAAGCTAATTTTTGTTTAGAAAGGGTTGAGATGAGTAGATAGAGAGAGGCAGACAGAAGGAGGGAGCACTGCAGAAAACAGAATGCTGTAAGGGTCTTTTAATGTGAAGTATGCAGACAGACATGGGTTGCAGAGGGAGTAGTAAAGTGAAGTGTACAAGACTTTATTTTGTCTGCTTTTTACCGTCTGCTTGTCTGGGTTAGTCTGCTGTGGGCGACGCCTAGGGAGCACCACTTACATTGGGTGCACCAGTGTGTGTATATCTGGATGTCTGTGGGAGTACTTGGGGTAGAGTAAACAATGTGAAAGAATCTGGGTTAGCGTGAATTATTCACTGATAGAGTTGAACACAGAAGCGCCAAGCTAGCTTCTCCTTGGGCAATGCACTCACTTTAAAAGCAAAAATAGGACACGTGAGGCAGCTGTGGTAGGACTGCCATGCATATGAATGACTCCACTGTGCCCACGCAATCAGAACTTGACAGATGAGATCACTAAACCATCTCTGGTCTGAAGTGGTTGGGCCAGACAGAGAAGCTGAGCAGGAGGTGAGCATTTTGATATACTAAGAGGATAAAAACAAGTCTTTAAGTAATCTGTAAGGTCAACACAAACAAAAATAGTTTGTAGGTTATGTAGCTTTTTTTTTTTTTTTCGCTAGAAACTTTGTACTACCCCTAAAATAAAGGGATGGCTGTAGGAGCTGCAGAGACCCACACCTCAGGTAGAAGAACCTCTCAGAAAGAGCAACTAATAACCACACACACACCAATAATTATGGGAGTGGTGAGAATAACTGCTTAAGAATCATTTTTTCATGTTTTTAGTAAGAAATCTGAAGCAAAATACAGGGTAGGTAGTTTAAGTTACCCCTGCATTACAGTTCGGACACATAAAAAGGCAAACAGGATGGCTTGAATCAACATAATCTCACTAACTTGAGGCAATCTTGGGAAGTACAATGTTTTACTCTTTAAATATGCACAGCTAATAACATACACCAAAAGAGTTTTATTTAAATCTCAGGGAGGCTGTATCCTTTTTAGACCTTTTTTTTATTCATAAAACAATGTGAAATTTTGTGTTGAATTGTGATAAAAGGAGATGTATATAAGGTATACATATATTTGCAAGGCACTGTGTTCATACTCCTTCTCTATATCTTACATTATTTAAACTAAGGGAAAATATTGTGTGCTTCAATATTTATCAGACGGTTAATCTCTCACTACTTCATAAGTGTTAATGTTTCATGAAGGCTCTGTACTACTGCAATGCTAAGTGCAACAAGGCGCCGAAATCTTTACCCATCCCCTTCCCCCTGCTATGTTCCTGTGCCCTCTTCCTTTTCATTGCTTCTTTAACTTCCCGTCCTTGTTTTTTAAGCTTTCTCTGCCTCGAGTCTGGGTTTGAAATTTGGAACATAGCCAATTAACACAACAGCCGGTTCGTCAAGCCCAAGTCGGTGGAGGAGGGGAGCAGAGCGACGGAGACAGCTCACATCACTACACACTGACCTACATACACTTCCACCCAGCTGATTGAGTCCTATGTCGAAGCCTGCGGCCAATCGCAAGTGGGGGTGGAGTGCGAGCAGCCAATGGCATCAGCCGCTCTTCTATGAGGTCTTTTACTGTCTCTATACAGTTTTCAGTGATTATACAGCAGCAGAGAGTGCAAGTGAGGAGGAAGATAGATGAAGGTTAAGCTCGACAGATGAGAGCCTGAAAATGAGCAAAAATGAAGAGACAGAAGACGAGAAGATGAGGCTGAAAGAAAATGATCTCTGTGTGTCTTGATGACTGCACCTTCTAGCAGTTAGAAATCTAGCTTAGGAGCTAACCATTAATGCCATTCATTTAGCTTCAATGGCTCAATCCTTAAGCTGACATTTCTACAAATATTAAAAGAAAAATGCACATCTGGGAAGACTGTACGAGCTTTTACATTAGAATCTAGCGCTGTGAAAGCCAATAGACACAATAAGCATATGTAAATGAAGCCTGTAGAGCCTGTACAGTTGTATTTAAAGCATGCACACACTGAAAGCTTGACACCACCTCAAGGAGGATGAGGGCATCCCTGGCAACAAGCGAAATGAAAAGTTCAATCTGTAGCCAATTAACACCATGCACTAAAAAGGGCTTATGTAAGCAGTTAAGGCTCTGCAGCGTACAATAGATAATCCCTTTCTATTTCTACCTCTTAATATTATTGTACTCTGGTTCACATTGTTATGCTGTGATAGCTGAAATAAAAAGGAAGAAAATCATGCCATCGGCAAGAAAATAAGAAAAAGCTGCAGAAATAAGCCAAGTGGAAAAGAAAAAAAAATGAAGGGGAAGTAGGAACACATAGCAAGGCACTGTGAGGCACACTAACCCATATTCCACAGACTAAGGCTTTTACAGCTCCCACAATATGAGAGAAAAAAAAACATTGTATAAATAGATATTTGCCATTTCTCTACAAATATATAAATGTATAAATTATGCAAACATTTGCTTAAGGTCAAATAGAAATTAATTTCTGTTCTGAACAATATATTTTGTAAAAGCAAAAATAAAAATCTTCAGTTAAGCTAGGAAGCTCTTATGTAGTTATGGTGGTGAAAGGTGAGCCAAGATATTTGTGCTATAATGTAAAAGGAAGCTTGATTGAGAAACTTACCTGCCTAACTGCTGCAATGTCGCTGAGCCAACATACAGAAAAAAGGTTTATTATTGAATGTCTTCTGTCATCTCACTTTAATTAATCACTTTATTTTATTTTTGTGCCATTTAACTGTGCTTCCTTATATTTAAGACAAAAGGAAACTGAATCCTAGTCAAGACGTTTTTTACATTTAAATGATGATGATGAAATCTTAGAGGACAGAGCGAAACTCAATGCTTTCCTGGTTTGAGTTGTGTCAAGTAAAACTAACTAATCCTTCCTGATAGTGAATAACATAAAAGTGAGGGAGTTGCAGCCTAGTGGTTAGGGAATAGGGATTGGCATCCTGAGGTTGTGAGTTTGAAACCCACTCCCAGAGATTGCTATTCTGGGTCCCTGAGCAAAGAAAAAAAAGCCCTGATGCCAATCCAGGTAGGTTGGTCCTAAAGATGGATATTTATAGTCTTTTACAATCTTAAAACAATTCCAACCTTAAAAGTATCAAATCCTCTCGAACTATTTTATAACTCTATAAATTTCTTATGCCAACATTTACACGGAAGCTGGTGTTTATTTACATAGAGATTTGAGGCAGGAGGTGGTCTGCTACCAGTGAGTTTCCTGTGTGAAACAAATACTCAGAAGCATCATGTAAAGCAGTAACAGTTTCAGTCTGGTGACTGTTTTCGCAATTTTACTTTTATTTAGCTGTGTCCACTCTAATTATTCTCAGTATGTTTATCATGCAGGAAGTTTATTAGAGATGCACCAACTCCGGCCCCTTTAAACAAGCATCCAATTTTAACACAAAAATATCAGGATGTTGCTTAGACTCAACTCGCTTTAAGGCGGTTAAAGTCAACTTTTCTCAGACAAGTTGAGACCAAGATATTCAGATTTCTAGTAAATGAAAACATTGCAGTAAACGATCGCAAGTGGCACATTGAAAGCCTATAGCTATTCAACTCCTGAACAATCCTATAATGTGGGATATTAGAAGCTTGTGCAAGCAGACGGTGATGCCATAATCTGTTGTGCTTTTTTAGTGAGGCAGGATGGTATCAAAAACGGATATGGGCCTATTTTACACCTTGGTTCTCGAGTTTACTCACTCCTCTTTGTCATCCCTTCAGAAAATGAGTCATTTGTTTTGGACAAATGAAGATGAGACATAAGAAAAGAATATTTGATTTATATTGATTTAGTCATTTTCATTGTGAGTGAAAACTATTCTACATATACTGATACATCTCACACAAGCATTGAAGCGTAACATGTAACATGTACCAAAACACATCTCCAAGATTTCTTGTATAACTTAGAAGTTTGTTACAGTCCTTTGTGTGTAAGGACTAAACTAAATACCATAAAAGTGATTAAGAAGTGAATCTGCAATGGTTGACATTCTTTTTTGTTTCATTATGTTCAGCTGTTTTTTAGCTTCAACAGTAGGCCATCCCTCAGATAGTCACGGTGGGTTTGCAAATACTGTCTAGCCCCTTTGACTTCAGCCAGATGAACTCCAACATTGTCTATACCCATCCCCCAGAAGAGTGAAAGAACAAGAGGAGGGAGATGGAGGAGGAGAAATGCAGGAGGCCCAATTTCTTCTTCGTGACTCCTGCTCTCTTTAGCGTAACTTGTCACGGTGGCCTGAGGGCCCCTGACAAAATGAAAAAGTGTGCGTGCATGAAATGAGAGGATCTCTCTCTAGTGAGGATGAGGGTGTGGGGTGTACTACAACAGCTGAGGCAAGGGCTTTTCTCTGCATTCCCCCAGTTGGTTTGCTCGCCGTACAGTAGTACAGACTCACGTGGTTGTGTGCTCAGAATGAACACAAAGCCCTCACTTTATGGGGCCTCCTACACATTCAGCAGCTTGAGGCAGAACATGGAAATTAGAAAAGTGTTGTGGTGAATGTCTAACCAACTGAATGCCGTCTGCATTGGCAGTTTTTGTGTTAGGATGTTGACAATAAATGATAAACATTGGTTTCCAACCATTTTCTATCTTTTCTTGACCAGCACTCAACTTAATGCCCAATATTAATGAGCAGTTGATAGAAGAAT
Organism: Cyprinodon tularosa; assembly: GCF_016077235.1. Lineage (NCBI taxonomy): Eukaryota > Metazoa > Chordata > Actinopteri > Cyprinodontiformes > Cyprinodontidae > Cyprinodon > Cyprinodon tularosa. The sequence goes on along the minus strand of NW_024038559.1, from coordinate 356,584 downwards.
CCAAATCATGCATCTAGCGCAATAAAATACCTCTAATACTGGGTAAAACCAAGGGAAAGGCAGAGTTCCCTGTAAAGCAGAGTGGAAACCAATGAGCTTGAGTGGGAAGCAGTGTCCAATCATGGTTTGGGGCTTAGGAGCAATTTCATGCCCCCATAAGCAATGAAACACTCCCAGGTCTGAATATTCGTCCTGCTTAGTTACGGCAAATCGGAGTAAAAAGAGGTGAGGCATGTCGCTAGAGAAAGAAAAAGACCTTAACTAGTTAATATTAAGAATACATCAACATTTTTAGCTGACGTGTAAGTTACTGGTATCAGGATATTCCAAGATTGAAAAGTAATAGTATTAAAACTCTAAATATGTGCCTCCTAATGTTACAAGACTTTTAGCAATCCCACCCCACCTGTTGCCACACACCAATGGGTATTTGGAAAAAAAAAATTAAAAATGATCATACTGATATAATTTCTATAAGCCAATGGTAACTTTGGATGTTAAGCCATCCATATCTACCTGTAAGAGGCCCTACCCATTTGTTTTGGTTTAGCTTAAGGAGACTCCAGCTAAGATTGATTGATCTCTAAGGCTTTTTAAAAGTAAAAAAATCCCCTCAGAAGTTGTTTATCTGGAAAGGCCTGCTGAATAATTTCAGGAAGTCTATTGCATTCCGTGTCTAGGTCTCTGGGGGTAGATGCATGTATCTAAAACACAAGCCTGAGCAACTGAAATACCTAGTATTTAGTCTAAGCACACGGAGATACTGCGTGTGTAAAAGTTTATGTGCGCGAGATAAACATATGTAAAATGAACCGTCACAGACTTTTACAATAAAAGTACAGGGTGTACATTGTATTATCTCATTGCCTTGGGTTCATGACCCAACCAAAGCTTTGAAACAGCTCAAGGACAATAGCCTTGGCACAGCTAGCGCGCTTGTCTCCACATGAATATACCTCTTATATCTCCGGTGAACCATCAATTTCTTACAGTTCTACATCAAATATAATGCTCTTTTAGCCGAGCAGAACATTTAAAATATCCCAAAGAACCTTTTGCCTCTCTGCAAATCTGTTAAGTTATGATCTTTTCCACTGTCAGCTAAATGTAGATATATGCCTATCCACAACTCCTGCATCCCATTTCACTGACTCCACAGATTTCCCCTTTAAGGCTGAAGGTGAGCTTTCATTCCTTTTCTGCATTCCTTACAAGATTCTTCAGTTAGCCCTTAAGCTTTTCACCAATTTCCTAAGCCAATGAAGTCATTCAGAACGGACTTGGCCAACAGCCACGTGGAGTTTGTGCACCATCAGCAATGTAGATGCCTTTTTATTAGATCGACCCGTATCGTTTACAGCCTAGTTGTGTAGATCTGCTGTTCCTTATCAAACCAGTGCCTCCTTCACTCTCCCTAATAAAATCCAGGTGTACAAACACAATGTTTACCTAGGCCTCATAAATGATAACAGACAAAGCAAGAGGATGAAAGAAGGCTTCCTGGAGTCACAGTGACCTTCTAACATCAGTTACTTGTCATGTCTGAGAAAAGAAAGTGATTCTGCAGTAAATTCTGGCAAAGATCCTTGACAGTTCAGGTACATTCAACAGGAATACTTTGCTTCCAAGTTTGGCAATGTCTGGTGTTTTAGTTACTTTAGCAACGCTTAAATCCACCACATAATGTTAATTTTTTGCATTGCTTCCCAGTAGAACTAAAAACAAAAAATAAAGTATTACGTTTTGATGCTAAATCTGTGAAGGTGATGTTCATTAAAATGCATCTGGTGAAGTTACTGTTATTGCCCCAAGATAAACGGAGGCTTGAGCTAATTCTGCACAAATATGCAAATAAACTGCAGCAACAAAAAGAAATGCAACAAGCTAATAGCAACAACTGGTTAAGGGATGCAAGCAAACTCTAAACATGCAAAATGGTACATTGTCCTAAAAAGGTCTGTTACTTCTCCATGTTTAAACCACAAACTACACTACAATGTAATTAATTGGGATGTTGTGTAATAAACCAGGACAAAGAAGGGCCTAATTCTTAAGTAGAAAAAAGGAAACAGCTGGTATTATATTTTATTTTACAAATAAAAATTAAAAAACAGTAGCTTACATTTTTAATAAGCCCTCATTTAACTTTTGATAACCTGAAAGAGAGAGAATTACATTCAAATACCTTTAAAGTAACTTTATATTACCTTGAAAACATCATTCAGTTTATTTATATAGCGCCACTTCACAGAGCATGTCATCTCAAGGCACTTTACAATTCCTCCAGATCATAGTCAGATTGATTCAAAGTTTTCTGTCTAAGGAAAACCAGTTGATTGCATAGAATCATTGACTCGAATGCAATCCCTCACACCAAGCATAGTTGTAGCGACAGTGAAGAGGAAAAAAACCCTTTTAAAACCTCCAGCTGAACCACGCTCAGTTTGAGCGGCCATCAGCCGATTATCCCGTCCATAAAATATTTTAGTTGCAGCATTAAGGCCTGGTTATACTCCTGCAGCAGTGTGTTGTAGAGAACTTGCCGCAGGTATGACGCAGATATTTTTGATCTGTGCCTAATATTGAAGCGTGGTGTGCGCTATGTTATTCCACGCCACAACGCAAGAGCGACAATGACAAACTAGCTGTGGGTCTAGATACAGCCAAGGAGGTGAGGAATTGGAAAAAACACAAGGGGCAAAATTGTGCGACAACGGAGGGAAATGACGGTGAAAAAGGTGGAAAAAGGGTCCCAGCGTTCTTGCGCACCACAGTCTTTTAGCTGGTCCTTCATGAGTCATTTTTCGCAATGGCGATTAAACAACCAAAACGAGCCGGTAAGGTACCTAACAGGAAATACTTATAGTGTAGAGCGGATGTAGATTTGACCAATCAGAGGCCTCCTGTCTGCGGTTACCTACAATTTTGGAGAGGTGCACCGGAGTGTCTGCGGAAGGAGCATATCTGCCCTAACTGTGACGCCCACGCAGATGACCTGGTTTCTGAGTATAAACCAAGCTTTACACTGTGGGTATGCTTTTTTCAGCAGTGATAAATTGAATGAGAAAATATTTTGACCTGTAAGAGCCTCAAATAGTTGAGACAAAGAGAGAGATTCACCTTTTAACCAGCAGCAAAATCATAAAAATAAAAGCAGAGCTAGGATGAAATAAATAGCTTAAAATATTGAACAAATAAAAATAAAGAAAAATGGTGTCTTTGAGTATGGAAAGTGTGGACGTACTCCAAAACATTAACAGCTGTGTTGCAGCAAAAGGTTGTTTTTCAACTATTGTGTTGACTCAAGGGGGTGGATTAGACATGCACAACAAAACCTTTCATTTCATTCATATAAATCTTCAAAATTATTGTCCTCCTTTTTATAACAATGCATTATTTTGTGTTGATCAACAGATCATAAAAAAAAACTGTTTTATGTTATAGCAGGAATTTTGCAGGGCAATGTATAAACATTGATATATCCCAGCAGTCGTTGCCGTTCTTTTGCTGTGATAAGTAACAGAAGGCTATGAATCTTGAGAGTTTGCACAAAAACAGCGCAGTTGTTAGTGTTTGAGGTTTTCTGGAAATATAAAACAGCCATGTTTGACTGGTGACTGGAAACAGGATTGTAAAACAAATAATCTACCCAATAAATTCAGAGAAATCAGATGCAAAACATGGAAACTTCAGGAAACCATATGAAAATAACCATGACTAAGCCAACCAATATTTTTAACTTACAGTAACTCAAAACATATGGACTGCAGCTTTTAACTTGGGTGGAAAAAAGTAACTGATATTCTATCCATTGCGTGTTTCTCCCTCCACCCTTTCAGTCAACCTCACATGCAAGCAGTAGGCAATAAAAAAAAAAAGGCATTTCATGCTCGTGATAACTATAAATTACACAAAGCAAACAAAATTAACTTTTTCCTTTTGGTGTAAAAATGTTTTAACAGGTTCAAATGCAACCACCACATGAACACAGAACCTCAACTGCTGCAATCAGCACTGCTCTTTGCTTCTTCAGTGGCCAAACAATGGTTTTCCTTCATTCCAGAGTGACTTGCCTCCCCACAAACAAACACACGCAAACAAAAAGCTTCGTAGTCATGGGCTGTAGCCGAGACTTCATGAAGAGAGGGATTAGACCTGGAAGGTTGATGGGAGTTGGACTCAAAAGCATTACTTTTTTTTAAAGCTCTAACTCACGCAGTTATGCTGAGACTAATAACCATAGGAACATTATGAGAACTATCATCCAGTGCCCAGAAAAAAGCCAAAAACAAAATTCTCTTATTTTAATGATGCATGAAGGACATTGGACACTGGAAGCCAAGTGTGTGCATGAGCAAGGCATCATATCTGAAGCTGTGCAAATTCATACCAGACATCAACGTGCTTTGCGTGTGAGACTATGACCTACAAGATTTCACAGAGACAAGAGAATCCTGTGTGTATACTCAGAAACGCTGAAAGCTGAACAGGTGGCAGGCGGAATGACTTTTCGATGGCACTCATTCTTTGCTTTGCAAATCTGGGAGTGCCGTTTCTGCGGTTGGAGAGTTTCCACTTCCACGCTGGAGATTATAAAACATTCAAAGCGGATAAAAATGTCTACTTTTTAATTTTAGCTGAAACTTAGAAAAAAAATCCTGAGATAACAAAAAAAAAGGTAATATGGTGTAGCTAAAAGGAAAGTCACAAAAGGAAAAAATTTTCTACAATTCATTAATGAAAATCTAACTATACCTGATTTAGTAGCATTCATGCTTAATTTAAACCGTGTCTGCTCCGTACCCAGCCACAGAGAAGAAAACTATTATGAGTGCATTTAGACATCCTCCCCATGGTAGTGCATATTTTGCCACATTCTATAAGTAGACCACAGCAAGATTACAGAAATCACATCACATCAACGGCCCACTGAGCGATTACAATATCCAGGCTTTTAAAACATTTTACTGAAGAGTCCTGTAAAATTTAGTAAGACCTTCAGCCTTGCTAAATTAATAAATCTAAAAGTATGTTTTGTTTATTTATGCTTCTAAATAAGCCATTTGACACATTAAATCCCTTACTGAGCCATACAGTATATATTAACCTCTTTTTGAAGCTCTCGTTTTGAAGTTATCGTCCCCTATTTTGCATACCCAAATGGAAAAGCAAATAACTGAGGAACCGTAAGCCCAAATTACATGTGTGATACATTTGAAAGCTAACATCTTCTAGATTCTGAAAATATTAATTAAAATTGGGTGAGTAAAACACAGCCCAAGTTGCATCAGTTCAAACATGAGTTCAGTTGGGGGTTTTTTATTCTCGAAAATAATAGGTCTTTTTTGAACAGCAGTAATACATTTTACTGTTGTAATGTTCATGCATTCTGAGATGTTAGTTGTAAACTCTTTTAAACGGGTTAACAGGCATCTGGTGGGTTTGGAGAGGTTAACTTAGGTAATTAAAGCTTTAAGACTAAACATTATATTCACTAAATAAGCAACAATATCTTCCCTGCACTCAGAGTGCTTGATTGATCATCATTTGTTTTTATTGCACAGTGTATGCCTATGAAACAGCTAAATTTTGCTATTTTCAATATCACGCGGGAAGGAAGAATTATTCAGTTTTCTTATTTTCTTATATTATCTTTAGAGGTGCACTGATTCCAGGTTTCTGGCTGATCACTGATTACGATCTTGCAAAAGCCTAACATGCCGATTCCAATTCCAATCAATATCGATGTTCTTTTTAAAGTTTAAACTGTCAGTTGTTATAAGATCGCTAGATACTTTCCATTTTCTTATCTTACTGAAAACATTGAAAAATACCTGTGAAACAAAAACCTGCCAAATAACTGCTCCCAAATATAATTGCAACATTTACAGTATTGACATTAGGTGATTATCAGAGCTTTACAGAGATAGATACGATTGGTGGATAGGTTTTCCATCTAAGTATCATCCAATCATCGATCTTCCAAAATGAAAGAAATCCAGGCCAATTGATTGGTGCACCTCCAAATGTTTTCCAAAGCATTGTACTTTTTTTCACTCTTTTAAAATTGTGCTAATATGGTTAATCCCACTTTTAAAGACCTTCAGAGAGACGAAAGAACTTGAGAAACTGATCAAGAGCATCCAAAAGAGATGACACATTTGAAATATAAACATAGGTAATATAAAACTATATATAAACAAATAAAACAAGGTCTCCCAAGGTTCTTAAACCTCCTGGTTTTGAAATGCTTGAATAATTATATCCTGCCTTTCCTAAAGTTTAAAGTATTGTCATTTAACTATAAGTATAATAGAGAAACGCAGCACTGACTGTGCCTGACCTGCTGCTGCACACTGCCAGTCAGCGGACAGAAACATGGATGAAAGATGTATTCTATTTCTAACCAAACAAAAAAATTTAAATAAAGAATTTAGCTATTTTAACAGTTTTTGCAGGACTACATTGACAACCCTCAACAGCAGCATGTATCATTCTTATCAAGGTTTTAAAACTACAGCTAGAAGTGGCATTTCATTTGGGGAAGCAGGCTACAAGCTTTTTACCCAATCTGAAAATAAAAATACAAAAAATACCAATTGTTCGTAGTAACCGTCTTACTCTATTAAAAGCAAAAGGAAAAACATGTATTATTCTGCACAACATGGACTTGATTTAATTCTACATTTTGAAGTAGGGCTCAATGTTAAGAATAATAATGAATAAGTGCCATATACCTGGGTTATAATTGCTAAATTACTTAAATTCTATATTATGCTGTTCCTATGGTTGAAATGTTAGAAATGAGAAGTTTAAGTAGGTGCTCAGAGGGTGAATGAGAGCAGAGTTTGGAAGTGCTCCCTCTTCTCTCTGACGTTGGGAGCTACTGGTCAGTTGGGTGAACAAAGACTAATAATTTTTCTATTGTTCTGTACAAGAACTAATTTGGCTGTTTAGAAATGTTGGAGAGCAGTGCATTTATGTCCGGGAAAGGCCATAAGATTGGCAGTTAAAAACTCAGAATGTCACTCTGGGTCACCGAGCAACACCCCTGACCTAACAATGCTCCCTATGCTCTGCTAACTGCTCCCTAAGGGATGGTTTAAATGCAGGGGACAAATTTCATTGTTATAAACAATTTTAATGACATTAAATGTTATAAACAAATCACAATCATGTTGTGCATACTATAGGATTACCATGTATCACTCCTATTTCAAGGTTATCAAAGTAAATATTAGAATCTGGGGACAGCAGGCCGGTCATTCTAACAGAATCTTCCACCGTTTATTTCTATAATTTCGTTTTTTGACTAAAACTTTGGGAAAAAAAACATTTTGTAGAAATATTGTTTCACACACAGGCAAATGTTGTAACCTCTAAGAGATTTGAATATTGAAATAAAACTTTGATGCGGAAGTAACAGTTCTATTTCTGTGTGGTTATGAAGGTTTATGCCAATAATCTCAACATAATGGGTACAACCATCACACCTCTTAAAATCACTAATGAGAAGATTTGCATTAGAAGTGCAAGATACTTTTTTCTTTGCTTAAACACGCAGGTGGGTTTGGCTACAACTAGTGCTTCCAGCATGGTTAATCTCAAGTAATTTGTTTTTTAATCTGCTGCCATGGGCTGGTACAGGGAGAAGACGGTGAGTGATATTAGATCTGAATGACAAATGTTAGATCTGATTGTTGTAAAAATAGGTTATAAGAATTTCTTCTCTTCCATGTGAGCAACACATAACCTTAACAACAATTTCCACGCATACCTTAATGTCTAATTGTGGTCAAAAAAAATATGAAAGGGGAACAGTAGCTGAGTTTCTGCTCTGCAGACCAATAAGGCTCACTAAAAGGAGGAAAAATTAAGGCTTAGAGCCAATTCCAAGACCAGATCTTTAAAAATATACAAATGCTTACTGCAAACAACTAAAAATGACCTACTAAACCTTCTACAACCTATAAAAACACAGCTAAGCACGGCTCTGGTTGTGCTGAAAGGAGAAGATTGCTGAAGGGGAGTCAGAGGCGACAGGGCCCCACTTCAGCAATGTGGTTATCAGGGAAACTGAGAAGCAGGGCCAGAATGGGAGGTATGTGAAGGCTGATGTCTGTGGATATGCGATGTGAGACGGGTTCACCGTGTCACTCTGTTATCAGCTGTCGACCGGACCACAGCCTATCCCATAACCTGACCGACCAGCCATCAGACAAAAAGACTTACATAAAAACTAGAGCACTCTGGGAGCACAGACCTCCGCCAAGCAGCACATTTTGCCCCATATTGTCACTTACATCTATAGCTAAAACGATTTGAATCATTTCCAAATTTTAATGAATTGTTACTTAGCTTGAGGTGCACCTTTGGTAAAAAATGTCCTTAAAATCCTTTCATAAGTTTAGAAATAAAGCACAGCGCATGTCTGCAGCCTCTGGTGTTTGTTCTGCTCTCACCTTCTTGTTTGATCGGTAAATGGAGAATTTGAGCGAGGCAGCTTTCCTGTGTTTCTATCTTTACTATAGTACTTCTGGACTTTTTGAGTCCGATGCTAAAGCCGTCTATATTCACTGTTGCCATTCTTTTCACACAGAATATTTATAAAAATTCCTGCGTCTCGATAATGATGTGAATCATCACCAAAATGTAATAATTGTTACCTAGACTAAAGGGCACCATTGGTAAAAATAAAAAAAAAGTACAGTAAATATGTTCATTGGCATTAATTGGACTTACGTTTTTTTACCGAAGCCATTGGTCTATAAGGGACAGCGATTAAGAAAATACATTTTATGTTGTAGACTTTGAGAAAATGTTTAATTGCTAAATTAAAACGTAGGTGGACAACAAAACAATCAAGCTTATCATATGTGGTGAGGAACGCTGATAATAATGAAGTTAATATATAAAACAAAAATGTCTGTAAAAAAATGACCATAGGGCGTTTTGTGATACAGTGGTAGAGGGGAACGACCCATATATTGAGGCTGAAGTACTCAATCATGACCCTGAGTTCCATTCCTGACCTTGAGACCTTTCCGGCATGACTACCCCCTTTCTTTCTCTCTGCCCATTTCCTGTCTGATAACAGTAGAAAAAGGCCTCTAGTGCATCAAACTAGCTTAAAAAAACAAACAAAAAATCATAATCAGATGACTTCTAGGGTTTTAATCAATAAAATAAATTAGTATGTTCACAAAAAGCTATGTTGATGCACAACATATATCTGCTAATATTAGTGGCAGAGTACTCTACAAATGGAAACCGCCCTCCCCAGTTAAAAATGGCCCCTGTGACTATTTCAAATGAGCAAACATTGGTTAGTTGGAAAACTTAACTTACTAGTTTCATTCTAATTTATTACACCAGTCATTAGGTCTTAGAGCAGTGTGTCTAGGGCAGAGGTCTTCCTCCCCATTCAAGTCATTGGCTTTGTTAAAGAAAAAAAACAATATTTATTTATCTTTTTCTAGGAAGGTCAAAGTTTAGGGTCATCTCCAGAGCAGGCTTGGAGCAGAGAGGAATGCAAGCCATGCTTTCAAGGAAATAACAGGACATGTAATCCCAGTCGCTAAACCACAGGCAAACCACTGCTCTCATTTTCGCAACATGTTAAATATATACTGTATGCACTTTCCCTTCTGCCCATTTTTTGCTGAAACTCCATTTGGTTTCAGCTCCTGATTAAAATGTTTGCTGCTTCAGTTGTGCACTTTGACTCAGTTATCAGAGTGGAACAAGCCGTCCGTGCAGCAACAGTTGGAGGAGACGGGTGTAATCGGACGATGCACAAACATGCTGAGCGTGCTTTGATAGCAACATGACAAAAAAAAGATAGAGATTCAACAAGGTTCTGTAGAGAGTTCTGAAAGATGATGCTTAATCAAACTGCAGACATAAATTGGTCAGAGATCATCCTATTGCAAAATAAGGTCATATTCTTTACATAGGATCAGAAATAACTTGCAGTTAAGCTAAGTTAAGTGTAAAGCTGCAAACAAAGCAAACTTCTAAATAAAACCCACCCCCCACCTTGGATACAAGATGCAATCAGTGAGTTTGACACAAATGTTTGTGTTTAGATGTTATCAAGGCCGAGGCATGTGCAGGCGGCTCCTTTTAAACGCATAGACCTCCATAGAAAACAGAATACCCTGTAAATGCTGTCTGCACCAAAAAACTAAAGTGCATTTTCAATTTCCAAAAACTGTTTTATTGATTTCAAAGCAACATAGATGCTTGAAAAAATATTGTACAGTTGAGTTTGCAAAAAAAGAAGCATTTGAGGGAAACTCCCTAGCTGTAGTTCTTTGTAATGAGTCGAAATGATCAAGATTTATCTCCTTTCATTAGAGCACTGAAGTGATTTTAAAGTCGTGCAAAGACGACAGGCACGGGGAACAGCCTCTTTTGGGGTTTTTTTTGCCCACAACAGTGTTTTACATCCAGACAAATGAGGGAGCTGGCAGGAAAATAATGAGGGATGGCGTGAGAGAGAGAGGAAAACAAGACCGTGTTGAAAATGAAGGAGAGGCAGACTCGGCAAGGGTGAGTGAGGGTACGCCTTCGGCCAAGAAATGAGCTCTTAAACATTAATACAGTGATCCGAATTCATCCTGAGGACGCTGAATAATTAAGGAGAGGCTATGAGGAGAAAAGATCATGCAGAAGGGATGTGGGTGGCAGAGATGTCATAGAGGAAAGAAGGGAAAAAAAAAAACAAGGCAAATTTTTTTTTTCTTCATTTTTTCACGTACAGCTCTGACAATCATTTTGTACCTGGAAGAACAGAAACATATTTAACGCTGTGCACCAAAAACATTTGCGAGGAACTCACATTGGACATTTTTTTTAAGACAGAACCTCTCTGAGAGCATTTCTTAAACTCACGAAAATAACAAGAACACCAAGGAGAAGGGTAAAGCATGGATAGCTGGAGTCTAAATAATGGACTGACAAGTTTTCTCTGGCTGTATGGGACATACAGTAGTACAGCACTAACACTCCCCCACCTGTTGCTGTCCACTGCCAACTACCTAGCTGAAAACAGCTGCTTGGCTTTTCCCTTAGGAGCAATTTTAGCCTATTGGGGATATTTGCAACAGAAAGCTAACCAATGGAGTTACAGAAAGCCTCATTTATTATCAGCTAAAATCTGCTTTTTATATTGTTTTTACAGGATAGATAGGGGAGGGGTTATCTAAGGCTATGTTCACACTGCAGCCTGAAGTGACCCAAATCCAATTTTTTTGCCCATATGCGACCTGTATCCGATTTTTTCCAGTGCAACCCAGGCCACTTGGCTATGTGGTCCTGAATTCAACACGAATCTGATCTTTTCAAATTCGACCAATGTCTGAACGGCCAGGTCTCATTCATCCGACCTGAAAGTCATTAATACTTGACAAAGGTCAATATTCTGTGTCTTGCTACGCAGAAGCGGGAAGGAAATCAACAACCATGGCGTACGATAATGTAGAGAGCAGTCTTTTTAAAAAAATATCTTTAGGTGTGTATATTAAAATAAATGAATAATAAATATGGTATACATCCAAGGTTCTGAAGGTTTTTGCAGTACCTAAAGAATAATGGATATATATACATTAAGGATAGAGAAATAAAACCAACTGCGATTACAACATTTCCCAACTCATCCCATTGAATGCAATCTTTCTGCATGGGGTTTGCTCTCCCTCCAGTTCTCTCCAGGTACTCTGACTTCCTCCCACAGTCCAAAAACAATAGTACTAGGGTAACTATACTGTGACCCTGACAGATAAGTGGTAGAAGATGGATGACTGACTGACTAGAATCGAGTGGGGCGCTCTTACCAACATCACTGTCTGACCTCACAATTGCCCTTTAGAAGAATGGTTAAAAAAATTCCATGTGTGCAGTTGAACAACAAACATACAGTATATCATCTTTGTTAAAACTTCATCTGAAGATGTTTTGGCGATAGCATTTAGCCGGACTCTGTCAGCATTAACCCACTTTAAAGAAAGATAACTGGGTGCTGATCATCTATTTTTGGATGATTTTCTGAACCATTGTGTCTATTTTACAGAGATTTCATCCACTGACCTTTTAAAAAAAAAAAAAAGAAATTAATCTCTCAAACACACACCTAAACCTTTTGATAAGCCTTCCCAGAACATTTATCATACCAAACCTTATTGATTAAGAATGGGAGCTCTCTCAACTTTGCTTTTGTGAAAGCACACAAGGATATACTTTAGTGAGTGTCTCAGGGGGATTTCTTTTTTGCTTTTTTTCTGGCAAGCTATTTGCTACGAACACATTCAAGGACAAAATACTCACATTCACTCACAGACATTGTAAAATACTACACTATATATTTACAATGAGATATATTCTAACAGAAGTGAAACACTTGTTAGCCATATTGGATTTTGAAGTGAAACTTCAACTCTCCTGCTTTGATTTTTCTCTTAAAACAACATAAAGAGAAAAAAGTCCATATCTGTTAGCTTGGTGCTTACTGAATTGGAACCAGAATAAAACAAACACTACTATATATTCAACCATAAATATAACTGCAATATTTACTATGTTCTCTTATCGTTTTAATAAGTTGCGCATAGTTACAGCACTAACTTAAGGTCATCCCACCATATAAATCTCATTCCGAACCATGCCTACTGTTCTAACGTGTAGATTTAAACTAGCAACTACTAGAATGAAAGACTCTGCTTTATTCTCCCAAGTTAAGCCAAAACGTTTAGTATAACAATTTACATAAACTTAAATGCCACAATATACTGAGAAAACACTTAGGAAGTAAGGACTTTCAGGTGTTGCATTGAACTACAAAGTTAAAATCCACCTGTAAATCTAACTAGAACATAGTTTCCTTTCAACCTTTCACCTAAAATAGAACGAGGACAGAATCAGTCTGGAGCTGGTGGGCTCACACAAATCATGGTGCCTGAAAAACTTGTCTGCTGGGAATCACAGCCAGAGGGAGGTTGTAAGACACCAATTTGGAGCAGAGCTTGTTAATTTACCCACACCACCCCCAAACCCCCAGTTTTCATCCCCCCTCCACTAGTCTCCTCTTTTACAGTCTTTATGCATCACCCCCTGTACCCTCTTTCAATATCCGTATTTTTATTGCTTTTTTTTTTGGTTGAGTTGCTCCAACTTGGCTCTTGGCCAGATCTGAAAGGGTTTCTGATTGCATTCAATATGCACACCTGCAAATGCATGGACCCCCCTCCCCCCTTTTCTGTCCCCTAGTTAATCTTTTTTGAAATTTCTCTAGTGTTGTAATTCATCATCTCACGCTGATCACAGTGCTTAGATCTTAATTAAAGCCATGCATTTTATTGTTGATGACACAAGAATCAATTTCTTTTGCTATTTGTAAAAATGACGACATATATGTATAAAAATGAAAATACATCTGTAGCATAGTAGTTTTTTTTTGTGCGGTTGAAGCAAAAAGTGGGCTCGTCTTGATTCCAAAACACACCAGTTCTAGCCTAAAGTTTCTTAAGGATGTCTGTTATCTGAATGGGAAAACAAAAATCTTTAATGAGTCCAACTATTTACAGACCCCAGACTCTAACAGTCAAGAACTTGGTGATAAAACTGAACACGACCAGACAGAAGCGCTATAAACAGAACATCTATGCATGCCTGAGCAGGAACATCGACTGTACTCCAGAGTTAAAAACACACACAGATGAACTATACGTCCCACTTTGTGTGAAAACCTGTTTACCTTAAGTGTGACATAACTAGGTCTTGGCCCACAGTGGTTGGCCACAGAGAGCCTGTTACAGCAGGATTAAGTAACAACTAAAGCACGAGGTCTGCAGCAGTCAGGAGGAATCCCACGCTCCCACATGGACAAATGCACAAACCACTGCACACAAATCCAAACAGGTGCACCTAATCTTGTCTTATGAAAGCACTCTGTTTTATGTGCTAGTTTAATGATCAGCCTGTAAAGGATTCTGTAGCCTCTCCTAGAACACAGTTCAGCAGATCGAAACTCTTTCCGCAACAGGGACTTTCTTTTTAAAACTTTCTGAGTGAGACGCTCTCTGAGAAAGAAAATATACTTCTGAGGATTCAAACACAAGCTTGACTTTCGTGCAGCTTTAATTTGATGTTCTTTTTCTTTTTTTAAATCAGTCTTTCAATTTTTTTTTAAGTATTAATATAAAGGTTTACAATAAATCAATACCAGACAGTTCTGCTTTGAACGGTTCGAGGTTAAATATTGAACCGTTAAAAAAACAGGCTGAATGGATGGATGGATGGATGGATATTTAAATAATAGTGAGTCTGGAAATACAATTTTTGTTTTGTACTTGATCTGTAAATTATTTCAATGAAGTTCTAGACTTTTCCAGACTTGGTAGGAAACCCTGTTTTCATATCAGAGTCACAAGTAAAAATTTCACCATCTTGCAAAGCGCTGAAAGACAAGCAGCCAGAGAAGAAAAAAAAAAAGAAAAAAAGTGCAAACCATGTGATGTGAAAAGCTCATTATAAAGTAAATAAAGAATATACAACACTCATCAAGTTCAGCACACTTTGTTCCCTATTGTGTAACAACAAGGGAGTGACTAAACTGTATGCTTCTATTTGAAGCATATCCAATTGCTGCCTTAAGGTGATAAAAGTGTTATTGATGGCAGTCTTAACCTACTTCTGACTGGGCTGATGGATAACTGACTGATATGAAGGAGGATGACGTTGTTGTGATACTGCCACAGAGAACCAAGGGGGGGGATTACCAAGATTTGTTCAGCAAATCTCTTCAACAAAGGTGTCCTGGATGCATAAAAAGCAGGGGTTCAAACCTGGGGCTATGCAGAGGTGAGGCTTTGGGGTCACTAAAATGGAAAGTGAAGCTATATTTATTTTATTACTCCTCCTGGTAAGAGAGAGAGCCTGTCCTGAAAAGAGTTCTAGAAAAGTTCCCAAGCTGTGATCTCCAGCTTTGATTTACAAACAGACCACGAGTAACACTATACTAGTGACAGCTTGGCCTTCATGCCCCAAATTCTTGAAGTAACAAGCCTGCATGTTGACAGTGAACCCGGCCTTGACTTGTATTTGAGGGCTATACCCGTAACCTTCTTTGCTTTTCACTAGATCATATCACATAACTACACTTGAGAAGCCCTGGAAAAAAAAGGCCTGAAGGGCCCTCATAACTGCATGGGATGAGGCTTTTGGCTTGTAACGGGTGTTAATCTCTGCTCTCTGACCTTTTGTGGCTATGTACTACTTTTTTTCTTGCTGGTCCACATGTTGTTAGCTGGCCAGATCAACTCCTTTAACCTAAACCCAGGGCCACCCCATAGTTATGCAATTCCCTTATGCTGGTATCAGCAAGCTTGGCAATCACCTACCTGGCCTAGGAGACTGATAGTTCTCTGCCAAGGTTTACATAACAAATGGGAAACAGAGCAAAGCTTGTGTCCCCACAGATGCATGAAAATGTACTTTTAGAACATAAACATTAGAGTCACAATGTGATTCCAACTAAAACGATTAAATAAGGCTCATACAGAACCGCACATTAAGAAAAAGGGCTTTCAGAGTTCACATTTTTTCCACGCAGCTTTCCCTGATAAATCATTTTGTTTACTGTTGGCTTTCTTGGACCATTAATAGATTAGCTGCTGTTCAGGAGCAGACTTATGTAACTGTATCATTCTGTTAACATCTTAAAACCAGATTGCAACACCTAAAATAGGCCACCGTCTTTCCAGAAAAACCAGTTATAACGTTTGATTGCCCCAGCTGCAGGCCTTTAAGAAAGATCAGGCCTTATTAACACCTATTTTAAAGTTTCTCCATTCATCTCATGTTTTGCAAAACTTATTAAATGTTTTGATTTTTGCAGGTTATTGTATGACAACAGTCTGCATTAAAGAGGACTACTTCCATGCAAGAATCTTACACATTTCTAAGCCAGTAGCCCAATCTAATCGCATACAAGTGTTTGGACTCAACTAAGGACCATTGTTAGCTTATTATATATTACTTAGCTTGTAATTACAATTTGTGTTTTCTTTATTTATACGTGAAAAAAGCGCTTTTTGAAATTTTATCCTAACAAGACCACATGACTGAAAATATATTTTGCATGAGTGCAATGATTAAACAAGGAAGAATCATACAAGCAATGAAGCCGAGTGAGTAAGCAACCGTGGGTGGAGGTGTGAAAAGAAAGAGGGAAAAAGTCCAAGATCAAATGTGAAAAAAGCAATAAAATTAGATTGTTTTAACAACACAAAGAATAAGAAACAATAAGTGTTCAGAATGCAATGTTGGTGTTCAGTGAAATTGGGAGCTAAAGCTGCAAAAGCAATCTGATTTTGCTGCAGAGTCAAAGGATGCTTAAGCCCACTGGCCAACTAATACTAATAGTGATAGTATTGCTTTCTTTAAGCTCTTAGTGATACTGACAAAGATATTAATATGGTATTTAATGCATATAATATTCGCCATTTTTCAAATTTCCGACTTAGTGATGGAAGCAACCGGAAGATGGTTCACACCTATGTTTATGTCTGCTGATCAGCCTGGTGCAAAAACTTTTTATGCTAAAAAATAACAAGGTAAACACTTTCAAACATGTTTGCCATACTTTGAACCTAAGGTATTGTTTTGTTTATTTTAGAGCAGTCATACCATGAGACTTTTAATGATCCCAATGAAAACGTTCAATATTTTAATAATGGTTAATCTTTACTGCTTGACTGATTTCTCTGTATTTAAAGTAATAAAGGCGTATAACCAGAGCCAGTACCAGGCATAATCCGAACAGGCAGTTTTTTTAGACCAAAGAAATAAGAATTACTACAGAAATCAGATGTGACAATTAAGATTTTTCTAAACAAATGATACAGGCTCATTAAAAAAAAGAATACCAACAACTAAATATTTTATTTTAGAAAATATATTTAAAAAACTAAATCTTATAGAGTGTCTCGATCAGTGTCTTAATTTGCATGAATACTCATAACGGCTTAGGGCAAATGAAAAGCCTTTACTCTAAAAGTTTAATATCATATAGGCCCGATTTAGCAAAGAAATGTACAACTTTAAACATATCATGTGTTATACGGTCATTTAGGTTCAATGCTGACTTGAAAGTTTTGCAGCAGACAGTCACTGACGATTTCCACAGCAAGGTGAAGTCAAAAGAGGGCATTATTGAAAAAGCCTGTTGATCCTAGACTCCTACAACCATACGTATAAATGAGATAATAAATAGGAAAACTGTCAAAATACCATCAATAAACATGGCCTTGGGTGGACTGTGAAGCAAATATAGTGTGTTGGTCCATCTTATTGTGCCCTCTGTTGACAAGCTTTAAAGAGATGCTGAATTAATATCTGAGCAGGTCTTTCCAACTGTTTTATAATACCAAACACCATGGCACTCCAAATTTGCCTCACAGTGAATCTCTAATAATTAATAATTTAATTGAACTTTATTGATCTCACATTGGAGAAATTTACCATTTAACCCATCCCCTTGGGGAGCAATGGGCTGCCATCTTGAGGCGCCCAAGGAGGGGTTAAGGGTGTTGCTCAGAGAGCCAGTGTGGCAGTCTGTGGAAGTGGGGCTCGAACTCAGATCCTAAGGATTCCAAGCTCTATGCCCTAACCACCAGGACACCACACCCCCTAAAATGGCATCAAGTGGAGGATGACTATTCTGTCCTATACATCTGAGAGAAAAAAACATATCTGATGTTCATTGCAGTGAGCCATAATCATCAGAATCAACATGATTAAATTACTGGAATATAATTAGAGGTAAAGGAATTTTATAATAGACATGTATGGATGTATTAACATTTTCATGATATTATAAGTTATTGGAATGTGTTTGATGTAAAGGATGGAATATGGACGATCCCTCCCTACAGCCTAGGACTGGCTCTGGCTGTGACATAATTTTCTAATACACTCTCGTAACAGGGATGTCATAATTGGATGCGTGTGACTGTCTGCTTGTGCGTCAGCGCATCAGTGGGTTCACAACAAACCACATGCTTTTTGTTTTTGTTTTGATGGAGGAAGGAGGGGGTACGGGGTGGGCGCAGCGTTGCCTCTTTCTTACCTTCCAGCCTGCAGAGCTGTTGCTGTCGCCTTTGTCTTTAAAGTAGGGGATGGATCTCACCATCCAGTCATAGATCTGGGACAGGGTCAGTCTCTTCTCCGGTGAGCTCTCGATGGCTTTGGTGATCAGGTCGGCGTAGGAGAGATTCCCCCAGGCGTTGCGGCGGGACGATGCTTTCCTCGGGGTCTGCGCTGCAGCCAAGCCGCTGGGGGTCAGAGCGCCGGAGGGGGCCGGAGGTGAGTTCGTGGAGAGCGGGGAGTCTCCGCTCTCATGCCCGGGGGAGGGGTACGGACCGTCGGTAACGGGGCTGTTACTGCTCTGGTCCTCTGTCGCAGCAGTGGAGCCATTAACACCGATGGAAGCGGGGGTTGAGCCGTCCTCCTCGTCGTCCTCCTCCTCAGGTATAATATCTGCCTCGGTGCTCTCCGGTTTCACCGCGCTGGAGTCCGGTCGGGGCAGCGGCCAGGTGCAGGAGCGGGGCCGCTTCTGTGGCTCAAAGTCCGGGTCAATGGCCACTTCCAAGTCCGGAAGAGCGTCAGGGAGGGGAGCCTCTGCCATTATCTCCAGACTCAATCTGGTCCTTACTGGGAGCTGATAAAGTTATAGGAGAACAGACGTGGAGCTGTCAAAGTCGCGTCCCATGAATGCGCGCTCCCGTCCTTTGTTGCTGTTCAACCCAAGCGAAGTCCCAGCAGAGGCCAAATACTCAGAAATGAACGCCTGTTGAAGACATTAGAAACAGACCCAGATCAGTGGCCACATAGGCCGAAAGAAAATCAACGAAATATATCTGCAAATAAATGACTTCTTAGAAATAACCAACAGGGTTTAAGTTTAATCGCTTCCATTCTGATCTCCAATACAGGTAATCACATGTGCAGAAATATACAGTAAATAATAATCCCACTTTAAACACCTTACCTTGTGCAATCAATCTCAACACAAAGAAGAAACCAGATCAGATCGTGGGTTGTCCACAGTCACGTCCAGGGGCCATGCTGATCCGCTCTTCTTCCACTGCGCACAGATATGGACTCAGATAAAGATGCGCGCAGGGGCAAGTCGATGTGGAATAAGACTGCCACCTCACTCTGGGTTACTACTGTATATCGCGTTGTTCAGCACGCAGCTTCTCACACACACACACAGGCTCCACTCACACACACGCATGTAAGCCGATCCTGGACCAGCCCCCCTGGAACAGCCTTTTAAAGAGACATTACAGCCCTGCTGCGCAGCGCAGGTGGAGCCAGAATATGTCCTGACATGTTGAAGATAAGTTCAGACATAAACGGAATCAGTAAGAGGAATAGTGAAATATAAGAAGAAGAAGAAAAAAAAAAACTCCTGCAAAAAATAACTGCTATATTTAGCTCCAGTGTTTGGGCTTGAGTTTATGAAATTAGCCCTAAAACGTTTAAAGGGAATAATTGCTTTTTCAATTGGTGTGTACTGACTTAAAATAATAACTCTCCAGTCAAAAAAGCGTTTTATCTCGAAAATCAAATTTCATGCTTCTTAAAATTACACCACAAAGCTTATTTTGGGGAAAAAAAGAAAAGGAAACTAATCAATAAAGAGGAATTTGAATTAAAAACTATATATTTTTCATAATAAAATGCACAAGAATGTTCCTGTTCATTTGCAGTTTTGGATAGGGGCCATATTGCCAGTCGCCCAGGGCGGCATTTAAAAGGGACAACATTTGACAAATATCCCAGTTTTCTGTTGCTTTTAAGCAGGTGTTATCAGTGGAGAGTTGGTGCCCCCTACTTGTTGGTTGACTGTTAAAATGCTTTGAGTGGCATTGTGATGCTTTTTATAAAGTCCCAGAATCCAGATGGTTTCCTGAAGCTTGAATGGTTAGTGGGGAAGCATAAGGAGTCACTCATACAGTTATTATTATTATATAATTATTTTTCTGCTTTCAGGTAATCTGAACATATGCACTATCTCCTGATTTTTGCAGCCTCTAACAGGTCTTTAATTTTTCCATCAATTATAACTAGCTCCAAATCCTTGGTAAGAAAAAGTATCCTGTTTTAGTGTCAGTGTTGTGCTTTATTGCTTTATACCTTTCAGATGATAGATTGAGCCAGTGGTGCCTACTGAAATGATTCATAGGGGTGGCCAGATGGGGCCACTAAAAATCTTGGGGTGGCACTCGGAAACTAAAAGCCATAATTTTAGAGTTTGAATCTACTATTGTGGTAAACCTAAGTAAACACCTACTATATCTTGGTTTATTGTGTGATTTTTATTGTTATGTCGCTGGCTGTGGATAATAGGATGAAATCCTAAACTGATGCTACTGCAATTGACCCTGGCGAGTGGGGTGGCTTGAACAGTGCCTTTTGAGATGTGTAAAACTTGGAAAATAGTTTGATAACCTAAACCTGCTTTAATGACTATGACTAAAATCTCATTTCTAATTAGGTGATTTCCTAGAGCAATTATTTATTTAAGGGGTTCAGAATAAAAGGGGGTGTGATTATAAATGCATCCCACACATTTTAGATTATGCATTTGATTATTATACAATAGTCTGTGTGGTGTACACCAATACATATAATTCCGTCAATATAGCATGAAAATGTATTAAATGGTTCTAGGAGTGTGAATACTTTCCTAGGGGAATAAACACATTATTATCTAATTTCTAAAATATCTTTTATAATAAATTCTTCAATAGATTTTTGTAGTTTTCTGAATACAGTTTGCCTTTTAAATCGTCTGGGTAAACGATCAAGATCTTTAGGTGCTCAAGATTTAGAGCATGTTGCCTTTAATAAGGGATCCACGCAGTCAATCATGGCTGTCAGGCCGTTCAGACCACGCCCCCTGCTGGAGTCCAAAATAATTACGTCACCTCAGTAAAAGAACACACCAGGATGGGTGAGATGATGCTCAGCTCTTTTACTCTCTCCCACCCATCTTCTTTTTTACTCCATCTTGACTAAATCATCACGTCCAGCTCCTCTTTGTCCAGCAGTGTTTTAGGTGCTGCAGCACAATACACATTTTTGCCCTCCTGTGCAGGAATGCTTTTTTGATCATAGCTATTTTGACAAATGCTGCACATTTATGTGCTATTGTAGTTTTATTTCCCGCTATTAAATTTGCCTGCAAAATAGTGACCTAACTACTCAAAGGAGGTTCTAAATTGCTTAATAAAAACATTTAACATTTGTCAAATCTAAAAATAAAGGGTGCACACTACTGCTTTTTTCCTGTATCACTTTCCAATAATGCTCCCCTTATAGATAAAAACATCAAATAAAACATCCAAGTTATTGATCTGTAACCCCGTTTTAACTCCTAAGTTTTAATTATGTAGTGATTTAAAGCAAGGAGGAGACAAAACTGATCAACCTCTTGCCAAACAGTGAGCCTAATCTGTTTAATTATGTTTCCTCTAGTGTGGCTTATTGAACATTTCAGACTAAGTTTCTATGTCAGCACAATAAGCATTTATAAAGAGGTTTTTGTAGCATGCAAAATATGCTGTTTACACAATAAACATGGGTTATAAAGTGTAACAGATTAATACAAAACCATTATAAGGGGAGTCTTAGTGTAAAATGGTAATCCTTTTTTTCCTGTAATTGCTCAACCAGTTTGTAAATTGGTAGTTAAGAATTGTTTCTATGCAGAACTATAGGAGATACTCTGAGCAGGAATCTGAAGTGATGGTTTTGAGAAAATCTAACACAGGTGTCCAACCTCTGCAGAGTGTCTGAGAGCTTGATTGTCTCTATATGCAAACACCAGTGTCTGCACAGGCAGCTTATTAGAAGCTAAAAATGATTTCCCCTTAAACTTTTAAACACTCCAAGGTAAGAAAAGGCTGTGCTGGAAACATTTATATTTAATTAACAAGCTGAACTTCATTTGCCAATCAAATTCCCCTGCAAACCCAACGCTTCCCCACAGCATGATACTGCCATCACCATGCATGTAAGCTAATACATCTCTATTTGACCTCACCCTCTGGCAAAAAAAAAAAAAAGCAGACAATAAAGGTGGGTTCTTATTCAATACCCATTCACTCCTCATCCCTCTTTAGTAATAATTAGATTTTTGACATGCATAACTAATGGTCATGTAAAGCGACTGTCTTACCTGAGCATTGGATCTGCAAAGTATTATGATGCAAAATAAATGGAACATTGTTGATATGCGTTATCCGCCATTTTTTTCAGACAGCAGACTGCATTTAGTGATGTTAAAGCCTGCTATGCATCCTGTCCCTACTTTAAGCTTTTTTATTTCTTTATTCCTGGCATGTTTACTATGTCCCTTAATTTTTATAGTTAGCTGTATTAAATAAAATACACTAATGAAGCAAATCTTAAAGGCAGTTTGGTGAACTGCATCTTATTTAGGAGTTTCAAAGTAAAAGTGTCTGAATACAAAAGCTTAAGAAACATTTATCTTGTAAAAAAATGTATGACTCTGTATCAATGAATCCTTAGTGTATGAATGTTATAGCACTACAGCTTGTAGAGCAAGATAAACTAAAAAGAACCTGGTTACAATGGATGCAACAAATAAAAAATAAAATACAATTTCTTCCAGTTAAAGCCACTTAAAGGAAAGGGGATCCAAGTCAAGAATTGACATGGCTATAGATTTCAGTTTAACTGAAAATGTGTGCATAAAGACAATGGACACAAAAAAAAAACGGGATGGATCATCCGTTTGAGACAACTGAAATGTACTGCATCCATCTCCACTCCCAACGGTGTAATGCTCTGATTGGATTAAAGAGGTACATAGTATGGGACGTGAAGGATTTTCCTTTAACTAAAAAGCATGGTGGGGGTGGACTCCTGGCCTCACATCTGATTCATCCTGAAGAGACTTGTATCTGTGCACACCAGCAGTATCCACTGAATCTAATCTGATCACTGACTGGTATGTTGGTGCTTGTTCCTCAGATCTCGCTGGTTGGCCTGTTTGCTCTGTTCTTATATAAGGCTCTTAGTCTAGATGGAGTAGATGTTATCAAAGCTGGCTGGGCCAGGCTGAAGTGGTGCACTACAATGACCTCATCCTTGGATGGACAATAGTAACAGTTGAGGAAGCTTGTTGATATCTGCTGCCACCTATGGGCAAATATCTAAAACTGAAACAAGTACTGTCCCATGTGACTATTAAAAAGAAGAAAAATAAAACATTAACCTTTTTTTTTGTTTTTCTTTAAGTTTTCATTAGCAAATATTGTACATTGGTGATATATTCAAAAATATAAGCAATAACTTTTGTTTTTTTTTCATTTGAAAGCAGAATACCAATCAAATGTGGAGGATAAAATACAGTTTGGCTATAGTACTGATGGATTTTGAAATCATAAGTCACTATTGGTGGTAACAATGGGTTGGCCTGTCTGTGGTGTTATGCTATGAAAGATCTGTCTGCCTTGCCCTGTGCCTGGTCTGCACAGCCTTATAAATTTAAAAAGAAGTAAAAAAAAAAAAAAAATTAATCATATGTTTCCACGTAAATCTATCAACAAAACATCTCTTATGTTATTTATATATAGTTAAAAATTTTACTTTGCATATCATGTCGCTGCTCTATTCAACTTAATCATTCTCTATAGCCAGATTGAGATTTTAGTGTGCAGCCTGTTTAAATGCGTTGCACGCAATTGTATATTTTTTAAAGTAACGAACACCTTAGATATTAGCTTTTGCTGATAAAGAAATACAATCGATAATTGCATCCATTCTGATTACCACAAACCTCAATAATATTGCACTGGGGTTTATGTGATGGACAAATGGAAAGTAGAGCATGATTGCGAGGTCAAAGGAAATTGATACATGTTTTTTTTTTTTTTTTACAGATTGAAATCTGAAATGCGTCGCCTGCATTTATATTCAGCCTCAATTAGGTCATGTACATTTTTCTCTAAGCACATTTAAATAAAAAAAAAGGAAAATAAAAACAATAGCCACTGACTATGCTCTGTAGGACATAAAATATAAGAAAATGAAGAAGTAAATGTTTTTTTACAGCAAATTTTAAACCTTGATATTGAAGGAAAGGTTCTAGATTGCTGGCTGCTGGGACGGTTTATCCCAGTTTGGAAGAAGCTTACAGCGTGGATCTGTGAGCAACAGTTCATCACATTTCAGTGATACATTTGGAGTATAGTTTAAAAATCAGAGTTAACATGGTGCCAGCCTTTTTAAGTGAACGAATGATAAAATCTTAAAACCAATTCTAAAACACTCAGGCTGCTGCAATAAAAAAAAGGGAGTCTTGGTTGCGCATGACAGATAAAACTGCAGTCAGCCATCTGTGACAATCAAATGCTAAGTTTAGTTAAAAGTTGGGTAATCTTTTCAAGGTCATTTAAAGAAAAAGGGACATAGTGAGTGAGAAGTCAGTGAGAAAATGCATGTGAAATTTAAACTGTTCTCCAGAGTAAGAGTGCTCAAAAGGTCAAGTTCTTGGAGGTTGGAAAGTCCAAAAAATAATACCGTATTTTCTGTACTATAAGCGAGCCCTATTGCGCGTAAAATAAGGCACCTCTATTTTGCTTTCATTTAGTTTTATGGTGCGTTTGACACCTTCCAAAAACACAAAGCTCCTTACATCAAGCTTTTTTGACACATAAATTAACTAATACTTTACCTAAACCCAAACACACGATCACTGAAACATGGGAGTGGCAGCATCATGCTGGGACTAAAGCTGAATAGTTTCCATTGTAAATAGTGGTTCTAAAGAGCAATGCCTCCTGAGGACTGGAACATGGATGCCTGTGACATTTTTCATTTTTCAAAGACATTTTACTTTGACCAGTTAAAAGCTTTGCATTATTTCCTTTTAACTTCAAAATTATATAATTATTACTACTTTATGTCCCTCCACCACATCCTGATCAAATAAAATGAGGTATGTGGGTTTTAATGTGACATAGAGTCATGACTCTTCAAGTTGTATAAATACTTCTGCAGATTAATTGAAAAAATATCCAGCTAAGTTAAAGGTTAAGATTTAAGTTTATTATTTTAAGCAAAATACAGATTCAAACATTTTAAATAAAAGTAAAAAAAAAAAAAAAGGTCTTAAAATCATTCAACCACTAGAGGGCACTAAACAACTGCAGAAAGAGGATGTTTGGTCCTCAGTGGGCTATGCTCCCTGAAAGGCTGTTTATCTTTTAAATCATCAGTCCACAAGGGGGAGAAAGCAGATCTTGCAGGATATATTCATCTCATGCAAAACACTGGAAGACCTCTGAAAAAAGGAGAAACTATTTTATGTTGGTTGCAACATTTTAGCCAATTTAACAGCCGATTTAAACTGCTGAATTACCTCCTCAGGATGACATTTACATCTGCACAACCTGGTGTTCCTAATGGGAACAATCTAAAAATATGCAAGACATTGGCCCTTAAGGAACATGGATCATGCTGTATGAATGAAAAAATATAAAAATATTTTTTTTCCTTAAGTTGTGTGGCTGGTTAGTGAGGAACCGTGCTGTAAGGAGGTAGTTTCTAAACAAAGCAGTAAGCTCCACTGGTTAACTGTTCAAGTGTCTACTGCTGTAACTGCGATCTCCCTCCACCCAGTAAGTCTCAGTCTGCATCTCCATCAGCCGAGAGATGGTCCTTTGGAAGGCAAAGATCTCCTCCTCAGCTGTGAACAGAGTGAGTCTCTCTGCTGCATCCTAAAAAAAGAAGGTTAAACATAACAGTTAGCAGCTTATACACTTAGATCCAGTCAAAGTCTAATGTTTCAGACGAAATCTGACAGGTTTTAATTACTGGATCATCTATTTAAACCTGTCTGGTAGAGTTAATACATATCAGCGCTGCGAGGTGAGAAAGGGGAGCTCTTACATCAGTGAGGCCCAGGTCATCCAGCAGCTGTCGATCTCTCTCATCTTCTCCTCCAGTATGAACGAAGAGCCGGTCTAATGGAGCTGCTGCCAGAAGCACCACTCTCACCTGGAACAAAAAACGAGAGGTGTAAGTCCTGAGTTTTAATAGCTAGGAAACCTCACATCCATAACTCTAAGTTTTTTGTATCTAAAAGCAAGACTGCTTCCACTGCCTCTTTAAACCTACAGTTTCTACAGTTTTGAACAAGTTAATGTGTTTTGAACCTTCCTAGTCAGAACAGGTAAACTGAGGTTTTTATTCCTAATTTATCAAAATATAGAATAAACAATATCAAGCCCTATGAGTTTCATAAGATATAGATTACTAAGGACCATTTGTCGGTAGAGATAAAAATTAAGATGCTTCTTTAACTGCGTTAAAATTCTGAGCTCCTATATGTAAAAAAAAAAAGGATAAGAAAATTAGATCTCAGCAGAGTGGTACCTACAATTATAGATAATGCTTTGTAGCCTAAATGCACCGGAGAGGATCTGTGGGACATCAAGATGTCTCTAGCAATATCACTCCTCTTAGTTTGTTTAAAAAGGAAGTGTTTCAATGAGCCAGTTTTCTGATTGATGTTCACTTTTGTAGAATTTCAGACCTTAATGATGTGGTGTCTTATTACAATATGCTGGTGAAGATTCTCAGTCATCCTGGTCATTGTTATTCCAAAAAAAGTTAAAAAACAATCCACTTCAAAATCAAATTCTAAATTTTGAATTGAGAAAGCTTCCTGGATGGGAAGCGAAACATCTTCAATCTTGGAAAAAAAAGTCCAGTGGATTGTTTTTTGGAAAGCTTTATTACCAATCAGAGTTTTACACGTATGAACAATCGGTTTTGGTGATCAGTTGCTACATATAGACAAGAAAATCTATAGTGAGAATAAACATTTTTGGGAATATAAAATTATAACAAACTGAAAGGGAAATAAACAATGAAATTCTACTCTATTTAAGAGGAAACTAAAGTAAACTTAAACTTCCACAGCAAACTGGATTTATTGACAAAACATGCCATCTAATAGCTGTTTGAATGAGAGAAATAATACAAATAATTCAAATAATTCTGCACAAATAGTATTTCAAGTGTTTTCTTTTAGTATTTGTATTTTTTGGAATCTGAAACTACATTCAGGACCTTTGCTGCCTGTTTAAATCATTGACCTTGTTTGTACAAGGCAATGCTCTCTTTGAGCTTTTTGAACAATTCTCACAGGCCATCTTTCTGACATGCAAAGGAACCTACTGTCAAAAGACCAGATATTTGATGTGTTTATTCCAGGCATTCTTCATAACAAATGAAGATTTCATTTTGGATGTGACCTTTTGCACTGCTGGCTTATTCAGTGTTTAAACTGTGTGCAATTTCTTATTTGTAAATCCCTTTAACTAAATAAAGTGGCAAATGCAAGTTGGCTGATGCACTGCAGTGATGCAATCCGTATTCCTACAGACAAATACGCTAAGAAAACTGTAAATATTTTTTATGTAGCTTACAATGATTAGAAAGTTGAATAAACATGGATAAGTGATGTGTAACCTGTATGAACCGATCTTTAAAGTAGTTCTATTAGTTAAAGCAAAAAAAAAAAAAAACAGCAAAAAACTGGACTGTCATCATTTATTCAATTAAATCTGTTACTTTATGCAGTATGCAGAAAACTGAGGGGCAACCAAAGGTCACAGACAAAGCAGAAAAGGACGTTTTTCTATAAGAAGTTTGGTTTTCAAAGCTGCATCTTGTTACCACATTCTTATGTCAAGACTTGAATTACCACAACTCCATCTATCTGATTTTCGGATTTGATCTAAATTACAGACTATTAATTTTTAAATCAGAGAGAAATAGCTCAACCTTGCTAATGTTCCACCGGAAATTACACGAGTGAATCATTCTCAACTAAGGGTAATAAATGTATTATTATTAAATAGTTGGGAATATAGAGCTCATTGATTCTCCTGCACTCGCCTTTTTATCTAAACTGTTTACCTTTTTGTCATAGAAATTGTCTATGAGGGTGGTGAAGCGCCTGGCCTGGTCTTTCAGAGTCAGAGTCAGGATGGGAACATGGCGGATGAACACGGTGTCAAAGATCCGGGCCATCTCCAGGTAATCGCTGGCACCCATTGGCTGGAGAAGAGCGAACAAGGGGACATACTGAGAGCAGTGGGTGCACGTTTTTACAGCTAAGTAACCTCTACAATTTTACAACAAGAGCATTTTGTACAAAATACCCTTGTTGATCAAATGTCCTTGGTGGAGGGGGCTGTCATTCAATTTAATTGCTCTTAAAATTAATGAGGATATGGCAACAAATGTCAGAGGGAGCCTTGAAGCTCAGATGCCTTCGAAAACTCTCCACTCTCCATCAGGGTTGAGACTTTACACAAACACTGCAGAATACTGCTGCAAAAGGCTATAAAAGACTCAACTAATCAAAAATTCGTCAATAGTCTTGCTTTCTGACATTGAGCAGACAAATAGGACCTGGATAGAGAGAAAGCTTTGGACAATACCAGAAAAGCATAGGGGGGAAAAACGGGGCTGAGAGGTAATAATGACAAGGGCTTTAATCTCTGCCGATTTTATTAGATGTTAGTGGATTTGGAGTCTGAAGTGAGCGATATGCCACAAAAGGGCTAGAAATCTTTATGCCATTCTAATTGAGACTATATGCGAAAAACTAAATAAATAAAAAAAACTTTTAAAAGATATTTGAAGCAAAACTCTTGCTCCCTCCATCAGTATAAAGAAGGAAATTAGCAGACTGATGCTTCGAATGAATGAATGAAATATAAGGAATCAGTTATTACTGCCAATTACCTTTGAGTGACAGGAACATAGTTTGTAATGTTACTTAAAATAAATAACTAATTATAGTTACTTCCTAATAAAAGTAACTGAGTTATTTATGCAGTTACAACACAATCCAGTGAAAACAACTATCCAGTCACTTTTTATGATCTTAAATATAGAAGACTACAACTTTGCTTTAAAAAAAACCTGAGCTTTAATTATGAAATTATTAAGAGGACTAAATATCTAAAAAACAATAATCATTAATCTGCATCATTTTGGCGTGTGTGGTCTGACAAGTGACCTGCAATATAATTATGTTAATGTGATTATATTTTTTGAATGTAATAAAAAGCAAATATAGTGAATGAGTTGTTTTAGAAATGTATACTTTTGCACGTCTGCAGCTTTTAACTTGCTGTAAGGTAGGTATGAAGCTGAAAAATTATGTTTTTCATGCAATTAAACACAAACAATTGCTGGTGCATAATTGCTGGTACTCTCCAGTTGTCACTGCTGCACCCTAAATGCACCAGGGAGCGTTATCATAGATCCTTCCTCCCAGCAACGGTTGACTCTATAACCACTACTGTTATCAACTAACTCAATAAGTTGTTACATTCATTCTGATTTTTGCACAGTTTCTCTTAGTGCTGCTGCTATTTTCACATATCCACTGCTGTAAAAATGTCCACAGCTTTTAACTGATTATTCTCCAGATAGAGAGTATTTATTTTGCAAAAAAAAATACTAAAATACAGTATTTTATTTGTTTATTTTCTTAACTTTGTCACTTATTCTGTTATTTTTATTCATGTTTCTAAGGCCCACATTGTGTGACAACTTCTGCTATAACCTTGTGCTGCTGTAACACCACAATTTCCCCATTATGGGACAATAAAGGGCTTTTCACTTCTATTCTGAAGTAAAACATACTTTGCAAAATAATTAAACACAGTTCCCATTACTTTAGAAAAACACAGCAGGACTGAAAAAACCCCCCAAAACAACTCACAATAAAAAAACATAGACCGTGCAAGTGAATTGTGCAGAACACTGAGAAGTAAAAAAAGAAACGTGTTGATTAAGACAGCCAGCTGTCAGTCAGTGAAGAGGTTATGTAAAGAGCGTCTTTAGGTTAGATCTAATGTTTCCAGGAACTTGAATTCAGCCAATGGTCCTTTTTCTTTAGGAATGCTGTCATTGAATCAGTGGCTCTACTCCACCATCCCTCCATCAGATCAGGCATCCTGTAGACCTTTACCTCAGATAATCAGCATCACCTATGTGTATCTCAGCTCCCTGCTCATCCCTGCAGTACATAAGAACTAAATAAAGTAGATTTTGAGTAACATAACAGCATTACCAATAGGGATGCACCGCTCCGATATTTGTATAGGTATCGGTCCAGATATAAGGAGAAAAAAAACTAGATCCAGATCGGTGACGACTGACTCGATATAGGGGCCGATCTATTCATTCTAACTCTATGCTATGCTCTGCCGCCATGCGGCCGCGCAACAACACAACATGGCCATATTGTTTATAATGGAGCTCTCTCAGCCTACTAGCCCAATGGCTACGTGCAATATTTGTGGGAGAAATGTTCTGAGGGGCGGTGTTAAATCTTCACACTGTAACACCACCTACTTAATGAAACACTTCCAGAAGTTTCATAACAAGGAACATGTTGGGATTTTCGGACTCAGCAAACAAAAAGGAAGCAGCGGGAAGCAGCTAACTTCTTTGGAAGCAAAAGAAAGAAGTGATTTTTTTTCCATTTAACAGTATACAAGTCAAAAAAATCACAGAGATGATGACACTTTTTTATTACATGTTGACAAAGTCAGAGAACTTTTGGTTTAAGATGTTGTGCAGAGTTGTTGAGTCATAACATTTATATTTGGGTTGTTTCCTATTTTTTTTAGGAAAAGGGAATTCAAATCAAATCATATGCACAGAAGAATGATCCCAGTTTTAGTTTTTTTCACACAATAAAACACATTTTTTAGGTAATAATTCAGTGCTTTTTTGGTATCGGCCGACATTAAACGTCAAATATCGGTATCGTATCGGAGGTAGAAAAAAGTGGATTGGTGCATCCCTAATTACCAATATTAAAAGTAATTACATTATTTTTACAATAAAAAATAAATGCAGTTACTAATACGTTTTTTATGCAACGCCTCTACTCCCATCACTGGACAGGACGTAAAGCTAACAAAGTTACATTATTTCATCCCATATTCTCTGTTTAACACATGCTAATCTACACACCTTTATTTTTTCTGGTTCTTTTGACTGAAAGCTTCAACTGTTTGCTAAATTTGTGATTTTTTTGTAGTCCTTTTTCAGAAGGCTGTCCCAGTTTGATATGCATCATCTGTGTGATCAGTCCCGTTAGGACGTCTTTAAGTCTGAAGGCTGTCCAGGATTAACTTTCTACCCACAATAGTGGACTAACTGTTGACTCCACAATAGGTGAAATGATAGCAGCTAAGATTTACACCATTAGTAATCAGCCCAGGTGTTCTTAATTCCTCCTTTCCTTTCCTATCATCCTGATTCCTGACAAAGATGACAGAGGAAAAGAAAACTGCTGATTTATCACAACTGATGATATAACAGTATGTAACAGAAAAACTAAGATAGTGAAGCTCTGTTGGGAAGGAAGCTCCTCTGCAGGGTTGGTTTCTTAATCTCTACATGGCTTTTTAATTCAGCTAAGTGGAGATTAAATGATTTGCTTTGCTGCATGTCTTTTGTCTTCTTGAATGTTTAGACTGATAAAATGGGTAAAGCATAGACTAAAGCTTGATCAATAAAATGAATCAGCAAACATCTACAAGACGATGGCTAAAAAAACACATAGTCTAAATTTTAACCTGATTTAAATGTTAAGGCTGAAACTTAGTTTAGCTGTGCAGAAACAAACCTGTAAATAAAACCAGGCTTTATGTTGCACTTTATTTGTATTCTGAAACCAGGATTTCCAAAACCCAGAGAACAAGAGTCAGGGTAAAGGGACCATACCCGACTAACAGTTCCACAAGGGCTTCTGCTGTGTCAAGCTTTCTTATTTGACCATTTTTGAGCACTTTTTTAAATTAACATGACACCCTGTCAGTCTTACAGGTGAGGACATGTTCCAATGCTGTTTATATGTGCAAACACTGCATGCAGCAGTGTTTTTGTCATTATTATGACTGCCATAGTCTAATAGAAATACAATTGAGCCATTAATTTGCCATTAATGCCATGGACCAGGGAGACATTTTGAGCTAAATAGCAGTGGTTCTGGATGACTGGAGTCGTAGCCCCCTTGAAGTGTGAGTGACAGAAATAATAAGAATATAAACCCAGAAGAAGACGTTTGTTTTTCTACATACAAATAATTTTTTGGCAGTACTCACTTTACCACACAGCTCATGAAAAGTACAGTCAGCGATGGAGCCACATGTCTTCTGTAGAATCACATCTCTGCCCAGCACAGTGAGCACACGAGGACCTATAACTAGAGGAAGCGAAGCACAGCGAGGAAATCATACAAATGATTTTCTTTTTAAAAAATAGTGAAATTTCAAAATAAGGATAGGATAGATTTCAGCAAATAATAGACTGTCATAAACTTTAACTTTAACAGCTTTCTCTGTTTTGATCTTTGTTGTATGGTACTATTGTTGTGTAAATAAAAAACTATTAACTTAAAAACGTAACTTTTTGGTATACATCGCTTTCCCAACTTTTGTAGAGTAATAGCTTGAAATAAGATTTGGAGCAATCATAAAACAAATGTTTTTGGCAACACAGATGTTAGCTTTACATTACAAAGCAAAGCACTTCTTATTTTCCTGTTAACGTGGGTCTGTGCCACTCCCTTCCTTTCCCATTCACACTTAAATGGTTGTTTTATGAATAACATGATGACCATGAAGTTTGTGGCATATTTTTCTCTATTTTCCTGTATCTGTGGGAGATTTGTTGGACTTATAAAACAACAATCGACGCTGGAAGCGGAGGGGGGTGACATTGATTGGTTCTTGCTTATCCAGACTATTCTATAACGTTCCCAAAAAACTTGTCATGCAACGGTTTGGGATATTTACAAAGAAACAAACAAGAAAATTTGTAAAAAAACAAAAAAAAACAAAAACAGATATGTCTGTATGGACGCCAGTTAAACCCTCCCCCAAAAAGGATGAGCCTTTTCAGTCCCTGGTATATAAAGTGATTTAAAAATGTTTTTTTAACCTCCCTATTTTTGCCCTTATTTCAGTTTGGTGTGTTCCTTTATATGTTTAGGGTTAGAAGGAAATGGCTTGAAGCTGAATTTTAACACTTCTTTAAAGGTTTAGTCACAAAAACATAGATTTGGTAAAAACAAATTGTCCAAAATAACTTAATACCTAATGACACATTAAAAGGTGGACAGAGTCAAACTTTCTTACCACTTCTCTGTCTTATTGACATCTCCTCAAAGAGTGTGTCCAGGTAAGCCTCTGCTCCAGGCTCCCCCGAGCTGCACACCAAACACACAGACACGCAGCAAAACCACACAGGAAACAATTGGATATAAAATTAATAACGCTGAAGTGGCCACATCAAACGCTGGAAGCAAGCAGAGCTTTGGTGTTGAGCACTTAGCTTTTCACTCCATCAGCAAAAAAAATACGGATGTTAGAATCTAAACACGAGCGTCAGCCTATGAATGCTCGTCAAAATGAGTCGGTGGAGAGTTTATGTGTGTGTTTGTAAGCTTGTGTTTTAACTCCCGGTAAAAGGGGTGTGATGCTCTGTGTTTTCATGCACTTGAATGGCCCAAACTTGTTTAGCTGTGTGTGTGCGTTCCTAAGAGCGGATATGTAATGAGGAAAATAAAAAAGTAGCTTTTAAAGCTCTGCCATTTTCTCATGTTCTATTGATTCCTTTCATTCTTTTCATGGCTCTTTCAAGGTAATGCAGGTCTTTATAAACCTCCCTGCCTGCTTCTACCCATTTATGCATCTGTTTGCCTTCTCTTTGAATCTTTTACAAAAAAGAAAAAAAAAATCTAACTACATCATGTGCACAAACATTTCCTATGTGTAAATGTTTGTGTGGATGCGCAATCAGACCTCTCCACCGTCTCTGAGCTGGACTGTTCACTGAAGGGAAACGATGACGCATGCAAGTCTTACAGGTAGTAGAGTTTTCCAGCTCCAGGCCTGTCCAGCCTCCTGTAGTCAGTCCCAGAGTCCAGGCAGATGGTGTGACAGTAGTCCTGCACGCACAAAGAGAAATACATGTTCCTAATTTTACTTATTATTTGGGTTTTCAATTAGGAAGTCATGAAAAGCTAAAGATCTTAGAATAAACATTAAAAATTAAAGAGAAAACTATAAGTATTCTTTAGTATTAAATAAAGAAATATATTGGGGTGATGGTAAGGGTTCTATGGATATAATGGGAAGCAAGATATATATTTTTTTACCTATTACTGATTTCTGAAAGAAGCAGGATAACTGAATTGATTGTGCTGCTGAATTTCTGCAGGATAATTTGATCCAAAAGATATTTGAGTGTTTTGCTCTAAAATACAGACACATCTGTTCAGCTTCAAATTTTTATTTTACACCACAAATATAATCTTTGCCATAACATTAGGGAAGTAATTATTAAAGGAAGAGAATCAAGTAATTTAGGTTAATGTCAGCATTATGCCTCATAAGGACCCGAAGGTCTTCATGAGGCATCAAGAAATAAATTAATGACTCAAAAAATCAGACTTTAGATTGAAGGATATTTCATGAAATTACATAAAGTCCAAGTAAACAGATATTAAAGAGCGTTAAATTTTCAGAAAATTAGCAAGTTCTCAGGTTTGCACGAAGGAGGTCAATGTTTGTGTGAAGAGCTGCAGATTAATCTGGTTACTAAGGAGTAAATTGATCAAGTTTTATATCATGTTTTGCTACAATTTAGAAGATTACAAAACTGTTAAGTTTTGCTTCTTGTACTGCAGGAACTAAATGCTTAGGCTTAGGCTATTCTCTAGTGAAATAAAGAGGAAATACTGTGTGAACAAATAAAAATGACAGGACTACAGAAGGCGACAGGATAACATGGACCCATCTGTTGACAGCTCAAAGATTTTGTGCCACTGCTTTATGGTTTATAGAGCCAAACTATTGTTCTGCTGCACTCAAGCTGAAGTGAACCTGTGAAACTTTTTGAAATAGTGTAAAACGTCAACAGGATTCATGTCAGGGAGTGCAGCGCAAACTATAATCATCATCGCCACTATTCTATCAAAGAAAAGAGAGGAATTGCATATCATTCCAGGCAAGCCATCAACGGCTGACTGAGTATCCTGCGACAGCTCCATTAAATTATAAAATCAGTGAATTTCTGCCACTGGCCTCCTTAAGCTGCAGGATAATTAGTAATCATCACAAAGCATGGGGACGGAAATACTCTATTCTTCTCCGCTGTCAACTTTTTATCTCCGTGTCCGCTCACACAAACGGGGTTCCCACTCTGAGCCAATTGGCTGAATCAGGCTTAATAACAACCTGACAAACTCGCCCTCCCTTGCGCACAAAAGGGAGGTGTCATTTCATCAACCTTCGGTGACCCCACCAACCGGTAAATACTCTACCAAAAGCAAAAAAAAAAAAAAAAAAAAGGAAAACTTGTCACAATTGCCGCCACATCATTAGAATCTTAGTTCAGCTTTTCTCTTGCCATCTTCCACCCCTCTCCCCCCTCTCTCTTTGTGAACGATGTCTACCTACAGTGAAGACGGCTGACGGAGGTATAAATAAGAGAGGGGGAAAGAAGAAGGAGCAATGGAAACACAATCAGAGATGATGATTCCATTGGTTATTTATAATCAGATGAGGCTGAAGCCTCGCGGGTCATTACTTGATTATCCATCTTAAGGGATTGTCAAGATCCCACTCCTTCAAGATTTCCTCCGCCTACACATTGTGGTCTTTCAACCTCCCCACCAACCCCCACCTTTCATCATGCTCCTCTGACAGTAAGATTTCACTTTCAGTTTACTTTGCAACTTACAGACTCAGCTCAAACTGTCTTTTTTTTTTTATTCGCTGATCCACCTCTGCTGTGAGAAAACAGGAACAAAACACCAGACGTTTAGGTGCTTTTTAAACCCTATTAAATCAATGATAGCAATACCATGTTTGTATACTTGGTCAGTAATTTAGTATCTTTTGACCCAAGCAATTAATCAAATTGAATCACTGTGCACTGGGTACTATTGTTACTGCTAATCATTATTAATATTATCAATAATCATATTCATATATTTTCTAATTAATCTCACAAATTAACAGATAAGCTATTTTTGATGTCACTTATTATATATTTTCTTTATCAATATACCAATATTAATATTTCAAAATTTGCAAGTATGAGCTAAAGTATTAAAGTATTATAGTATTGCTTACTTATATTGTAAAAACACTGTACAGTACTTTGTTTATTTTCTTATCTGTTATTTTTATACACTTTTCTCAGGTCAACATTGTGTGAGCACTTCTGCTATAACCTTTTGCTGCTGGAACACC
Source organism: Cyprinodon tularosa (assembly GCF_016077235.1). Taxonomy (NCBI): domain Eukaryota; kingdom Metazoa; phylum Chordata; class Actinopteri; order Cyprinodontiformes; family Cyprinodontidae; genus Cyprinodon; species Cyprinodon tularosa. The sequence continues at coordinate 320,180 of NW_024038559.1, read as the reverse complement.
ACAATCTCCCCACTGTGGGACAATGAGGGGCTTTTCTATTCTATTTTCTAGAGTTGTAGTAAGTCTTGGGCTCAAGACCATATTTTCAGGTTAATTTTTACTCAATTTAGTCTTGGTCTTGGGTTTATTTAACAGGACCGGTCAAGACCATTGCTGATAAGCTTTGTCCATACCTTACTGATACGGACCCTTTCAAAACAGCAAAAACTTAAAATCATTGGTAGTGTAATGATTTCCCCCAGATGCAGCTGCTACCTGCCCACTATCGGTGTGAAACTGACTGACCCCTGCTTGAAAAAAGGAAAATGGAAGACTACTGTTGAAAAATACCTTATTGAAATGTTAGCTTTTTCACACTGCTCATTTAACTTCGCTGGTTCTGATGCTTTTCATTATTTCCCTCTATTACAGTTAATTTTTGTTTAATTGAACTTTTTCAAGAAATGTAACAAGTTTTTTATGATTTCGAATGTGTTGCTTTGAGGATAAACAGAGCAAAGATTGCTTTGCATGTATTTTGTAGAGACATTGTAGACAAGTAGCCTTTTACAACTAAAACATAATTTGATGAGCAGACTGTCACCTCAGTAGTTCAGTTTCAATGCATCTATAATCCTGTAGCCTATTTTCCTTCATTTACTTTGGGTCAGAAGTTCCCATGCTGTTCGGCAGATGTGACATCAAGCGTGTCCATGCTGAATTGGTCTGACCTAGCAATCAAAGTGTTATATTTAAAATTGATTTTGCAGATCCTCAGACCTGAGCATCCAGCTCAGTAGGTAAAATGAAAAAAAAAAAAAAAATTCCTTGTCAAAAAAAAAAAAAAAAAAACTAATTCCCTTGAAGTAGCTTCATTTTCAAGCCTTTGAACATATCTTGTGTTTTTGAACACAAGTGTTCAAAAGTTTGAAAATGCAGGTACATCAAGGGAATAGTTTTTTTTGTTTTTGACAAGGTATTTTGTTTTCATTTTACGTTGGTTTTTGTTCATCATTATAACATCAAAATTTAGCTTTCCTCTCATCTGAGCAGCTGTTATCTGTTAAGTATAATCTATAGATTTTATCAAGGTAAAAATTGTCATTTTTCCTCGAGATATCAGGCCCTATGTCACTATATGTGGCTAAAATTGTATCCTGAAGGAGGGGCAGTGTATCAGGATGACAATGCACCAATACACACAGCAAGACTGGTGAAAGATTGGTTTGATGAACATGAAAGTGAAGTTGAACACCTCCCATGGCCTGCACAGTCACCAGATCTAAATATTATTGAGCCAATTTGGGGTGTTTTGGAGGAGCGAGTCAGGAAACATTTTCCTCCACCAGCATCATGCGTGACCTGGCCACTATCCTGCAAGAAGAATGGCTTAAAATCCCTCTGACCACTGTGCAGGACTTGTATATGTCATTCCCAAGGCGAATTGATGCTGTATGGCCGCAAAAGGAGGCCCTACACCATATTAATAAATTATTGGGGTCTAAAACCAGGTGTTTCAGTTTCATTGTCCAACCCCTGTATTTCGATTACAACTTGTAAAAAAATGCTAAAATAAGGAATTGTGGCTAAGTCAGCAACTCTATCCTACTTTACTTAAACTGGCAATAAATTATCTGCTTAATCCGATTCAACTATATTTCAGATAAGGATTCCCTTAAGACTGCATATAATTCTATCTGAATGACATTTTTTTCTGTATTAGCTATCATATGTGGACGCACTGTATATGCTGTATATATCCCACGCACCTTTTTCTTCCTTTGGCACATTCTTCTTCTTTGACTATTTGAGCTGATGTAACAAGTACATTTCTCCACTGTGAGATCAATAAAGTCAATCAATCCTTTCTTGTAAACTGTCTTTTTAACCACATGGTCTGTGTGAAACCAGCAAAATTCAGCCAATATAAATATCTTTCACTCAACTTGAATTAGCTTAATTTAAGTGTGAAAACATTTTCAGATCCAAGGTCCTAAGCTAATCGAACACAAGATATATATTGCAACCCTGCAAGGTCAGCAAAAATCATCTATTTATCTTAGGAGTAGAATTTAGACAGCCTAATGACTGTGAGTCACATTGTGACCAGTGGTGGAAAAGTTTCACCACTCAGATGAAAAAACAGACCCTTAAGAAAGTCATCCCAACACACGTAGCTCCGATCAAGTCAATGTCAGACCCGTCCGCCGCTCTAACAGGACAGCCGTTTAGCATAAAAACAGAGTGGCTTCTCTCCTTTTACTGGCTTTCCTTCCCTGTGTGACATATCTCTCTGAATCCCTCACTCCTCAAAAAGTTGCTTTTGAGTTTTTCAAAGAACACGGTGCCATTGAGCTGCAACAAAAGCCAAGGATAGCTGACTATTGGGCCCTGATGAGGTCCACTCCCTCATTATCCAGGAGCAGAAAACATTTGATGCTTTTTCTTTTTTTTTTTTTTTTTTGTTTGGCCTGGAGAATTGACCAGGCCTCAAAGAAATGCAGGGTGGGAAGGCTGAAAAAGAGATGAAGGGGGAGAGATGAGGGGGAAAGGTTGTAGTCCATTCAGCCATGTGTGTCTTACAGCCTTCTGTGGAAGGGGACAGAAGAAAAGTGGGAGGGGGCAGGGACAGGGGGGTCGAGAGACAGAGAGACGGGGGAGACAAGAGAGAAAGCTTAAAACACTGCCTTTATGCTGGCAAGTTCTGTACGACTCTTCTGACATCAAAGTGCTTTCACTAACTGGGGAGCTGCTACGTGTGTGTCTGTGTGTGAGTGGGCAAGCTGGGGGTGTATCTGGTGGTTTTATTCATTCCTCAGCAGTCTGGGAGGGGGTACGTGACAATGTGAACACCCTAATTACACCTAATGATCTGTTCGCTTAAAGTGTGACTGCCTTTGGCCGGCGATGGATTGTTCAGCTGGGCCGTTCTCACAACCTCCCCTTGCCTCGGTTGCTCCTCTTGAGGAAACATCCTTTGAGTTTCAGGCCTGGTGTTTTGTGATCCGGGACCCCTCTAGACTCCACTGCCCTGAGCCCCTCTTGAGTTCTGTTGGCCCAAAACCGAACCAAGCCAAAAACGCCAGGATGGGTTGTTGTTCACGCACCTGGCCAACAGAGGCTCCATTAATATGAACTGATAATATAAATTAAAATATATAGCAGACCTTTAAATGTCAGAAAGCATATATTTTCCTCAATGAAGTAATTGAAGTTGTTTTGATTTTAAAGTTTGATTTCACTTGTTTAAAATCAAGCAAAATTTCTATTCAATATACCAGTAATCATTATATGTAACTTTAGTAAGATTGTGTTCATTCACTTATTTTTCATTCACTAAGTCAAGATGTGTTCCTGTACCTGATTTAGATTTAAGTCTATTTCACATTTTAACCAACATTTGCTTATTTTTTAAGTGAATATTTTGGAATGGCTTAGCCAGAGTCCAGACTTAAATTGGATCATTATTGAATAAACAAATTGTGATTGGAAAAAGCCTATTTAACCTGGAAAACATGAATATTTCCTAGTAAAAATCAAGCTGAACACCAATTATAAGAAGACCTTGACTGCTGCAATGTAAGGTTTCCCCATTAATCACTGAAAATGATATTATTAACAAAATCACACCTCTTGGATATTATCTTGTCTTTAGGGAGATGCATGTAACTTCTTATCAGTTCAAAGTTAATGCTTCAAAATAAAATAACTTTAAATATAAACCTGCAAAATGTATGCAGAATTTTGACCTTAATATTTAAAAATAGTAAATAAACTGAGTTGACTCTTTCTCCAGGTTTAAAATCATTGCTCTCATATTTGCAGTTTTAGTTGGTTAGGTATTTTAAAAGCCAATGGCTAAAACAATATAGAAATTAGGGCACATATGCATTTTCTGAATATTTTCTTCTCTTTTAATTCTTTTTTGTACACAATTTATACTGTAGTTTGCCAAAGAATAAAAAAGTGCAGTGGCCAGGGATTGCAAACGCTGTGTAAATAAATCATTTCGCAGCTAATTCAAAAGGTCCCATAAAGTTTAAACTAGATGAGTAAACTTCAAATTAAGACATATACACAATTAGAAAAAACAAATGCAAAGGAAAAATGCTGGAAGTAGCATAAAAAGGTCAGAAAAGCTGCAAACTAGCGCTGCATAATGGAAGAGTTCCAGGTCACAGTAAGAGACGATCATCGTCTCATATGGGACCAGAACATAGATCTATCAACTAATTTATGTAAATGGATCAGACACCAACAAAACATGAACAAAATACTATCTACAGGATGTCAGGAGAAAGGGAAAAAAGATAAGTTTTCCTTTGAATCTTTTTTTAGAAGATCAATAAGCCAAATTTCTCAGCCTGTTAAGCAGTATGTAGACCTCTGTTTTATGAATGCAGCTTTTCTTCTTGTATTTTTTTTATGTGTTCTTTGTATTTATGAGTTTGTCTCACTCTTTGTGTTTGCTAGTCTAATTTTTGAGTTTGTAGGACCCTTTGAATCTGTTGTGAAATCACGCATTTGCCCCCCTCAGCCACCATAGAAAAGGCTTTGTATCCCTTTCTAGACTATTAGATGATGAAAACACGTTTCTCTTCTGTTATTTAAGTATTGCTTATTGAGCTGCTTCAGGTTGTTGGACGGGTTGGATTTAAATTTGATTCTACAGGTATGACAGTCATCTGGCCTGGGTGTGGAGAGTTAAATTGAACCCCCAGAAATGGCATAATCGAAGTTACTTCAAGAATTTATGAAATCATTGTTTCGTTTTAACCATGGAATTTACCTTAATCATGGGCTATCAGTAATCTAGAAAGATGGTTATGATTAAAAATAAAGAACAACAGTAAAAGATAAACCCATCATTTTGATCTCCTACCCCAAAACAATTGAACTTTTGTTACAAAAAATGCTTAATGCTTGGGTTACATTGACTTCTGGTAGGATAGCCAAGTGGAAACATTTATAGGACAAGTATCTATAGGACACTTAACCTACCCAAAACATGTTTCTCATAACATTTTCATGCCACTGTCCCATAAGATGAGTGCATGCAAAAAAAAAATTGTCCCTTATGGATTTGAATAACGATCCAAAAGTATGAAGAAATCCAACCTCCAACACACATTTTGAAAAAATATGGCTGTTGCCTAGAGCTACAATGACCCATTGTATCCATAGCGACAAAACCTTTTAATAATCAAAACAACTGCGAACTTGATCACATCTTTGACACATTAAAGACAAGCCAAACTGTCATAACTTGATCAATGGAAATTTAACTGCAATTTGAGAACCAGATTTCATTCCTCATAAGTTCAATGGCAAGAAGAAATCAATGTCTCTGATTGACAAGATAAAAACGAAAAAAAAAGAAGCAACAAACACATAAAAGTAATGAAGTTCGCCCCCGAGATGCACTCTAATCCCGTCCTTAAACATTCTGCAAGACAACGGCTTTCATCAAATATCGAACTTGTTTTTATTTGAACTTGCGGGCCTTTCTGCTCTTTCTCACCAAGGTCTTCGTAGGAGGTATACATCGCTCCCATTCTTCAATTAGTCTTTCTCTGTCATTCTGTTTTGTTTATTTATATATATTTTTTCAATCATGGCAAACTGCACAGCACGTTGCAATTATTAACAATGCCACACAGGAATAATGGAGAAGGAGAGTGGATCAAAAGGAGGGTTAACGAGAGCAGGAAACCCAGAGATACTCCAAGTTGGCTCAGGGTTGTCGTCATGTTTTTCCCTCTCCCATCAGCAGCATTGTGCACGACTGTAATCGAACAAGCGGAGGGGAGAATAAAGTCACTATTCTGCTACCAAAATGCAGAGACCTGACCTTGGGTTAGCAAAGCCTGCGAGTGGAACGGGGTGGTGATGGAATAAAGAGAGAGGATAGGAGGGTGGAGAGACTGGATGGGTGATGAAAAGTGAAGTGGAGAGGGAGGACGGCTCATGTGATAGAAAGAAAAGGGGGTGTCTTAGTTACAATACTGGCAGTGTCCATTAAAGAAGAGCCCCTAAACCCTGTATTTTACATTAACCTGAGCTTTGCTATGGCTACAAAGAAAAGGGAATGCCTGAATAGAGTTTCTAATGGTGCTGATAAGGGACTTGAAACTGCCAACACACATCTGTAAAAACCAGCCAAGGATGTTTAAAACCAACAAAACTTCATACTTTCCCTGTTTGACAGGTAAAACTAACTTAACTAAACTGGGTCTTATGTTTTTGTCATTTCAGGATGAGTCAACGGATGTGCGTGGAGGGAAGAAAGTGGGTCCTAACTAATCAAAAGTCAATGGCTAAATAAAGAAGTCAACTCAGGCGGAAGGAGTTGCTGGCTTAACCTTTACCACCGCGGGTGGCTCAGGTGATCAGGATCAGAGGTCAGAGGCTATTTTTTTATGTCTTAACAGCTTCATTCTCTCTTCAACTCATTATAGAAACGATGCTGCAGCCCCCGCAGCCCAGCTGTGATCTGCAGACTTATGCTCCCTGCAAGCATTAATTCAATCTATTAAGGGTCAGCTAGTTAGCAGCGTCCCCTTGCAAAAGCGCGCTTTAACTTTGCAGAACAGGCCACCACAGAACGAAAAGAAAGAGAGAAAAAGAACCCCTAAAACCAGATGGTTTGACAAAGGGGTAACATGGTACCCAGAAAGAAAGGAGGTACTCTGGAGTGGGGAGGGGGGACAGCAGGCATTCAAGACCTTGATGAGGGCGGATTAGAGAGGGCAAGGGTGCTGCAGGGCGGGAGTAGGGTAACTCAGACTTCCCATGTCGAGTGCTTAAATAGGAACATATAAAGTTGAAGGTGTTTTTTATTGTATTAAATAAATGTTAAAGTAAAGAAGCTGCATAACCTGACTGATGCACATTCATGAAACATTCGTGTTTAGGAGCTCGGGTAGAGCTTAATGCTATAGAAAACTTCTTGTAAGATACTAATCCTGCTGAATGTAAATTTGTCTTTAGACCTTATTTCTCCTAGTACACTTTTCCAACAATATATTAACGTTTTCTGGGGGAGCAGGTGATGATATCCAAAAAAAGGTCCTTAATAAATTAATTTCGTAAAAATTCAAAAAATATCCACTGGACTTGGTTTTCAAGATTTGAAGACGTTTCGCCACCTCTCCAGGAAGCTTTCTCAATTCAAATGTCTGGATCCGCAGTGAGTTTGAGTCTTATATAGACACGCCTTGTATCGCTTGGAAACATGCAATGGTAACCGATGAATGGGTCGTTAGTTCCATCGTTTAAAACATTAATAAATTAATGTTTTAATGAAGAAGAAAAACAAATCTCAGAATTTAGGGAAAAATGAAGTACTAAGAAAGAAAGAAGTGATTTTTTTGTAATGACTAGTGTCACAGTTAGAAACAATTAAAAAATAAATAAATGCAAGAGAAGCAAGTTATGTTTTACTTTTTTAATTTGACAAAATAATTGAAATTTCTCATTGCACATGATCTGGATCATTACCAAATGTTAATGAATTGTTCATTGAGGTGCACGTTAGGTAACAATTAGCTTAAAATACTTTCATAAATAAGGCACAGCGTGTGTGTGCAGCCTCTGGTGTTTGTCCAGCACTCTCCTTTTTCATTCATCCTGCTTTCTTGTTTGATCAGCAAAACAAAACTTCGAATGAGACATGGCTGCCTTTTTCTGTTTTTCCTGTTTTCTTTGTCTTCATTATAATACTTCCAGGCCTTTTGGGTCTGATGCAGAAGCTGCTAATAGTATATGGTGCCACTCCCTGGTTTAGGGAGGTACTGCTTTTCGGCCAAATAATATTAAAGAACCCTTTAAAAAAATTCCTGTATATGGATTGTGATTGGATCACAACCAAAATTTAATGGAGTGTTCCTTGGGTCGAGGTCCGTCCATATCAATGTGATTTTGCAGCATGCCTTTTCTCTAGTGTTGAACCAATACCAGTATCGGGTGAGGCGCCGATCCAGCACTAAAATGGTGCTATTGGCATCGGCGAGTACCAACTAATAGGGCACCAAAACCATTTTGAGAGCCAAAAGTTTATTCAAATATTGTCACCCATTCAGGTAGGCAATAAAAAGATCCACTGGATTCACTTTGTATCAGTCTTTTTCCTGCTTCACAAAAATAGGCAGCAGCTTGACAAAATCATGATGGCAATTATTTTACATCCAAGTAGTATGCAGTTCTTCATATATACACACACATCAATTTCAAATAGATGGGATCGGTATGGTATCAGTATCAGGGCCAAAAAATGGCATCGGAGCAACACTACTTTTCTCCCAAACTGTTTACATTTGATCACTGCTGCACTTTATGGAATGGAAATTTTCATTTCCTGTCTGAAAGCTGTACTAAACAAACATTTTCTATACACTCTGGGCCGAATTTATCAAGATCCAATTTTGCGTGCAGTAATTTGCGCTTGCAAACTGGAATTTTGCGCGAGGGGCTCAACCATGGTTGGCGGGTGATTTAACAAGAGTGATTGCGTAACTGGTGGCAGGTGAAAAACTGTTGGAGACGCCCTATTTAAATGATGGTTTTGCGCGTTTTGTGGTTTGCGGCAAAGTAGTTTGTAGTTTGTGCAAACTAGTGCATTAAGAAATGTTAATCTTACAGTGACACCCCCACCCCCTCCAAAAAAAAAAAAAATTAAAAAAATTATATATATATATATATATATATATATATAAATATAAACTTTGGCAACCTTTATTCCCTAAGGTGGTATGTGGCTGAATTTCTACTTCACTGCAGTAAAAAAAAAAAAAAAACAGGTGTTTTGTATTGGCCTGTAGAAAAATGCACATACCAAATGGCTCACAAGAAGTGACTGTGGATGAGATTACTGTGCGTACGCATCCCCGCAGCATTGGCATGTTGCTCCACAGGCGCAAGCGGGAGGTCGGGGTTCTCCGGTAGGGCGTCAGGGCGACATGGCATTTAGAACGTCGGACAGCACTTCTGAAAAACGAGATTGGGAGATCCCAGCTCTCGCTGCAACCGTACGCTGGAATGACCCAGATGCAAAAAAGTGCAATGTTGCAAGGAGTTTTGGGATATCTGGTATTGCATGGGTCCTCCTTGTGGCTGGCTCCAAATCCATTCGGAGTTCCCCCAACAGCTCCAAAATGGCAATGCTGGATAAACGATATGTTTTTTATGTTCATACGGAGTGAAAAAATGCGTTCTCTGCGTCTCCTTGCTTCATTTCGATGTCTCCTTCTTGCGACAATAACCGCTGCCATGTGTGCGCAATTACGCATACAGACCATTTGAACCTTCTTTTGAAACGTGTTAAATATAGAGTCAGATACCGTTAGCAAAATTGCTTTCAGGTTCGATAAATCACTTTGCGAGTGCTAAATTAATATATTTACATGTTCTCCTCCCACAAGACGCACTTTTGCGTGTAAACGCCCCATATTGCATATTCATTGCAGAATAAGTACTAAATGGATAAGAGGCGCTATTTAGCACGTTTTAAAGACCAAATCCTTTTAGCACGCTGTTGATAGATCAGTTTGTACATTTTTTAGCGTGCGCAGTGAAATAGCTCACGTTTTTATACACGCAAACCTCTGATAGATCCGGCCCTCTTTGTATAAAAAAATGACAATAAAAATTGTCTAAGTCATAACCTTTTAAGTTATCCTGTACAAAGACAGACAAACACAAACTCTCCTAAAAACATAACCTCCTTGGCACAGATGATCTATTTACCTTTTATAAATGGTTAAGATGCAGTTTATAAATTATTCAAATAAAAAAACAATTAATTATCTGTTCATCATTAAAAATTAAGTCTTTACATTTAAATATTATGGATATTATGGTTTTGTGAAATAAAAGACATAATTTAATTATCATCACAAAATAAATTAAGAATAATGATGTTAGAAAAACTCCAAAAAAAGCAGAATGTTTAACTTATTTTATCATTCACTGTTGCTCTATTAGGGAATTGATAAATTAGAAATCTAAATATGATTAAAATGCATTTATTGTGTCCTGTCTGCAGATAAGATCCCCCTGGTTTAAGTGACTGGGGTCCTAAAGAAAGCGTAGATTGTCAGGTTATGGTTTTTGCGCAATGCATTCTCAGCCTCGTCTTTACAGAAAGTCTGCAACGATTCAATATAGTATTTTTCAGCATGACTTTTATTGTTATCACAATAATACAATCAAATATCATGATACAATTTTAGATCCATATGGCCCACCCCATTTGAAAAATGAAATGATCAGCTCATATATTCGGTAAGTTATCACCTCAGGTCCTAAAAATGAATTACCCCTTTTGACGGCAGGAAGGATACAGTTAAAAACACAAGTTCACTATCAGCAACCTGTTAATGTTTCAAAAAGAGAGTTTTTTAAATTTGCCACATAGCTCTGACCGGCACATCTCAAGCTCGACCTGTAAACATTCTACAATTCATCCCTTTATAGGTAATAACACTTTAGTCTAAATACCAATAAAACGTGTCAGAATGCTGCCCTCCTCTGTTGTGAAATGCTTGACAACAAATTATTATGCAATTATTTATGATCACGATCACTCCAAACACATCAATGATCATTTCATATGCAGGCAGGATAATGATGCGACCTGCTTAAATTGCAAAGTAGATGTTTTTTTTTTTTCATAGAAATGGCTAGCTGTTGCCTCACTCTCTCCTCTTTCTGTCCTCTCTCTTATCCCCTACTTTTGAAATGCAAGGAGTGTGTGAGTCAGTCACTCAGCTCGTTCACCCATTCACATTACCTGTCCCATCTCTCCCTCTCTCTCTCTGAGTTTTTCACTGTGCCCTGGCATGATCAAAGACAGCTTTGTGACGCCGTGTGAGGCATCCAGGAAGCACAGAACATCAAACCAAAACTCGCAGAAGGACAAGCACAGCAGGAACAGAGGCACATGTGTAAAGCACGTGTAGGTGTGTCTTATAAACAAATGAATAAATTAAAAAGACGAGACAGAGAGAGAGAGAGGTGACTTTGTCTCTACCTTTAGCACGTCGATGAAAGGTAGGAAGGTGTCCCTCTGAAGTCCGTTTTTGTACAGATCTGAAAGAGGAGGGAAGGGCTTGCATGAGAGCTGCTGTTTAGCCTTCTAATAATGTCATTCCCCCAACACAGATTGGCAGATAAATTGGCTATTGATGAACTGAAGGATGGGTGGTGAAGCGCGACAAAAGGGGTGGCGGGGATCGGGGGTGGGGGGGGGGGGAGAAAAATGGATTTCTGCACCGGCAGCGGCAGCAACATAAAATTCATTACATTCCCAAACAATGGTGGTGAGAGAAAGGACTGTCGCCTTTTCAGCGCGGACAATGTTCACAGCGGCTGGCTGAATAGAGGTTTCAATTAGCTCGGCTGGAACAAATTAGATCTGAAGTAGCATCCCGGATAGACAGATAAAACAGATAGGGATGCTCACAACAAACAGACACAAAGACGCACAGAGTGAGGCGCACAGTGAAGCTTAATAAATGCAAACAAACACTGATGTTGGGCTACAGTCTAACATCACATAATAAATAAATCTCACTTTCTAACTCCTGCACCGATGAATAGATGCTGCGAGTGACATGTGACTATAAGGGTAAAAAGAATAGAGATCAATATTTTGTGAATCAATTAATTTTCTCCTTTGTTGACCAGATTATTTGAAAGAAAATTAAAGATCAATACAACTCTGCTGTCTGTGTGGGAGCTGACTTCTTCTGTATTGATTGATTAGACCATGTATGATGTGTTAATTAGAGAGTTTTTAAGAAGCTTTTTGTTAGCATTGATTTTCTGACGCTTCTGAGCTAGAAAGCTAATGAGCTTTTTAAATAAAACATCAAACCCTTCAACATGGGAGATTTATTCATCAGACTTTATGGGTCTGTAATATATATTTGAAAAAAATGTAAACAATGAAACTTTTATACTTTTCTTTTTCATTTCGATTCTGATTCTTGCCCATTGAGGATAAAAATAAATTTCTGAACTTATAAAAGAAAGTTAAAGTAAAGTGAAAGAAAAAATGTGACCACGTTGCTGGCAGTGAATAAAGCCAAACATTTCTGCACAATGAAGTCATTATGTTTCAGTTAATAGTTTAGCCATGGTAAAACTGCATTACTGTCAACCAGTTCAAACTCTATTCCTGCATTTTTATGTAGTTTCTTCACCCAAAGCTCACTTTAAACAAATACTCTGGATGATTAAGTGGAAGTTTTATATCCATACTGTAGCTGCTGTCAATTATTCTCTCCCTCATTTAGCTGAGACAGAAAAAAAGACCCTGCTGCTGCAAATAATTGTGGATCAACATATAGGAGGAAAGTTGTAGCCGTTTTTACTCATGAAGCACATGTAAAAACTAAAAAACCAAGTAAAACACATAATTTTAAGTGATTATGCTCATAAACAACTAGGAGCTTAGTGGTCTGGCTGTTCACTCCCTTCTTCAATTGTCAGCTTTAACTGTTGCATTAACCACTACCTTAAAATGCTTTACTGCAAATATAATCTTTGTTGGGCAAGTGCTGCCTATATTAACTATTATTTCCACCAATAAATAAGCTTCTTAAATGAATGTGGCATGTTCCTGAAAGAACGTGTTTTACAACTATGGAGAGAAACAGACATTGGGGCAACATAGATTTGTTATATTTGTTTCATATTTATTTTGATGATTCATTTACTGAATAAATTATTAGTAATGATGATAGCAATGAAGATAAAATGAACCTATCCAACTCTTGTATTGTACTAAACTTCATCAAATCAAAAACAATAGAAAAAAAAATCTAAATTCCCCTCCTTAACTCAAACAGGGGCTTTTTGAAAGCTAAATCTCCACATCAATAAAGATAGAAAATGTATGCCTTTCAAGCCCAGTTGTTTCTCTCGGCTTTTAGTGCTCCATTAACCTTGTAATTAATACCAAGTAGATGCTCTCTCAAGTTTGCCTGCTTTGGCGCTTTGTTCTTAATAGCTGGCAAATATCAGAGATGTGCGCCTTTGTATACGAGAGCCATCTTTCTGCCACCCACTTCACTTAGAGGCTCTAAGACATCAACATCTTCCTGGAGAAAGAGAGGCGTCAGACAGCACATCATGCATTTATCTCCACCTTGATCACCGTCTTGCTAATTCTTCATGGAACTGGCTGTAAATGCAACTTCAAAGGCTGTTAAAAGACAGCCAGGCTCCGAGGTGCATCAGCTGTCCCTCCCATAGATCTGCTGTTAATTGCCGTGAAAATGGGAACAGTTGGTGTGGTCATGTAATAATAATTGATTTTTGTTGGAGCAATGTGTTGTTAGATAAAATTACTTATTTTGTACTTTAAAATGAAAGTAAATTGAATCTCAGTGACTAAACTATTGATGAAAGGAGAAAAACCTGTGGAAATATTCCTCGTGTTAATAGTAAACATGGATGAAGATGTTCAGTGGATGTTTTTAATCAACATTAGAAATGAAACAATTCAAAACCTTAACATTATTCCGACACTTCTATCAAAGCAAACGTTGGATTTCTGGGGGTTTTGTTTCTTTCAACCAATATTGGAGCAATGGCTGCTACGATGTTTACTATTTGTTCTTCTTCATCTTGGAAAGTAACCAACTTCTGAATTACTGCTTGCCTTCATTTTTTTTTGCCATTTTTGCCATTATCTTTTGTATATTTGTTGTTTTGTTGAGTTATCGCTACCAAACTCTATATGAAGTGTCTTTTTTCCACCTGTGAAAGGACATCAAATTTATCACTTCAGTGTTGTCTTCAGCGTTGAGTCAGATGGCTTCACATACTAAAACTGGTTCTGGTGAAAGTTTTCTTCCAGTTAAAGAGGAATGGTTTAATTTGATACTTGACAATATCAAATTAAAACTGAATTTAACTAGATAATTGGATGGTTTGGGAAATAACTTCAGGGACTTCAACAGAAATTGGACTAATTTGGATTCTATATAGCTGTATATAAATTTGACCGTCCCTACATTTAAAAACAGCTGCAATTAACGTTCCGGTTAATCACTTTAGAACAAAATTAAAACAAGTGAAAACGAAACACTACACAGAAGAAATAAAGTAACTGACCGGATAAGCAACATTTTATTATTTTCAATAAAACAGCAGTTGGATAACTAATGCTGAATTATTGTAATTTCAAGAGGGATAAAATAATAAAAAATAATATTGTCTGACAGGTGAAATGGTTCAAGACAGTTTTAGGGGTGAGTTAAGGTTTGTAAACTTTTATATTTTAGGCACAGAAATGATCAGATAAAGTATGTTTGTTATGATTTGGAGCCTGACTGTGTTTTAGCAGAGTCCATGCCAAATAAATGTATTCAACAGAAGGCAGAAAAATAGGGCTGTACATTATATTATCATCACAATATATACCTGATAATTCATAATATCAGTGTGGAATATTTATATGATAATTTATGTCACAAAGAGCTGTTTGGAGTGCATAATTTTAGCGCATGTATTTCATGTATTATTTAGGGAGTGGTGGCCTTGAGGTTAGGGCATAGAGCTTGGAATCCTGAGACTGCCACTATGGGTCCCTAAGCAAAGACCCTTAACCCACACACTGCTCCCTGGGCGCTGCACAATGGCAGCCCACTGCTCCCCAAGGGGATAGGTTAAATGCGGAGTTATTTTGGTTGCTCTGTACTTGTGACAGTTTAATGACAATAAAATGCTGGAAAGAAAAAAGGATATTTAGCTGGGTAGATAGAATCTGTGGCAACAGACGCTCACACCACACAAATGAATTTGCATATAATGCTAAAGGTCACTGAGAGATGCAAACACAGATAAGGAAGACGAAATAATGAAATAGGAGCTGATACAGTCACTGAAATATTTAACAAGGAGTTTGGAATTTTTAAAATAGATTTGACAAAGATTTAAATTATTCTTCCATCCATATTCGCCAGGGTCCAAGAACTTAACACCTTGCAAAAATGAAAAACAAATGCCTGGGTAAGGCATCTCTAAAGAAAGGGCTTTAAAACACACACTATCGGATCATTAGCCCTAAATTAAAGAGAGTTTAACACCAAAGTTAATATGAAGTTTTCATAATTCTTAATGGCTTTTACGGTTTACATATTAATTGAACCAAAACAGTTTTGTTCAATTTCTTTTTTTAAAGGTATATTACTAGAGGAATACAATGAACATGACAAAAAAAACGTACAAAATCAGAATCAATGGCAGCCTAATATTTAGACTTTATATAGGACATACTCATTTTAATGATAATATCGCTGGCAGAGCTTCAGTAGAACCAACAACTCTTTTTGGCCATTTGTTATGATATAAATTCTAATTGTTGTTCATAAAGACAGGTGACAAATTAAATATATGACCTGAATAAATTAGTGGATAAACACAATGCATCAACACAGGTGCAAAGCAATGGCACAAATCAGTAATTAACTCCAAATCACTCTCTGTGGCCCGTATAAAAAATACTAAACATAGCCAGCTGATTCTGGTTTTGTTTTAAAATGGTAGGAAGAAAAGATCTGAGTGCCTTTTTGTTTACGGGCCCAGATGGCGTGGACTCAGTCTATGCTCAGATGGCTGGTGTCTCAATAGAAACTGTGACTAAAGGGACATCTGCATTCAGATCTATAAGAGGTGACAAAGAAAAACACAATAAAATCAGGGCGCCAACATGAGAAGTCAGTCAACGTGTCGTCTTCAGCAAAAATTCTAATATTTGGTTCCAGACAGAAATTGATCATTACCATGTTTTTAACAACATGGGAAAATAAAGTATACGGCTAAATAAAATGATCCCTTTCTAGATTCTCTTTACCTGGGTGACTAATGTTCAGGCTATTTGGTAGCATTAAGACGTAATCTAAGACCCGTTTAACTGGAACCACCTATATTGGTAAAGTTTACTTTTCTAAAGCAAAAGCACCATAATACCTTTCTTTCATCACTAAGTGAGCGTAATATTGTTTCACACAGTTTGCAATTTTGTTCCAGCTATTATCTTACATTTGATGGAAGAACAAAAATTGAAAGAAAAAACTGTATTACTGTGGTTGCTAGACTGAGTAGACTTTATACATAACTGGTGTTTTTACATCTTCATTTATAATATTGTTTGCTCTTTGAGCTGCTCATTTATTTAGGGATCTCCACACAAAGTAAATAAAAGTTTTTACTCTCTCTTCTCTCCAAAAAAGACAAAACATGGTTTGACCCACCAATACCTGTTTTGCTGCAATGTTCATTTTGTTTTCCTGGAGAAAACATACATTTGTTTATTATTTTTTCTACAATCCATCAATTTAATGCATCAAATACAAACGATGATAAAAAAAATTAAACCAGTTTTTTAAGGGGTAGTTTCAACACAAATAGAAATAAAAATACAGAGCATTGCATGGCAGACTAACACCTGTCAGTGAGCTCTAGTGCAGCTTTGGCTAAAATGTAGCTCGCCACCATCAGTGCACGAATACATGCACGAATGCTGACTAAATGAAGTGCAAAGTGCTTAGGGGTCCGTAGACTTGATAATGTTCTTATACTAGTACAGCCCATTTATCATTATCCTATTTTGAAACGAAGAACTTCCTAAAGCTGCTCTCACCTTACCTTTTTCTTTTTCTATAAACTTCTCATTTAAGCCCCCTGTGGTTCATAAACAGTTTTTTATTTCTATTTTTAGAATAACTGCTTGACAAACATTAAGCTGTCCAAATGCTTTGATTGGTTATACTGAACATAACAGTTGAGAAAACTTAGAATCAGTTAGTATGCCTAGACAGCACACCTGCATAAGTCAGCCAGAGAAGTTCAAGTTATATAAATGAAGTAGAATAGGTTCATTATTAAGTATTCAGTATTTCTCTATTGGATTTCTGTTGCTTTTCAAATTAACTGCATCAAATAACTTTAGAAACTGATGCATTTATGGATCAGAAGAGTGGGAAGTTATCAATACGATGCACAAGTCCAATTCAATTAAGTTTAGTAAAAGATTAATAAGCATGGTAAGACTTGGGGATGCATTTTAACACACATAACCTCCAAAGAAATATGAGACAAGGACAACAGATTACTGAGAAGGTTAAAAATGCTCATAAGACACCTGACTTGGAACATTCCCCATCTGGTCAGAGTCATTGGAAGCATTCAAAGGCTAATAAATGGACTCCCCCAAAAGGTTCCTTACAAGCAAGGATGGGTCAAGAGTCATTTCGTTAGCAACTGAGTGAACAAACAGTCGAACAGTTAAAAAAGTGCAAGAAATAAATGGATTTTATCATCTATAGTTCATTACATCATCAAAAAATTCAGAAAGTAGGCCTTGCCACATGTTTGTGATCTTCGATCCCTTAAGAGTAATTGAAGTAATTCTGTAACTTATCTTACCAGATGGGCTCATACTTCAGTAAACCCCTGTTAGTTAAAACACTTTGTCGTCACATCTATAAGTGCATTTTAAAGCTCTTAACATGCTAATCAAAAGCCACATCTCAAAAACATCGAAAAACGCTAGTGGCTTTTCTGGGCCCAAGCCCATCTGAGATTGACGGACTCATATTTGAAAAATGTGGGTGATGACTTGTAGATGAGGCTCCACTAAAAGGTGCCTAGATGTTTCTGAGCATATGCTGACATCCAGTAAAAGTCTTTTTCAGAGAAGTCCTTGCATATTTTAGCAAGATAATACTAATCATCATGCTCTACAGCAGCATGGCTTTGTGGCAAAACGAGTATGAATACTGGACTGGCTGCACAGAGCTGAAACCTTAAAATATGTCGACGCTGACCCTGAACCATTAAGCGGCTGAGGTTATACAGGAATAAAAACGGTAAAGAATTTCACTTAAAGAGCTTTAACTGTTAATGTCCTTGGTTCCCAAACACTTATTGATGTTGTTACAGAGAGGTAAACATGTCTCTGTCCAGGTTTGGAAAAATAATGCAAACATGTAATTAAAAATTAGTACATATTTTCAAAAAATTGAAAAATCAATTCAAAATAAATAGTTTATTAACTTGAACATTAAATATATACACTCACCGGCCACTTTATTAGGTACCCCATGCTAGTAACGGGTTGGACCCCCTTTTGCCTTCAGAACTGCCTCAATTCTTCGTGGCATAAATTCAACAAGGTGCTGGAAGCACTCCTCAGGGAGTTTGATCCATATTGACATGATGGCATCACACAGTTGCCGCAGATTTGTCGGCTGCACATCCATGATGCGAATCTCCCGTTCCACCACATCCCAAAGATGCTCTATTGGATTGAGATCTGGTGACTGTGGAGGCCATTTGAGTACAGTGAACTCATTGTCATGTTCAAGAAACCAGTCTAAGATTATTCCAGCTTTATGACATGGCGCATTATCCTGCTGAAAGTAGCCATCAGAAGTTGGGTACATTGTGGTCATAAAGGGATGGACATGGTCAGCAACAATACTCAGGTAGGCTGTGGCGTTGCAGCGATGCTCAATTGGTACCAAGGGGCCCAAAGAGTGCCAAGAAAATATTCCCTACACCATGACACCACCACCACCAGCCTGAACCGTTGATACAAGGCAGGATGGATCCATGCTTTCATGTTGTAGACGCCAAAGTCTGACCCTACCATCCGAATGTCGCAGCAGAAATCGAGACTCATCAGACCAGGCGTTTTTCCAATCTTCTATTGTCCAATTTCGATGAGCTTGTGCAAATTGTAGCCTCAGTTTCCTGTTCTTAGCTGAAAGGAGTGGCACCCGGTGTGGTCTTCTGCTGCTGTAGCCCATCTGCCTCAAAGTTCGACGTACTGTGCGTTCAGAGATGCTCTTCTGCCCACCTTGGTTGTAACGGGTGGTTGTTTGAGTCACTGTTGCCCTTCTATCAGCTCGAACCAGTCTGGCCATTCTCCTCTGACCTCTGGCATCAACAAGGCATTTCCGCTCACAGAACTGCCGCTCACTGGATGTTTTTTCTTTTTCTGACCATTCTCTGTAAACCCTAGAGATGGTTGTGCGTGAAAATCCCAGTAGATCAGCAGTTTCTGAAATACTCAGACTAGCCCTTCTGGCACCAACAATCATGCCACGTTCAAAGTCACTCAAATCACCTTTCTTCCCCATACTGATGCTCGGTTTGAACTGCAGGAGATTGTCTTGACCATGTCTACATGCCTAAATCCACTGAGTTGCCGCCATGTGATTGGCTGCTTAGAAATGAAGTGTTAACGAGCAGTTGGACAGGTGTACCTAATAAAGTGGCCGGTGAGTGTAGGTTGCAGGCAAACAACTGCATTCCCTGACTGATTAAACATTAACTTTCCTTTACAACCAAACTCTTAACTTGGAATTTTAATTACTCAATAATTATTTGGGGGCATCATTACTTTTCTTTTGAAAGCTTTTTTAGCCTCTTTAAAGCATTTTGCACAGCATTATGCCTACATGATACAATACTTGAATCCATTATGGTTACTTAGCTTTCTGATTTAGGATCTTATTTAAAAAATAATCTAGAAATCAAATTTACTCTATGTGCTTCTGATAGACTTGGAGTGAAAAAAAAAACTTTCATCATAGAAATTAAGTTCTACTTCAGCAGGGTTAAAACAAAAAATATCTCATTCGTACCATGGCCACTGAATAACTGATAGCACTAAACATACATTTAATAGGAAACAGCTAAAAGCTGGTATAAAATGCAATGGTCATACCGTCGGGGGGTCTGTTAGAGGTGGCCACCACCACCACACCGGTTTTGAACAGAGTTTCAAACAGTTGCTTGAGGATCATGGCATCAGCAACATCAGTCACCTAAGAGAAGAGAGGCAAAGGAGGAGGAGAGAAATGTTCAGAATCAGTGCAGTCTGCCTTTTCATGCCCAGCACATACACTCATGTCTACATGTGTGTTTCTGCATGTGTCTGAGGTCAAACCAAGCCATCAACACTTCATGTTTATTAGTCTCTCTCTCAGGTGCGCTCATTCAGCGCCTTTTATCCGATCAAGGCCGCTTAGACTCGCACTCGTTCAC
Organism: Cyprinodon tularosa; assembly: GCF_016077235.1. Taxonomy (NCBI): domain Eukaryota; kingdom Metazoa; phylum Chordata; class Actinopteri; order Cyprinodontiformes; family Cyprinodontidae; genus Cyprinodon; species Cyprinodon tularosa. Next base: position 300,137 of record NW_024038559.1, on the reverse strand, counting down.
ACACGCACGCACACACACCCATATGAATACACACCTCATCCACTTGAACTGACTGCAAAATGGTCACAGAGAGGTTTTCTGCAAATAGCAGAGGCAAGGAAGCAGATCGGAGCTGATCAAGTGAGCAGACAGGAGAGCGACAGGATGCAAGAGCGAAAACAAGACGAGAAGAAAAGAAGCATGAAAACAGAGCAATGTCAGTCAGAGCGGGGGTCATCATTGCAAACAAAGCCTTTAACAAAAGGGGGGAGGTTATAAAAGGCATATGAAGCATGCGAATCTGTCTGTGGGAGCGACACACACAAGGCCATACAAAGTTACAATACATAAACCCATTTCAACAGTCTGCTGCCTTTTTCATCTACATCATTTCCATGAAGCCTCCGCGAACAAAGGTCGGTGAAAAACACGGACGCAAGGACATTTATGAGTCGCTGGCTGTTAAATGAAGAGTTCTGACCTTTCTATTAGTAATCCAGTGCTCTCACTTTTGTTCTTATTCTCTCATCTTTCCCTCTTCCACCTATGTTACTCTTTTGAACATCCATAAAGGGAGAAATCATGGCACAGTGTGACGGCCAGTAGTCAAAGCAGTGTGTATTAAACATGATAACTGACTTGATCAGGAGAGTTCAGAATGAACTAAAATAAATTAAGTCAGACCCGTTTTGTGACAGTTATGGTTCAAATAAAATTAATATGCTAGATTTTCTCTCAGAAGAAAAATAAAATAACCTTAAGAAAAGAAGCAATTGGGTAAATACAGTAAACTGACATTTTCAACTGTTAAAGAAAAAGAGTCTCGATCAAACAAACCAAATAGATTCCGAAACTTTGCTACTGGTTGCTTGCATGAACTTATTCCAGATCCTGGAGTCCTATTTTATAGATGATCTCCAAAATGGACAAAACTGTTGGAAGCTGCTTTAATCTTTCATTCACACTTTCTCACAATTGTACCATTGCAATGGGAAAACCCTCAAAGACTGTGACTGAAATGTTTACATTAGACCCGCGGTTCTCAAAGTGTGTGGCGCGACCCACTGGTGGGGAATTGAGACGTGACAGGTGGGGCGCGCCAAGTTCCGGTGTGTGTGTGTGTGTGTGTGTGTGTGACTATAACGTGTGAGAGCAAACTGTCCTTATAGCTGTATGTTGCCGCTTTTTAGACTAATCAAACCCACAAAGTAATCATTACTAGCCTACATGCAGTCTAATTAAAAGAACATTAGATATGAGAAAATTTTCACCTGGAACTGAAGTGCCAAAATGATGATTGACGTGACGTCGGCATATTATTTGTAACGGAATAAACTTTCGCGCCCCAGTGTTGCCAACTCAGCGACTTTGTCGCCATATTTCAGACCCCTCCAGCGACTCTTTTTCAAAAAAGCGACTAGCGACAAATCTAGCGACTTTTGGAGAACATACTCCGTCAGCGCTCCGCCCCGCTGCGCTCCAGACCGCCTGCACAAAGCAAAGCCTACAGCCGCCGCTGTCCCCTCCGCTCCGCTCTGAGTTCCTTGGAGATCGTAGAGGGCATGCGCCAGATGAACCAGGGTTTCCGCGGATCATTAAAAATAATTACAATTCATAATTCTTTTTTTAGTCAAGCCCTTAATTGGCACTAAAATTAATTAAATATGTTTATCGTTGCATTTATGATTCTTTAATAAAAATGCTTCTAAAAACAATTTCGTCAGATATATTATATCGCTATTAATTTGCGTGGAACTGTTTATAAAGCCGTATGTTCGGAAAGGAAGCTCGAGGCGGAGAAAAAGCTAGAGAATATATATACGTATATATATGTGTGTGTGTGTGTTTTTACATACATACAGGAGTCATGGAACTGTGCTTACAGCTCCATATTTCATGTACACTAATAACTTGTGTACATGGTTCTTGTTAATGGCATTAAAATCATTTCAAATAGCATTAAAATAGCATTAAATTAGAGTCACTCATTCCTGTATGAACCCTGTGAGCGCTTAATTTAGTATGACATATTAAAAAAATCCCACCATCATCCAGCATATGTTCAGTTTCTGCCCAAATATATATATATATATATATATATATTTTTTTTTTTTTTGTAGATTTTTGTAACAGAGATAAGGATAATTCAAAACTGCTTTTTTTTAAATGAACTTGTTTTCTACAACTCAGCATCTCTTTTCATTCATGTAATAAGAAGTTTCTTTTGAATGGATTTGATTAAACTTTAAGTCCCTCGGTATAAAATAAATATTTTAATGGAGATGAGAAATCTGCTTCCTGGTTGGTGAATAACCAATAGTTTGGATCCAATCATTTAAATAAACGGTGTTAGTTTTTTTTATTTTTTAGATATTTATAAGAATTGTGCTATAATTTCTAGTCACCGATCTGTTGCTACTATATTTTAATTTGACGAACCGGTATTTGTCAAGGTTCTTTTTCCTGTTTGGTGCGATTGCAATTGCGGATCTTGACCTGGCCGGACCGGAGCGGAGCAAAAAATAGCTCGGCTCCGTAATTTGTCGGTGACGGACGGAGAAGACGTACGTGGGCGGAGACGTGCGGAGGAGTAGCGGTGGATGTGGAACAGCTCTCATTGATTTCCATGAAAGACAAGCGCTCCGCACGACGTACGTCAGCGGGGCGGAGCGGAGCGGAGCGCTGACGGAGTATGTGGAATCTGGGGGTTACGGGAAAGCACGTATCGTTCCTTTTCTTGTCCTGCTGCCGTGGGGCGCCTCCTCCCTCCCAACCCCGTTCTCCCCCGCTATCGCAGGAGTCGCTCTCAGCGCTGCAATGTTTACCCTCAGCGTCCAGACTGCAAATAAAGCGCACATGCGCCGGGATTGGCGGCGCAGGTTGATCATAAATAACTGAATTTGAAATATTTTATCTTAAATAAATAACGGCGTTTGATTCACACAGCCACATGTTCATGTTTCTAGTTTGTAGTGGAGAGGGAGTATCCACTCATCGGGCAGAGAGCTGTGTGCATTCTTCTTCCCTTTGCCACATCATATCTCTGTGAGATGGGCTTTTCAGCTGCTGCTTCACTGAAAACAAAGCATGACTTGAGAGTGGCAGTATCAAGCCTGCAACCCCGTTTTGAGAAACTGTGCAATGCAAAACAGGCTCATTGCAGCCACTAATGCAGGGATAAATAGACCTGTATTGCCTGTTGGATTTCACTTATTTTCTTTTAACAGATTGCAGAGTGGAACTTTAATTTTTTCTATCTTTGAGCTTGATACAAATTTTGACACAGCTGCATTTTTATTTTCTTTATTTTTGAGCTTGCTGTTATTTGACGTAGATAGTTTGTATTTAGATACTACTTGTTACTTCAATAAAATTGGAACATTTTAAGATTGTTTCATATTTCATTAGCATTGTGTTGGGGCGATGGGGACAGGCGGGGCTTGAAAATTCCCCCTTGTCCAAAGTGGGGAATGACAGAAAAAGTTTGAGAACCACTGCATTAGACCAACACAAAACTATTCATAATAATGAAGTAGGTGGGAAGGATTTATATTTTAACTAAAAATGTGGCAGAGATCTGCATTCAGCCTCCGTAAGTAGATACCTTCTAGACCAGAGGTCACCAGAGGTCACGGATCACGGATCCACCTGCTGGCTAATCCTGGCCCAACCTGATTTAAAACATTTATAAATTACCGCATGTTGTTCGACGACAGTGTCTAACTTCACTTGCGCCGCTTCTCCTGTTAATATAGTAAGGCGTTCTGGAGCGCCCGGGACCATTCTACACGTCATACAAATCAGCCAATGAGCTGTGTAAGTCTGTGTTGCTGTGGCGAGACACTTTTAGACACAGCAGGCAAATCTGTGGTAAGCCAGGGGATGGGAAAGGAGAATAAGATGAGAAAAATAGAGCAGAGAAAGTGTGTACTGATGGAAGAACTGTGGTGAACTGGTGACAGAAAGGTGAAATGGCGTGCTCAAAGAGGACCCTGCACATTTTGAGTATGTTTGACTCAACCTGCTGCTGTGAAGCAGGATTCTCCTCCATGAACATAATAAAAAATAAATATCATTCCAAGCTCACGAATGAGCACCTTGATATGTGCTTGAGAATGGCTTTGTCTCCATTAAAACCCAGGTTTAAAGCCTTGAAGGGCAGCATAAAGCCCACTGCTTTCATTAAGTCATAAATAAACAAAAAAAACAAAAACAAATGGTTAGTTCAGGTGTTTTATATAATATAGTATGTGAAACAAGAAATTGTAAATATACCAAACTGAACGATTGTTATTCTCTAATTCAAAAAACACTTTCGATTTTAAAAAGAAAAAAAAAAATCATTTTTTTTTTATATCTTTTTATTTCAAAATCCAATGTATAACATGGATGCATAAAAACCTTATTTTATTTTAGTGTTAAATTCTGTTTAAAGTAACAGATTATAATTAAAAAAGTCTCCAGACTAGGGCTGCAACTAACGATTATTTTAAAAATCGATGAATCGGACGATTATTTTTTCGATTAATCGATGAATCGGAAAAAAAATATTTTTTATATTAACCTCTTTATTCCAAAATAAACATTTTAGACAGAACAAACAAGCACACAAGTACAGGTTGCTCTTTAACTGTACTGGTGCAATATGAAAAATAAATGTTTGTGTTAAAACTACGCAAACTTACATGAGAAATGTAGCTGTACATCCACAAAATATAGGGTACTTTGTTTCATAAAGCGCAAAAAAAGACATTTTTGTTTTTAAAAGCCCCTAAGGGGTTCAAACAATAGGCCCCCCCATTTCAACAAATTAGTTTTTTTAGACTAGAAGAGTTCTGCCTTTTAAGACAGGAAAGTATAGCAGTTAAAGTTGCTACTTGAGAAAATACTGAACCATAGAGATAAAAATAGCCCTGTGATTCAAATTATAAATTGTATTTGGAATAAAAATGAGAGAACTAGGGGTGCTAAAACACACATCCTCCAAAGACAGATATTTACATGGGAATGTGGCAGATAATTAATTGACATATTACTGATCTTGCTGGATTTTATTCTGCTTTACTTCCATAAATTGCACGATCTTTACTTTATCTTTGCCAGAAGATTTAAACTTTAAAAGCCTTGCCCTCATAATTTGCAAGTTAATTTATTTATAAAGAAAATATAAACGCTGCTTAAGCTAATTCAAATGAAATTAAAGGTAAAATAAGTAGCCAACCTTATCACTGTCTGTAACCTACTAACACGGTAAGGAAAGCATCAGATGAGCTACCTGAGAAACTAACGTTACGTTTCCCCACTTTAAAACCAAACAAACATGGTGGTTCCGTGCCATGTTAATTTGTTTTGAAAAAAGTTGCATGTTATCACTTTTTTCGCTTTACAAAGCGCAGGCTATTTTAATTATTGTGATCAATTTGCGCCATCAATCCCGGTGCATGCGCGCTTCATTTGCAGTCTGGACGCTGAGGCTGACTGCAGCGCTGAGAGGGAGTCCTGCGGGAAAACGCGGTTGGGGTGGGGGAGGCGCCCCACGGCAGAGTAGGAACGATACATGCTTTCACGTAAGAGTCTCCAAAAGCCGCCAGTGACACCGAAAAAAGTCGCCAGATTTGTCGCTAGAACGCTTTTTTGAAAAATAGTCGCTGGAGGGGTCTGAAAAGTCGCTGAGTTGGCAACACTGCACCTGCGGCGCTGACTCGCTCTGCCTTTTTTTTTTTTTTCTTCCTCTTTCAGTCAAGAGGCAGTGATGACGGCGCGGCGGATGACGCAATAATCGCGCGACACAACTAATCGATGATGAAATTCGTTGCCAACGCTTTTAAAAGTCGATTTTTATCGATTCGTTGTTGCAGCCCTACTCCAGACCTTTACTGGTCGATGGTTTTCTTTATTCGGACCCCGCTGATTTTTAATTGGTTACCCCGGTTCTAGACCTACTTTTACTTGACTAATGCCCGTCTTTTTGTTTTGTTTTTTATACCAGCTTAGGCATCCAAAGACTGAAATTGATTCCCATTCCCTTTAAAAAAACAAAACAAAACAAAAAAACAATGCTGAATGCTGGGTCTTTAAGCACTGTAAACCTAAATGTTAGTCTGCCATGAGTCAGATTGCTGTTAGATTTAATCAGGACTGTCCAATGCTGCAACATACTTGATTGTTGAATGTTAACTAAGACCGATTGTTGGACTGTATAAGGAAATAATTTCCAGATTAAAGGTTGACTGGTAAGGAAATAGTGAATCTAGAGGCCCTGTCCAGATGTTGTATAAATAAAAAATACACATGAATGTAGAAATCTTTATGGTCTCAGTTTAGAGAATAAAACAGTACATTAAAATATTCATACTGATGTTATTTAACAAAGATATTAAATGTACTTAACTGGATTTTTTTTTAACTCCATAGTCCGAGGGTTGCCACAGCCACCCTGTGCAATGCCCTGGCCAACCCACTCGCCTGTGTAAATTGTAGTAGCATCAGTTTAGCATTTCATTCCATTATACACAGCTAGAAACTTAACATTAAAAATTAAACAATAAACCAAGGTATTAGTAGGTGTTTACTTAAGTCTTTATGATTTCTAGAGGCAGGTTCACCATAATAGTAGATTGAAATCCCACCCATATGAAACATTTCTGTGGGCGCCACTGGGTTTCAAAGCACTTAGTTTACTCAAATCATTTCAGTTGCTTATCTAATTATTTCATTACTTATCTAGTTTCACAGTAACTCAAAGTTGTAGAAACATACATTTTGCCACAGTGAGGGGAAAAATGATTAGTTTTCGCATATTGGGTGGTTCCAACACCGCGTATTGCACAAAGTAGATGTCAGCGGACTAAATGGTAATGGCAAACCAACTGGACATTGTGGTGGTGGACAAAAAGCAGAGGAAAGCCATTGTGGTTGACATAGCAATACCAAGTGACTGCAACATCAGGAAAAGGAACATGGAGAAAAACCAGGGGCTCAGAGAAGAACTGGAGAAAAACCTGGAAGGTCAAGGTATCAGTGGTGCCCGTGGTCATTGGGGAACTTAGCACAGTGACCCCCAAAATTGAGGAGTGTTTACAGCAGATCCCTGGATATACATCGGACATCTCGATCCAGAAAAGTGCAGTTCTAGGAACAGCAAAGATACTGCAGAGAACCATCAAGCTCCCAGGCTCAAGCTTGGAGGAAAAAAGGGAGACTGCCCATAGTGGGTGAGCAAGAATATATTCATTCTCTGACGATCCCTTTAGACTGCCAGCCATGTCTTGGTCAAAGAGTGCCTTGAGACATTTTCTACGGATCATGTTTTATAACATACTCCTGCTTTCAACTTCCTCACTACTTTATCCCTGACATGTTTAGGGTTTGGATGGAAATGAACCCAAACTTTTTAATTATTTTCTTTCTTAAATAAAAACAGAAATAAACTCATTCCTTTTTACAACAGTGGGTTACACTATTCGTGTTGGTCGATATAAATCTAAATTGGCCACTGTACAATATTAAAATTAAAAACAGCTCTTTTGATGTCCAGGTACGACTATTTTATAGACATTGACTGAAAATGACACACAGCTTGTCTTAAAGTTTAGTTCCTGTTGCTTTGCAGAGACTCTTGCTAGTAACCCTGCTGAATCCAGATCCTGGCCTGCTACCGGACCGAGCAGGTGTCCGTTACACCGCCCTCTCCTCTTACCTACTTTTCCTGTAAATAACAGGCCCTTCTGATTGCCATACCCACAGCATATGCCTCCTTTCATACACTGAAGAGTCTTCTGCTTTTGCATATTAGCTCCACTGCCCTTGCCAATACTTGATTAACATTTGTGTTAAAGCCTTGATTTTGCTGAGAAGAGGTGGCTAAGGGCATCAAATTAGAGCGTGCGCACGCGAGCCAGTGATTGTGAGAAAGCGTAATGAGAATCAACAGAAAGCCAAGGCTCTGTGTCTCTCTGAAGGGGCCCCTGTGTTTGCTGCGACCACAGGATTTTATTTTCATTTCAAAAGAATCATTTAAAAATGACCTTTTATACGACATGGATTTGTTTATTCATGTGCCCTCAACATGGGCACGGTATGAGGGGCAATATTGATTGCTGGGTGAGTGGAGAGAGAAAGGAGAGAAAGAATGGATCCCCACAGAATGAGAAAGGTGGAGGGGGAACCGATGTGGCACTTGTGGAGTACAAAAATAATGGTGCAATCTCTGTTAGTTGTTGGCGAAATTTAAATGAGCAGCCAATTACTCAAGTGTGTGTCGGTTTGCTGCAAGGCGCATGGGGTGCCAAATGAAGCCTCTTTTGATGTTACACCTCTTTATGTACACAACCTATGAGTAATTTCACCGATGGAGACTGCACTGTGACAGAGGCCGTAAGACAATGATCCTTAAGCTTCTTCTTCCTCTTTCTCCCTCGCCGTCTTCCCGTCCATCCATCTCGGACCTCTCAACGGCGAGTATTCATTAGGAGAAACCGAGAGAAAAGAGGGAGGGGGGGGCTACAAATTACTGATAATGGCACAGAGCTAATGAAGAGAATGGAGAAATGTCATTAGCATTTAAGAGGATAAGATCCATCTGACCCGCCACCGCCAGTCGCTTTCTAGCTCCACTCACTTAAGGAAGCAGGAGAGCGCGACTGATACCCGGAGCCTCATTTGCATGGCTGAGTGGAGAAGGATGCTGATTGGTACAAGCCCCGCACACATGCACACACTCTCCCAACCTCTTGTTTATGCATACCAAACAAGGCATGTCCGCTTGTTTCCCCTCCATTCACTGATAGCAACAGTTGACAAACTGAAAAACTGCAAAGCCGGGCAAAGGCACAAAGCAAATCAACAAGAGCAGATAAACAGCGCCGTGGCTTAAAAAACAGTGGTATCAAAAGTACACACATTTGTTACTTGAGTAGAAGTTTAGCTACTGCAGTTTAAAAACACTCTGGTAAAAGTTGAAGTATCAACTTGACCTCTTTACTCAAATAAAAGTGAAAAAAGTATGTGCTCCAAAAACTACTGAAAGTATAAAAGTATGAAGTAACCCTTAAATAAATACAGCCAGATGCCACTATATGAATTGAAAGCTCAATTTTACAACTATTTTGAAAAATTCTTTGAGATAGGGCCAAGGATGAGGGAGGTCTTGTTGGTCTCCGTTTCAATCTGCCGATACGCTCTCGCCTGTGTCCGACCTTTCAGACATTTCAACATCTTTTTCTGAATCCGTCATTGTAGCATGGCATAGACAATTCACGTTTACAGTTTGAAGAACGCCTGCTTGCTTCTGATGATTTCCTTTAGCTAACCAATGAGTGTTTGCATTATATGACTCATCCAATTACACTAGTTTTAACTAGACGTGGATGGCGCATATGACATGAAATAAACATTTATAAACATTAAACCAAAGCCAAGAGTAACGAGTGTTTTAAAAATGTAAGGAATAGAAAGTACAGATACTTGTGTGAAAATGTAAGAAGAGCCTCAAAATTAATTAAATAGGTCCCTTTTATCTATTTTTCGTGAATAATGCTAGGAAGCTCCACGTTTCCAATTAGTAATTTCACTTCAGGGTGACAGTAGGGCACCCAGAGCTGCTTCTCACCAAATCTCATTATGATTTGATGTGGGAAATCAAAATTAAAGCCTCTCAAAATCTGTAACATTGGGAATGTTTCTTATGTTTCTTGACTATTGCTAATAAAACCAGTTTCCAGTTACTGATTTCACTTCATAATTACAATAGGACACTCTTAGATACTTTTCACCAAAGGTCATAAAGGTTTGATGTGGAATTTCAAAATAAAAGCCTCTAAAAATCTCTTAAAATTCGTCACTTATCTCTATGTCTCTGCAAATATTGCTATTAAACTCCATGTTTGCTGATTCCACATCAGCTCAAAATAGGACACCCCTAAAATACCATTAGGGTGTGATGTGGGATTTCAAAATGAATCTGTAAAATAGGTCCCTTTTCTCTATGTTTCTGTGAATACTGCTAAGATCTCTCCATTTCCTGTTAGTAATTTCCCCTAAAAGTGACAGTAGGACACCCAGAGCTACTTCTCACCAAATGTCATCATGACCTGATGTAGGAAATCGGGGTTAAAGCCTCTCTAAATCTATAAAATTTAAAATTTGTTCTCCGTTTCAGTAAATGTTGCAAAGAAACTCTTTCCATTTACTGATTTCACTTCAGAGTGACAGTATGGCACCCCTAGATGCTTATCACCAATTGCCTTCCAAATCGGATGTGGAATTTTAAAATTAAAGCCTCTCATATTTTGTCAAATCAATCACCTTTATCTTAGTTGCTGTCAATATTCCCTAAACAACCGTTGTTTCCAGTTACCGACTATACTTCAGAGTGACAGGAGTGCACCCCTAGATGCTTATCACTAATGGTCATCCACATCTAATGTGTAATTTCGAAATTAAAGCCTCTTGTAAAATTCGTCACTTTTATCAAAGTTGTATGGTGACAAACCAGTGACTGGAAACAGTCACTGATTTCAGGTGAGAGTGACAGTAAGACACCTCTATTAACTGCTTACCAGTTAATGATATCTAAAATAGCAGTAGTACAGCCACTGTCCTTCAGCAAAAGCACCAATTGTGCCAGTAACCAGGAACCAAAACAGGACCTAGAAAATAATGCAGCTTAACAAAATAACACTTAATGAGTGTACCCAAAACTGTGAACACCTACTTTCCTTATATCAAAGTTGCAATGGCTTGTTTTCTCTGTTGTATATCTTTATTTAAGTGCCCAATGGCAATAAAGCTCATTCAAAGCATTGTTTATTTTTTATGAAATATTTTATTTCATAAAACAATGAACCCTAGCTAGTTGCACAGTTCAGTATAGCCGCAGCTCCACATGGATTCCCATATCATTATGGTCCAGGCTCATTGGACAACAGTCAGTTACCGCAGGTGGAGACCCACAGTTTGAACCCCACCGGCCCAGAGCCATGAGCCAAACCGGGTAATAACCACAGCCGAAGAGCAATGTTTCCCACCTGGACAGCAGAAAGGACCCAATGCTTGGACCACTCGCTGTGATCAGATTACAGAGGGACCGCTTTCCCCATCCAGGCAGAGCAGCGAAGCACAGCCTGCTATCCAGAACTGCCAGCACCGCACACAGGGCTCCTACGCTGACCGCCAGCCTTCACGTCCGGCAGCAGCAGCACGCTGCCAACCGGACTGAACAAAACCACCAGAGAACCAGTCCGAATCTGGTGATCCCCTCTGCAAACAAAAGGTTAGACTCTGGTTTAAACTAATGAAAACAGACCATCATCTGGAAAATGTTCTGAAAAATAATGAACATCCACCGGCTCTTCATTAGATCAAAGAACATTTAGCAGCTGTGATTAAACCAGGAAGCATTAATAAAACCACTAAGACTCAGAATGCTTTGTATTCGTCCTCATTAAAGGATAAAAACTCAATCACAAAGATTGACTCTCTATATAAAATGACTACTTCCTGACTAAACTGACGTCACAGCATCCTACAGCGCCTCGGTGGGTCACATGTCCGAATGAGGAATTTAGCGTTGACTGTTATCTTGGCAAATTGTTTTATGCTATAAGCTTGTGATGTATTTAAATTTGTACATACAGGTGCTGGTCATAAAATTAGAATATCATGAAAAAGTAGATTGATTTCAGTAATTCCATTTAAAAAGTGAAACTTGTATATTATATTCATACATTACATACAAACTCATATATTTCAGATGTTTATTTTGTTTAATTTTGATGATTACAAATGACAACAAATGAAAATCTCAAATTCATCATATCAGAAAATTAGAATATTGTGAAAAGGTTCAAAATTGATGGCCCCTGGTGCCACACTCTAATCAGCTGATTAACTCAAACCACCTGCAAAAGCCTTTAAATGGTCTTTCAGTCTAGTTCTATAGGCTACACAATCATGGGGAAGACTGCTGACTTGACAGTTGTCCAAAAGACGACCATCGACACCTTGCACAAGGAGGGCAAGACACAAAAGGTCATCGCTAAAGAGGCTGGCTGTTCACAGAGCTCAGTGTCCAAGCACATTAATAGAGAGGCGAAGGGAAGGAAAAGATGTGGTCGAAAAAAGTGTACAAGCAAGAGAGATAACCGCACCCTGGAGAGGATTGTGAAACAAAACCCATTCAAAAATGTGGGGGAGATTCACAAAGAGTGGACTGCAGCTGGAGTGAGTGCTTCAAGAACCACCACACAGACGTATGAAAGACATGGGTTTCTGCTGTCGCATTCCTTGTGTCAAGCCACTCTTGAACCACAGACAGCGTCAGATGCGTCTTGCCTGGGCTAAAGAGAAACAGGACTGGACTGCTGGTGAGTGGTCCAAAGTCATGTTCTCTGATGAAAGTAAATTTTGCATTTCCTTTGGAAATCAAGGTCCCAGAGTCTGGAGGAAAAGAAGAGAGGCACTTCATCCACGTTGCTTGAAGTCCAGTGTAAAGTTTCCACAGTCAGTGATGGTTTGGGGTGCCATGTCATCTGCTGGTGTTGGTCCATTGTGTTTTCTGAGGTCCAGGGTCAACGCAGCCACATACCAGGAAGTTTTAGAGCACTTCATGCTTCCTGCAGCTGACCAACTTTTTGGAGATGCAGATTTCATTTTCCAACAGGACTTGGCACCTGCACACAGTGCCAAAGCTACCAGTACCTGGTTGAAGGACCATGGTATCCCTGTTCTTAATTGGCCAGCAAACTCTCCTGACCTTAACCCCATAGAAAATCTATGGGGTATTGTGAAGAAGATGCAATACACCAGACCCAACAATTCAGAAGAGCTAAAAGCCACTATTAGAGCAACCTGGGCTATCATAACACCTGAGCAGTGCCACAGACTGATCGACTCCATGCCACGCCGCATTGCTGCAGTAATACAGGCCAAAGGAGGCCCAACTAAATACTGAGTGCTGTACATGCTCATACTTTTCATGTTCATACTTTTCAGTTGGCCAACATTTCTATAAATCCTTTGTTTTTATTGGTCTTCAGTAATATTCTAATTTTCTGATATGATGAATTTGAGATTTTCATTTGTTGTAATTTGTAATCATCAAAATTAAACAAAATAAACATCTGAAATATATGAGTTTGTATGTAATGTATGAATATAATATACAAGTTTCACTTTTTAAATGGAATTACTGAAATCAATCTACTTTTTCATGATATTCTAATTTTATGACCAGCACCTGTACTATCAAATGAGAAAGTATAAGTATGTGTTTTCTATTCAAACTTTAAATCCTCCCAGACCAGCTCCAGCTGCCTCCTTAGCTATGTTACTTTCTAGTAATAACAACACTTTACCACATCCACCACACAATAAAGAAAGGGCAATCGAAGCAAAAGGAAAACATCACATACTGATAAAAATAGGGAGTGATAAAAACAAGGCCCCTCATTGGTCCACAGACCCACTGCAGAAACCCCTTTACACACTACAACCAGCCAGTTCCTGTGATGAGATACAAGTCATCTTGCTAGAGGTCTGTAACCAGACTCTACAACCCAACGGGTCCCCCCTTACACGTCAACTTTAAAGTGATCTGTAACCGGACTCAGTCCACTTCAAGTTACGTTTGATTCAAATAAAGTGACTGGTAATCAGACAACTGATTCAGTAATTTTTCAATAGTATTAAAATTTCAAAATTCCAAATCAGACCTTGATGGCTTTTGTTGAGCAGCCAATAGGGGTGCTCTATCATCAACCTAAATTGCGATCAATAACCGGAAACCTGAAGTTTCCCAGCAATATTAACAATAAAACTTAGATAATCATGACCAAATTTTAAGACTTTGAGATGTTTTAATTTTGAAAAACCACATCAGATCTTGATTATATCTGGTAAGAAGCACCTACTATCACCCTGAAGGGGAAACGGTAACCGGAAACAGGGAGTTTCTTAGCAATAGTCACAAAAACATAGTAAAAAAAAAAAAAAAACTCCACCCTGTAGAGATTTTGAGAGGCTTTAATTTTGAAATTAAACATCAGATCTTGATATTTGGTGAGAAAAAACTGGGGATGCCTTACTATCAAACCTACATGAAATCAGTAACTGGAAACAACAATTTTGTTTTAGATAAACTAAATAGGCATTCTGAAATAAAGTGCACAAATTAATCATGTAAAACATTACCTAAATAAAAAAACAAAACAAGACAAATTTAAATTATTCTCATATATTCATATGCACAGAGGCACCTAATAACTAATTTAAAGCCTGATAATAAAAGATAATGAAAGTCCAAACCAGCATTGGTAGCATATTTCTTAGTGTATGAATGACCAATAAAAAGCCAGTGAAGCCTGGCTTGACTTCAGTAGAAGCATAAAGAGTTATTAGAGGGAACAATCACTGCTCCAGCGACCTCTGACCTCCCCTCTTATTAACTGTAATAATATCAGGAGCAGTATGTTTGATGAAACACAGTGAAACACAAGCCCTTCTACTCTGAAAATAAACAGGTAAAGAATAGGAAGAGCTTTATTTGTGGCTCTCTAAAGCAAAACAAATAAAACAATCCAAGAAAAGTAATTTTAAGAAACTGCACATGTATGTTCTTATTAAGACCTGTAATGTGCCAACCCATACTGCTATGTTTAAAGCCAGCCACTAGGTGTCCCTGCTTCTGCCCTTTTTGTTAAGTTCAAAATCAAAGCGTTGCTTATACAGAGAGAATCACACTTTACTCTGATCTAAAGAAATGCTTGAATAAATTGAAATTGATGTGCTTATTCTGGTTCTAATCAGTAAATGGTGGACACGCATAGGCTCCTATTTATGCATTCAGCCATTTAACACCTACAAAGCTCAATGCATGTCACTGCAAAGTGACATATAACTTAAGAGGAAGCCATGCTCTATATAGGTTTGCAGTGTTTCTTTACAAATAAAAATCGGACTAGCAGGCTATGACTTTTTATTATTCAGCTGAAATTATTTTATTAAGTCCAGACTTTCACTAGGGCTTTTAACACATCAATATGCTTTGATAAAGTACTTTTTTTATTATGGCTTTGTCTGTTTATTTCTGACGGCTTGTGTGTTGGAAGGTGAACTCCACCTTCGTCTAAAGGCAACATAACCCCTATAAGATTCACTTCCAAGATTACCCTGAATTTATCTCCACATTCTCCCATGAGTTCTCACCAGTTCTTCTATCCTTCCTGAAGAAGAAATAAGACAATTTCTCCCATACTATGTACTGCCAGTGGAACTTTGGACGGTGATGGACCAACTGAAGTCCATGGCGTCAAATAAAAAGTTCAAAAAATGAATTAGTTAAAAAGATACACCTGTCAATACCCCATCCGTCCCAGAAGCACGATCCGTACCATCAGCTCATTTGCACATGCGCAACCAGATATATGTCCAGGTCGACCTCGATTTTAATATGTAAAAATGACCTGAATAATGTTTTTGCCTCCTTAAAAACAGCACGCCTAATAAACTATAATGTGTTAAAGGTTAATAATTTATTTCCCGAGAAAATAAATGCATTAAAATCCTTTCTGTTTTATCACTCGCCTCTGCCAATCTGTCCAGCAAATCCTACAGAAATCCTACGCTACTTCCGAGAGCTACCGGTACCTTTTTCGGCTTTGGATTTAAATATAAATCTAGTCTTTTTGAGTTTGGTTTTTTCCTTTGTGTTAACCTTCTGGTATATTATGTGTAACCTAAAGAAAGAAATAAGTAAAAACAAAAGATAAACATGACTTAATCATATTTTGCCAGACTACTCTGAGCATGTCCTATGGGGACACAGACTAGCTGTTTGTCGGAGGAAATGTAAAAAGCATGAAAATTGTGTCGAAAAAGCTATAAAAAACGTTTTAAAGATTTGTTTTAGCATTCTTTAGTGTCTTAAGGATTTTAATTTAGTACCACAAAAACATTATTTATGGGGACCTGGATGAATATCTGCTTGCACATGCACAAATGAGCTGATGGTACAGATCGTGCTTCCAGTACGGATCGGGTAGTGCAACACCTACCGGTATAAGGTCTATAAAACATTTTGAAAATCTTTTCCTTCCTCTTCACAATTGATAAGCTACTGAATGCTGTTACGTAGTATATTACATAACGTTCCAACAAAATACATACAATGTTGTGCTTCTAATGTAGCAAATGTAGAAATAACACTGCATGTATATTATAGCATATATTTGCTTTTATCACAACTATACTCATGTGACAAGAATCAATAAAACACTTTTATGTTAATAATTTAAATATAATTTATTGTCTGGTTAACTTCTTAAACAACCTTTTAGAAAATAAACACTCTTTCCCCACAATCACCTTAAAACAATATCTGCAATGCATTTCCTCACCTGAAACTCATCAAAACACAACAGGGAGATCTCTCTGCTGATCTCCATGGCAACCGGGGATATGGGGTCATAGGTGAACATTTTCCCTAGTCTTCGCTTCGGCAGGCTTTGTTTCCTTCGGTGGATCCCTTTAAGCAGCACACAAATGTCAGAAAAATCTTAAAAGCGCACCTGCGTCGACAGCCGTAACTACTGACTGCGCTGAATAAAGCTGTAATTTCACCTGGATGGATAATGGCAGACAATTAGCACAGGGACAAACAGAGGGCTAAATATAGGCTTAGCAATGCATGATGAGGTAAAGAATTAGAAAAATGAAATTAGGAAGTCAAAACATTATGAGGAATAGGAAGATGCCTACTTTTATGGACGTCCAACATAAAGCTGTTGAAGTGGACCCTCTTCTTGCGACTGTTTGGCACATGGGAGTAAAACAAATCCATGAGCATAGTCTTCCCTGTGCCTTAAGGGTTGAAAATTGGAGAAAGTAGAGATTAATTAATTCTTATACCAGACTATTTCAGTTTTAAATTGAAAAAGCAAGAAAGAATTGTTTTATTTTGTAAATCAAGTTAATTATGCAGCTTCTTACCAACGTTTCCATATATATAGAGTCCTTTAGGTGGTCGTGATTCTTCAGGAAGGGTTTGCTTTTTAGAGAAAAAAAGAGATTAATAAAATAAAAAAATAAGTCAGATCTACCATGTTCTTAAAGCCAGGGAACTCCTGATAACAGGGTCCTGGCCAAACTGCAGCACAGACAACTTCAAGCATAAAAGCATTTAAAACAGTAAGCAAGAATTTCAGAAGCAGCAGCAATAAGATCTACTTATTTCAAGTAAATAAACATTTCGGCTCAAAGACACCAGCTCCAAGAAACTTAAAACATTCTATTACCCTAATATCATCTCACTTGAAATGAACAGCAACAACCTATAATAATATTAACGACATATCGGAGTTAATATCCGATGGAAAATCAATCAGCTACTTTTCTCCTATTCTGCTCTAACTGGTTTTATTGAAAATCTGCAAAACACTTGATGCTGTTTTTGAGGTTATACAAGAATCAGATAAACGTAAACATTTTAATTTTATAGATTGCAATAATCTTCTACTGTTTCCTACTGTTTGGGCTCAAAACTATAACCACTATCAACAAACAAACGAAATAAAAAATTAAATAAAAAAAAGTAGCACATTTTTCCTCTTTATTGATCTATATGAATATATGGAAACTTGTTAAAATTGACTCTAGGAAAATCAATAAATCTCTATTCATATAAGATTGGCTTCCAAAAACATTTCACTGCAAAACATATATTTAGACCTCCTGACTTTTTTTTTTTTTACCAGCAGTTGGCTACAGGTATAAACATCACCAGAATATCAAACATTTAACCTAAATTTTGTTTTTTTTAATTACATAGTCTAAAAATCAACCATCTACAATGACAAAATCTGTGTTTAATTCAGGGGGATCATTTTATCAGTCTTTCAAATGCTAGAACAATTTAAATCAAAACAAGAGCAAATCATTAGATTAAGGAAAAACCTTAAAAGAACATTTCCTGATCATTGTTTCTCTAATAAATATGGTAGTTATTTTTTTTTGGCCTCCTATCGCCTCATTTTAAGAGCCACAGGTCAGGTTTAAAGATCATTGAGGGCAAAAAATGTTTTAATAATGAGAGCTTAAAAGTTTTGTGGTAACTTCCCCCCTTAAAAAAGTTATTATAGATGAATTACAGTATTAGTCCTTAAAATGAGATTCTACAGAAAAAAAAAATATCGGCTCTGCGCCCCCTCCCCCACCTGTTGATGTGCAACTTTTTCTTTATGTACAATAAAACTATTTCTGCAGGAACCTAAAAACTACTATAACATTTTCATATAAGATTGGCTTCCAAAAATATTTCATTTTTTCACTTCCATATTCAAACATTACCAGCAGTTTTCTACGGTATATATGGATTTCTACTTACATTTATGTAAAAAAAAAAAAAGTTATGTAATATAATCGAAATATGTCAAATATAGCAGTTTTCCTATTTACTGTTATAATTTTTCTGTTGTGTGCCTAGACAGAATCTCTTACTGCCCCTCACAGTAAAACACTTTTCATATATATAACGTAGGATAAATAAAGCATCATTTAATACACAAGGTATGCCAAGGCATAAAGCCAGCTCTACAGTGTGAGGTTTCATATGGTCCAGACTGGCCTACAGCAGGAGATGAAGACAAAGGGGATCTAATCAACAAGACAAGCCAGGGTTCCCACGAAAGAAAAGCATCATCACAGGAACAATGGGGGGATTTGTCAGACAAAACGGAGGGGTCTGGATGAGGCTCCGTAAGAGATGGAGTGGACTTGTGTGCGCGGCCCGTTTAGCGCTGCTAATTGTGATACGGTAATGTAGCATTGAGTTGCTGCTGGAAGTCATTGTGTTGCCTGCCTCTTATTTTCCAAAAGGTCTTTGCTTCCAAAAAAACCCTGTGTACCATGTGACGAGGTTAAGAATATTGGGGAAAACTAACTGCCACAACAGACAAAAAAGCATTTCTATGTAAGTTTGTTACAAAAATATAAATAAGTAGAAGCTTATATATTTTGGTAGATGGCTAAATTATAGTGCTTTGGGATTGCTGCAGTTGGGGTATCTCTCTTTGACAGGACAATGAAGAATCCCTATTGAACTGAATGGAAATAATTGTCCTCTTAATATCTAATTTAAAAAGCATTCTCTGAGGATGGTACTTGGAGTCCACATGCAGTTGGTCCCCACTGCAGACGAAGCACTTGACTCTGATAAACGCCAGCAATTGCAGATAAAAATCTAAATGAATTAGCCTCTGCTACACTGGTTGCAAAAAACTAGAGAAGCAACAGGCTGTCCTCGTTTGCTCTGGCATAACATTGTGTGACTCCTCTCTGACTCCCCAAGCTGCACTCCAGCTTGGTGGGGTAATTGTAAGCTGTGACTGGTATTCATCCTGCCACAGCAGAGTGGAGAAGGACAAGGCTCTCCCTCAGCGACTTTGTCTGGCTGAACTTTGCAGCCTAGTCTAGCCTTCTGGTGGATGATACGAACCAGCGCATGTGTAGGAAGTTCACATTCAAGACATGGGCCTTTTCGGCTTTTAAATTTGTTAATTTGTTAAAAGTCAAAGTTTTGCATCCCACATTAGAGTCATCAAAAAGGAGATAGTAGGAGCTCAAGTTTAACTTTCCTGCGATGGATTCAATGCCGTTTGTCTGACTTAAAGAGGGTGGCTTAGACTAAACAATAGCCCATTGTCAGTCAACCATCCGCAAAACCACGCCACATTGGGTCAATATTAAGTCAACTGTACTCTCCTCTCAGACTCGGTCAGTTAGTGGGGACAATGGTGGCACTCTCACAGAGAACGGACACCGAAGGACTGTGGTATGACCTGATTTAAACTGGAATAATTGTGCAAGTACTCCAGTCATTGAGAATGTGTGTGTGTGACACACAGAGAGAGCAAGAAATAGGTGCAAAAAGAAAGGGGTGGACGGGCAGGATGGCCTGTGCTGGTATTGATAGCCTAACACCAAAGCATTTGTCAGATGCCCAAATCAAAAGCAAGAAAAGACAAGAATGGCCAAACAATAGGGATCCCCTCATTACTGCGTGGGGACGGTGAGAGAGTTAGAGGGCTGCCGGGACAGGCCCAGCAGGAGGCCTGCCCTGCTGCCTTCCAAAATCTCTGCCTAAACCGGTGGTGTCTGTGCCAGCACACCAACAAAAACACACAAAAAAAGAGACTCCCAGCACCAAATAAGAGACAGTGAGCTCCTCTGACCTAAAAACAACAACAGCCCCCTGCATTACACTGTTCATAACTCACACGCACAATAAACTTCCCAGACCCCTACCCTGCCTTTGACCTGAACCCCTTGGTCAACATAATTGACGCAACTGGAATACAGTGTAGTTAACTGAACACCCCCATATTGTTAGAACTTCAGGGGCTTAAAGTTCTGGTAGATGTTCTCAACAAAAAAATATATATATATTCTGTGGTATATGATTATTCAAAACATTTTCTACAAATAAAAAAACTGAAGAATGTGATTTGCAAAAGCATTCAGCCCGTTTTTCAATTGAACTAACTCTGCTCTGGAAAGGAGTTAAAGGAGTTAGAAGGAATCATCTTGTTTGGATGTGTTTTGTGCACATGCAGACCAGAAACAGGAAGAGGAATGGCTCAGTTTATGAGAAACTTGCAGTCTACATGAGGAGCTGAAGGAATAACCGTGGCATAGTGAGTGGAGCGACGTGTTACAGGCAGTTGGCGGAGAACAGGTGGCAACAACAGGTGAAAACACTGAATGAAGATCACCAGACAGAAAGTGATTTGCTTGCAATTGGGCAACATTAGTACCACTAGAGAGAACTTCAGAATGTGTACTTTAGTTACTTTAACAGTGTAATTTTCACTAAGCTATGTCAATTATAAGAAAATAGATACATCAGAAGGTTATTTTAAGGAAAAAAAGAAGACCTCCCAAGCCTTTTAAATTTTAAACAATACCCCATGGAGGTTATTTGAGGAACGTCAATCTATATTCAAGGTAGGAAGCCTTTTCATAACAAAAATCAATACACATTTAATAGAAACCATTGCAGTAAACGATTCTAGACATAATAATACAAGAAAGAAAAATATATTAATAAGGTTTTGTTCACGTCAAGGAATTACTCAACAACTGGAAAAGGTTCCTTTCTACTGTGGTTCTAAAGCCTGCACTGCAATGTTGAAAATACGTTTTTATAATGTAAAAAAGGGAACTATTATAAATTATTTCGGAACATTTTCTACATTTAATGTGGCATATCCCCTGCTCCATTCAGCTGAAAAACAGGTGGGTTGGATAAGAAATGTTAAAAAAGATACCAAATTCCCTGTAATGCTAGTTCTTATTGTTAGATGGACGTTGTGGTATCACAAAATAGTTACTCAGCAGCTCCAAATACCTTCCAGCTTTGGCCAAAAACCTTCAGATTTGCTAAAAGGCTAGAATTTATGAGATCTATTACCAAGGGTTAAAACCATACAACCCATTAAAAACTGGATGACACACAATAATAGAAAACATAAAACAATAGGGTCACTAGAAGAGGCCTTACCATCTGAGGACAAATATGGACAGCCTCTCTAGGGTAGAGTGAAGGAAATAATGTCAAGTCAAAATAAGGGGTCTTCTCACATTTCAACTAAGGAAGAATGAATGGTGAAATAATCAATAAAAAACACATTTAAATACATAATTCGTCTAAGAGTTGAGTTATTGTGTTTTATTTCTTTTTTTTATTGGGATTGTACAGGAAATGTAACATTTCAGTACAAAATATTTTCTATCCCTCTCTATTCATTGTATTTAATGCATTAAATGTTCATTTATTTAATATTCAATGCATATGAAAGAGACTTTGATATAACATTTAATTATTGGAGAAATGGAGCATGAAGGACTCCAAACTGATGCTCCCTGACTTTTCTCTGTATGGCGAACAGGTGAAATGAGGAATGTACGTTTTTGGGCCACTGTGTCACTAAGGACCTGTCACATGATAAGGATATTTACAGACAATGACATGTGCTTGATGGTCAAGCTAATAGGCTAATCTGCAGGTTTGGAATGTGCCCAGCACCTGTCAAGATCAAACTAAGACCTACTGCACTGCAATGAACATGGCATTCCTATGGAAACGCAATACAACGAGCAGTTTAAAAAAACTAAATGTAATGATAATATGTGGAAAAGGAAGGTGGTTCTTCACAGGAGCCAACAGCGGCAAACTCCCCTGGCAAGCTGATCCTGGCCCGTTATTTTGTCCCTGTACTGAAAGCATTTACTGCTAACTCTCCGACAGTCTATGACACTGGCGTAACTTTCTGAAGGACTGGTGTGGACATGTCCCCACCAATAATTTCCGCTTTTTCCCCCCTTTCTGCTGATTTACTTCAGCCAACAGAAACTGGGGTTGGGTGCAGCTAACTGTGTTCAAGAGCGTTTTCAGTCCGTGTCTTTTCCTCGCTCTCCCGCTGCTCTTGAGTCCCACCTCTTGAAATATCATTGGATCTGCGCTTTGGGGCATAATATTATTTGGGGTCGCTAGTCACTGCGTACATAGTAGCTACATGGAGGAAGAGAGACACAGCAGCACTTAGTGAATTTTAACCGGCAGCTACTTCGACATATGTTTCTTTAAAGGTTAGGAGACGGGCTGGTTAAACAAATTAGCGATGCCACGAAAAATCTGTTCTTTACACATATGGAAGTTTTTCAGCTTAAAATGGCAACAGAGTGTATATTTATATACCGTATTTTCACGACCATAAGGCGCACCGGACTAAAAGGCGCAGTCTCAGTTATGTGTCCCATTTCTGTATTTAACACACACATAAGGCGCACCGGACTATAGGGTACGTTTTTTATATACAGGTACATGTCCTCTACTACCTTTAAATACCTCTACTGCATATTTAAAAATACAGCGGGGGCAAAACTGAGTATGACTGTGCTTTATTCATGTATTTATTACAAAGTATTAATCAAACCTGGCAGCTGGCCATGAGACAGACACATCGCAGATGACACAGCGCTGTGGTCACTCCTAAATTAACTTAAAATCCTGAAACCTGCCGACGGAATATGTTCGCTTTTATTACCGGTATCCTGGTGCCTGCAGCTAAAATTATTTAGATGAAAAACACCTGCCAGCCACCGCGGTGAACCCCAGGCGACCCAGCCTAGAGGCTGCTGATGAAAGGATTTCTACTGTCGGTGCACCGCTGGTATGTGGGGGTCTGAGCGCCTCCGACAGAAATAGATAATCTGGATGAACTGACTGCAATTATTAAGTTTTCAGGTGGACTTTCTCACTTAAAAAGATATTAAAACTACTTTATTCCCACTGATCACAGCAAATATAGCTGCAAGATTTAGATTATTTAGATGAAAAAACATCTGCCAGCCACCGCGGTATACGCGGAGGAGACCCGCCCAGAGGCTGCTGTTGCATTAAGTTTTCAGGTAGAAAAATAGAGCGGGAGCAAAACTGAGTATGATTGTGCTTTATTCATGTATTTATTACAAAGTATTAATCAAACTCATCAAAGTCATCATCCTCTGTTTCTGAATTAAACAGCTGCGCTAAAACAGACATGCCAATTTCCCCTTCTTCGCTGTCAGAGTCCCTTTCCGTGCAGCGCAGCTCCTCAAAAATAATGCCTGCTTTTGCGAAAGCTTGAAGAACAGAGCCAGCAGACACGTTAGTCCAAGCATCTACAATCCATCCGCAAACGGTGGCGTAACTTGCCCGGCGCTGCCTTCCACTTATCCTGAAACTGTGGTCTCTGTCGGCCATCCATCGCTCCCACGCCGCTCGCAGCCTTACTTTGAACGGTTCACACCGATGTTGGGCGGTTGAAGTTCCTTTGTCAGACCCCCGGGATAACGGCGAGCACAGTATCCATTTGATTCACCTTTTTTTTCACATCGGCTGTGAGATGGGCACGCAGCGATGGTGATGCGTGGAAAAAACCACCTGGTCTCCTCACATAGGCTACACCTCCCTCAGCCACGCTTTCATCATCTCCTCATCAATCCAGCCTTTTTCATTTGCGTTCATATGTCATCAGAGCGCTGTGTCTGTCTCGCTGTCAGCTCCCAGATCAGCTTCTCTGATTGGTTGATGCGGCGCGTCCAGCAGCAAAACTTCAATTTTTCCACCTCGAGCAGCAGCAGCGCGTTGGCAGATGCTTAAACGCTCCTGCGGCTCAAAACGCGCTGCAGGACCTTTTGCTGCACCTATACGCGCGTCAACCATTGACTTTGCATGTAAACTCGCTGCTTCTGCTGCACCTGCTGCGTCCGGTTCACACTGATGTCGAGCGGTTGAACAGCGAGCACAGGGTTAATTTGTTTCCCCATGTTTTTCACATCAGCTGTGAGATGGGCACGCATGGAGTTACATATTAACAGCGATGGTGATGAGTGGAAAAAAAAAAACACCTGGTCTCCTTACATTCAGCCACTCTTTCATCATCTCCTAAATGAGGTGGTCTCAAAAGTCGCAGTTACAACACACATAGGGCGCACCGCACCATAGGGCGCACCGCACATTTTGAGGGGGAAAAAAGACGTTTAAGTGCGCCTTATAGTCGTGAAAATACGGTAGTTAAAAAAAACTGGGCTTCTCAGAGGACCATGACTCAAGAGTTACAGGTTAGAATTAACACATATCTGTTGTTTTCTTATTGAACAGAGAATCAGACTCCAGAGCTAACTCCAGAATTCTTTGGAACTTGTAAAGGTTTTTTTAAATGTAAATTTGTTTTGAAATGATCATTTGTTTTGGAACATTTTGTAATGTTGGTTTGCACCTCCCGGCCACTGAGAAATAAGACGTTCTGGTCTACAATTGCGTAGGGGGCCAACCAGATATCAGTGACGGGGGCCCTAAGAGGTCAGGGGTCCCTAGGTAACTGCAGTCTCTTCTTAGAGATTCTGCTCCTCCTCTAATCAATCTTGGAAGCAATATAAAAAATATTGACCATTTACTGTATCTTAAATAAAGTTATAATTGAATAGTAAATTCCAAGCATACAATCAACATCCTGACAAAGTTACCGTTTCTTCTGATACATTATTCTTCATAAACTGCTGCCCGCTGCGGTCTGTGCGCTGCTGGGTGTTCAGGTCAAAGCTGTTACTGTAGGTCTTTAGGTTTTGCTGCAGGACAGCCAGCCTCTGGAGAACATATCTCTGCTGAGCGTCTGTCGTAAGGGAACCACGTTGAACAAGCCGCTCAAAGTGGCCCACGATGTCACCGGAGTCAGAAACACCTGGAGACAGAGAGCCCGAGGAGGAACCCGACAAGAGGGAAAGTTTTAACACTGCTGATTTAAATATAATAACATGTTTTAAATCTAAATATAACCAGTAGATAGATGCAAAACTTTTCGAAACGTCTAACAACATAACTTACCTCCTGTGGTGCAACTGCGTGACAGAGGGAAGATTTTCTTTACGAGCTGAGGTCGTTTTGTTGACAAAAACATTACAGAAGACCTGACAGCAGCAGGAACCATGAAGGACGCCATGATGATTCAAAGCGCTGCAACTTTATTGAAACACAAAACACAAGACAAGGTAACACCGTAAATAAATATGGAAAACCACCATTATAACACCGTTATGGAATTAATTTGTTAAGAAACAGTTAGTAAAGAATTCAAAAAGAGAATTAATCAAGAAAAAGCTCTTTCACTACGGGCGTGTCTATAAATCATTTTAGTGTTTGTGCATGAATTTAATAGACATAGATTTTAATTAAATGTAGTTATTTTATTTAGTTAAAAAATAAATTTTAGAACTATAAATATACAGTCATATTTTTTATGTATTTAGTATTATATTTCAATGCTGCATTTAAAAAAATGAAGTTGTCTAGAGCTGTTTTAAACATTTTTTTGTATACACTCGTGTATACAAGATGACAAAATAAATCTGTATAAATCTAAAAATCTAATACCTTGTAACTAGTGTTGCACCGATGCAATTTTTTGGCCCCGATACCGATACCTGGCTGTGCAGTATTAGTTGATACCGATACCATACAGATACCATCTGTTTCAAATCGATGTGCGTGTGTATATATGAAGAACTGCATATTACTTGGCTGTAAAATCATTGCCATCATGGCTTTGTCAAGCTGCTGCCTACCTTTGTGAAGCAGGAAAAAGACTGATACAAAGTGAATCCAGTATAACTTTTTATTGCCTACCTGGAATGGGTGACAATAGCTGAATAAACTTTTGGCTCTCAACATGGTATCGGTGCACTATTTGTTAGTACTCGCCGATACCTATACCACCATTTTAGTGCATTATCGGGGGATATTGGTATCGGTATCAGTATAACACTAGTTCTAACATTTACTTCCTTATTTTTATTGCAATGCTTTCTTTTATTTCATATCACGTGGTATCCCTTATTGAATCTATGTAACTCTCCTCTTGCCTCATCCTCAATCAATACCACATTAAGGTCTAAAGAAAGCATTAGAAGATCAACGTAAGGTCTAGTAAGATTGTCAGAGAGGCACTTGCCAACCGCAGACAGACCTGCATGGTTTCCACTGAGACTATGATAGCATTATATCCAGTATATAAGTATAACCAAGTAAAATTACATGAATGTATGCAATCAGTGCAAAGTTTAATTAATTGATAAATTGAAATTAATAACCCCCCCTCAAGAAAAATACATAAAAACACAACAACATACAAAACTTTAAAAAATGTGTATTATGCACCAAGAAACATCAAAGAAATAACCAAGGAAACAGGAAAGTAATCATTAAATAAACACATTTACTATAAATAAATGGCTGAAAACTTAATTTTAAGCAAAAAAAAAAAAAAAAAAAAAAAAATGAATTAAAAGGCATTGGTATATTAGTAAAGTAGGCCTAAATAGTGTCAGCAAATTAATATATAAGTAGATTTTGTAGTTTTATTTTTATCCTACCTTTATTTGTTTTGGGTGGTTTTTTTGGCTGTCATATGATTTTATTTGCTTTTATTTTTCCCTATTCAACTCTGTATTGCTGTTAAATGTGCAAGATAAATGCACTTTCCTTTAACATGGATATGAGTCAAAATACAATGTAGTCATGCAAAGAAACGGATATTATATACATACAAAGTTTAATATTGCGTAGTTTAAAAACTTAAACAAAAAATAATAATAATTGTTTCTTCTTCCTACTAATGATCATGTTGATGAATAACAAGAATAGCATTCCTGCTGGCAGGTCGTAAACAAACTTAGATTTAAACAAGTTGCTGGGCTTCGTCAGCTGAACCTCAGCTGATCGGAAATGCAACCCCGTCAGTGTGCTACAGAATTGACGCAACATAACTTCAAAATAAAAGAGAGTAACATGTATTTAATCTATAATCATATTTATTTCACATAAATTGTGCCAAAAGTTTGAACTGTTGATATACTTTATATATAATAAGGTTTTTATAATACGTTTTTACCAATATACTTTTAGGTGTTACAATGTGATTTTTCTAGGTATTTTATTTTGAAGAACTATAGCATAAAGTTCATATCCGTGTTGCGGCTAGCTTGACAGCATCCCTAGCTGCTCGGGAGGACAGGGAGAAATGGCTGATGCTATAGCTGATACGAGAAGGCTGTACACTAAGCCCCAGAACTTAAATGACGCGTATGGACCCCCGAGTAATTTTCTTGAGATTGACGTGAGCAATCCAGAGACTGTCGGGGTTGGCAGAGGCAGATATACAACGTACGAAGTCAGACTGAAGGTGAGACTGCATTGACAAGTGCTAATGACGTTAGCTTGTCAGCTAACTGCCAAAGCTAGCTAAACTGGCTGTCCCTTTGAGTCAAAGTTATAAATTATTGACAACAGTTTTTTTAATCGAGACAGTGTCATGAATATTAACACACAGGTTACAAGTTAATGCGTACTTTTTTATTATTATTATTATTTTTATGCTTGTTTGCAGCAATTCTGTCTGCTGGTTTTATCAGATATTATCTTAATTACGCAATTGTTAGCCAGTGTTGGCGTACACGCGCAGTTTTTTGTTTTTGTTTTTCACCAATATATTAAGACGTAAAGAGGAATGAGTAATTACATTTTCATTTAATGAAATATGTCTGTCCATTAAAACGAAATGGTGTATGTTGAAATTTTAATATTCCTTTGAGGAGCTTTTAAGTTCATCCATATTTGTTGATAACACAAAGGTATGTATTTGTACATGAATGGTAGTGATATGATCTGCCTTAATGAGGGAAAAAATAGGCAAGAAGTCTCTCCTTAAACTTGACTCGCTCTTGAATTTATATTAAGCCACACCCCATTGTGAGGGCCATACGTAGATAACAGTTTTAATCTCACTTAATGACTAGCTTGAGTATCATCCAATTTGAAAACCATAAACAAATGCCCTGTTTGGTGTATAGACTTTATAATAGGTGTTTATTCACATCTAAGAAAAATAAATAGTGTAATTGCTGCATTAGGTTTATAAAATATTTATATATATTTTATGAAATTAGAAGCAGCCAGCAGAGTTTCTTAACAATTTAAAGTTTTATTTTTCTGCTTCTCGCGACCCCTCCTGGGATAAGAGTGATGGAAAATGGATGGATGGATTTTGCTGCTTTTTAACCAAGGCTAAAATGCAGGATCAACTTTTCTTTGCTCCTACAGTTACAAAACACAAAAGGGGTGTTTGTATTTTGTATTTTTGTTTCTCATCTGTTAATCTTTAAATTATATGATTCCCAGAGCAGTGGCGGCTGGTGAAAAATATTTTTGGTGGGGCTGATATAGCCTAGTGTATGTCTCCAACTAATCCGGAATAAGAATTCGATTAAACAATTGGACAATACATACAATTTAACAGTAATGATTTAATTTACTATATAATAACAGTAACAGTGATGATTTTGGTCACTGTGACGGGGTTCTTTGGCCTCCAAGAATCCAGGCTCAGTCGGGTTACCGGTGTTGGTGATTTATTGAGCTCAAAAACTCAAAACAGGGTGCAAAAGAAACTAAACATATACCAGATACTCTGGGCCTCAGCCTCCCTCCAGTTACCAGCAATGTAACAAAGAAACAGACAACAAAAATTGCCGCTTTTCTTCCCACAGCCCTCATTAAATAGTTTAAGCCCCTCACCTCAGGCTCTCTTATTTCTGATTTCTTCTCATTAATCAGTTTTGTCCATATATTACCTCCACAAACAATTGATTTACAAAAACAAATAATTTTTACAACTTAATTCTTTTACACAGATTCATTGACTTATTCAATTACACCAAACTGGATTTGAACCCAGCAAAGATGCAGCCAGACTGAAGATGACAAGTCCCCATAGCATAAACACGTACACACCCACACCCACCACACACACACACACGGCTAACCCCACTGAAATATTAAGTGTGCACCCTCAATATGCCAGCAGGTAACCAGGAACAGCTTGTGTGTTTTAAGTTCATGGAGCTACTGGTCTCAGCGCGAGTGTATTGGTCCTCACAAACACAGTATAACAGGAATGTGTGTGTGGCGCGCAAAGTTAGAGAGGTTGTTTTAAGCGACGAGGTGGATTCGTCAGAGTCACAATAACCATGACATGAAATGTTCATATCCTACAACAGGGATGTTCTTCTGGCAAACGGGTAGATAAATAAGGATCTCACCGAATTTGCTGGAAGCTGCATCTCGCTCGTTACATTCGCCATCGTCCCTCTCATTGTCTGCACCTGCGCTTGGGTTCAGAAGCCTGTTAAAGCGCAGTATTTTCAGAGCCCCAAGACCATAAAGTTCCGAGACGCTGATTGGCCATTAAATTCACCTAGCAAAAGTACATGATTGACAGATTCTCTGCAAATGTGGGGCTGTCTGATAGGCGCCCCCAGAACAGAGACGGTAGGAGTCTGTCTGTGGAAATCCACAAATTAATGACAGTAGGTAGGGAAATGTAGTTTATATAATTTGTTTTGCTTATAGGTACACAGTCTAGAGAGTAAAACTGACATTTATGATTTAATTTCTAAAAATATATTTTACGTTTCTCTCTTCTTATCAGGGAGGGCGGTGCCCCAGCGCCCCCTATGGGCCGGCCGCCACTGTCCCAGAGTAACTTTCTTTACAAGGCAGAGCAGCATCATATTACTGGTAAATCATAGGAGGCTGAGATTGATGAAATCAGTTCCTCCGGAGCTGCTTACAGGATGCAGCTTGCTGACTGATTCTTCACTTTTTTCCCCTGCCTCTGATGACGCACTTCCTTCCTGCAACCTCATCTATAAACTTGCTCAGAAGTTCCTTCCATTCTGTAAATGTTGTTTGCTCCAGTCAGCTGGAGAAAACCCTTAATTTTATTTTCTATTTTTTAAGATGTTTCATTTGAATATTATTGCCTGAATCTTAGTGTATGTTGACGTAAAAGCCCAATGGTTTTTATATCCACACAGCTACAGCAAATCCAAAATGCTTAGTATATGCAGAATAGTAAGGATTCGAAAAAAGTTTTTTTTTTTTTACTTTTAATAAAAGCTAGAAAAAATTCTTTTATTTGGTACAAGTCAGTTGACCCCCAACTGTTTCCTTTATCAACAATTTTAAATGCATAGACTACTGTAGAATTATATTTTACATATCTTAAATATTCAGATGCTTAAAATGATTTGTGCATATGATATTATTGAATCACATTGGTCATATGTCATTTACCAGTTTTACTCCAAATATGAGTGCTTGGATCCATATTGGTAAATCTATTATAGTTTAGAAGCCACTTATTGACATTCTACAAGCAAATACGGCTATACATTCATAGGCCAATAGAATAGATACATTTTTTCTATTAACATGGATAAAACGATCAACCAATCATATGGTCACTTCCTAAAGTATTTTGTAGGCTAGACATGATGAATAACAGAGCATTAATATCCAGGACTTTATTTGGGGGATTTTGAACATGGCATTATATAAGAAACCTTCGGCTTGAATTGGAAGGGAGTAGGGATGCAACAAATTATTATTTTGCAATTCGATTTGATCGGTCTCATTTTATTTTTCAGTGAATCAAAGATTTTTTTAAAAATTAAACCAGGTGAAACAAAACGATTTCCACTGGAGTTCTGGATAGAGCAAATTCACAGAAAGTTCTTTTTTTTTTTTAATCTTAAATGCAAAATGTTTACATATTTACTCAAATTTTAATATAATTACAGCTATATGGGTTATCAATTAATGGATTACTAAATAGTTGACGATACTTTCAATAATCGATTAATCTGATTAATTGTTTCAGCCCTAGAAGGGTGAATGTCGAATCAGTGCCATTTGTATGGATGAAAACGCTGTCTTGAAAATGAAGCTCAGAAAAGTTGGAAGACTGAATTGAATTTAAATAAAAGCAGAAATGCATTCAATATCCACTTAAGATGCAGCAAACTATCATTTTCAAATGCATATTTCAGTGAAACCATGACAGAGATGAGCCACAGCCCCCTGAGGTCACAGTGAGGGCTACCCCTGTCTGCTGAGAAAAAGAAAACAGGGCTGCAGTTTAAAAGGGTCACTATAGTTGAATGATGAAAAATCAGAAAAACTCTGGCTGCTTCGCTGGTCTCAGCATCACCTTTGACATCAGAAAATGTATCCTAGAATTTATATTAAAGTATAGAACCCTCCCCATTTCCATTATTCCTTCACGTTGGAGGTTTGGGGGTATTTTTTTGACACACCTTTGGCCCCTCAATAAAGTGAAGTTTCTGACTACATCTGTCATTTTATAAACACAATCTTCCCATCCTTTAATGGCTACTTGCCGGAGCTTAGTGCATGATGTCACAAAGCTCAAACCAATCAAAAATGACAATGAGTTTGCTGTACTCCAGTGGCAACTTCAGTCATCAGATCTTCATTTCCATCATGGATGTCCTTCTGGCAAATCTTCAATAATTGTAAGATGCCATCATGTTCATATAAACAAAAACAAAAAAACGTCTTAGCGAAGTTTAACACAGCGTTAAATCTTACAAGAAATAATTCACACAGTTCTTAAATCAAAATGACTGTCCAACCTAAAGCCTTCCTCCAAGTAGTTAGACTGATAGATGCTGACAGGAGTTGAAAAGATTATGATGAACGTTACAGACCCTGATGATTAACAGAAATGGAAAATGTGAGTAATGTAAGCTCAGATTATGCTCTTATATTTTTCACCCTGATCTATAAGCTGAAATACCATTTGATGACAATGGCATTGTTGAAATCTCCAGAAAAAGCGACTGAAAAACATTTACTCCAATTGCTACTTCAGAAAATAGATTTCTCTTAATTTAGATACATCTATGGGGTCTTTAAAGTAAATGTTGACAGTTATTTTTTTGGTTTGTCTTTTGGTCAGAAACAAATAAATCAGAGTTATAAACCCATTTTCAGCAAATTAAAGACATTTTCCTTTAACTGGTTTGTGATTAATCTTCATGGTTTCATGGGTCATCATTCCTGATAGTATAAAACTGTTTGGCAGTGGAAAGGCTGATCTGATTGCCTCATCTTTGATCCCTAACTTGTCATTTTAGCTGACTGACACCCCTGTAGTTAGTGACCTGAATCATTTAGATTGGCTAGCAGCCTTCTACTGTTTCATTGCGTCCACTGTTTCTCAAAGAAATGAATTTAAGGGGATGGAAGCTGTCTACAGGCATTAGCCTTGAATATAACGCTACTGTACTTGATTAGCGTGTTATAATTAGCATATGCGTGTAATCAGCATTATTGTGCGCCTCATAGCCCTGTGTGACCCTGCTTTGCATAAAACCACAGAAGAAGCGGCGCATCCCTCACTTTTCAATAAACGTGGTGTCAACTTAGCTTTGCTTCTCCTCCTTTCTTTAGCTTTCTTTGGACTCACTTTCATTCCTTCTGCAGCATTTAAGACTGTTAGGCACAATGCCTTAGACAGGAATGCATGATATGTGCTTTGTTCCTTCTTGCTTCTTTGCCTTTATTCAGATTTTGTTTCGACTACCATGGTATCATCCTCCTATTAGGATGTACAGTTTCTTCTATTAACCGTTCTTCCTGTTCTCACCACTGTCTTGAAATCCACTACGAAATTGAGAGAGCTCTTGTGGCCGCACTGAGAGAGTCTTGCTTAATCCCCTCATTGAGAAAAGAGAAGAATGAAATGGGCCAGGGTTTGGGGTGGGGTGGGATGGGGGGGGCATTTACTCCCCGTCCTCACCCCCTACTCATGGGAGGGCAGAAAGCCACCCCTCTTCGCCAGCTTTCATCTCATCGGCTCTTATCCTGTTTCTCTCCCAGCTGTGTGAAGTCATTTTCTCATTTTGTGTGGCTACTGTTGTTTGGAATAATAATTTAAACATCAAAAATAATTAGACATGTTTGAGCTTTATACTGTGTGATGGCATCAAGTACAAATACTAAATTACTGCTGTCACTCATTGATTATTTAGCATGAATTTAGAGTTAATTTAATGCAAAAGTAAATATTTGCTCTTCTTGATTTACTCTTTATCAAAAAAAAACATTACAACTAATATTGTATATTTGCATATCTGCATGTCTTAGGTATTTTTCATTAAAATATTTCAAGACAATCACATTTTGGAAGTGAAGCAAACTTGTCACAGACTTTTTTCAGCAAGCTGTCTGGTAGTTTGGGTTAACTGTCTGGAACGTTTTTGGTTAACTTTGATTCTAGTAACTCTCCCAAGTCTGAAATACATTATTGTTAAATGCCAAATTATTCTGAGTCTGGATAAAGTGTTGTTTTTTTGGGTTGTTTCTTAAAAAAAAATCGGGATGGTGGTAAAACAATTTGTGTTTGGCCTGGATTATCATGTAATAGGACAAATATTTTGTTGTTCAACTGCTTTCTTCTGGTTCCAAGCTGGTGATCATTAATTTAACAGACTAATAATTTTTCAGATGGATTATTTTTAAAAATCTCTTTTAAAAATGATACATTTCTCATCTTGACACATGCATTTTGAAAATTATCTTCGATATAGCATCAACTCACAATCATAGTTTCTATTTTATGTTTTTTTAAATGGTTTTTAAAACAGTTTTTTTGTAAACTTTTTTAAAACTAATTATTTGTTTAATTATTCTTTTAAGATATGTTTTAATTATTTCTAGTTATCATTAAGGCAGTGTTACTGCAATGGCTTTACTCCTAATCTGACACCAGTCTAATCCACTTCCACTTCATCCCCTCATTTTAAGTGAACTTTTTGTTCCCTTCTTCTGTCACAAAACTGCTTTTTGCCATGAATCTCTTCTTACTCTTGATGTCTCTAATGGATA
Organism: Cyprinodon tularosa; assembly: GCF_016077235.1. NCBI lineage: Eukaryota > Metazoa > Chordata > Actinopteri > Cyprinodontiformes > Cyprinodontidae > Cyprinodon > Cyprinodon tularosa. The sequence continues at coordinate 265,816 of NW_024038559.1, read as the reverse complement.
GAGTTTTTCTGCCATATTCCTCAATAATAATGGTTTCTTTTGGTTGCTGGATCTGTGAAGGAGCTTCTGAAGCACCCTAGCGTATTTTTGTTTCGACCCATAGCAAACGGCTTGTTGGACCTTGGATGTAGGTGTACGAAGCAGAGGAAGGGGGTATGATCAAAAATGTATTTTTAATTTATTTATTTTTTGGTTCCCATCTCATCCTGAAAGCACATTCAGGGAAGCGAACTTTGGGATCTCACTTTGTTTATGGATAAGAGTACATAAAAGGGCTCTTATAGCTCTGTCTCTCATTCAAGTCTTCTCCCCCTCCTCTTCTCCCATAGCTTCTCCCTCTCTCCTTTTTTTCCTTCTTTTTCATTTGGGCTGTGGGGTGGGGGGCCTTTGGTCATTAATAAAATGGGGAGAGACTGGGAGTGTGTGTGGAGGAGGGGGAGTGGGGGTCTTGTCAGGCACAGTCAAGTGTAATCCAAAGTCTACAGCATCCTCTTCGACAACTATTTTAATGGAAATGGGGAACATATTGTATCAAGGCTACCATATCCTACTTGAAATGACAGTATCAAAAGTGGGAGTTGATACTATGGCAACAAAGCAGCTTTTTGCCAGATAGGCAAGTCGGAGAGAGGGTAGGCTGTCAGGCCACAGGGGCCGGCAAGCGAGGGAACGAGTGAGAGAGTACATGTAGAGATGAGAGCAAAAGACCCATTGCCCCAACGCTTTTGTTCACAGCCTTTTTTCCCTATTTTGGAATATGATGCGATGAGATGGTATTATATTGCCATTTTTAATGCCATTATTCTGAAAGGGGACAATAAGGGAGAGTAAGGGGGGCTGGGATGGTGGAGGTTTAGGATGCGCACTTTCTAACTTGACTTAATCCATCCTGCTAAAAGCTAATGCATGGTGGCCTTGAACTATTCTCTCTGGAGATGAGTGATCTTTGTCCACTCTCCCCCCTTCTTTCAGTGTCTCACTGTGTTTTAAGGGTTCTGCCTCTTTTCAGGCTGGTTTCAATGAGCCCAAGGCATTGTGTCCCACACATTATGATTCACATGCTCTTCCTATGGAGCACAGATTGCACCTTGTACGCCCATCATTGAAGTGAAGCTTGGGGATCTACTCTGACAGAGATACAGCTTGCTTTCTGCTGCTTCTTTTTTTTTGAACATGTTCCTCTTATATGTTTTGCTTTTAAATATGACCTGTTGTGCTTTTCTCTTTGAAAATGGCTGGTTTTCATGGTTCACCTTTTGTTCCATCGCTCCGCAAGTAGAAGAGGCGCGGTGTGATGTTTTACACAGCCAGTGAAAAGCTAAGACCTGACTGACGGTGGGCTGGTCCCGTGTTCTGATCACTACAGCGGCGAGTAAGCTGAGACACTCGCGCCCTAACCTCTAACCAGCCGTGAAGAAAACAGAGGCCAGGGGAACCTGATCTTTGACTCTCCACACTCTCACGCACCGCCTCTTTCTGAGCATTTTGTGCGAGCTAGAGAAAGAGAGAGTGAGACTTCTCAGATTTCTATCATCCCTCCCCTTGTCCCGAAAGGCCAATCTCTTAATCACAGGTTTAGAGAGGATAAGGGAACTGGAAGTCCAGGTGACTTTCATAACTCCCACTTTCACAGCTGCCACCATTGTCTCAAAATAGGTTGGTTTCAGCATGTGCACAAACGGGCTTCGGTGGTTTTAACCTTTTCTAGTTTGCAGAGTTAACAAAGCGACTGGTGAAATCACGCACATCATCTCATGCATGGGTTACAAGTGTTAGTTTGTGCCTGTGCTTGGTCAAGTGTTTTCCTGTGTGCACATGATAGGATTAGAGTCACGGCGGTGGCAGATTACCTGTAACTGTGATCTGTTGTGGAGGGGATTAACTTTGTGGTGCTCCATGCTGTGAGGTAACATGACGCAGCGGGGACAAACCATGGCCAGAGGAGTGCAGAGTTAATGCTAGAGCACTGGGGCGATAAAGCTATGATAATCCACTTCTCCTGTGACCTGAGAAGGAGGAGGAGTGAAGGCTTCATTGATGGCTTTACCTCGAGAGAACTTTAAGTAAGTAGCAATAGCTTTTCAGACGTGGGGCGTTTTAGAAAAACTCTGTGGGAACGAAGGAGTGCCAGAGCTTTCAGTCAGCATGCAGAAAGAGTCTGCTTTATACAACTGTCATTTTAATCTGGTTACTTTACTGTACTTTTCAAAACCCTCCACTCTAGTTAATCTTCCTTAGAAACAAAAAAAGTGCCGATTTATTTTTTTAATGGGAAGCCTGAGACATTAATACCCTATTTATTTTATTGGATATCATTTTTTTGCTAATAATGTAAATAAATGAGAATTGGCCAAAGACTGACACACAGTACTGAGTTACATAATGCAGAGTGCAAAAGGGATCAGAGAGGACCCCTTTTTTTCACATTTTGCATTCTGTTCACACTCTGTTTTTAATGTTATACCTTTTAGCCTAGTAAACTAGCCCCACCTGCCAGCGGCCAAAATCATTTTTGCCTGCGAGTGGTCTAGCCTCGATCAATGCCCCAATCCCTAGAAGTGGCTGGCTAATCACGGTTTTGATGGCGTAAGACAAAGATGCACAACACTGGAGAAAGCACAACAAGAAAGATGGCAACAAGTATTGAACTGTTCTCTTTGACTTGGCTTTGGAATCAGTTTTGGAAGGATTAGACTTGGGGTTTTCATTGAAACATGAGCAGGAAGAGGCTCTACGCTCATTCATTTTTAAGGAGGACGTATTCGCCGTTTTACCAACAGGCTGTTCGTTTACACTCCCCCACCAGCTTCCTGTCGCGATTACTACATCACAGTCAGTTGCGTTCATTGGTCAGAGCATTGGCCAATAGGCACAGACATTGTTTAAAAAACAACGGATTGTTCTTATCAACAATCTTCCGATGTCTCGTTCATCGGGGCCACACTAAATGACACATTTAATCTCACATTTAGTCTGGTTTATGTATCTTCTCAAATAGCCATAAATGAGAATAGATAAAACAATACACACATTTTTTTGTTTGCAAATAAAAATTAAAAAATCTCAAAGGTCTGGAAGCCTCCCACCCTTTTCCAACCTTTTCCTATTTAGCTTGGTTTGTGAGTTTGTGATGTTTTTTATCATTTACACTTACAACAGAAGTCACAAGAAAGTTTAATACAATATAGTATATTTGCAAATAAGGGCTCTGTCGAACCAGAAATTTTAAAACAAGCTCACTCTCCACCAAAAATAAACATTAGTGCAGCATCTTGTACTACAGCCATACAGTAACTGTGGTCCAAACAAACTCTCATTTGCAAAGGTTTGTTTTAGTGTAATACAAAGATTGAAAATGAGTATTGCGTAAAATGTTAGATGAGATTTTACATCAGTGTCATTAGCTTGATTTTGTTTGGAACTTAGCCATTTCTAACACATACGAGGGGAGAAAATGTGAGGAATAAAGAAAAGCTAATTGAAATGAAACTTTATAAGAGGTGTTTCAATGGAAGCAAATATGACTTTATTTTGAGGATCAATGGAAATGAAGTGGTAGAATACTGAGCAGGAGAAAGCCTGAGTGTTAAAAGACCACTTCTGCTCAGCCTGCTCCTCAATTAGTCCTGTGCTGAGCAGATGCAGCTCCCAACCTTTCCAGATTTCCTGTTCTTCCTTCATGGTCACATATACCCTGTCGTTTCTCTTTTGTTCAACCGTTTACTTGGGCTTTTAGTTAACTCTATATCTTGCTTGTACACATACTCACTGTGCCTATCGATCAGTCTGCTGCTCCTGCTGTATTCATACTCAACCTACTTGTTATTCTCCCCTATTCCCTGAATTCTGACCCTCTGTAAATGCACCCTGCCCACTAAATCCTCATTCACTCCCTCCTTGTTTGTACATTGTCACAGAATGGCCATGCACTGCCAGCACTGGTAAAGAGGTTTGGCATTGCACTATGATTTGCTGTTTGCTTCACTGTTCATGTTGATGTCTGAACGTCTTCCTCATTTAACATGAAATTCACTCTCACGTACTTGTAAACAGCAACTTTGAATTATGTACACACTTGTGAATTCACATACATGAACACGTACAATAAAACGGTAAGCCGTCTGAGTGGAAACAGACCTTGGTGTGCAGAAAATTTAGGTTGAGCTTTTATTTTATTTTCTCTTGAGGCCATTTTGAATTTAGAGGCTTGTTGTTGTTTTGTTTTCCACTTCTTATTGTTCTTTTAGGGACAAACATTTTCAAGCCATAATTTTCTGCTTAGCATATCATTGCTCCACAAGGTTCAATTTAATATTTTTGTCTTATCTTTTCTAATATTCTTTACAAGGCATATCTTGCCTTAACGTTAACAGCTTTTACCTTAGATTAATTAAGTATAATTAGAAAACAATAAGGAATGGCATGCTATCATGCTGGCTTCATAAATATGGATCAACCTACATCCCATTTACCTCTAACTATTTTATAAGAATTATCTGTAAATGACACCACAGACAATTTAATGATGTTCCCGTTTCAGATTAAAAAATGAAAAAAGTAGGACTTTGGCTGTATTATGTACATAGCTTTTTACAACAACCTAAACTAGCCAATTAAAAAAAAAGTTTTTCACGGTTGGACCAAATATTTTTTGACAAAAGATTTTAAACAGTCTATTTTGATTTATGATGTAAAATCTCAAAAACATTTTTTGTGTTTTCACGCTTTATTGAAAAGATTAAACATGGACTAAGTTTTGTAGATAAATCCATATTGTGTAAAACAACCTACTTTCTTTTTCTGCTCTTTTTATTTTCTAACGCGAATACAACCAGCTGATATTGGCTGGATTGTTATGCAGGCTAATATCTGGGTTAGTTGTTGTGCACGGAGGCAGTTCTTGACTTTTAAAAACTTTGAGAAAACTCCAAAACTTTCTTAAGGTTTTTTTTTTTTTTTTTATATGACTTCAAGCTACAGGAATCAACCACAGTTTCTTCTCCATAATTCCCCGGCAGAATTTCCAGAACATCAAAGTTTTTTCTGTTAATGCAATTAATTGCATTTGCAATATAATCAATATAAAAAACAACAATATACTTTTCACATTACAGAGGCATGCAAGTTTAGTAGGTATAAGCACTGAATTTTTAACTCCAGCCCTTTAGGTGGCGATAAAATGCTTAAGCGGGGTTTGCGGACAAGAGAGCAACCACTTTTGTACAGCAGTAACGGTTAAGTGATACGATAATGGACCCTTAGAGAAACATCTAAATGCTTGTCATTAGCATAAAAGGAAGATCTTTCAGCCTGAATTAAAAGAATTTTAAACTACATATTAGTGGGTTTGAAAATGTAGGTTAACCGTATATGCCTTGGTATTATCTTTACTAGGAGCAGTTACAAGCTTAATATAAATGAAATAATTCTGTTGCTTTATTTTTATTCATTTGTATTAGGTATTAGATGAATCCATTCAGTAATACGTGAGCTGAAATCAGCTTGAACCTTTTTTTTATATATTATCCTTTGCGATTCCTCATATTTAAGGACTATTATAAGCTAATATGCATCAAAATGACGGTTTAAATGTGACAGCTTTGCTGCCTTTGCTTTTCCTCAGACCAACCTACCCATCTTCAAACTAAAGGAGTCCTCTGTACGGAGGCGGTACAGTGACTTTGAGTGGCTCAGAGCGGAGCTGGAGAGAGAAAGCAAGGTAAACTTTTTATATGACAACTTCAATGTGAAGGCTGAGGAGCACTCGGCATGTAAAGTTGACCATCCCTTACAAAGGGCAGAATAAGAAAGAAAGGTTTTGAAATAACATGTTGGAACTGAATTAGTGAGTGAAATAGCAAAGGTTTAAGTTTCAGATCTCAGAAATGTTTCTTTAAGCATACTGAATCAGATCCCCATGTGTTGCATATGTTCATTTGAAGGAATAAATGATGCGGTCTATTTATTTGGATTGTTTTGTGTTCTTAGGTGGTCGTACCACCTCTCCCAGGAAAAGCTCTTTTCAGGCAGCTTCCATTCAGAGGAGATGATGGCATATTTGATGACTCCTTCATCGAGGAGCGGAGGCAGGGTCTGGAGCAGTTTCTCAACAAGTAAGCAATCCACTTTTTTTTTTTTTTTTTTCTAAGTTGTTCTGTGCAGCTGCTGTTATTCGCAGTTGCTACTTTAACTTTGTAGAACAATGAGACACTTTGTGAGGTAACTACATGCAACTTTTTCACTTCTCCTCATATTGTTAACAAACTGAACTCTTCGAGACGGGCTGGCCTTTTTTCCCACTGTCGTCCTTAATTCTCTTATAATTATCTTGCAAAGGACAAGAAAACCAAAAGAGAATTCAATCGTGCTCCCCCACAACATAATTTTTCCCACATTTGTTTTGTTGTCGATGTGTAATTTATGTTAATTGCTGCTGGAAATTACAGCGCGTGGTTCCCCGGGATGGTGTGTGCACCTCTGCTTATTTTTGATCCAGCATGTCCTCATTTTCAGATGCCGAACAATAAAAGTTACAGTGTGATTGTAATCATTTACTGCGATGGCAGACTTGGCCATTATCTTTGTTTCATGTGCAAATGCACCAGTATTTTCTGTTGAAATATTAAGCACGTAAAGACAGCCGAGAAATTGAAAAAACACAAATATGTTAAAGTAGAGGAAGATGATTCGGTAATTAAGATTTATACCCCAATCCCCCCCCCTGTCTTTGCTTCCTGTGAATGATGCTTTGCTGTTGATCATATTATTGTTCAGACGTATTACTGGCCAACGTTGTTCAGTCTGATTGAGAGCATTGTGGAGAGTAATTCTTTTGAAATGCTAAAGACGATTGTTGCTGTGAAACAAGTAAGAGGGAGGAGAAAGGAGAGCGATCAGTTTTAGATTACGGCAGTTTAACATGATTTTATACTTCAGGTAAAAGGGGATTGAATCTCCTGTTGGAAAAGGTTTTTACAGATTAACAGGCTCTCCCCCCACGGCTCTTGTCCTCTGGGCCAATTTCTCCATACTCATTTAGCAGGATCTATTCAGGCAAGGTCAATTTTTATTTCTTTTTTTTTCCTATTCCCTCTAGGTCCTTTCTCTGGTACTTGACCTGCAAATCATTCTGTGCTGTTTCATTTCTCTGCAATTATTTCCTATCAGAGGTTAAGATGTGTCCATGCACCCAATGTTATCGTGTTGATCTGCTCTGAGTGATTTAACATTTGAAGAATGTCGTGTTTAAGGGTCTCAGGTGCACTGGTTCATTCTCGTTATGATGCTGTGCGTCATCTCAACAGAACTTCAGGAAAACCTGATGTCAAAACCACTTTTGAAGAGGAAACAGCATTTTTTTTTAAATGGAACAGTGTTGAATGCTAACATTGATGTTAAGTTAATGAGTAATCTAAAAATTCTACCAAAGATAATTATAATTTAGTAACGATCTACAATACTACTGTTCTCTATTAGGAAAACTTTGTGATTATGTTTTGTTCCGTCCAACATCACCTGGATAGCGTCCTCCACCCAAACTGCAATAAGAGCCTCAGTCTCTGCATGCTTTATCTAAGAGGAGAGCTAGAACTGATATGTTATTTATTATCATCTAGGTACTGAAAGTGTCAGCCTTTATGTTTGCATTGCCTCAGACATTCCTAGTTATAATTACATAAGGTCAGAGGTCTTTTTGCTACTGCAGGACAGAGCTGACAAACCGGTGACAGGAGATCACCCATTACGCTCGGAAGTGCTTACAGTAAATGTAGAGTAGCAACAACAGTAACTTCACTACATGTAGTGCTAAGAGTATACATTTGATGTAGGTACACACTAAAATCATTTTCACGAGACATAGCTTGGCTATGACAAAGACAACTGGTGCAGCACTATGTCATTTTCGAGGGGGGGACTGGGTACATCCTGGACTAATGTCACCAGTGGTATTCTGTCAACGTACCAACTGAGATTCACTGAGTTCCTGAGAAACACCCATGCTGGAGGGGGAGATGCTTTAGGTAATGGGGCTAGGCAGTTAATTGCATTTGCAATTTAGCAAAATAATTTTCAAATTGCAGAGGCAGTCGGGTTTTAGTCACATTATATTACATTTAATTTTTCATTTCTTTAGGTAGCGATTATAAACTTTTAGTGGGTCTGCAACCGCACAAAAGGGAAGCGAAGATTGTAGGAGTAGGAACTTTTTTAATGCAAAGATTACAGTAAAGTCCTGCAGCAGTGGACTCATGAAAAACTGAAACCCTGAAATTGAAAGATCTACATGCTTGTGCTTATTGCAAAGGAAAATTGCAATTATAATATTGGTTGAATATAACCACAATTTAGATTGTTGGCAAAATCATGCAGCACTATTGGGTAGGGCTGGGTAAAAAAATCGATTTTGAATCGATTCCTTTATATTTTTGCAAAATCGATGTCTAGGGAATGAGATCGATTAGTTTTATAGTGACGCACGTGACGTTCACATTCAAATGAGCAGGAAAGATGCAATTAGAGTACTTCAAGCCTGCAAATATAGTGAATAGGTTGATTGAAGACATTAACAAATGGGGGTTGACCAGCAAACACCCTGTAGTTGTTACAGATAACGCTGATATAATATGGTTTGTGCAGTGGAGATAATGCAGCTCATGCATGTCTGCTGTGTCCCCACTGTGTCACGTCTGCTTGCTCGAGTGAGGCTTCACTTTTTCACTTTTCTCAGACAAGTTTGCAGTTTTGAGACAGTTTTGTTGACATCTCAAGTTTAAACTGTCCGAATTACAAGTTTGCACTTTGTGTTTAAGATGACAGGAAAAAATAAAATACATGAGTATTTTGAAACACAGTTGAACCACTTTCATTATTGTAAAAACAGATCGAATCAAAATTAATAGATTTAGAACTGTATGAATCAAAATCGAATCGATTCAGGGCTATGGCGAAAATACCCAGCTCTACTATTGGGTAATGTAGTTATTCTAAACTAAAGGGAAAGCTTGGATTATTAAAGTCAGTTAACACTGACCTAAATAATCCTTCTTTAACTTAGCTGAAGCTAAGCTAAGCTGAAGCTAAGTTAAAGAAGAAGTTAAAGAAGAGCCTGATAATAAAAGACTTTGCTCATTGTTTCAGGATTTTACAGGAATCACCACTGAAAGAAAAGCTCTTAGTTATATGGACTGTGTATTTAAAGTATAATGAAGCTAAGCCAATGAGGAGCTTCAATTATTGTGTTTATAAAATTTATACAAAGCATTAACCTTGTCCTTACATTGGAAAATAACAATTTCTATATTTACTTACAATTATTTGATTGAGGTTTAAAAACCCTGGATCCTCTTTATTTACCCCTCTATTACTTTTGAAATAGGTGGAGATGAAGAAATTTTTTTTATAGTTAATATTAGAATGATTAATCATTAGAAAGATTGATACAAAGGGTCAGTAATGGACTATCAGCACTTTATTAGACAGATTTGTTTTTAAGTACAATCCATCCTGTTTCTTTTTGTGTTTATACGTGTTGTCTTTTATATAAAATTAGCTAATAGGACTTATTACCAAGTGTATACCTATCATATGTTTACTTACTTAAAATCTGCATCAGCTACCGAAAGATTCAAGATTTCCAGTTCAGCACATGTTATTAATCTACTTTATTCATGACTTTACCTCGGCCATTTAAGCGATTTAATAACAAATAAAGAAAATGCTGTTGAAAATGTTTGTTTCTCTTTTATCCAATGCAGTTTTATATGTTCCCTCATCTCCATGAACATAAACCGCTTCTCTTGCTCTTTTTATGTGTTTGTTTTCAGAGTGGCTGGACACCCTCTAGCTCAGAACGAACGCTGCCTACACATGTTTCTACAGGAGGAGATTGTGGACAAGAACTACACCCCATCCAAAATCAGACAAGCCTAAAAAAAAAAAATAAACACAAAATAAATGGCTCTGCTTGCCCTGGTCTGGCTTAGCCATTCTGAGTCCAGCTTGGCCCGACAACCCAAAGCTTTCTTCACTGCTTCAAATTTGAGCGACCTTTACTTCCTTCTTGCATTGTCTCATATATTATTTCTTGGCTATTTAATTTTAATCGCTAATCACTCTTATTGATGTTTGAAGTTCTGATTGGAGTCAAGAATCTTGTACACACACTTGTGGTCTAAAGTGATTTATACATATTTTCTTTTTGTCTAAAAATTCCACTAACAAAAATATATTATATATTTATCGTTTAGCCATGTTCTATATATCCCTTTGTATGTTACTTTTGAATAAAACCTCTCTGTATGCCATGCTTGTGTAATGTCCCACACCATTCTGCATCACTGACTGGCACATTGCTCTCCATAACCAGCACCCGAACACACATTAGACGGACCTCGACTTTTAAGCCACATTTGGTTGTTGTCTTAAAAAGGATGCATGTGTGTGTCTGTTCGCATCGTGTCCACCAGCACCTACCCGACGATCACCATGTTTTCTAGCATGCGGTTTTACACAGAGGGAACTGCAGTATTTCTACTGGCAATATGCATTTTGAGATTTGTATACTGCTGTGCCATTTCTTTTGTTTATTTTCAAAAGTTTTCCAATAAAAAAAGGTGAAATGCCTCCACGCTAAAGTGCATTTTGTCATCCACATCATGCTTGCATGTAGTGTTATTAATGTGAAATTGTTTCTAGCATTTTAGAAATCTACCTTATCGTTATGAAGAGTTTTAAAAGTAATGGAGGCGTCTGATTGAATAATGCAGAACTCGGACAAGGCTTGTCATCATAATTCATTCAACATTCATAACCAGCTATTTTTATAAAATCAAGTCTAAAATAATTACCTAGGTGTAACATTACTATGAACCTTATACTTGTATAATTTTTTTTTATCATTTATGTGTTGATTTTAATTCCGTTTGAACTTATTTAAGACCTAAAGTTTCATTGGTCTCTAAAGATTCCAGTAGCCATCAACACACTCAAATAATTTTGGCTGCATGTTTGTCTGCTCCTTTCTGAAATGGTAGAACATGTTCCCTTCGATCACCTGCACTTTAGTAGTAATGCAACGATTTAAATAGGATTGAAGTCTTATAAAGTTCTAGGAGCTTCAGGTTGAAAAGCTTTGTCCTTTTCATACAAAAAAAGAGTTTGGGTGTTTATTTTTTCATTAAACTTTAGGTTAAAGTTGAAGAACAAGGACTCAGTTCTCAGTCTTCATTAAAATGCACCAGTAACAGATATTCCAGTCTTTCCCCCAGCATGATACTACTACCGCCATGTTTTACAGTTGGCACAGTGATTTTTGGCTTAAAGGCCTCATCTTAGTCGCCAATCATATTTCTTGTGATTGTGTCCAAACATTTTATTTTTGTTAAATTTCAGCATAAACCTTTTACTCCTTAAGGGTTTTTTTTTAACAGCAGCTGCAAATGTTGCTTATTCCTGAAAGTATTACCTCTGAAGTATGGACCTCTACAGTAAGTCAGCAGACTACTACATCTGTACTGGTCATCACTGCTGTTCTGTGATTTAGTCTTTGTGGTTCTTGCTGTTTTCATTTTTTTTCGAAGTGGGGACGTGTTGGGAGTCTGACAGCGGGATTGCCTAAACAACTAATCATTACTTGTTTTAAAATAGAAGCATAACTGTACCTTTGCAATCTAACTTTCAACCCATGACTATGCAAGACCGGAAACTATTTTAATGAGCTATTCCATTTCTGATAAGAACAGGCAAATATCCAGTTAGAAATATGCCAAGGGTCATTTGGATTCTCTTCAACTTGCAGAGAGAAAAGCCTTCTTACCTTTGATTTTACCTTTTGTCTGTTGGAGAAATTAGCTTTAAATACCAATCTGCACCTACAGTTGGCACCTTAAGTTGTTTTTGTATTTATATTTTTTTAATACAGCAATATTCAGATGTATGTTTGCATATTGACAACAGGTCAGAGGAGTAGGTCAAATGGGTTATGTTGCTTTGTACTATTAGGCCACTGAATAAAGAGTGTTTCAGGTCATTAAATAATAATTTGACGCTTAATGGTTGCATGTTTTGTGAAGTTTCTGGCAAATTTAAAGGGACAAAGTGAGTAATCTGCAAGCTCAAAAAGCTTATTCTGATATCTAATCTATGAGAACAGCTGAGCTCAAGCTTTGTCTCTTTTATTCTCTTTGTTACAACTCTAAATAGTTATAACTCAAGGTATATACAGCAAACTAAAATCAACACAGGCCACAAAAGAACATTTCCAAGTGCTGAATATTATTTCATCCAATGTTAGTTTGTCTTCACAAAATCAACCTAAACACACATTTCAAAATGTTGCTGCGTCTGAAAACAGGACACTGGCACAAACAGGACAGCAGCCACTGAAATGACATCCTTGAATAATTTTACAGCAACATTTTTTCATCTCAGTCATTTTCCTTTGTGGAGCGGACACTTTTCATTGTTGCCCCTTTTTGTGCATCTGGTTTCAGCACTGGACAGAGGATCAGCGACTTGGCCCCTCTCTCAGTTTGGGCTTCTTTTTGGTTTCCTCCACTGGGATTGGACACAGCAATTAGAATTTTTTAATTGGTTGTCAAGCTCATTGGTGGTCTCAAAGACACTCGAAAGACATCGTAATATACAGCATTTCTGTTTCAAATGGACTTGGCAGGTGCTCTTTCAGAGTCTTTAGGCAGCATTTAAATACTGTAAACTGCAGTTTTCAGAACCTAATCCTTAACTATTGCAACTTTAGTGGCAAGCTGGCTCATTTTGAAGTCTTTATTTCAGTGTAAAGCCTATAGGCTTACAGGATATGGTCTAAGTCAGCCTAAAAGATTTCGTCTTCCACAAAACTTGAATCTGCATCTGCTCCACCTACGTTGATTTGATCTTCTCTCTGGACCTAGGTGAATCTCTTAGAGACTTTTACCACGGTTCTGGATGGGTAAAGAGTTCATATATCACTTGATTTGTACATGTCAGAGAGAAGCCTGGTAATAGGAACATTCCCGATGGTCTTTTTGAAGAAGACTTCCTCTATGGTGGAGGGGCTGACGGAGCGGAGTGCCGGGAGAAGGAGGAGCAGCTTCCCGAAGCGGCAGGGCTGAGTTGGGTACCTGAAACAGAGAAAACATCTAAATATTTACCAGGATCCATTTGGCTGATGTCAGGTCTACATAAAGCAAACAATGGTGGGTAGAAACAAATGAATTAGATTCTAACCTGCAGTGCCTCGTAAACCTCTAATCTAATAGTAAATTGATTTCATAGGCCAACACAAAATAGTGCATAACTTTGTAATAAGTGTAAGAAGATTTTTCATAAATGGATATTCTAAATGTTTGTAAAGAGTACTTTCTCAAAGTATAATTCAGGTCAACAAATCGTCATCAGATCCACCTTAATGTGTAATTAGAGATCATGTTACTGTGATTTACTTTACAGACATAAACAAAGCTCTTCTGTGAAGACCCTAAGAGTTTTGTTAAAGTATCTGTTAACAAACAGAATCATGACCACCACAGTAGAGAGATGACGTCACATTTGAAAGTGAATTATGTTATTAAACTATATTCCCAAGCTTTGAAATTATAATAACGTATTGTTCAGTGTTGAGACAGATAAGAAAAAGATATTTTTTTTTTCTTCCTAGGAGCCAAGAGACTGAAAGCAACTCCGGAGGAACCTAAAAGGTCCTCTTAACAGGTGTGCAAATTATATAATAGGAATTTTTCGTTTTATACTCCACAAATGTGACTTTATAGAAAAGCCACATTTCTATAAAGACTCTAACCCTGCTGTAGTTTGCTACAAGATAACAAACCATCAACATGAACCTGTTGATGGAGGTACTGTGGTCAAATCAAACCATTATGGGTTTAGATGCAAAATGGATTTGTAGTGGAAAATAATACAGAAGGTGAACCTGAAAACATTAATCATACAGGGAAATTTTGATGTAAAAGAACAAAAAGCTGGATGGATCTTAACACCAAGTAGTCCAAAGAATACCCACCAACTCAGGTTGGGGTTTATCATCCGTAAGAGCAAACAGCCAATGCTTCTATTAGAGTGGTCCAGCCATAGTCTGGATGTAAATCCAAAGTAAATTCTGCTTAAGAACGTAAACTGTTACAATGACTTTTAATGCAGATTATTTTGCTTCTGATCCCCAAAATCGTTGTTTGAAACTCCTATAAGACCCTCCATACTGTAAGTTAAGCTAAAACTTGGAACAAACCAACTAATGTATTTTAATGTAGATATAAGGTTTCAGTAGTTTTTTTATTTGTTTTTACTCATGGAAAAAGTTCAGTTAAATTCAATAATAGTACTCATCAAAGTTAACGATCAGTTCTTCTTGACGTGAGCTTAAAAAAAAGCTGCTTATGTGCATTTTAAACATATCCAATGAAAACAATCCTCTGAATAAAACTGTCCATCCTCTTTGCTAAAGTTCCTTAAAGCAAGTTCAATATAGAAGATAGCTATCAAAAAATATATTTATTTTTTAAAGACTTTATTCTAAAGTTTGGAGAGCTGAAAAAGTTTAATTTAGCTGGAAAGAGGGAAAATATTCTTGGCCACTGAAAGGTTTCAGTCTCCTGTTTTAGGTGTGCAAATCTGGAAGACGCATAAAGTGAATGTCTTGCTGCTCCAATAATGTGTTAGTGTTAACCATCATGAAACATGCTGGATGGTGTATTTAGTTGCATCTGTATACTATTATCATATAGATTTCCACTTGCAACAACAAAAAATGTTATCCTTTACTGTACATTACATTGTGTCATCCAGTTTTAACAAAACCTGGGTTCTACCAAGATGAATATCTTCATGGAAGACAATACTTTTGCACTACATTTAAAGTTTCTATTTTAAATACCTAGTGTGTATGTAGCTGTTAAGTGTGAGCTGTGCTTCATCTTGTAGAGCAGCGATGGCGCTGGCATTGCGGAAACTCCTTAATTCTGTGCTGCCTTGCGTGGGAACTGCAAAAAAAAAAAAGAAAAAGAAAAGAGGCTGTTTAGGTTTATGAAGCAGATTAACTTGAGACGGATAAGGCTGCAACTATCCACTCTGACTTTGTCAAACAGGTTTATTGGTTAGATTTCTCAGCGAACTGCTAACACACACCTGCTTTGAATGTTACGATGCATTTCAAACAAGCAAACTCTGTAGCGTCGAGGCGCATCTGTCGGAATCTGGTGACCACCTCTTGAAGTGCTTGAATCTCAGAAATGATCTTGTTCATCCGCTGCGACTCTGTGTTTTCTGTGTTCATTCCTATTGATGGAAATGAGTGAAAAGTGTCACAGTGAGGGGGAAAAAAATGCTGCACCACTACAGTCACACAATCTGATTAGGCACTTGTTTTGTTTCTGTAAGCTGCTTGAGTATTTGACCTACCAGAGACAGCAAGAAGAGTCGTGGAGTCCACAGGAATGGCCCACTGAGCAATGCCCAGAACAAACAGTTCCCTCCAGGCATCCTCCAACAGAATCAGCTGGAAAGACAATGATTGGTTGTAGCATGAATTAACAGACATATATGGAATCTCATCATGAGGAAGGTTTATTTAACAGTGTGCTTTTGCTTATATATCTTGTAGATCTTTGTCATAAAAAATTTTATTAGTGTTTCATAAACATACCAGATACATTCAGTCATTTTTTTTTTAGTTATTTCAGAGCACTTCAAGAGCTTAAATGTAGATATAAAAATTGGGATATGAGAGAAACATATATATATAATTAAGAAATAATAGCATAAAATAATAATAAATATATGTATATATAAACTTAGAGATGAAGCCCTTAACATGTTATTCATATTTATTTCAAGTTTTGAGATAGCTACTGAATTCAAAGCATACCTGATCAGATAAAGGCAGAGTGGAGAAAGCAGGGACGCTTTTGGCCCACTTGATGCTCATAAAGAGGAGGCGCGCAGCAGACTCACACACAGACTCCGTGGCTACCTCATACAGGTACATAGGGGTGCCGCTGACCTCATGGGGATACTGCCGAGTGTGAGAAATAAAAACCGCCACGTGTCACAGATCTTGATCAATCACACTTTAGAGAACAGTAAACTACAAAGATCAAATTCCAAGCTCTGGCACCTGATTGTATAATAATGAGTGTTTCTTGTATGGGATTTGGAGAGAAAAACCTAATTGGTGGATTTGTGCTTCTTACAGGATGCTAAATCGGGACAAGAATTTCAGCTTCTAACCTCTGAGAGTGAAAAAAAAACACATTCTTATTTGGGGCAACTAAAACAGCCTCATAACACTTGAGTGTATGTTCAATTCATCATCTGTAAATAGACGTCTCTGTGTTAGGAAAAGAGTCTCCATGGTTTAAGGGTCCTAAAGGTTTAGGTCTATTAAAGGAAGCTAAGTCACAGCTTACATTGAAAACATGACAAGAAAACTTTTTGATATTAAAGAAAAAAATTCCACAAACGATGCTTTCACATATGTATTCATATCTCAGCAATTTGGGGGGAAAAAATGAAGGAATATACCTATTAAATATACATGATATAAATACAATGTTAAGCTTGTTAAGCTTGGACTAAACTTAATTATCATATTCTTATAGGGAAACTCAAAGTTGGAATGCTTGATGCAGAGCACTAAAGACCATTGAATCTTAAAAATAGTTCTCTCTATTTACAAAACGGATGTGTCTTTAATAGTCTGCTATTCTATGTAGACTGGGGATCTTTTTCCATAAACAACATACACTATATTGCCAAAAGTATTTGCTCACCCATCCAAATTATTGGAATCAGGTGTTCCAATCACTTCCATGGCCACAGGTGTATAAATTCAAGCACCTAGGCATGCAGACTGTTTTTACAAACATTTGTGAAAGAATGGGTCGCTCTCAGGAGCTCAGTGAATTCCAGCGTGGAACTGTGATAGGATGCCACCTGTGCAACAAATCCAGTCGTGAAATTTCCTCGCTCCTAAATATTCCACAGTCAACTGTCAGCTGTATTATAAGAAAATGGAAGTGTTTGGGAACGACAGCAACTCAGCCACGAAGTGGTAGGCCACGTAAACTGACGGAGCGGGGTCAGCGGATGCTGACGCGCATAGTGCGAAGAGGTCGCCAACTTTCTGCAGAGTCAATCACTACAGACCTCCAAACTTCATGTGGCCTTCAGATTAGCTCAAGAACAGTGCGCAGAGAGCTTCATGGAATGGGTTTCCATGGTCGAGCAGCTGCATCCAAGCCATACATCACCAAGTGCAATGCAAAGCGTCGGATGCGGTGGTGTAAAGCACGCCGCCACTGGACTCTAGAGCAGTGGAGACGCGTTCTCTGGAGTGACGAATCGCGCTTCTCCATCTGGCAATCTGATGGACGGGTCTGGGTTTGGCGGTTGCCAGGAGAACGGTACTTGTCTGACTGCATTGTGCCAAGTGTAAAGTTTGGTGGAGGGGGGATTATGGTGTGAGGTTGTTTTTCAGGAGCTGGGCTTGGCCCCTTAGTTCCAGTGAAAGGAACTCTGAATGCTTCAGCATACCAAGACATTTTGGACAATTCCATGCTCCCAACTTTGTGGGAACAGTTTGAAGCTGGCCCCTTCCTCTTCCAACATGACTGTGCACCAGTGCACAAAGCAAGGTCCATAAAGACATGGATGACAGAGTCTGGTGTGGATGAACTTGACTGGCCTGCACAGAGTCCTGACCTCAACCCGATAGAACACCTTTGGGATGAATTAGAGCGGAGACTGAGAGCCAGGCCTTCTCGTCCAACATCAGTGTGCGACCTCACAAATGCGCTTCTGGAAGAATGGTCAAAAATTCCCATAAACACACTCCTAAACCTTGTGGACAGCCTTCCCAGAAGAGTTGAAGCTGTTCTAGCTGCAAAGGGTGGACCGACGTCATATTGAACCCTATGGATTAGGAACGGGATGTCACTTAAGCTCATATGTGAGTCAAGGCAGGTGAGCAAATACTTTTGGCAATATAGTGTATTTTCTTTTTTTCGTATTATACATTTTTTAGTAATTTATAATTGCAAAATCTGATAAATCATACTTAAACATTGTTTTTATTACCTCAACCTGCCAGGAAATGCAAATGGAAATGAGCCTAAATGGCTGAATTTGCATGATGGACTGAATTGGTTATGCTAATTTGTCTCTATTGTCCCTTTTCAATAAATACAGCAAATTAAGCAAAAAATTGAAAGCCATTTTTTATGATGTCACAGTTTTTGAAAATAAATTTTAACCAATAAAAAAAAAGGATTGGTGCACGCAGGACGTTTTTAAGGGGTAATCCTGGTATTTTCAGAGTGGCACAACAAAAACAAAAGCCAGATCATTATTTTCGGGGATTTATTCTGTTTTTTTTTTTTGTTTTTTTTTTTGTTTTTTGTATGGGGTTGAAACTCCAAAGCAGCACTATATGAAAAAAAAAATTGTAAATAGTTTATAAACCAAATAGTTAAGGCTTATTTTCTCCAGTCCTAATACTAACAGGGGTAATAAATCTTGTCAGGGCCCTTTATATCTGCTTAACTTTAAAAACAGCTTTAGCAAAACTGTGTCATTTGTTAAAAAACATTTTCCAGTCTATTTCATTATTCTGTGTTAGGTTCTATATTTCTGGTGGCATTCCAATTTTTGGTTTATTTTTTTTTTAGCTTTATATTTTCTAGTCCATGTAGTCATGTTGGTGAGGATTACACAAATAATGTGTTTCAATGAGATTACTGTTAAAATGAATAAATATATACAAATAAATAAATAAAGCAGTGGATTTAAAAGTGATCCATAGCTTTTAATTTTTTTTTATAATTGCAATTAATGTCCATGTAACAACTTAAATAGAAACATCAAACTTTCAGTAAAGAGACTAAAGAATGATATTAAATTGTACCTTAGGTGTGGGTTGTGCCAAACCCACGATGGCCTGTCTTTCTGGCGTGGTGGCCACTGAGCTCATCTCCAGGTTGTGAGGATCCAGCTGCGTAACAGTGGTGAAGAAAGGAGGCCCGGGTAGTGAGGATCCCGGGAAATGGGTCGAAGAGCCGTTCATCTCTTTGTGGCCCCGGAAATAAAGGGCGACTTGTTTGCGGATGGTGGACGTCCGGGGCCCCCTTTCATGCTGGACGGCTGTGAAGTGGGACAGCGAGCATACAGTTATAGTTCAAGGAATAGTTCCTTTGAAAAAAAGGGGAAACAATCTAATCTACTTTCATTGACAGCCTTTGTAAAAAGTGGCTTATTTTATTTTAATCTAAAGTAAAGAACAGAAATACAACCAATAATGAGGTTTTTATTTATTATAGCTTTAAGCAGAGTTTTACGCATGGAGTCTGTTCCCAGGTAATATCCATGACCCAACAGATCCCATCTTTTCCAGCAAGGATGCGCTGGAGCCAAGAAGGCAGCTCCTAGTTTATCCGGAAATGTCTGAATATTTGTTGATATTTTATTGGCAAAGTTTTTCTTTAATCTTAAAAAGCAACTCAAAGTCAGACACAAGCATCTGAAAAGGTTAAATCTGAAAAAAAGATACATATTTATGTTACTATTAAGATTATTTGTTGCTTATTTGCTCCGACTGCATTTCTCTAATTTTAGGATAACAATAATATACATTTTATAGGATTTAAAAGCTTACAAAAAGTCAAGAACTCTCATTGTCGTTCAGGTGCTTTTTAGCAGCAGATAAGGAAAAAAAAAGTTTGCCATAGATTAAATCAATTTTGCAACTTAGTAGTAATTCAAATAATAAAGTCTTTTATTTTTGGACTGTCTAATATAAAAGAGAAAACCCGCCCCCTATTTAGGAGGCACCAGTGCAGCAAACAAGTCCAAGCAATTAACTTATATTAAAAGCTGCAACCGACGTCCCTTTTAAAACAAGTAAATAGCAGGTAATTATCTGCTTCTTTGCAGCTTTCATTAACAGCCTTAATAAACTTTTTTTTTTCCACCAGGGAATCAAACGCCGC
Source organism: Cyprinodon tularosa (assembly GCF_016077235.1). Taxonomy (NCBI): domain Eukaryota; kingdom Metazoa; phylum Chordata; class Actinopteri; order Cyprinodontiformes; family Cyprinodontidae; genus Cyprinodon; species Cyprinodon tularosa. Next base: position 245,819 of record NW_024038559.1, on the reverse strand, counting down.
AGCATGGCGTGTCTATAGTCACAGCCATAATTAAATCAAGCCCATTTACCGTCTTTATTCATGTTCACTTCCAGACACTTTTTCAGACGGCACGCTCTGCATTGGTTCCTGTGAGTTTTGTCAACGGGACAGCCACCCTGCGCAGAGACAACAGGGGAAAAGAAGGGGGAGGAAGGGAGAAAACAAGATAAAAAAGAAGGTTAAAACGAAATCCTCCGGCTATTATCCTCCTAGGAGGCAATCCTCCAGGTAAAAGATCATGCTATTATCTTGCAGTTATGGAGCCCGCTCCCCTGTGGCTCTAGTGCGGCCTCATCCCACATGGATAAGTACTCGATCCCGCCCTCTGCCGCCTTAAATCCTCGCCTGGGAATCATCACAATAGATTGGATTACACCTGATGTATTAGAGCCGCACTGTGTTTAGGCCGGTACTTAATGGTGCAGGCATGACACAATTAGGCTCATCAAGGTAAATTTAACAAACCGACCAAAAGGAGGGAAAGAGGGAGATATAAAAAACCCGTGCGTAAAATGCGCATTCACTGCGTAATAACATGAAAGTGCCTTTTTTTTTCAAGAGAAACAGCCATTTATTTAATGTAGAAATTGTTTTACTGGAAAAATAACAGATTCCACAGGCTTAATGTGACTGCATATTTACTTGTGCAAAAAAAAAAAAAAAAAAAAGTTGAAGGTCTTTTTGAACTCTCAGAGGTCTCCTCACCTGTGAGCCCGACTTGCACACATAGGTTCGGTTCCTCCGGATGCTCCTCTTGAAGAATCCAGAGCAGCCGTCGCATGCGTAAACACCGTAGTGTTTCCCTGAGCTGCGATCGCCGCACACTTTGCAAGGGATGTCCAGAATCCGACCTTGGAGATGCCAAAATATTAGTTGGAAAGCATCCAAAATCAACATTCAGTCAAATCCGGTGTAAAATGACACGTGATGATACAGTGATTTTGATCTGTTTTTATGTAGTATTGTGATTCATACTTTTATATTTCATTGTCAAAAAAAAAAAAACTGCATGAGATAAATTGTGTGAAAAACTTTTTTGGGGGCACACACTGCACGGCCAACCGTGACCATGGGAATTCACTGGAGCATATTTCGGGAATAAAGTCCGGTGGGAAGCGTCATATCTGAGCTCCCTAAGACAATAGCCCGAGGGGCACAATGGAGACATTAGGGGAAAGTGTTAACTTAATGATTTTCCCCCATTGAACCTCATCTGACTGCCTGGATCTCGACAAGCTGCCAACTCCACTTCATAATGGGACTCGACAGCTGCTTTATCCCGCAGGTCTATAGGCCCCAGGATTAGGGAGTGACACTGCACTGCGAGAATAATGCGCACCAACTCGTTTCACCAACTCAAATGAAGTGTATGTAAATCGAACTCAGTGTAGATAAAAAAAAAAAGTGATTTTTTTTTTTTGGGTGAAGATTTTGTATTCAAATCTGTTGAAAAAGAACTATATTTGTATGCATATGAGGGGGCTTTTTTTTCTTTGACTCTGAAGGGAAAAGCCGTCTATGTAATTACACTGACGTTTTGCCACCTGCTCATTGATGCACCAGTGACCCGTCAAAAAGGGTAGCATGGGAATAACTAGTGGGCAGCAAAAACAATGACTTCAGGGGAGAGTTATACGACTTCAATTGGCTGTTGATTCACAATCAGAGAGCCGTGGGGACTAGTTATCTATAGCCAACAGCGTCCACCTTACAGCCTTTAGGATGGTCAGATTAAATTCTACTTTTTTTATTTTCGAAAATATAAATTATTTAAAAAGTCAGTAATCTATCAAAACTTATTCGCTATATTCTTTCTATAATATATTAATAAATAGATATATATGAAACAATTACAAGGAAAATGTTGTAGCTTCAATTTCCATACATTTAGAAAAATCTAATAAAAGTTAGATTTTATGAAACTTTCATTCAGTTAAAAAAAACACAAAACAAATATAATTAGGACTACTAAACCGTAGACATTTATTGTCAATTTAATACATCGGCGCCGATTTTTGTTGTGGATAAATGGGAACTGTATTTAGTTTCCCACCCTAGGGGTCCAATGCGTTTCCATTGTGCGCACTAATTGCTTGAAAATATATGGCAGATTCTATTAACGTAATAACCATCAAGGCGAAAATAAAAAAATGAATTATATTTCTGGAGAATTTAAGGTCTGATACTGGGAGGTAAAAGTGAATCCAAATTACACTTAAACTCCCTGATAATAAAAAAAACAACAAAAAACAACATCCATGTTAAGCAGCGCAGCTATTTATTACAAAACTCCCCCCAAAAAACAAACAAACAAGCAATTCAATAAATAAAAAAGAAGCAGAAAAACGAGAAATGTCATTGCATGTATATTTGATTCAAATTTAATGGAGAAACATGTTTAACTTGCTCTTTTTTAACGATGAGAAATTAGATTTTTCTTAGCATTATTAAGGCCTTTTGCAGTCATGTTTACAAATGTTACAAACCGCAATCAAAAGGCCGATAAACAAAAACAAAATCACACATATTCAATCAAAGCGTTTACGTTTCACAGATTTCCAGATACCAAAGTTTAAACCTAATCTGTGCAGTTTTAGAAGGATAATTTAGATAAAATATTTATTTTTGAATACAATCTTTTAAATCCGGAAGATCAAGTTGGCTATAATTTAAACTTAAACATGAACAGAATTGTCATAATTTCTTGCATTTTTTAAAATATTCTTTACTTATTTACTTGTTTCTGAAGAGCTTACCCAGGATGTAAATGCAGGCAACAAGTGGTACAAAGGATGAGGTCTAATTCTTAACATAAGTCCTCTTTTTGCAGTTTCTTTTCTTTTGAAATCGGGAAGACAAACATTTGACACATAACTAAATCAAATGTAGCTTCAAATCATTATTTATGAATATCTCAAATAATCATAATTCTTGTGGAGAAGCTGTAGCAAAAATTGAAGAAAATGTGCATAGAAGAAAAAACAGTTAAGCAAAGGGGCCCTGCTTAGACTGCTGAATATAGTGGAGGGATGTCGGTTAATTGAGGGGAACTTACTTGATTTGACGTTCAGAATATCCAAACAGCCACTTGTTGAACCAGCGGGTTTGCTCATCATGGATCCTCACTTGTATTTTACAGTCTCTGAATATAAACTTTCCTTTTAATGTTCTGTTTAATGAATAGAACAGGATCACTGCTAAAGAGGAAACGGTGCGTCTAAAAAGTCCAGTTAGAAGCTTGACAGTTTCCTTAAAAAGCTCCAGAGGAAAACTGAGCGCCTGACTTTCCTCTCAGCACCACCGCCTTCATCACAGCCGGACCAGAACCCTGCATGCAAGAGAGTCACAGCCGGCTATCTGTGACCGTCGCGCTCCGGCAGGTCGGTGCGCATAAGCCTGCGCGTAAAGTTGGACGATTGAGGAGAAAAGAAACCGCTGACTGCGGAGGACCCGCGGAGCGCCTGAGCCGCTGCAGAAACAGAATAAAAAAGTTCAATTTGGCCAAAGAAAAAAAAAAAAGTCGAGCCTAATATGTGGTAAACACACCAGGACGCGAAGTGACTTTGTGATGCGAGTCCCCCTGAATCAGCGTCGGTAATATTTATGAGAAGTGTCAAGGGGGGGTGGGAGAGACTGGAGGGTGGAGAGCTGCACTTCCTTCATCCACTTGGCTTTCTACACCAAACTCCAGCCTGACGTCACCGGGAGTGCGAGGGTGTGTGCGTGTTTGGATGATGTTTAAAGGCGATTGGGTGTGATGAATCGAGATGCAAAGTCCCTGGAGGAAAAGGGTTTTGCATGAGAATTTTTCTAAAATATATTTAAAATTATATTTTAGTGTTTCTTTTTTTTTTATTGAGAGTTTTAAAATATTTTGACAAGCCATCCGTTTTGAAAAAAAGCAATTTTCTCATGCTGTTTGGAGGGAGAAAACCACAGCGCGTCTCCAAAGTTTCCAGAGACAGAATTTGTAACTTCTCTTTTGATTATTTGTTCTTATTTTCAGGAATGCTTTGCGCAACAAGCAGATTTCTGTGTATTAATGGTAAAATTTGGATAATTAGATAATGACCTTCTGGGAATTGGATATCATCGCACATATATGAAGAGTAAATTTAACGAAAGCGGGACATCTTTTTTTTTTATGGAAAACAAAATGATCCAGTCCGACAATTAAAATTCACCCACAGCCAATTTGACCCCCTCTTTCTCTCTCTGAGGGGTGTTCCTCAGAGAGGGCGGGTGTCTGTGTATGCACCGCTTTTCTCCCGTTCATGCCTTGTTTTAAAGCCATTGTGAGCTTCACTCCCTACAGTTGTTTTTCCAGCCTGTTGCACTTTTTTTTTTTGAGCGGGAGTTTGATTCATTTAAAATTTTTCTTCACTTATTTAAAGGCCTTACAATACTGGCTATATCAATTAGTTTACAGCTTGAATTCAAAACTCAAGAGGCCAATAGAAAAAAAGAAAAAAAAAAAGAAAAAAAAATGACATTAAAAACCAACAAATCAACTTTTCAAAATAAAATAAAGGATAATGCGAAATGTTGTCTAGATTTTAAAACATATCGGAATGTTTCGCTTTATTCAAAAGTTTATAAAATGTACATATTTTTCTATATATATAGATTTACTGAAAAATATAATTAATGCATCAATATGTTATTATTATTATTTAGCTATTTCTCAATATAAACCTCTATTGTGACACCTCTAAAAACCTTAATTTGACACTTTATTTTTTTTAAATCTGGTAATAAATTAGGTTATACATTTTTAGACCTTGATAAATTGTGTGACTACTTAAAGGTGCTTATAATTAGAAAGATATCGTTCATATTTAATGTGACCTTGTAAATGAAAATCCAACAATCTCAGATTCCTTCTGAGCTGAGACATTCCCATAGTTACATCCCGATCAATCTGGTTTTATTAGTTTGCAGCCCTCCGCTCTCAGTACCCCCTACTGCCTCGATGCGGTTCGGGACCCCTGGGTGCAGGGGCCCTTCCGGACCAAGTCCAGGGGTCAGTCAGCGGGCCTGCATGGAGGGCCGCGACCTTGACAGCTTGCTGCGCCTTCGCTGGGTAACTCTGCAAATCCATATTCCGTTTTTTAATTGTGTCTATTCCCACGGTGCACCCAGGGCCATATGGACCCACAAAGTGTCGATCTTAGCAGACAGGGGTGCGGCGCAGAGGCAGTTAATTGCAATTAGGCATTGTTGCGTCCTCCAACCTGCCTTTCAGCTGCACGGCTGTAAGGCTGGAGCCTAATACAGTAAGGCTGACATGGAATCACCCCTATATTGCTTTGATTTGCCTGAAGGGACTCGTGGAGAGCTGTAGATCTGAAATGCAACATTAAAAAGCCACATATTAAGATTTTTATAGAATTTACAAAAATAAAACTGCAGAAGAGATCAGATTCATTATATCAAGCATGCTTAATTGATCATTAAATTAGCCAAAAATGGATTTTTAGTAATCAGATTTGTCGGGTATTTCTAAATGTGTGGCTATAGGATGTGTATGTGTGAGTGTGTGTGGGTGGCTGTCGGGGTGTGTGAATGCTGAATGTGTGACATAATCTCCTTAACTCGTCCTAATCCTCGTCATTCACTGATAGCTTTTACACAAATATAACCAACATCATGGTTGCCTGGGCTTCCCTCTTTCACTCTACTTGTATTAGTGACTCCCTTCTCCTCCAGCAGTCAATGAAAACGGTGCTGACAAAGACGCATTGGATTGTGTATCTGTTTTCTCTCTGCAGCTCTGCATCACTATGCGCACAGATACTTGACATACTATAGGATGGACTTTAACTACAAGAGTCCAGCAGAAGTCAGCGCAGAGCAAAGCAGATAGACACCACATGCATGCTCATTAGGTGAATGAGTTTGAACTGAGTGAAAACAGCATCAAATACTTATAAAAGTCATCAGTTTAACAGGAATAACAGAATTTTAAACGAATAAATCCTTTTTAATTTTTTTTGTTCAGACTTTTAGCTCAAACATCAAACACAATTACAATAAGCAAAATTGTTGATAACTAACAAAACTATTCTTTTTTAATGTATGCATATATTTGAATTTCTGGCAGTTGTGATGTGTAATATATATTGTATTTTTATATTTTTCTCGCTCTTTTCATTATTCCATTATAAGTTTCCTTTTCGCTTCTTTTTAGCTTAATCATTTAAGCAGAAATCTACATCAAATATGTTTATCAAAAGTGGTGAAAGCACAAATATAACTGGCCAAATATAATATGCAGCAATGGAGCTTATTATTCATTATTTGATCTCTTTAATAACTGGACAATGTCAACATCCTTTTTAGATAATAATTATCTAACAACAGCTACCCTAACAGTTTAGAACACTGCTATTGTCTACTCAATAAATGTCTATAGGACTAAAACAAAATTAATAATAAAAAAAAAAAAAAAAAACAATGGCAAACTATTCTAGCCTTTTTTGGGAGGAGCTCCTCTCTGGTTTAACTCTTACCCTCATATCTCTTCTTGTATCAGAAGATCATCTGGTTACAGATTGATAATAGTGCAAAGGTTTGTTAAAATTGTAGCCCCATGTTATGAACTGTCTTGCTTTGATCCATATTTGCTTTCTTTTCTTAAGGACTGCAAGTTTTTAGCTGTGGAACTGATATTTCAAAACTTGAGTTATTTACCATTTTGGATTATTTCTGCCAATAGAGATCACCACCCAGGGACTATAGTTTAACTGCCTTTTAGGGACTGCTATCACAGGCAAGGCCTCTAACCAACCAGGCGTAAACCAATTGGCTTTAAGGAGAAGTCACTAAGCTCCAGAGGACAAATAAAAGGGGGAATTAAAGCCCACCAAAGGCTTATGTAGGCCTCCCTATTTTCAGTAGTCAGATTCTGCAACCTCCAGGTTGTCAGAACAACAGGCCAAGGATGCTATTGCATATGCAACCATAAATATCATAATCAAAACTATGTTAAATGACCTCACGAATTAGAAAATTGGTATTAAATATGTTTTTGTTTTTGGATAAGAAAAAAAAAAATAGCAGCATTTCAGCACCATGGAAAGTTCTACAAAAAAGGTCATCCTTTGGATGTAAATTACCTGTTGCTACAAAAATAACCAATTATCTGTGTTACAATGAGTGTTAATTGTGTTGAGCTTTCCAAAAATGTTGCAACTGTCAATATTACATATGTCCTGGAAAACCTTTTGTGCTTTGACTTCATTAACAAGTAATAGAGGTCTGAAGTCCATTAAAAGGTAATAAAACTTTTACATTTGAATGAGTAAAAATGTGATTGTTGATTCTGATAAAAATAATTTTCTACGCAGAATAAAGTTGCACATTGCCAAAGTCCACCCAATTGTATCAGAGTTGCATTGGAGGTTTGATCATATGGATACATTTTGAACAATTAACCTACTCTGGATTCAGTCCTATGGGTGCACATAATAATCATGCCATAAAGTCTTTATAATCTTGTTTCTTTATCTTGTATTTTCTTTATCTTTTTTAATGACAAAATTAAATGTTAAATCTAATTGTTTCAGTTTATTGTTGTATGGAAGCATTCAACATGTTTTGAGATTGTGTAACAGAAAGTTATGGAGTTAGGCTTTTAATTTAAGTCAGTGTTGCCTTTATTTATTTGTTTCTCATTGTTTTTAATTAATAGGTGATCAATGCAAACAGAAATAAGCTAAAAAGAAAAAATATATATATACACAAAATGATATTCCAAAATACACAGTTTGATATGGCATTTATTTAATTATACATTTACAACTCCAATGAAAATTTTACTGTATGTGATCTGTCTTATTACCTCCTTCGGATTGCATAGAATTTAAATTCTTTTTAGTCAAAAGTTCTCTTAAAATTGGGTTCATTACTCCAGCATTTTAATCAACTATTTTTAAAGATAATGGTTGACTGTTTCAAACTGATAATTTCTCAATATGTGGAAATCTTAAGACCTTAATATCATAACAAACCTACATACGACTAAGGTAAACTTCACCACTCTGGGTTTGAGCCTTTTCTCTTCAGCACACATGGTTTCCTACTAATCACACATATTTTGACAGAGACAAGATATTTTAACATAGCTTACAGATAAACAGCCAGGAATACTACATACTTAATAATAAGATTACTTCTCAGGACTTTAGTGTAATTACGTAATAATAATGCATTACAAGCTGCAGCTGGAAACAATCAAATGAAGCTCTTACCTGTCTGTATGTGAGAAGTCAAAAGACTGGATTTTTATTTTTAGCATTAAGTTGCTACAAATTCGTTTTTTATTCACAAATATTTTTGTGTTTTTATATGGTTATGAGTCTACTTACTGACATTAAAGTACCAAGTATTTGAAATAATATGTTTATAATCAATTTTAAAACTGAGCTTAAACCATCATCAAGTTTTTTTACTGGTTATTTTCTTCTTAATTTTAGGTTCATATGTCAAAACATCAATAATTTTAGCTTGCCACCTACTATGAGCAAATAGAGTGAATAAATGTCTTGAGTGTCACTGTTTAAGGCTTAGAACAAAAGAAGGATAAAGAGATTTTGTAGTCTAGTTGATTTAAAGTGAAAAAAAAATGACCTTCAGTAAAATCTGATTAAGGGAGGGAAATAAGAGTCTAAAAGCCAATATTTTGTTTGCTGTTTATTTTTCTCCTCTTTATCAAAATCTTACAAGCAGGTGACTTATTTCAGGTTCAACAAGTGAAAATGTATCCATTGTTTTAGACGTTGAACTCACACATACAGTGTGTATTGTGTATATTTTTCCTGTTAGAACCATCTCAAATCTTACACAGACATTCCCTCACTATCATTGGTTGACTGCAGGAATCCATGGATCATCCTCCACAGTGCAGCTCAGGTCTTGTCCCGCCTGTGCATACCCTCACACTGACCAGTGTATTACTCATCCCAAACTAACCCGGGCCCAGAACCCAAACCCAGAAACTCACGGGTCGGTGCTGTGCTGCTGTTGGACGCTCTGACAAGTCTATTTGGGGCAAATTGTCAGTGAGAAACTTCCGCTCGAACTGTCTTGGACAAAACTGGCTGTTGGGTAGAGCAAATCCCGCTGCATAAGGGTGGGGGGGACAATGGGGGGCGAATGTGTTGATGTGCGGCCGGTGGCTGGGAAGGGACAATGGACGGATTAGTCAGTCCCCTGGCTGACTGATTTGAGATGGCTCCTCTCAGCCTCTCGCCGTGGGGAGTCCCATTGTCCCGCTTCTGATTCCCACTTCTCACAAACTCCAAACAAAAGTCAATCTCTTTCTCAAGGGAGGGGGGTGGAGGGGAGCATGGGGAGTGCTGAATATCGACCCATGTTTCTGCAGGGGAAAGTGACTCAAAAACTTGTTTGTGAGAGACCGCTGACTCTCGAACTCCTCTTCCACTTTTCACGTGGCTTTATTCCGCTCTCTGCCTTCATCCTCTTCCATTTGTCTCCTCTGACCAGAGGTGGTGGTGAAGGAGAATAGCCAAGATGGGTTGAATGCAGGCTCAAGTGAGGCACCTGTTGGAGGCTTAGGGCCGGCTTTGCGGCCGCAGTCATTAATATTAAAATATACAGAGATGCCATCACGAGCTGGTCTGAAATCGGTCTGATGTCGCCCCTGGGTTCCCTCTCTAGATGGACCACGGCTCTCAGCGCCTGGTGAAGAGCTTTCTTTTCTTGCTTCTGTCTTCTCTCTTTCTTTTTCCTGTTGCTGAAAAGACTCGTTAACAAATTATGACAGCTGAGCAGAGGGGCTTAGGCTGCTCACGCTGCAAAGACAAACATGTGATGTGTTCAGGGTATCTACAGTTCATTTAATATTCTGCCTATGGTGTGTGAAAGTGGAAGGATTTGCCACAGCTGAAAAGTTTCACTCATGCAGAGTTGACTGGAGTTCATAAAATATGAAAGCCTTTCCCTTATACTCCCTTACACTGAAGCAATGGATGCAGCAAACAAAGGAACTAGTTGTAAAAGGGTTTTTAAGTCATTTTAAATCACTTTATTTAAATTAATTGTACTATTTAAAAGTTCAGCTCTGTCTAGCACCTATTCATATAGTGTTTTACACACTTTAGTGTCTTACAGCTGTTCTCTGTTGCTTTTTTGTCTGTCTGAAATGTTAACAGATTAGCAGAAATGTATAAAATCAATAAATAGAAAATGTTTTCAAATGGTTCCCTTGTAAGTTAAGCCACACTTTTATGTCTAAATAAATATCTAATCTGGTACAGTACTCTATCACAGATTACTACCAGATTTATATAATTAAACATAACTTAAATAGTACTTACATGACAACACAAAATCAATTAAAACAACTAAAAAGCAAACAAATCAGACCATGATTTACAAAGATAAGTGCGAAACAAACCAAAAAAGTAATAAAGATATGTGTAGATGAGTTTAGAAAATGTGACAAAGCTATTTCTTAGATGGTGAGACGTCTGCAAACCAAGGAGAACTATGATATACTCAGAAAAACCATGGAGCAGTGGAGAAACTTCTTTGAAGTGGCAGTCCCTCAAAGGTTGTCAGGGAGCCCATCAGCAGCTCATCATGTACATCATAAAACATCATGATTCAAAGTATTCATAGAAATATTTAGGTGATTGACGAGACAAAAATGTAACATGTTGGTAAGGTGAAAACTAACACAAAACGTCACAATATCAAAACAAAAAAACATCATGCCTAAAGTTAAACCAAATATTCTTGTCTGGGTCTGCTGTACCTTTTTGGGAACATGGAGGATTCATGATAATTGAAGGATATTTACCAGAAAATTCTGATGGAGAATGTTTGACCAGCAGGTTTTATGGCTTGAAATTACATCATATTTAGGTTTTACAGAAAAGCAATAAAACCCCCCAACAGCAAGTCTAATCATAGCATCTTAAATGAAGACTTTGGAGAGACGCAGTCAAAGTCAGGACATCATTCCCATCGAGATGCCATGGTAGGCCATCCGTCCTTAAAAGCCTATCACTGTGGGTGCAGATTAAATGTTAATTTGAAAAATCTCCAGAGAAGAGGCTAAGTTTATTCTCACCAATTTATTAGCACTTATCAAATGCTTCATGCAGTCATTGCTCGTTGTCAGATTATTAGGCAATTTCCTTTTTAAAGGGTACCAGGCTGGTTTGTACAGCCTCTCTACCTGAACAAATAAAATTATTTGAAAATAACAATTTTGATTCACTTTGGTGATTTCTGTCAATCATCAAGAAATGTTTGGTGATCTTTAACGTTGAAAAGCAAATACAAGCGAAATCTTTTTGGGTCTACATACTTCCCCAATATATTTAGATCCACCTAAATCTCTCTTCTTTTGAAGTTAATTTATTCAAAGCTCTATTTTCGCCCATACATTGCATTTTCAAAAAAGGCTTAGGAATTAATTGTACTAGACCATTGCAATACCTTCAGTATTGTTTTTTATTTAGACATTCAGTTTAACATTTGCTGCAGGACATAGGCTTAATTTTTAACTGTTGGACAGATGGACTCTTATTTGACAACAGAATATTTAAAGATACAGTGGACATCATGTTATTTTTTTCAGTAACAGTGATTAATAGTATGTGTCTGTAGAACAACTCAAAATTACCTCCTTCACCTGTTGTGCTTGACAGTTTTCTCCATAACAAAATGCATTATAGTTTAATAAGTCTGCCTCGGTCTGATCTGTCCAAACAGTCCTTTCTAAAGCAGCTTTTGTAAACTTCAATTTGTTGATTAATTCAAACCAGAAAAGAAACTCTCTTGCTTTCAAATATTTCAAGTGAGGCCTACATATCCAGAGATGTAGCTTTTGAGTTGCAAAGGTTGCAAGGTCTGACCTTGAGTTAAATAAACTGTAGCCAAGAATTATCGACCAAAAAACAACAACTATATTTCAAGTAGAATCTTTTTTTTTTCTCGATTTATCTTATAAATGTGTCAGTTTGCCTATCAAAAATAATGCTTGGGATATAGTATATTTTTAACTTTAAAATAATTATTCCATTAATAATTAGTGGGGATAATCCCAACAGCTGCTAAATATGGTAGTTTCACATTTAAATCCATAAACTTCTGAGAAGCTGCTCTATTCTTTCAATAACTCAGACAAAACTTATTGTTTACATAGTTTGAAGACATTACCAGACTAATATCTATTTGCTTTTATTGTTTTAAGTTGCATGTTCATACCACAGTAAGTATAAATTAAAATTACCAGCCTAACCTAATGTGACTTCAACACTTGTAACCAACATGGATGCATACTAAACCATCTGCTCTTCACCCTGTTAACCAAACTAATATACAGTCAAACAAAAACATTAATTGCAGATGATTCCTCCAGCACTGGATATACATCAGACGGAGATTATTCCCTCTGCCGAAATAAGATATGAGTTATGTTGTAATGGTGCTGAGAAAACAACTAGCTCTATAGCAATACTAAGAGCTCAAAATTAACTGCATAAAACTGCAAGATGCAAGATGAGGCGTACCCTGAGTGGCAGTCGAGCTCAAACTCAGAATGATTCCAAGCGCAATGCCCTAACACAGGCATTAGCGCGAAGGGTCTTGCCTATGGACCCACACTGGTAGCTCATTCCACCAGCCCACAGCTGGGTTACGAACCCAGGCCTCCTGTTTGCAGGATGGGTGACTTACCGCTTGAACTAGCCAGCTGCGAAAGTTGAACTGTTAAAAAAAGGAAAAAAACCTATGCTAAAATCCCAAGCTGGGAAATTTCTAATAAACAAAAAAATCATTTCTAATGAGTCTGGCTGAATACTTATGACAGTGATGGCCCCGGACATTTAAGTAAGCAAGAAAAGTTAAAAGAAACAAATTATCCATTGTTATGTGTGCAACAGAAAAAAGAAATTTTCCTGTTTTAATAGATTTTAGCACACACACTTCTGCACACTGTGAGGACCCAAAGTCAAAAATTAACACGATTAACCTAAAAGTGGCGTCTTCTGTGTCTGCTCACCTGGGGTCACTCTGGCGGTCACTCTGCTGTTCATCCAGCTCTGTTCAGACGTCTGTCTTTCCTCCACTCTGCTTCCCCCAGCGTTTCCCCGCTGACTCCACGGGTCAGGTTCATCGGACCTGATCTGAGGTCAATGCTTCCTCTCGTCATTAACCCTGCAGGACAGGCCCTTTCAACAGGCACCTCACGTTCACCCTAAAGCTCCTGGTACATATAAAAGTATAGACTAAACGGGAACTGGAGACTTATGAATCAGAACGTAAAGCCTTAGCAGTTATCTCTTTCTGAAAAACATTTTTTTAAATGAGTTTATGTACTTCCAATGTGGGTTTATAGCTACTATCTCAGCACAGTTTCTATGTTTCGATAAGTTTTTTTTTACTTCTTTGTCAAGGTCTGTTTAAATAAAAACCGTTCCTTTTAAGAGACTGTCATCTGCATTTATCATTTAATAGGAATAAGGGACAGGCAACATATAATCATGTAGACATACAAAGTATTTATAAAAATGTCCTATGCTTAAAAATCCGTCTTACTGTGGTGAAAACTCTAACCAATAGTCTTTAGTTATGGTCCAATCACTTTTTTTTTAAACAAATACTTTAAGTAATTGTTACAATTATATAAAGAACCCCCCCACCCACGAACAAAAAAAAAAAAAAAAAGAAAGAAATGCAGCAAATATTGTAAATCATTGTTCAGTGTGACTTAACCTGGTGAACTCTTCAAGAGCTGATGAGAATCTCCAGAACAACCACTCAGTGTATTTTTGGTGAAGAAACAATATCTAAAAAAAGCACATCATGCTCACTAAAAGATATGGGGTAGGATCTGTAATGCTGGGGGCCTTTTTCTCTTCTAAAAACCGTATAAATCTTCCTATAGTACTGAAATCCAAGGGCATTGTTATTGAAGATCTGCTGGCCTCGCAAAACAAGTACAGGTGCTGGTCATAAAATTAGAATATCATGAAAAAGTAGATTGATTTCAGTAATTCCATTTAAAAAGTGAAACTTGTATATTATATTCATACATTACATACAAACTCATATATTTCAGATGTTTATTTTGTTTAATTTTGATGATTACAAATGACAACAAATGAAAATCTCAAATTCATCATATCAGAAAATTAGAATATTACTGAAGACCAATAAAAACAAAGGATTTATAGAAATGTTGGCCAACTGGAAAGTATGAACATGAAAAGTATGAGCATGTACAGCACTCAGTATTTAGTTGGGCCTCCTTTGGCCTGTATTACTGCAGCAATGCGGCGTGGCATGGAGTCGATCAGTCTGTGGCACTGCTCAGGTGTTATGATAGCCCAGGTTGCTCTAATAGTGGCTTTTAGCTCTTCTGAATTGTTGGGTCTGGTGTATTGCATCTTCTTCTTCACAATACCCCATAGATTTTCTATGGGGTTAAGGTCAGGAGAGTTTGCTGGCCAATTAAGAACAGGGATACCATGGTCCTTCAACCAGGTACTGGTAGCTTTGGCACTGTGTGCAGGTGCCAAGTCCTGTTGGAAAATGAAATCTGCATCTCCAAAAAGTTGGTCAGCTGCAGGAAGCATGAAGTGCTCTAAAACTTCCTGGTATGTGGCTGCGTTGACCCTGGACCTCAGAAAACACAATGGACCAACACCAGCAGATGACATGGCACCCCAAACCATCCCTGACTGTGGAAACTTTACACTGGACTTCAAGCAACGTGGATGAAGTGCCTCTCTTCTTTTCCTCCAGACTCTGGGACCTTGATTTCCAAAGGAAATGCAAAATTTACTTTCATCAGAGAACATGACTTTGGACCACTCACCAGCAGTCCAGTCCTGTTTCTCTTTAGCCCAGGCAAGACGCTTCTGACGCTGTCTGTGGTTCAAGAGTGGCTTGACACAAGGAATGCGACAGCAGAAACCCATGTCTTTCATACGTCTGTGTGTGGTGGTTCTTGAAGCACTCACTCCAGCTGCAGTCCACTCTTTGTGAATCTCCCCCACATTTTTGAAGGGGTTTTGTTTCACAATCCTCTCCAGGGTGCGGTTATCTCTCTTGCTTGTACACTTTTTTCGACCACATCTTTTCCTTCCCTTCGCCTCTCTATTAATGTGCTTGGACACTGAGCTCTGTGAACAGCCAGCCTCTTTAGCGATGACCTTTTGTGTCTTGCCCTCCTTGTGCAAGGTGTCGATGGTCGTCTTTTGGACAACTGTCAAGTCAGCAGTCTTCCCCATGATTGTGTAGCCTATAGAACTAGCCTGAAAGACAATTTAAAGGCTTTTGCAGGTGGTTTGAGTTAATTAGCTGATTAGAGTGTGGCACCAGGGGCCATCAATTTTGAACCTTTTCACAATATTCTAATTTTCTGATATGATGAATTTGAGATTTTCATTTGTTGTCATTTGTAATCATCAAAATTAAACAAAATAAACATCTGAAATATATGAGTTTGTATGTAATGTATGAATATAATATACAAGTTTCACTTTTTAAATGGAATTACTGAAATCAATCTACTTTTTCATGATATTCTAATTTTATGACCAGCACCTGTAATAGGATTTTCTTTTGGTCCTTCAGCAGAATAATAGTAATAAATAAATAGCCAAATCAACAAAGATTGTTCAAGGGAGATTGCTAAAAGATTATTCTCTTCTCATGCTTCAGCCCCATTCCTGCCAATAATTTCTTAACAATTTGTGTGTTTTTTTCCTCTCTAAATATATCAGCCAAAGATGGAATGTTTTTTTTTTTTTTTTTTTTTTATCAAAATGTTCCATGTTTGTTTCTCTTCTAAATGAGATCTTGAATCTCAAAGAGAAAACATGTATAAATGAAGTTTATACTCTGGAAGATGACTTCCTTTGAAGATTTTATTTTGTGCAACTATTCCAGAAATTTGTCATCTGAGTCAAAATTACAAAGCAAAATGAAAAAATACAATTCTGGTTGGATTTTTTTTTAATTTTTCTACTGAAAATCTGATATAATATAATAAAAAATATAATCTGTTAGCATTGCTGCTAAGGGTATATGTCCTCAAATGACAACCAAACATGTAAGAAACAGACTGCCCATCACTTAAAGGCCTTTCATACCTCATTCAGGGTTTTCTTGTACCTTTTGCACATAAAGAGCTGGAGTGATGAAAGCAGCTGGGCGACATGGGGGTCCTTTAGAAACACCCAAACAATAACGAGGGCAAAGAGGCACTTATTTTTTCCTCATATTCACATTTTCTCAATCATCTACCCTGCCTCCACCTAACACCTCGATGCTTTCCCATCCTCAGATTCCCTCAAAGATTCAGATGCTCACCATTCCACAATACCCAGATGCTGTCCTTTGGCCCTTTACCCCCTCCCTCAACCCAGAGCTATCATTCATAACCTTTCTGTGGAGCTGGGAGTGAAAGACGTTGGATAAGGGAGAGAGAGGGGGAGTGGAGAGCAACACGGCAGCTTATTTAGAAGACTTCCTTTATTGGAACATGTGCAAGCAGTTCACTAACAAAGGACTTAAATAGGATATTTTCTGTTCCCTATAGTTGCTTTCCCCTTTTAAGTGCCGAGGCAAAAAAAGTAAGTTTACAACTCCCTCCTCAATGGGGGCTCTTCACTCTCAGGTTGCGGGGACCTGAGTGACCTAGGAAAGTTAATTAGGAGGCGAACAAAGAGCGAGCCGGAGCAGAATGCCTCGCCTCTCCTCCAGCCAAAGATGTCATCCATTAATTAGGAAAATCTTTAAGGTGGCCTTATTGAATTTACAGAAAGCCCTGTAGTTGGCGGGCAACAGTTTTTTGATCAAGCCTTGACTCAAACAATGCCTTTCTAGGGGTTAAGAAAGAAGAAGAAGGGAGGAGATTGGTGGTAGAAGACGAGGAAAAGGGGGAGAAAAAGAAATGTATGGGTTTGCAGAGCAGTACAGTTTAATGGAGGGGGGGGCGGCTGATTGTGACAGCTCAGATTCACATGGGTATGGGGGGCATAGTTTGGGAATGATGTCATGCAAAGGCAACCTGGGGGCTTGGGAAGTAAAAAGGAGGGGGGTGCCAAGCTTCAGCCACAGGGGCCACTCAAAGTTAACATCGCTGCCTGCATCTGGGCCAAATCCTTTTCTTTTGACCCAGGAGAGGCTTCCCTGCACATCAAACCCTCCACCACTCCTCCAAATTCTCCTCCTGTTCACAAATCAGGGCTTATTTTAAAGCTACACTGACTGGCGAGCTACCTATTTAACCTCGTCTCTGTGTGAATAATATCAGAAGGAAATGTCCTGTGCTGTTTGAAATGGGCACGTTAATTTAAAGTCAGTTGGCTTTAGTAAGCTGAGTTAATTAATGTTTATTTTTGCTGTTTTTAATCAATATAAGAAAATTTTACACATTTACAGGTCTTAGGAATAATCAGTTCTCAGGACTAAGCGAAAGGACAGAGCTTTTTCTTTAAATTCAGAGAAACCTTGACCATCTGAGCAGACATTTGAGTTTAACAAACCACATTCTCATCTAAAAACCTCCAACATCCCTCTGTTTCCCAAGATTCCTTAAAGATCAAAGTGGATTGGACCAGCAATGGGAACTAAATGTATATCACACTTTCTATGAACCAAAATAAACTTTGTAGATGTTTTTAAATGAGAATGTAGCTTTGTTAAACTAAATATCTGCATCTGCATATCTGTTGATCAAATTTGTCTGAATCTAAAAAAGATCTCAGTCATTTCCTGAACCTTAGGACTTAAAAGGTTTATCCCTAAAACCTGAGAACTGAGTTTTTTGTTTTTGTTTTTACTGGATAACTAATTTCCTAAGATTTCTGGTCGTCTAAAATGCACACCTTGCTACCCAATCGAAAATTGTACTTGAACACAAAATTTTGTTATTGTTGAAAAAAAATACATTTTTGATTGATCTAATTAAGTTCCGACTTTGGCCATTTTGTTTATTCCTGGAAAATACATATTTGGAATGTATACTGAGATTTTTGACTTATTTTATTTATTATACTGTGGTCAAAATATTACAGATACAATAACGACTTAACTTTTGAAATTTGGAGACTTTTAATACATGCAATTTTGTTAAACTTTTTTATAATTCTTTTCAAAGTGTATAAAGAAACAGTTAGTATGATTGCACCTCAAGAATAGCAAGTATTGGTTTACACATAAAACACAATCTTTACTTCTATAATCAGATTCTGGTAACATTTGCCCTCCCTCTTCACTTGTATCTTTGAGATGTTTTTTATATATATATATATATATATATATATATATATATATATATATATATATATATATATATATATATATATATATATATATATATATGTATATATGCATTATGAACCATTTAAAGTCACCTCACAGCATCTTAATATTGAGCACAATGCTTTGACCCTGTCCAGGACTTTCCATTTCTAAATTTCGAGTCAGATGTTTTACTGGGATGTTTGGTCATATTTTGGGCTCTTGTTCTGCTTTAGCTTAAGCGTGTTTTTTAACCGATTTCTGTGAGGATCAGCTGGCCAGGCACCGCTGCGGCAAAGAATTTCCAAAACATGACACTTTGCCCTCTATTCCACCCTCTTTGCTTAAAGGTGCTTTTCTTGTAGTGCTTCAATTTAAAGGAATAGTACACCCAAAACATGATTAGCCTTCATTTTCTACTCACCCCCATGCTGAACAACACCCTGGAGTACTTTTTTGATATCTCAAATGCATCTGGAGATCTGGGAGGCTTCTTGCTGTCTGCTGACATTCAAATAATGGAGGTCTATGGCGCCCGAGACAGAAAGGTCCATAAAAGTCCACAAAAAACGTTTCAATATTCCTCAATACTGCTCGTCCAATGTATTCCAAGTGTCCTGAGTGGGTAGCATCCAGAATTTACTCGAAACGAAGTCATTTAGAATGTTTTTAGAGCATAAACAGTAGTGTATAGGATTTCCTAAAAGTGCGCACCTGCGCGATCACGACGCTACAGTAGCCGGCAGACCAAACCAGATGAAAGTGCGCATTCAGCGTCTGCTCTTCCAATAATGCAAGCGTAGAAGAAGAAATGTGCTGTTTACCTGTGCAAAGAAAGAAACAACGAAAGAAAAATGTCTGAGGACTTCAGTGTTGAGGAAGAGCATGAGTTCTTTGCCGAGCTGAATGCGCTGGTTTGGTCTGCCGGCTTCCGTAGCGTCGTGATCGCGCATGTGCGCGCTTTCAGGAAATCCTATACACTACTGTTTATGCTCTAAAAACATTCTAAATGACTTCATTTCGAGTAAATTCTGGATGCTACCCACTCAGGAAACTTGGAATACATTGGACGAGCAGTATGGAGGAATATTAACACGTTTTTTGTGGACTTTTATGGACCTTTCTGCCTCGGGCGCTGGGCACCTCCATTATTTGAATTTCAGCAGACAGCAAGAAGCCTCCCAGATCTCCAGATGCATTTGAGATATCAAAAAAGTACTCCAGAGTGTTGTTCAGCATGGGGGTGAGTAGAAAATGAAGGCTAATCATGTTTTGGGTGTACTATTCCTTTAAGACTAATTCAAACACATTATTGCAGAAGTTCTGAACTTGGTTTAATTTGCTTTGATAAACCTTTAAATTTTTTGGGGAAATTTATTCATTGAAGTTAAACATTTGAGGTCTCTCACTGTTTGAAAGGAATGCACTCTATATATCAGCTGTAACAGGGGCTCCCAAGACCCAAGATGACAGGTTATGTATTCTTCTGGAGCATCTTCCATTCTGCTCTAAGGGGTTAACTTGCTTTAAAAGGCTAGAAATAGACATGTTGGTTATTGCTTTTAATGTCATTAACTTGTAGACAATTTTCTATAAAGTTTAGTGGCAGTTTTCAGTTTTGTTTCTATCTCTTTAAACTAATTAACAGACTCACGAGCAGTTAGTTACACATTTCATTCTGTAGGCCTTTAAAAGCTCTTTCAATCCCATCTTGATGCTCACTCTGACTTTAGATGTCAGGAAGACACCAAACTAAATATCTAAGCCCAACTTCCTTACTATGGATATTGATCCAAACACATGCACCTAATGTGATACATCTGTGTGTGAGTTAATTGTAATAAATGTGGGGGTGTTCTAATGAATTATTCATCAGAAATGTAATTTTTCACGATTATATTTCATTTGTTTTTAAAGAAATCTATTTTTCAGTTCTTACCTCTTAGTTATATTGAATTCTTGAGTTTAAACTGATATTGTGTATAATGCGTGCTCATGCTATATGCTGGCATGCTGCTCTTGGCCATGTGTCTCCTGGGACGTGAACCCCTCACCCCACCCCCTCCTGAGGGACTAATTTGAGGGGAGGGACGATGTGTTTTGTTGCTTGTCAGAAACAATCACCCCCGGCCCATTACATTTACAGCACGTCGCGCTTTCATTGCTGTAACACACTGAGCTCTGAGAGGTGGAGAGTGGAGGGGTGGGTGGCTTTGAGGGGACCATGGAGAGAAATCATAGTTTATGTACACAGAAACAACAACAGACTACTTAACATCAGTTAGAGAGGTTATAAAGAGGAGTAGCATTTTTCTAATATTGGTTAGAAATATTTTTATTTGTCTTTTTTCAGCAAGATTTAACATTCAAAACAAGTTTATTCAGATATCCTGGTGCTTGCCCCCACCTCTCTTCCTCTGTGTCCCAGCCCACCCGTCCTCCCTGTTCTGTTTGGGCACTGGAGGTTGTCAGTCGGGGTTTATGTCCAGTTCACTGGAGCTGAAAGAAGTCAGTTTCGCGTCTTGTTATGGAACAAGTCGTCCTGCCTCTCAGGAGTGACGGTCTGGTTGAGTGGAGTGAGCAGGGTGAGCAGGGAGAGGGACCATCCCCTGGAGACGACCAGCAGTGAAGAAGTCAATGCAGCTTTTGTGTTGCTGCTGTCGGCTTGGTGTTTGGTAATTATAGCCCCCCAATCCTTCTATGGGAGCATAGACGTGACTTTTTCAGAAGATATCTCAAACTAACTGGGTTACATGATGCACAACGGACCGTCACCAAAAGTGAACTTTTTACAAAGCCTTGAATATCAGATGCTGAGGAAGAGGCAGAAAATATAAATGACAAACAGAGTTGCAGGAATTGTATAACATTAGCGGGACAGCTTTTTACCTGCAGCCCATAAAAGCTGATATTTATTTCCTCAATTGCGTCCAATTGGTGTGCTATACCAAAGTAGGACACAATATTTTGACTTAAATTAATTTATTGAAATCTGTGTGCACAAGAACTAACATTTCAACGCTGCAGCCATGTTTACTCTGCAAACAAACCTTCATCTTCCTGCACATCCCAGGGGATGAGGTGAGGTAGAGAATAATTAACACAATTTTTGTTTTAGCTTTTTTTTTCTCTCTCACAGATTTAGAGCCAGCCCAAGGATTATCCCAACTTAATTACAACTCCAAAAGCTTTTGGAAAATAAAAAAGCGCACAGCATCTCAGATCATCTACCTTATTTAACTATTTAACTTTAGGCATGAGCTGCTTTACTGTACAGTAAAACCTTTTCCCCCAATCTGTTAACACAAGTACAGAAAGGAACAATCACTGTTTTACATACTGTGAATTATTCAGACGGTTAATAGCTGTGTTTGACAAAAGATTTCAGGAGTTCACTAACTTTAAGTTTGTAGTATTTTTTTAGGACACTAAACAGTGTTTCAAGTGTAATTTAGTACAGCTGAATATATTTAATTTAATCTTACTGAATGAATTCACTGAAACTATATTCAGAATTTGAAATAAATAAATAAAATTGAATATTTTTTAACTTGAATAAGATTTAAACAATTTATTTAGTTAAGATGCCCTGCGAGGGACTGGCAACCTGTCCTGGGTGAACCCCGCCCTCTGCACCAGATAGGCAGCAGCACCCCTCGCGATCCCCCTCTGGATAAGCGTGATAGAAAATGGATGGATGGATTTATTTAAGATTTTAAACATTTCTTATAAGGCGCACAGACATAACATACACAAATAAATAATAATATTAAAATCTAATGAATAAAGAAATGAAGTAATACATCTAATAATATTTTGTTTGTTTTAGCATGCATGATAGAACGTTCTGCAACAAAAAAGAACAGATCCATGGAGTTGTGCAACATCTGCCATTGATGCGGTACGTACATAAAATAATGTCAGACTACAAAATGTAGACAGCAACAATCAGATATTTGAAATTATATTTCTGATTGCCTGAACATGCCTTAAAATTGTCTTTAAATGCACTGACTGCTACTAAAAACTACAGATTCTCTGTTTTAGAAACAATTTGATTCTAGTCAGATACTTTTGAGGCTTCAGCAACATCCAATATCCCGTTGTCTCAGAGTAATCATTTATTAAAAGGTTCTTAGATACCAAAAAAATAAAGGGACTGAGCACAAAATGCTTAACAAGTGCTTTAAATACACCTAAGCCAGAAAACTGTTTACCATCCCATAGAATATAACAGATTCTTTTTTTAAAATGATCTTTCAATCTAAAGAGCATCTGTTAGGCTTCTTCAATTAAAAATCCTCCATTTGAACCCAACTTAGCTTGGTCTTTCAAACAGGGACAGAAAAGGTCCGCCTTGATCTGTGTCAATTGTCATCCCGGGGCTCAGGGGCACTTCAGCGGGCCAGGGTAGTGAGCGAAGTCAGGGCTAATCCCTGGAAAAGGGGAGAATCACGGGAGAGGAGAGAAGTAACAATAACTAAGTCAAGCGTATAAAATGAAAGCGAAATCTCTATTATAAGTCGTTGCGATTCCCAGCAAAGTGGTGAAAATCGGGGTTAGTTGGAGGTGTGAGTCAGACGCTGAAGGGAAGAATATGGGGGTCCCTGCAGGTTGGGGGACTCACAGGACGAGAAAGGGCAATATTCTGGAGAAAAGGGGAAGAAGAAAGCCCCTCTCCCATCCCGACATAACCATTAAATGCAGTCTGACTTTATGCTGTATAGAGAAGGGGGAACTAGAAAGGAGGCACAGTTCTCTGATGAATGAATGAGGTTTTTGGCGGATTAGGGACGGCCCAAAGGATGAAGAATAACTTCTGCATAACTTTACAGCTATTTTCTCTCCCAACACAAGAGCCAAGTTTAAAACTGGTTGGAGTTAACCCTTCTCTTGCACTACTGCAGGAGCTCATTTCAAAATCAAATTTTAAGTCATAGTCTGCAGGCAGATCCTTACTCTAACCAACAAGTTACATGTTTAGCTGTGGTTAAGAAAGGCCTTTGTTATCTACTTTATTCAGACACTCAGTAGATTTGAAATAATGTTTAAAGCCTTTTATTTTTTCTGTTGCTTATTAATCTCTGATCATTAAAGCTGCAGCTGATAGCTATATACAGTGGGTGAAATAAGTATTGAAGTATATATTTCTAGAGGTGCTATTGACATGACATTTTCACCACATGTCGGTAACACTCCATGCAATCCACACATACAAAGAAAACAAAGCATAGATATCCGTATATTAAGTTTGACACAGGGTAAATGTATAAAAAACACACTTACTGAAATGTATTCAATACTTTGTACAAAAGCCTTTGTTGGAAATGACATCTTTAAGACGCGTCCTGTATGGAGAAATTAGACGCCTGCATTGCTCAGTTGTGATTTTGGCCCATTCTTCCACACAAACAGTTTTCAAAACTTGAAGGTTTTCATGGGCCTCTTCAATTATCTCTGACCTTTATTTCTTTCCATACATTTTCTATTGGATTCAATCAAGTGATTGGCTGGGCCATTTTAGCAGCTTTATTTTCTTTCTCTGAAACAAATTGAGTTTCCTTGGCTGTGTGTTGTGGGTCAATGTCTTGCTATAATGTCCACCCACGTTTCATCTTCATTATCCTGGTAGATAGCAGCAGATTTTTATCAAGAATGTCTCTGCACATTTTTTCATTCATCCTTCTTTTAATTATTTAAAATTTGCCAGTACCATATACCAAACAGCCCCACGCCCCAATGTTCCCACCTCCAAACGTCACTGTTGGTATGGTGTTTTTGGGGTGATGGGCAGTGCCACTAACCCCCAAACATGATGCGTGTTATGGCATCCAAAGAGTTCAATTTTGCTCTCACCTAACCTGACTATATTCTCAAGGTATTTCACAGCCTTGTCTAAATGTTGTGCAGCAAACTTTAAACAAGCTTTAACATGCTTTTTTTTTCAGCAGTGGAGTCTTGCCTGGTGAGCGTGTATATAGCCCATTGCGGTTGAGTGCATTACTCATTGTTTTCTTTAAAATAATTGTACCTGCTAGTTACAGATCTTTCTGAAGCTCTCCACAAGTGGTCTTTGGGTCTTTGACAGATCATTCTTTTCACTTATCTGTCAGAAATTGTTCAGAAGTTTAGAAGCCTTCTGTAACCAATGCCATCCTTATTTGCAACAATAAGGTTGCGAAGGTCTGGAGAAAGCTTTTTACTTTTACCAATCATGAGATGTTTCTTGTGTGATACCAGAGACACCTTTTTATAAGCCATCATTTGGGACTGAACCAGCTGATATCAATTTGCACTGACAAGTGGCAGGATTGCTTTCTAATTACTGAGAGGTGTCGACTTGTGTCTTTGCTTTCCATGCCTTTCTGCACCCCTCTTTCCTCACGTGTTCAATACTTTGTCCCTGTGTCATTCCACATTATTACATATAACTTAATTTCTGGACATCTATGGTTTTATTTCTTTGTATGTGTTGATTGTATGGATCGTTACCGACATCTGGTGAAAATATCATGTCAATAGCGCCTCTAGAAATATATTTATTGGGAAAAATGGTGGCATGTTCGATACTTATTTCACTCGCTATTTATAAGTTACTTTTTCTCTGATTTAAGTTATTGTATCAAAGTCTTATTTATCCAACAATAGTACAAGGTATGCATTCGGTTTTCTTTTTCACAATTTTGGGCATTTAAACATTCCCAATACAAATCTCCTCAGTTTCCCACTCTAAATGGAGATATGGTTGTTATTGCCACAATAATGTTTGCAGATTTTATACCACATTAACTGCATTTACAACAACGATTTTTCGCAACTTATTAGGCAGCATCCGAGATGTTCCATCCTCCATGCGGCCCTAAGTGAAATTTTATTTTGAATACTTTTATTTCTGATACCAATATAGATTAGTTATATCATTCACACATCTTCTATAAACTTATCACAGCTCTTGCCATGATGTTTGCACTTTAATATAGGTATATTGACTAAAATTTTATCTGAAATGTATTTACAGTAAATGTCTAATCTGGTTTGTTATTTTTTGGTTCCACAAAAACTACAACGGCAATGCGCAAAATTAATCAGCAGTGCAATAACAAAAGAAAAAAACAAACAAAAAAAGATAAAAAAACTCAAAAAACATAGATCATTGAAAACAAACTCAATTGTACAAAAATACAAATGTTAAAATAAAATAAATGATACAATATAAAGCCCCTATTCAGTTAAATCATGTAAATGAAAAGTTACTTAAAAGAGGTAACAAAAAGAGTGAATAAACAAATTAAAAGCTTAATAATTATGTTTTGAATTCTCTGTAAAAGTAGGCAATTGTATGCAAAAAGCTTTATGAAGAAATAATGGCACAACATTTACAAACAAATTTGACATTTTTTATTGCTCTGTATTTCCCCAATAACCCACCCAATCTTCAAACCTGTGCTTTCAGTTTTGTTTGTTTTTAAGATATATATAATATATCTCTAAAAATCTGATGGAAAACTTTGCTGTTAGTTCTAATTTCGTCTGGTCTACTCAGTGTGTTTTGTACCACTGAAGATCTCAAACAGGACTTTTTTTAATTTAAGGTTGGAAAAGCTCTGCTCTGTAGATGCAAAAGCTACAGGGAGAGTGCAGGATATCTGTACAGCTGTCCAAAGATTTGGAGAAAACTCACAGGTCTCACAGCATTTAGAGAGAGGAAAGTGAACTTTTCATATGGGGTCAACCGAGCTCAATTGAAGTCTCATCTGATCAAAACACACAGCTCCATGGAAAACTTAATATGTTTTACATCTGTGATTAAAGGACAGAAAATGCATTTTCCAGCACACTTTAATGCAACTCAATTGTGTTGGTGAGATTAGTTTTTTTTTTTTTCTTCCAATATCATCTTGCTTACAAGTGTTTAAAAGTTCTGCCAATAAATTTGTCTAATGCTGTAGTTTTGGAGAGATAAAAAAAATCAACCTCTATTCCTGTGCATAATCTGAAGGTGCTAAGGGGGCTTCAAGGTCAGATAGTTGATTATTGTT
Source organism: Cyprinodon tularosa (assembly GCF_016077235.1). Classification (NCBI taxonomy): domain Eukaryota; kingdom Metazoa; phylum Chordata; class Actinopteri; order Cyprinodontiformes; family Cyprinodontidae; genus Cyprinodon; species Cyprinodon tularosa. The sequence goes on along the minus strand of NW_024038559.1, from coordinate 219,471 downwards.
CTGTTTCTTCCAAAGTGGTTGCATGGCTAGATTTTCTTTGTCCAATGTATTTAATTAAACTCCTGCAACTCTTTCTAAAAAGAACTATGTCTTCCTGATATACCACATCAGTTTCTTTTATCAACTGCTTTCCTTCCTAATATTATAGAAAATATCACTATTGTGCTCCATTATGACTTGTATCTGATCCCTTCCTCCTGATGAGCCCTCATCATCTCATCCTCTAATTTATGGATCCAATTAATGGTTGAGTGATTTTTTGCCCTTTGGATTTTTCTGTCTCTTAGATGCAAATGAAGGCATTATTTGGTCATCTCTGTGAAGAAATCCTATTTTCTGCTGATTATCAAGAAAGGCATGGTGAACAGTTAAACAAAGCATTTGTATTTTATTTCACACAGATACCATCACAACTAGAGATAATATAGAGAACGCAAAGGCCCTTTTATGAAACGTCACAGCAAGCTGCAGGATCTTTGCATTTTTTGGAGTAATTGTTTATTTTTTAAGTTGCTTTGCTTAAACAGGGATGAGACAGAGAGGGATATCTGAACAATTTAAATGGACTGGTCAGGAGAAGAAGAGTTAATGAGCTGCCGGTGCCATGTGCAGCAGGAGCAGCATCAGGGGCCAGAATTATCAGAGGAGGCATCAGAGTGGGCCGTGAACGCAGCGGCGCTTTCTCTCCCTGCTTATTTTCATTAGGGCTCTGATGACTGTGGGATTGATGCGGCCTCAAGTTATCAAGAGCTGCTAATTTCGCATTAACGACCATTGACTGCGATCGCTTGATTTCGACTGGGGTTTTGACAATTATCTCAATCAGGACTGGAGCCCAGATCGTTTGTACCTTGACTCTATGATTATTTGCTGCATGTCGAGAAAACGCATGATGTCAAGAACCCACAAATAACCAGGAAAGCAGGAGGAAGGGATATCTCCTTTCAACAAGCGCAATTACACACCCCCATCACTCAAACTGAAGTGACCAAGACAATAGAATACAGTCCATCAGCCAGCCAGAGTTAGAAATATAGATAGACAGAATATTCAGTTATTTAAGTTTTTACCTATATGTATGTCACTATATATGGGATATTTTATCTGCCAATTATATCAGCCAGTCAAAGCTTACTTGACAGGAGGAATAAAGAAATTATTAATATGGATAAATGACAAATGTATATTTGACTTTTACCGATAATGAGCTGATATTTTATTCATGTTTTTCACATTTTATGATTGAATATTAGTATATCTAATAGGTCTTCTTATGACAAAATACAAAAATGAGTATCACCAGCAGCCTAGATGTAGCCTATATTCATTTTGCCTTCTAATTATTACTTGATTTAAAAGGTTTGGCTTCATTTTGTTGGCTTAAAATGGATAATGGAAATTGAATTTGGTGGTGAGCATAAGCTGATCTGTGAATGGACTGGAATGGTGAATCAGAAAGATGATGATGAAGAAATTGCTATTAATGATTGGCCTTGGGTTGTGAATGGATGAGGGAGAAGTAAGGAGAAAGACGAGAAGAGAGAAGTATGGACGGGATTAAAAAAACTTTCGGAGGAAGTAGGTTCAGATGAAGCGAGTGAGATCGTATGTGAAAAAAATAAGAATTATTTAAAATTATTCTAAAATATAAAGATGAAGATGAAAACATTTAACTAAGTATCCAGGGAATTAAAATTACATTTTGCTAAAACTTTTTGAGATGAAAGTTTAAAAAAACCAAAGAGCAGGAAAAACAGTCACTCAGATAGACAGTATGTGAAAGAAAGGAACATCTTTGGAGAAAACAAAACAAAAGGTGTGATTACAGGGATTTCAACAGGCCAATATTTGGAAAACTTAAAAAGAGCATTTCTGAGGTAGACAGTCAAAAAGGTACTAGACTTTTACAAAATTTTGATGGAAAAATATTTTCAAGTAATATTGGAATTTAAAGCAGGCAAACTCCCAGACAACATTTATATGGTATTTTGACTTTTCCAGTTAGGCCCTTTAAACCTCCTCCACTAAGATGCTTAAAATGTCAAATATTTGGTCACAGAGCAATGGTTTGTAGAAGACAGCAAATGTGTCCTAGATGTGGGGGGGAATCCCAAATACAAATGTTGTACTGAAAATACACAGGAAAAATGCTGTAACTGTGGAGGGCAACACAATGTGACATATAGGGGATGTGAAGTAAAAAAAAAAAAAAGGCAGGAGAAATACAACATGGTGTTAGACTCAGAATAGGTGGACCCAGTATTTGAGGGAGACAAACAGTTTAGGTTTAACAGTTTATTAAGAGCATAAACGTAACGGGTGGTGTCAGCATCTACAGCAGGAACCTCTGCAGGAGGAGAAAACAGGTTAGTGACCTCGTTTAGCTGAAAGTGCTCACACAAAAACGTGTGGGTCACTAACCTAATCGTTTTTTTCTTGGTTGTTGAGTTTTTACGGCACTAGTGGCTCATTTTTATGGACAGTGAGCAGGATAAGCCGTAGAGCAATGACAAAGACGTGGTTGGGGACATGGTCAATGGTCAGAGCCAGGAGATCGGAGAGGCATAAAGTGCTGAAGGATGATCCAAGACAGAATCGGGTCACAGTCCAGTTTCAATTCACAGAGCAGAGGACTGCTGGACATCAGAACTAAGAATGCTGGAATAAGTCACCAATGGCTCAAAATAATCTGTCACTGATTACTGGTCTGAAGGCTGGTTTTATAGTGACCAATGCAGGTGGATCAGATAAGCGAGTAATGAGAACTGGGTAGAGTTAAGTAGGTGTGTGAAATAAGTGATAAGATCAGACATCAGTGCAGAGATCATGACACATGGCTGGTAATGTTAATAATACAAAAGCTTTAAAAAGTACAGGGACAGAGAGTAGGAGCAGAAACAAGGAGATAGTATAATCGAATCAAGAAGTAACAGTTGAAAAGTTTAACCGGTTTTTATGCTTACTTTGGCTGTCTGATGTCTTCTTTTTGCTGTTATTATTTTCTCTGTTTTGTGCTTGTCTCATCTCATATAGGTGTGGAGGCAGACTTCTAGGAGTTACTGTATATCTTCTGTGTTTTCTATTTTTGCTGTTTTGTTTTTACTTTCCCCCTCTTTTCGTGCACTCTTTCCTTTCTCTATGTCTTTTTCTCCCTTTAGATCTAACACCCAATTTCTTTCTCACTTCCCTCGTGGAGAAAGTTACAACGGTCTGCTTATTCATATTCTTTTAGCATGAAATAATAAAATGTTGAAGGAAGAAAAGTTACCACAAGTTTGGAAGGAAGCAATATTACCCATACAAAAACCAGGAGAGAATAATACAACACCAGATAAATATCAACCAATTGCTTTAACTTCTAAGATAAGTAAAATTATGAAAAAATGAAAGAATAAGATACTATATAGAAAAGAAATTAGTTCTGTTAAAATTTCAAAGTGGGTTTAGAAAATGAAGAAATACAATGGATCCAGGATGTTATATATGTTTTGACTTATTTTCTTAGAATTACTCATTTGTTTGACGGGATATTATATTAATTTTATTTTTTTGTTTTCTTTCGTCGTATCAGTCCACACCCTAAATCAGTGGTGGTGGTAATGCACACCTACAGCGGTTTACTAAGCGCCAAATTAACTTTAAAAAGTGGAACAAGGGCTGATAATTACAAGAAGAGGAGGAAGAAGAAGAAGGGCTGTTACTTTTGGCTTTCTCGCGAGACTTCAAATACCAGTCACATGACCCGGTTGGTTGTAAACGAGGAAGTCATGGGTTGTTTGGAGTGAGGGGCGAAAACGCAGCTCCCTTTCCAGCCATGTTTCGGTACAGATATGTTTTAGTTTTTTTACTTCTAGCTGTGGATATTTATATTTTTGGAGTTAGTGACGCTGTGAACGTCACCGCTTCGGATTCAGCTACAAAACCCCAACAAGATCCTAGTTCTCCGAGCCCTAGCTCCTCTGTGGTCAACTCTCCTGTTTTCAAGCCAGCTGTGGACTCTGCGTTCTCCATCAGTCTGCTCTCCTCCTTCCCCGATGACCTGGAGATCAGCGAGTATTGCTCGGAGCTGCTCCGTCTGTTCGGACAGCGCTATGTAACCTATGTGGACTGCCTGGTTCCGTCTGCTCGACCTGTCAAAGTGTGCGAGAACTGCTCCCCAGGTTATCAAAGCCTCCATGAGGTCTTCATGAACATCTCATCAGACCAGGTATTAAATAAAACACGAATGTATATTCATTGCTTTCATTTGTAGGCTCTCAACTGGGTTTGTCCATGCGCTGTGGACTCAGTCACGAGTTTGGTAATGTGACTAATAAATTGAGGAAGCCACTTTTTCCCCCCCTCTGACCTGCTTTCTGACTTTTTTAAATTTTATATATATATATATATATATATATATATATATATATATTGATATCAAATCAGAAATACTTTAATAATCCCAGAGGGAAATTACTTTTGTTACACGCTCCAGTTACAGTTTTATATAATATATACACACATCCAACTATACAATATAATAAAGATAAAAAATAAGAATAAAAAGTGATAAAATATATACACATATAGCTCTTCTGTATATATATCTGTACGTATATCTATGCATATGTAAAAACTAAATCCAAATAAAGTGAAAATCCAAGGAAAGTGATAAATCCAAGTAAAGTGATACGTGGCGTGCAAAAATAGTGCATAAATGTCAATTAGGGGGGGGGGGGCTGAATGACTTGAGGGAGGCGTTATATAGATTGATGACCACAGGTAGGAATGATTTCCTGTGGCGCTCTGTGGTGCAATATATATATAGAGATATATGGCAAGAAGGTTGCGGGTTCGATTTCCGGCCTGGGGTCTTTCTGCATGGAGTTTGCATGTTCTCCCTGTGCATGCGTGGGTTCTCTCTGGGTACTCCAGCTCCCTCCCACAGTCCCAAAAACTTTTTTCTTTTTTTTTTTTTTAAATCAAATATATTGATATCAAATATATATATATATATATATATATATATATATATATATATATATATATATATATATATATATATATATATATATAAGTCAGAAAGCATGACAGAGGGAAAAATAATAAAAAAATAAATTGCCCTTACTAAATTCTCCTTAGGTGTGAGTGCGTGCGTGAATTGTTGCTTGTTCTGTTTGTCTCAAGGAGGATGCATTCAAAGGCTGCAATTTAAGCATCCTCAGAATTTTTGCCAAATGGGACTGCCTCCGCTAAGCGTTGTGACGTAACCGTCCTTAAAATGCGTCCTTCGAAGGACGCAGCCTGCAAATTGAGACGCAGCTTCAGTGTTTCCCTGCGATGGACTGGCGACCTGTCCAGGGTGTATTCCGCCTCTCGCCCATAGACAGCTGGAGACAGCATCACTCGCAACCCCACTTGGGATAAAGCCTGTCAGAAAATGGATGGATGATATCACATCATAATTTCTCTGAGCATTTCATGAGAACATATTAATAATCCAAGAAAAACAATCAAGTATATATGAGGGATTTTTAATATGTGATTAAATGTATTTTCAGGTGGGTCCTGGCAATGTGAGCTGCAGGAACACCATTCTGAGCAGTGATCGTCTGATGCTGGTTTTCCTTTTGTACAGCAACGTGGATCTCATTTGGAAAAAATCAAACTGCGAAAGTAAGTTCTTCAGCAATTGTTTTTATGATCAGTGAATACAGATGCTCTTGCGTTTAGTTATTTACACTATGATAAGCAGCCCTTCAAACATGTGATCCGGATGGTGATGGAGGAAATTTCCATTTGTCCCCTTTCATTTTATAATAACATCAGATATGGTAGATCTACTAACTAATCTTTTAGGTCAGCAGCAGAATGCAAAGTATTGTGTCAGAGGGTGCATTGGACATTTCCATGCATTGTTGCTAAAACTAAAAGCAGCGTGTAGACCACTGTAGACTGTTTATTTTAACTCCAGATACATTAGTTCTGCTCCTCAATCACAACTCCAGTCTGATTAAAGGTAGAACAATTGAGAAAAGTAAAGAAAAGGTTAAGTTGCCATAGGAAATTATATTTTTTCTGGAAATTCAATAGATTCTCAAGATTTGTTATGGTGTTAAGGTTAAAGATAATCTAACAAAATTGGACTACGCTTATAGATTTAAAGCTAAAAATTAAAACAAGGCTCCTAATATCGGATATATTTAAACATTTTGTTGCTCAAGTTGAAGGAGGAAAATACAAAATTCAGAAAAAGTGTAGAAAATGGGGAGATTGGGTTCAGAATGATGCATTCAAAGACTCTTATCATTTTATCCTAGAGTATTCACTTTATTCTAGCTTTAATGTTGATTAAGTTGCATATAGAGCAACCAGCTGCTCACCATAGAGAAAACGAAGTAGGTGATCATAAACTTATGTACCGTAGGTAATGAGGTGAACATACTCCCCTCCAAAAAGGAGCACTAGCTTTGGGAAGAAGGCTGCAAGCATCTGGTGTGATCCCCACAGGCTGTCACTCTGGTTTTCTTAGCGGATGATAGTTTCCCAGGCATTCCAAGCTCCCCAGTACTGTGTCAGATTAGCTGCAGATATTTTGTAATTTGCAATGACCTCTTAAGTTGACTATCCTTGTCTTAAAAAGGTACTTCAGCGTCACTATGTCAGATACTGACATAGATATTGACAGAACTAAGAGGGTCATTGGAGTTTTTCTCTTTTAAATCCAAGAACTGTTCCAAAGCAGCTATAGTAGCAGGGCACTGAATAATGATCAGGGACCCATCATAATCTCTCCATAAAGTCTTTTAATTGTCTTTAATGGCTAGGGCTGCAAATAATCCAATATCAGTATATATTGCAATAAGATTTTATTCAGTAAAGGTGATATTTAAGACATTTTAACACATTTCCATTATTATACGCTGCAGTCTGTGGTTACAGAGTTTGTCAATGACTGACATTTCAGGCAAATGCAATTTCAGCCAAACAGAAAGAACTGCATCGCATTGAGCGATGACACTCATCACAGACGGGGAACTGTGCTCTGCAGCTGTAGGTTTTAGCTGCAAAATGAGCAGCCATATTAACATGACCAAAAGCCCCATTAACAGTAAGCGTCTGATGAATAGAAAAAACATATTGCGTGCATTCCGTGCAGAAAGCATGCTGGTCTGGAATCAACAGCTGGTCGCAGCCTTTAAATAAGAGAGGCTGGTCAGCGCCGACAGAGAGCCATCTTGTGACATTATGGGATAAGTAAATTAGTTTTGTTTTGACTGAGCTGGTCCTCACTGAGATCAAATTTAAATGTATGCTAGTAGGCAGTGTTATTAGTGGTGTTAACATTTGCTCAAAGGACTGGGATCTGTTTTACTAAAGATATTCTGCTTTTATTTAAAAAGTTAGGTGTATAACTTAACAAGAGAATGATTTAAAAAAATAAAAATAAAAAATGTCATTGTAAAATGCTGCCTACACTGTCAATAGGGGTTTATCAACTGTTAAGTTGTTGTTAAGTAATTGGGGACCTTTAGTCTGTATTGTCAGTCATTTTGTTAATATACTATAGTTATTTTTTAACATTGTCTTTCAGGTTATGTGTTAGTTTTCAAGAATATAAAACAATCAGTCATGGAAAAATAAATTAGTTAATGACAAATACACTTAACAAGTTTAGAAGCCATGGAGTTAAAGATCAGGAGGGAGAGAAGACCTGGTAATATGTGAATTTCTTCTGTTGATCTTGTAGCATCAAAAAACAATGCTTTTTTTTTTTAACAATGACTTATAAAATGTTATTTTGTAGGAGTTTTGGTTGACTTGGCCCAATAATGTTCATATGTTTATACAGGATGTGATGGGCTTGCTGGGCTGCTTGTATATTGTTGAACTGTATAGTATTACAGATATAATGTTTTGTTGTAACATCTCGCCCTTCATCAGGAAAACGTATCTGAATATAAAAGGCTCCGTACAACTTTTTAATATTTCTATGTTTCTATCATGTCATGCAGATTGTGTCACTGGTGATCTAAAGGGCCCAAAGAACGACACGCTCTACTACCTGACTCTTCTCAACCAAACCATCACATGTTTTGATAAATATAAACAGGTATAATGTAATATGGTCGAATGGTGTCTTTTTAAAACATCTTTTTTGTAAATAAACTCCAGTAATGTTTTTTTCTGCTCTCTGACATACAGGGTAACCTTTCAGAACTGTGTAAAAACTGCAAAACTGCTTATAAGAATCTAAATGACCTATACAGTGGCATGGAGGCCAATAACACCCTGTGTATTGACTTGGAGGATGCGGTATGTATTTTAAGTATTTTATAGAGAAAAGTGCCTTTATTGTGAAGAGATAAAAGTTATTTTCCTAGAGCAACCCAAACTGACCAAAGAGCCATATTGGACCAAAAAAAAAAAATCCGTCTGGAGCTGCAAAAATTTGAAGGTTTTATATGTGCCTCGTATGGGAACAAGGGCTCTAAGAGTAATATCCCACTATAGAAAAAGCCTATGTGGACTGAAATATATAATAGGCGTTCATGATTAAATGTTTATTCTGGAGCAAATGTCACATTGCAGCATGAGGTGAGGGAGGAGAAGTGAACCCTCTCAGCGTGCCCCGCTTCACCGGCCTTTACCGTGCAGTTTAGGTTTCGTTGCATTGATGAAATTATAGAAACACGATCAAGGAATCTCTCTATTGTGGAAATGTTTCTATTGGGAGGAGCTGATTGAGTCATGAGGAACCAAGCAGGAACTGACATCCATCAGAGCAAAGCTCTCTAAATCTGAAATGCTCCGTCACCAGCATTCCTTGGTGTGATTTCTATTTTTAGGATTTGGGGGGGGGGAAATGGAAGAAAGTTCACATGCCTGCATCAGAGCGCTACCCGTTTGTTTGATCTGTTGATGGTTTTCCATCCTCGCAGCAAACCTACCAGCAGTAGTGGAGTTTGGAGATGCAATCCACTCCTTAAATCTGTCTTTGCGCTCCTCTAATTTATCCAGAAGTTCTGCAATCGCACCTTTTCTCTCCCTTCCAGCTTTGTGGTCGGCTGCATATTTAGCACGCCTTCCCCGGAAATGCCTTTCCAAATTTTTATTTTTATTTTTTGACAACCTCTCAATTCAAAGCAGAAATGCAGGCAATCCTTCCGCATTGATAATAAAAGCAATAATTCAATCCATTCCTTGAATCCTCTTTTCTCATCAGCTATCTTCCTTTTTTCCCTTTGGTATCCATGGTCTGAGACACACCTGCAGCTTTGTTTGCCTGGCACTGCGCCGCGCTGGTTGCAAGTTGTGACCACTGATCTCTATGGCTATGACGCAAATTATTGTTTTAATGTATTTATTATACAAATGTTTACAGAATTGGAAAACATAATACATTTTTCTTTGACCTCCTGAACATCATATTAAAATAAAAAAGATTTTCATAAATGTTTGAAAAAGCTCCAGGGAGCCGCAGAGGGATGCTAAAGAGCCACATGCGGCTCCGGAGCCGCGGATTGCCGACCCCCATCCTGGAGGAATAGGAGTTCACGAAAGCATTTTAAAATATCATAATTGTTCACTGTTACAAAAAATTAAAAACAGAAATATTGTTTAAATAAATCAAATGTTACATTGAAAACAAAGTAATTTCACAAAAAAGAAAATGTAGGAAAGCTTTAAAAGTAGCAGAGAATAGGTGTTTGTTCACACTAAAGGAAGGGTCTGGTCAGTTTGAATTGATGGGTTTTCTGGCACTGTGAGCTGTTGAAATGTACTTTGAATAAATATCCCCCCCCCCCCCCCCCCCCCCCCCTTTCAGATGAATATGACCCGCAAACTCTGGAGTAAGAAGTTCCATTGCTCGTTTCCCCGTGAGGAGACGGTTCCTGTCGTCGCTGTGTCAGCCTTTCTGCTCTTTTTGCCCATCGTCTTCTACTTGAGCAGCTTCCTTCACTCAGAACAAAAGAAACGAAAGCTCATACACCGTAAGTAACCAGCTTTATTCATCCATTGTCCCACGCTGGGAGATTTTTTTGTCTGGGTTTTTTAAGGGTTTTTTGGTCTTTGTGGTGTAGGTTTGGGGGTGCGCTGGACCGACTGGGAATTTGTGATTTATATTATGGATTTTAGAGATGCATTTTAGGTTATTGTTTTTATAAGTTTGAGTTTGTGTGGGTAGAATGTGCTCACCTTCATTACTGATGTTTATAGTGTCAGAGTTCAAAAGTTGCAAAAAAGTTTTTTTTTTTTCCCCTTTCGCTTTTAACTTTAATATCTGTGAAGTTAACCCTGTAATGCCAAATGTATCATATTTGATACATACGGTTTCTGAAATGTTTTGCTTCTGACACCTTTTGCATAATTTAATGGTAAAAACTTTACTCAAAATCCTATTGTACACAATCAGATATACCTGATAACAGAGGGCAGAAGACTACACAAAAAATCATTTTGACTTATCGCATAATAATAAATTATTAATATCAAAAATGTATTTCTGTTTTTTCTTTTTACATATTTTGTTAAAAGGCCAAATAAGGACTTAAAACCAAAAAAAAGTAATTTTCTGTTTTGTTTTATTCTTGGATCGGGCTTTAAAGGGTTAAAAGTTTCAGTTAATCCAAAAGGTTCCACGTTATACCCTGTGTTTACCACCTTTCTGAGCACTGGGGAGTGCATTTTTTGTTGCTCCTGCATTTTTTGTTGCTCACAAGCGCCTCTGCTACTTTTTTGTTTAAAATTTACTATAATATCCAGGACAATTTCAAAATTTTGTACTTCTACAAACCTTGCTTCCAATAACCATTTATGAGAAGTTTCATCTTCCAGATTGAAAAACAAAAAGTGGTATTGTTTATTTGACTCTTGAATTATAAGCAATATTTTTTATGGCATTTGAACCAGGAAGGTTTCTTCTGTAAAGTCATTCTGAGCTCTAGATTTAGTTTCTGTCATTGTATCTCATCATTAAGTAATTATTTAATTTTAAATATATGTCCTGATTATTTTTGCAGATTTACATATACAGTGGGGCAAAAAAGTATTTAGTCAGCCACCAATAGTGCAAGTTCTCCCACTTAAAAAGATGAGACAGGCCGGTAATTTTCATCATAGATATACCTCAACTATGAGAGACAAAATGAGAAAAAAAAATCCAAAAAATCACATTGTCTGATTTTTAAAGAATTTATTTGCAAAATATGGTGGAAAATAAATATTTGGTCAATAACAAAAGTTTATCTCAATACTTTGTTATATACCCTTTGTTGGCAATGACAGAGATCAAACGTTTTCTGTAAGTCTTCACAAGGTTTTTACACACTGTTGCTGGTATTTTGGCCCATTCCTCCATGCAGATTTCCTCTAGAGCAGTGATGTTCTGGGGCTGTCGCTGGGCAACACAGACTTTCAACTCCCTCCAAAGATTTTCTATGGGGTTGAGATCTGGAGACTGGCTAGGCCACTCCAGGACCTTGAAATGCTTCTTACGAAGCCACTCCTTCGTTACCCGGGCGGTGTGTTTGGGATCATTGTCATGCTGAAAGACCCAGCCACATTTCATCTTCAATGCCCTTGCTGATGGAAGGAGGTTTTTCTCTCAAAATTTGACGATACATGGCCCCATTCATTCTTTCCTTCACACGGATCAGTCGTCCTGGTCCCTTAGCAGAAAAACAGCCCCAAAGCATGATGTTTCCACCCCCATGCTTCACTGTAGGTATGGTGTTCTTTGGATGCAACTCAGCATTCTCTCTCCTCCAAACACGACGAGTAGAGTTTTTTCCAAAAAGTTCTATTTTGGTTTCATCTGACCATATGATATTCTCCCAGTCATCGTCTGGATCATCCAAATGCTCTCTAGCAAACTTGAGACGGGCCTTGACATGTACTGGCTTAAGCAGGGGGACACGTCTGGCACTGCAGGATTCGAGTCCCTGGCGGCGTAGTGTGTTACTGATGGTAGCCTTTGTTACTTTGGTCCCAGCTCTCAGGTCATTCACTAGGTCCCCCCGTGTGGTTCTGGGATTTTTACTCTCCGTTCTTGTGATCATTTTGACCCCACAGGGTCAGATCTTGCGTGGAGCCCCAGATCAAGGAAGATTATCAGTGGTCTTGTATGTTTTCCATTTTCTAATAATTTATCCCACAGTTGATTTCTTCACACCAAGCTGTTTACCTATTGCAGATTCAGACTTCCCAGCCTGGTGCAGGTCTATAATTTTGTTTCGGGTGTCCTTTGACAGCTCTCTAGTTTTGGCCATGGTGGAGTTTAGAGTATGACTGTTTGAGGTTGTGGACAGGTGTCTTTTATACTGATAACGGGTTCAAACAGGTGCCATTAATGAAGGTAACGAGTGGAGGACAGAGGAGCCTCTTACAGAAGAAGTTACAGGTCTGTGAGAGCCAGAAATCTTGCTTGTTTGTAACTGACCAAATACTTATTTTCCACCATATTTTGCAAATAAATTCTTTAAAAATCAGACAATGTGATTTTCTGGATTTTTTTTTTTCATTTTGTCTCTCATAGTTGAGGTATATCTATGATGAAAATTACCGGCCTCTCTCATCTTTTTAAGTGGGAGAACTTGCACTATTGGTGGCTGACTAAATACTTTTTTGCCCCACTGTATACAGGTTGTATGTTAAACAGTGGTGTAAAAAGTATTAAGTTTCTTTCTTAAATAGAAATATAAATCCTTCTGTTTAAAAACTCTTTTCTAAAAGTATCAATTTAAACTCAAGTAAAAGTGTAAAAGTAGTCTTTTTAAAACTACATAAAGTGTGAAAGTATTGCAGGGAAAATTGTTGAGGACCTGCTTTACTGCCCTACCCTATTAAAGGAACATGTTTCTACAATTCTGGATGATAACTTCTTCATACTTAATTTCCTTAGTCTTACAATTAATAGCAACATCATCTTGAAAAAATAATTATTTTGGTATGTGGTGGACAACAAATTGGAACAGTACACCAAACCACAAAAAAAATAATTATCTGGATAAAACAAATACTTTTGATCTTTTATTGTTTTTAAATACCAACAGGTCATAATGCAAATTGGGCCAAATGAAACAAAACTAATGAGTCTTTTTTTTAAATGTAAGGAATAGAAAGTAGAGGGAATTGGAAAAAAATGCAAGAAGAAGTAAAAGTGGTCTAAAAAGATAATTAATTCAGGATATAGATAGCCAACATTTCTACTTAAAGGAATAGTACACCCAAAACATGATTAGCCTTCATTTTCTACTCACCCCCATGCTGAACAACACTCTGGAGTACTTTTTTGATATCTCAAATGCATCTGGAGATCTGGGAGGCTTCTTGCTGTCTGCTGACATTCAAATAATGGAGGTCTATGGTGCCCGAGACAGAAAGGTCCATAAAAGTCCACAAAAAACGTGTCAATATTCCTCCATACTGCTCGTCCAATGTATTCCAAGTGTCCTGAGTGGGTAGCATCCAGAATTTACTCGAAACAAAGTCATTTAGAATGTTTTTAGAGCATAAACAGTAGTGTATAGGATTTCCTGAAAGCGCGCACATGCGCGTTCACGAGCCTACGGAAGCCGGCAGACCAAACCAGATGAAAGTGCGCATTCAGCGTCTGCTCTGCCAATAATGCAAGCGTAGAAGAAGAAATGTGCTGTTTACCTGTGCAAAGAAAGAAACAACGAAAGAAAAATGTCTGAGGACTTCAGTGTTGAGAATGAGCATGAGTTCTTTGCCGAGCTGAATGCGCACTTTCATCTGGTTTGGTCTGCCGCGGTTTCCGTAGACTCGTGAACTCGCAGGCGCGCGCTTTCAGGAAATCCTATACACTACTGTTTATGCTCTAAAAACATTCTAAATGACTTTGTTTTGAGTAAATTATGGACGCTACCCACTCAGGACACTTGGAATACATTGGACGAGCAGTATGGAGGAATATTGACACGTTTTTTGTGGACTTTTATGGACCTTTCTGCCTCGGGCGCCATAGACCTCCATTATTTGAATGTCAGCAGACAGCAAGAAGCCTCCCAGATCTCCAGATGCATTTGAGATATCAAAAAAGTACTCCAGAGTGTTGTTCAGCATGGGGGTGAGTAGAAAATGAAGGCTAATCATGTTTTGGGTGTACTATTCCTTTAAGTGAGGTAATTAAGAATTTTTACCTTGTTACTTGACACCTCTGACGTTCAGTTTTCAAAATGCTCAACACTTGCATAGATTGTTGTTTTTATTATTGTAAATAGAGTGCTATGAAATAAAATTAAGAGCAGACCTTTTTATAAGGTCAACTTTCTATTTAAGTACATCTTTGACCACTAGGTTTTATACAGTGGCAGCTTAAATAGAGCTAGAACCTTCCAGCACCTGTAGCTCATTATAAACTAGAAGACACCAGGGTCACCTAATTGCTTTTCTCAGTAGGATCAATGTTTTCGTCTTGTAATAACTTGTTATACACTTTAGGGTTATTTCTAAAGGTTTGAGGTAATAGGTAGAAATCTGTAAATCATCTTCACAAATGTAACTTTTGACCATTTCTGTTTTATGATCTGTTTTGTTTCTCCAGCTCAACGAGCAAAGTCCTACAGCAGCTTGATGAACATTCAGGACAAAAAGAGCTGAAGAGGACCAGGAGAACCTTTACTTATCCTGCCTGAGTCCTAGAGTGTTTTTTGGCTTTCTTAAATCAGAAAGGACTAAAGAGCTACTTTTTACTTTTATACCCAACAGTATTCGCAAGACTGGGTGGATTAAGATGTATAATTTAGTGAAGTGAGATGCACTTTGTTGCATAACGTTCAAACAGGTGTAGGTTCATTAAATGTCTTTTTTTTTTTTTTCATCCTCTTGGTTTTTTTTTAAAGCACAATCATCTGTAAAATCCCATAATTTAATAAGCCTAAAGGTACTTTAGTTTAAAAGGCTCCATAATAGATCCCCAAGTAAAAATATTGATATTTATTAAAGTGTAAGTTATTGCCTTTGGGATCCATAATGGAGCACTTTATCGTTACAGTGTCACCAGATGAATTATTAAACCAAATCTGAAGGAATCACATTAATCAAGCAGAGTTTAAATGCTCTTTATATTCTTCCCAATGTGCAACAAGCCTGTTTATGTTTTAAACTTAAATTATTAATAACATTAATGCAGGTTTTGTGTTGGAATCACTTTAACTTCTAGAATTACAGGCTGTAATTAGATGATTATTTAAATCTCTGTGCAAAATCCTTTTCACCGTCCGTTCCTTTTTAACTTGTTAACAGTCTTTGGGTTGTTAAGTGCATCCTGCTGTCACTGTAGAAAGGGTAGTGGCCTGAATATTGTGTCTGTGTGGCTGTATGTGCTCTATTTATGGACGGAGAAATGGGTTTCTGTCTCTAATGTATGTCCAGAAGAGAGCTGCAAATACGAAGCACTTGATGTCCATTAGTGGTGACATCGAACTGCTGTAAGAAGGAGGGGTGAGGGCTGGAACTGCACGTTGGATGGCTGGGGAGTAAATAAAGACATTAGATACAATGTAAGAGCACTCCAAAGTACCACACTGTGATATTACCTGTTTTCTCATCAGCATCTTTTTTTTCCGTTTTTTTCCCCCCAAGTTGCATAAAGCTTTTAATGTGCCCTGTAGTTGTTTTCCACTGATATTTAATTTTACTTGTTAAAGACTTATGCCTAATTTATAGGATGGATGAGTGCTCAGTTGATGAATGTACTCTGATTGATAAATAATACAAACATAAAAATTTAAATGCCAATAAATACATTTTGTCACAAACATAGTTATTCTGGTCTGCTTTGAAAACAATGTATCTTTTTGTGACTGATGAACAAACCAAAATTTAGATTTAGGAACTAAGTGAATCTGTAAAATAAAAACTAATTTAACCATAAATATGAGCTCAAGCCAGTTTTTTGTTAAACTTTTTCAAATAGCTGAATGGTAGCTACTGATGACTAAAAAAAGTTTAGTGAATCCTAATAGCTTTGGATAGACACTATGTACATATCAGAAAATAGGTTATATAGCATCAATCTGTCTTGCTTTTATTTTTAGAATAAAAAGGATAAATAGGATTTATTTTTCTGCTTGTGCTAAGGCATCCTATATAATAGATCTAGATAAAATTGAATCTGCCTTCAATCTGGACTTTTTACCAGTTAATAACATTTTACTTTAGGGTTAGAAAGGCAACAAAAGAAGAATCAGTTCCATTCAACACATTTAATGTAGGATATTTTACTCATAAAGCTATAATTAATGGTTTGTGGCACAAAAGCATTAATAAAGATAACCTAGGTGATACAGTGCTGACTTTTTAAGTTTAATGAAAGATCAACTGCAACATTGCAAATCTTTTGTAATATTCAGCATTTTGATTGACTCTTAAAAGTGTTCATACTCTTTGAACCTTTCAAACCAAAATCTTGTCTTTTATTGCTTTTATGTAAAATAAAGTTCCTCATAATTGTGCTAGAAAATTATGATTTAATCTATCTAAGAGGATGAGCATTTGTATTAAAGGTATAGTAGAGGATTTTCGTAAATGTTTGAAAAGACCGGCCCTCTCCACTTGAAAAATAAAATTAAATGCTTATGCACAACGCTGTACCGACTCCTGACAGGAAACCTCTCTTAAACGCGTGATCAACCCCATTTCTCCTCATGCACACTCAGTTTAAAAGTTTTCTGTTTGCATCAATCATGCAAGCTTACTTTCCAAAAGAAGATTTGCAATTATTCCGCTATGACAGACTCACCACCAGTAAGGAAAATAGGGACGAGCGCATAGGACGGCCTTACATAGACATATCACCAGAATGATTGACAATTAGGAGGACCACTTATTTTGATGATCCACCCAGAAAAATAACACCCTCCACTATACCTTCAGGCCTCCCTGATTCAATACCTCGAAGAACCAGATTTTGCTGCCCTTCCAACTGGAAAATGTTTGGGGTTAGGCACAGATCTAAACACAATGTGATCATCACTTTGTTGGCACGCTACTGGAAGGGGAAGCCTCACATATTTTTCTCCTCTTCAATCTTTTCATCAAACCTGAACAACCTTGCTTTCCTTGGTCAAAAGCATGTTGCCGTCTTCACATTTTTTCATATTAGAGGCTAGTTTTTAATGTGTGGTGTTTTTCAGTCAACATGTTTTTTAGCTGAGCTGAGCTGAGGATCACTGGATGTTTGTTTCCATTGCTCTTTGCCACATGAGATGTTGATAGGTTGGGAAATAGTTTTATAGCCTAACACTACTTTAAACTTCTCCCCAACTTCAACCCTGACCTACCTGCAGGTTTTCTGTTGCATGTATAGATATCATGGTAAATTAGGCTGCTTATAAACACAACTTAATCAAACCTGATGCATGAACGTTTTCTTATTTTAGTTTACAATATATTCAAGTATATAATATATATATATATAGTATTTTTCTTTCTCATATCAAAGGTAAATATTATACTTATTTTAATTAATTCTTACTTTTTACCTTCCAGCATGACAAAATAGGTTTTCATATTAGAATTTAACAGGATTTTCTTAGTTATTTTATATTTTTTGTTATACATAGAGATATAAGAGCATAG
Organism: Cyprinodon tularosa; assembly: GCF_016077235.1. Classification (NCBI taxonomy): domain Eukaryota; kingdom Metazoa; phylum Chordata; class Actinopteri; order Cyprinodontiformes; family Cyprinodontidae; genus Cyprinodon; species Cyprinodon tularosa. The sequence goes on along the minus strand of NW_024038559.1, from coordinate 201,885 downwards.
AGATATAAGAGAGACTGTTATTGATTTCAAAACATCAAAGGCACATAAAGTACTTTTTTATATAGTTTTATTTTGTACTATATAACAAATCATGTCCTGTCTTAAGGAGGCCTGCCCCTTTTTTTCCGTGTTGGAACAGCTCTTGTCCTCGAGCTAGTGTTTGTTTCTTGCGCCTAACTCTATCCACCCCACCCCTGCCCTCAATAGTTTTCAGTTAATCTAAACGTGGGATAAAGATACTTTGGCCAAATAATCGCAAAAAGCACATTCGTTAAACTCCTTTGGCTTTTTGGTCTTCTGGAGGGCAGCCACGTTTGGCCCTCAGCAGCTTACCCAGTATTACAGACATTTCTGGTCATATGATCCTGCTGCTGCCAAACAGAGAGCCTGGAAACCACGGGCTTTTCCTCGTTCACGCTTCAGGATAAGAAGTGCGTTGAGCAGCGCGTGTGCCCTCAAGAATGACAGCTTTGATTTTTGCTAAGCTTCGCTGCTTCCCGTGGCTTTGTGAGAAAGGCCAAAAGTCAAGAAAAACTCAGAGGTCCTACACGTGATGGAGGAAAGCAATGGAAAAGAACTGCAGTTAAAAATTCTGTACTGGTAGTGAAGCATTCAGATACTTAGCTTTAAATGTAGGCCTGACATTACTTTACAACCCATCAATGCAAGAAAAGCTATGGACACAGAACAATAACTGAGGCTCACAGGAAAAAGAAAAACCCTTAGCTGCTTTTGTCAGAAGTTTAAAGTCCCCATCATGGGTATGGAAATGAGACTACTATTGGGCTAGTGATAATATTTGCAGAATACTGCAAATAACTGGGTAATCAGTTTATTTTTAAACTTATTTCTGAGCCATGTACTTTATGCTAAATATGCAGATATGTCACCTACATCTATTTTTTCTCCACCTCGCACATTTTAATTGCACAATGTTGTGACAGTGGTGTAGATTTCCCCAGCTTCTGCTCTCTAAATCATTGTGTCCTTGGGCAATACACTTTAATGATTACTGACAATGGTCAGAGGTCCCAGTAGGGCCTGTGTACAGCAGGCTTGCTTCTGTTTATGAGCCAAAGGAAGCAACGTAACCTAACATAACTTCCCACCAAGATTGTGTGAAAGACTGATTGTTGAGTAAAGTGCTTTTGTGCCTAACTCTAACTTGAAAAGACGTGATATAAGCAAAGACCATTTACTGCTGAACATAGACTGAGGTGCTGTGGCAAAGGTTGACTAAAAGGAAAAGATTTTCCGCTACATACGAAACATCATCTATGGCGGAGAAGTAGAAATGCATACATCAGTCCCATATTGGCAGTATCGTGCTTTAGGGATGCTACTCTTTATCAGGGACAGGAAAACTGGTCAGATTTAATGGAAATATTTCATCCATTTAGAGGACATGAAAGACGTAAGACCTGGACAGAGATTCAACTTCCAGCTGGACAACATCAATTCACACAAGTAATACAGCCAGTGCTGCAATAGAGTAGTTTAGATCAATGCTTAATTATGTTTTTAAGGCTTTCCACTTTATTGATCTAATGGCAATATTCACTTCTTTGACACAAAATGGATTCAGATGATTAGGGAATGTGCACTCAGAGTGGTTGAGGCCTAAATGTAATCAAAAATATGTGGCAATGCTTAACAACATGTTCACAGAGGCTCAGAATCTAATCTACAGTTTAAAAGCTGTTTTTGCAAAGATGTTTGAAAAACTGTTATCCATTTCAATTTGCTCTTCTTGGTGATGGTCTATTACTTAAAAACCTAAAATACATTCACTGTCAAAACAAACTAAAACTGAGTAGAAATGTGTCCTGGAGTAGAAGTGTATCTACTCCAGTGTATCTATCCTTCATTTGAGAAGGCAAATAAGATGATCTGCCAATAGAATACGTATTTTTACTTTTAAAATACAGGTGCTGGTCATAAAATTAGAATATCATGAAAAAGTAGATTGATTTCAGTAATTCCATTTAAAAAGTGAAACTTGTATATTATATTCATACATTACATACAAACTCATATATTTCAGATGTTTATTTTGTTTAATTTTGATGATTACAAATGACAACAAATGAAAATCTCAAATTCATCATATCAGAAAATTAGAATATTACTGAAGACCAATAAAAACAAAGGATTTATAGAAATGTTGGCCAACTGAAAAGTATGAACATGAAAAGTATGAGCATGTACAGCACTCAGTATTTAGTTGGGCCTCCTTTGGCCTGTATTACTGCAGCAATGCGGCGTGGCATGGAGTCGATCAGTCTGTGGCACTGCTCAGGTGTTATGATAGCCCAGGTTGCTCTAATAGTGGCTTTTAGCTCTTCTGAATTGTTGGGTCTGGTGTATTACATCTTCTTCTTCACAATACCCCATAGATTTTCTATGGGGTTAAGGTCAGGAGAGTTTGCTGGCCAATTAAGAACAGGGATACCATGGTCCTTCAACCAGGTACTGGTAGCTTTGGCACTGTGTGCAGGTGCCAAGTCCTGTTGGAAAATGAAATCTGCATCTCCAAAAAGTTGGTCAGCTGCAGGAAGCATGAAGTGCTCTAAAACTTCCTGGTATGTGGCTGCGTTGACCCTGGACCTCAGAAAACACAATGGACCAACACCAGCAGATGACATGGCACCCCAAACCATCACTGACTGTGGAAACTTTACACTGGACTTCAAGCAACGTGGATGAAGTGCCTCTCTTCTTTTCCTCCAGACTCTGGGACCTTGATTTCCAAAGGAAATGCAAAATTTACTTTCATCAGAGAACATGACTTTGGACCACTCACCAGCAGTCCAGTCCTGTTTCTCTTTAGCCCAGGCAAGACGCTTCTGACGCTGTCTGTGGTTCAAGAGTGGCTTGACACAAGGAATGCGACAGCAGAAACCCATGTCTTTCATACGTCTGTGTGTGGTGGTTCTTGAAGCACTCACTCCAGCTGCAGTCCACTCTTTGTGAATCTCCCCCACATTTTTGAATGGGTTTTGTTTCACAATCCTCTCCAGGGTGCGGTTATCTCTCTTGCTTGTACACTTTTTTCGACCACATCTTTTCCTTCCCTTCGCCTCTCTATTAATGTGCTTGGACACTGAGCTCTGTGAACAGCCAGCCTCTTTAGCGATGACCTTTTGTGTCTTGCCCTCCTTGTGCAAGGTGTCGATGGTCGTCTTTTGGACAACTGTCAAGTCAGCAGTCTTCCCCATGATTGTGTAGCCTATAGAACTAGACTGAAAGACCATTTAAAGGCTTTTGCAGGTGGTTTGAGTTAATTAGCTGATTAGAGTGTGGCACCAGGGGCCATCAATTTTGAACCTTTTCACAATATTCTAATTTTCTGATATGATGAATTTGAGATTTTCATTTGTTGTCATTTGTAATCATCAAAATTAAACAAAATAAACATCTGAAATATATGAGTTTGTATGTAATGTATGAATATAATATACAAGTTTCACTTTTTAAATGGAATTACTGAAATCAATCTACTTTTTCATGATATTCTAATTTTATGACCAGCACCTGTAAGATAATAATAATAATATAAAATAATAATAATAAAAAATAATATCCAATTGAAAGAACACTGTTGTCTTATTCAATTGGCAATGCATCTCACCTGCTCAATGAATTCATTGTAGTCTAGTTGTAAAACAAAAGAGAGGGATGGTAGATTTTTATTATCATTTTTTTTTGGAAGCATACCAAACCTAATTAATATAGTCTACTAATGCAAATAAATCTATTAAAGCAATATAAATGGTATGATCGCCCCCCCCAACGTGAGATTATGGGGGAGTGGTGACCTAGTGGTCAGGGCATAGAGCTTGGAATCCTAAGGTTCTGAGTTTGAGCCCCACTCCCACAGACTCCCCCTCTGGGTCCCTGAGCAAAGACCTTTAACCCCCACACTGCTCCCTGGGTGCCGCACAATGGCAGCCCACTGCCCCCCCAAGGGGATGGGTTAAATGCAGAGAGTTAATTTCGTTGTGCTTGTGACAGTGTAATGACAATAAAAGCTGGAAATACAATGACAAAAGAAATAAATAAACTTGATTTTAAGAAAAAAATTGCAGTGTTAAAGTTGTAAGTTGTAGATGTAACATAGCATTAAATAATGCTATACCAATGTACTCTATATTAACTGAGAATAAGAAATGGTTGCTCATTTACAGGCAATAGATTGCTCCTTCTAACTAATCCATTAATTCCTTTAACTTTCAGGAGAATGTGTTAACCTGGAAATTCATTTAAACCTCCCAGGAGGAAATTCTAAAGTGTGAGGACTAGAGCTAAACCCAAGAATGTTAATTTTTAAAATCATTCAGGCATTAAATATGTAAATACTGTGCCTAAAAATGATGACTGAAAGAGTGTATAAATGTTCTCGTCTGCAGGGAGATTGTGCAATTCTTTAATTTAAAAGTTGATTACATTTTTATTATCTCTCAGACACCTCTTCTCTCATTTCTAACATGTAAAGTTAAAGTGATGTAGTTAGAAAAGACAAGAGTTATGCTGAGCTTTTTTTTTTCAGATGGCAGAAAACACACTTTGCTTTGCACATGTTACCTTGAGACAAGGCCATTTTTGAAGTAGCGGGGAGATGCTCGTAATGCTGTTTGTAATCCTGGCCTCCTGTTTTCCTTTATCAAACCCCAATTATTAAATTCCATGTTTTGCTCTTTTCTTGGCAGGGTCATGGCCTCCCTTAGACTAAATGCCTTCGTGTTTTCTGCTGCAATCATCATCCACTCTACTGTTTATTTCAAAGTAAATCCAATGCTCCGAGGCAGCTAATGCTCCGTTCATTATGCCAAAATTAAGAGTTAGTTAGGATTTGCAATGTTATGCAACACCATCCACCAACAACACTCTAAGCTGTCCATTAGTTAACTGGCTAAAGGTCTGGCTCATATTATGCACCTCTCAACCACCTGTGTGAAGAAAAGCTTTGTTGAACATTTTGGCCTACAGAGGAATTAACAAGTTGAACACATACTCCCTCAGAGCGAATAAAAAAGCATTATACACCTGCGACTTGGGTCAAAGTCTGTCAAGCCCTGGCTTATGGTATTAGATAGATTATAGAATCACTCTCTAATAGCAGTCATTCAGTCTGTAATCACAGCAGCTTGATGCATTAGCACCAAGAGTTCCAACTAAGGGTCTGTCGACAATAGGAGCCCCCTTTCTCAAAGGTCTTAAGACAAGTCAGCTGTTGGTGACATCACAGATGCTGGATCATATGTCAGAAACCTTTGCCTGCTGACTAGCATCCCTTGTGGCTCAGCGACAGCCAAGCCTACTTAAACGGAGAAAGAGCTCTGAGATTCCCTGAGGGGATAAGAGCGGAGAAAGGTGGGAGGGGGTCACTCTTCAGGGCAAGAACATCTGACCCGGACAGGGGTTTATTTGTGTCTGCGACCGGCTGACCCCATCTTTTCATCAGCTTGAGGAGACATTTATTATTTGGATATGCATGTGTCTTTAGAGCTTTGTTTATGATGATGCACCTTGTGCTCCAACATGTGCTCCAGAACACACTGCTGCCAAAAATATAACCCTTCAGAGCTTAGTTTGTTGATGGAAGAACTGCAGTGCCACCTAAAGCTTGGTTGTAGCCTACTAACAAAAAAATAAAATAAAACATTGATGATACTCAGAAACAGGCTCTGACTTTTTGAAAACTATAAATAATGTGTAACAAACACCAAGTACTGTTACAGAGAGCTTATTTTTAAGAAATCAGCCAACACTAAATAATCCAAACGGCTTTTTTGTGTTAAGCTTTCCAATTTCTGTAAGTCTTCCAGGTTAGATATTTGTAAATATATAACATGCATTTTTTCTGTTCATGCTTTGGTAAGTAATTGTATTTGCTGCTTAATTATTTGCACCATTTGTTAAAAATGTATCTAATTAAAATTTGCCCAGAATGAAAAATATGTGTTTTAAAAAGTGCCACTAGGTGGCAGCAATGACTCATACAAGCACACTCACCTGTTATTACCAGATTCTACACAGATTTCTATGGTTCTGTATAATAATTTGCTGCCCTAATCGTAGAAGACTGTTAAAACTCAGCAAGTCTGTAATCAGAAAAGCACAATGTGTTTAACAAAGGTTAATATTAAAATACATAATACTGGAAATAGTAGTTTAGAATATTTCTTCTATATAAATTTTTTCTCTTTTGAAGAAGCAGGTTTCAAAAAGCTACCTTTTAACATGGTAGGGAATGTCACATTTTAATTACAATGCAAGAATGCAGACTTGAATCAGATTATAAGAAGATTCCTTAACTTAAAGGTAAGTTTTTAACACAGAAACTTAGGCTTAATTGAAAGCATGTTTCCAACAACACCTGCTGAAAGGGCTTTTAATTTTTCAAAGCTGCTTTTTATCTGATAAATGGGGCTCATTGAAATACATATTCTAATGCTCTTCCAATTGGATTGTATAATAATAATATATTAATTTAAGTTTTCAATTCAGTTTATTTATATAGCGCCAATTCACAACACATGTAATTTCAAGGCACTTTACAATTTAACCAGATCAAACAGTCAAATTGAATCAAAAGTTTTCTATCTAACCAAAACCAATTGATTGCATCGACTCATTGACTCAAAGGCAATCACTCACACTTAAAATGCTTGTAGTGACAGTGGATAGGAAAAAACAAACAACATATCATGTGAGTGATGCCAGAGGAATGCTTCAAATTCCTCTTATGTTAAAGTTTAATATGGAAAAATCAAAAAGTTTTAAAGTCTGTAATCTTGTTGTAGAAACAAGTAATTAAACACTGAAGTTTGACTGAAGAATCTTTATAAACAAATATGAAAACCCCTAAAATACAGTCCCAGAATATCATGTTTAGATCCTATGAACATGTTAGCCTTAGAAGTTTAAATTAATACCAGTAGTTACAGGGTCCCATCACTTTGAAACTCAGTAGATTGATATTCTGTTTTCATAGACCCACAAACAAAGTGGGTCTATGAACCTTTGCACTCTGTAAAAGCAAGGCAAGCAGCAGCTCAGATTCCGCAACGTTTTTTTTTTGTCCAGACATCTGTCATTTATAAAGTTGTCAGCACTAAAAAATATCCTTAAAGTGTTTAAAATTCTAAGTGTGTTTGTGCATGAAAAATGACTTTGCTGTATAACCATATTTTTTTGTCTCGGTAGAAGCACTCACTGTGCAAGAGGAAAACAGAAAGACAAGATCTGAGTTTTAAATGCTGATAAATCCACAGAATTAATGAATACTTGCTTGGTTAGCTTATTATATTATGTAGTTTAATATGCTAGAAACCTTATATGTAAATATATTTATTAACATTTTACTTCTTTTTGTAAAAGTACACTATAGCTGTGCACCTATGCATTTTAAAAAATGTAAAAAAAAAAATGATCATGAAGTTATTTTCTGTGATATTTATTCAAACAGGGGATACATTGTTGCAACAGGTAACAAAACAACAGCAACAAAGGTTTATGCAAAGGATGGAGAGTTACAAAATAGCCAGAAGATACAAAAGGGAAAAGGGAATTTAACCTTGATAGTACTAACTTGCACTATTCATCAGATGATGGCTTAAATTTTGTGGGAAGAGAGGAGAGCCACCAAGACCCGTTGGAGGTTAGACAGATCTATCATCTAAATTGGGTTAAAGATGGAGAAACTACCAAACTTGTGTCTTACATGAACATAAGCTGATGAAAAATCATATTACTGTTTTTTTGCTGTGGACTAGATGGTATTGAGCAAACAGAAGCCTCTGCTTGAATACAGTATTAACACCATGGGCCGGATTTATCAAAGGTTTGCGTGTATTAAAACGTGAGCTATTTCACTGCGCACGCTAAAAAATGTACAAACTGATCTATCAACAGCGTGCTAAAAGCATTTGATCTTTAAAACGTGCTAAATAGCGCCTGTGATCCATTTAGTACTTTTTCTGCAATGAATATGCAATATGGGGCGTTTACACGCTAAAGTGCTTCTTGTGGGAGGAGAACATGTAAATATATTAATTTAGCACTCGCAAAGTGATTTATCAAACTTGAACGCAATTTTGCTAACGGTATCTGACTCTATATTTAACACGTTTCAAAAGAAGGTTCAAATGGTCTGTATGCGTAATTGCGCACACATGGCAGCGGTTATTGTCGCAAGAAGGAGACATGGAAATGAAGCAAGGAGACGCAGAGAACGCATTTTTTCACTCCGTGTGAATATTTTTGGAATGAACGAGGAAACGATAATCAAAACATATCGTTTATCCAGCATTGCCATTTTGGAGCTGTTGGGGGAACTCCGAATGGATTTGGAGCCAGCCACAAGGAGGACCCACGCAATAACAGATATCACAAAACTCCTTGCAACATTGCACTTTTTTGCATCTGGGTCATTCCAGCGTACGGTTGCAGCGAGAGCTGGGATCTCCTAATCTCGTTTTTTCAGAAGTGCTGTCCGAAGTGCTGTCCGACGGGGTCGGGGTTCTCCCACTGCGCCTGTGGAGCAACGTGCCAAATGCTGCGGGGATCTCATCCACAGTCACAGGCCAATACAAAACACCTGTTTTTTTTTTGTTTTTTTTTTTTTTACTGCAGCACATACCACCTTAGGGAATAAAGGTTGCCAATTTATAAATAAATAAATAAATATATATATATATATATATATATATATATATATATATATATATATATATATATATATATATATATATATATATATATATATATATACATATATATATATATATATATATATATATATATATATATATATATATATATATATATATATATATATATATATATATATATATATATATATATATACACTATATTGCCAAAAGTATTTGCTCACCCATCCAAATTATTGGAATCAGGTGTTCCAATCACTTCCATGGCCACAGGTGTATAAATTCAAGCACCTAGGCATGCAGACTGTTTTTACAAACATTTGTGAAAGAATGGGTCGCTCTCAGGAGCTCAGTGAATTCCAGCGTGGAACTGTGATAGGATGCCACCTGTGCAACAAATCCAGTCGTGAAATTTCCTCGCTCCTAAATATTCCACAGTCAACTGTCAGCTGTATTATAAGAAAATGGAAGTGTTTGGGAACGACAGCAACTCAGCCACGAAGTGGTAGGCCACGTAAACTGACGGAGCGGGGTCAGCGGATGCTGAAGCGCATAGTGCGAAGAGGTCGCCAACTTTCTGCAGAGTCAATCACTACAGACCTCCAAACTTCATGTGGCCTTCAGATTAGCTCAAGAACAGTGCGCAGAGAGCTTCATGGAATGGGTTTCCATGGTCGAGCAGCTGCATCCAAGCCATACATCACCAAGTGCAATGCAAAGCGTCGGATGCGGTGGTGTAAAGCACGCCGCCACTGGACTCTAGAGCAGTGGAGACGCGTTCTCTGGAGTGACGAATCGCGCTTCTCCATCTGGCAATCTGATGGACGGGTCTGGGTTTGGCGGTTGCCAGGAGAACGGTACTTGTCTGACTGCATTGTGCCAAGTGTAAAGTTTGGTGGAGGGGGGATTATGGTGTGGGGTTGTTTTTCAGGAGCTGGGCTTGGCCCCTTAGTTCCAGTGAAAGGAACTCTGAATGCTTCAGCATACCAAGACATTTTGGACAATTCCATGCTCCCAACTTTGTGGGAACAGTTTGGAGCTGGCCCCTTCCTCTTCCAACATGACTGTGCACCAGTGCACAAAGCAAGGTCCATAAAGACATGGATGACAGAGTCTGGTGTGGATGAACTTGACTGGCCTGCACAGAGTCCTGACCTCAACCCGATAGAACACCTTTGGGATGAATTAGAGCGGAGACTGAGAGCCAGGCCTTCTCGTCCAACATCAGTGTGCGACCTCACAAATGCGCTTCTGGAAGAATGGTCAAAAATTCCCATAAACACACTCCTAAACCTTGTGGACAGCCTTCCCAGAAGAGTTGAAGCTGTTCTAGCTGCAAAGGGTGGACCGACGTCATATTGAACCCTATGGATTAGGAACGGGATGTCACTTAAGCTCATATGTGAGTCAAGGAAGGTGAGCAAATACTTTTGGCAATATAGTGTATATATATATATATATATATATATATATACTTATTTATTTTTTTTTGTTGGGGGTCACTGTAAGATTTAAATTTCTTAATGCACTAGTTTGTACAGACTACAAACTACTTTGCCGCAAACCACAAAACGCGCAAAACCATCATTTAAATAGGGCGTCTCCAACAGTTTTGCACCTTCCACCAGTTACGCAATCGCTCTTGTTAAATCACCCGCAAACCATGGTTCAGCCCCTCGCGCAAAATTCCACTTTGCGAGCGCAAATTACTGCACGCAAAATTGGATCTTGATAAATCCGGCCCCATGAGTCAATTTAAGTAAAATTTGCAGCTGGATGGATCCTTAATGTCAATGGGAAGGTAAGATTTTCAAAGATACTGAGAGTCTAACTGTCAAGTAGTGTGGTGGTTGTATTGTGCCATTTAGATGCTAGAGTAGAAGAATCAATAAAAAAAAATAGGAAAATCTCTCTTAAACCTCAGAAAACTTAATATTTAGCCACAACTGTAACAGAAAAATGACCCCAAACATATTTTTTCTGATAGACAAAAATCAGTAACATTAATTTCAAATTGGGTGATGATAAATGAGTTAAAACCATCAGGGTTGTTGGAGCTTGCAACCAGTCTGAAATGTAAACAAAAAAAGTACAATTCTGATCGTGTGGATCTCAAATAATTTTCCAGTACATCATAAAGTAAAACTTTTTTTTACTTTAACAAACCTGTTACTGGTACTTACACTGGTATGAAAAGTTTTATCATCCATTTACCAAGACTGTTTATGTGGGTTAATGTTCCTGCCCCCATAAGAATAAAATCACAAGAATAATATCATACAAAAGCATGTTTCAATGGATCTTTAGAAGTGATTCAAATGACTAAGCTCAGTCAAAATTGAACTTAATTTCAGCAAGAGAATAACATTTGATAGGTTATCATTTATTCTATTAGGAGTTCCGTGAACTGTTTCTTCCTGTTCCCTGGTAATGATAGTTGTCAGGCAGATTCATCCTATTTTTACTATATAGCGAGAAAAAAACATTGGAGTTTTTTTAATGATTGTTCTTTTTATTGTTTCTTTTTTTATTTTATGTTGTTCTCATAAAATATTTAAGAAAATCCTTCAATAAAGCTTAAATTGTTAAGATTTGGTTTGATTCACATGAAATTTCAGTAAACAAGCTTGTAGCACAATAAATCCCAGTTTCTTACCTGTTAACTTTATTAAAACAGATAACAATAAATGAAAGACTTCTATGCTTTAGAATGTATATTTGGTGCAAAACTACGAATATCATGGTGTTTCAGAGACTTTCTAATTAAAAAGCATAATTTCTGCAGCTGAAAAGAAAAGTATGATGGATGTGAGACTAAAAATTTTAAGTGGTCATATATAATTCACAATAGTTTAACATAAAATGAATTTAACGAACTCCAGAGATTTTCCACTGAATTCAGTTTATTTTTATATTTTCAACGCAAACAAAATTATTACACGCATTTCCAAACATATAAATACATCAATTCCTAATAAAAACAGGCAAGTTTAGTGCAAACCATAATTGTAATTTTTAGGACAGAGATTCCAACACAAAGGAGGTTAACCACAGATAAAGTTCAAATAGGAGAATGCCACCTGGTTTATGGACAGGCTCAAAATTTTCATTTCCATAACCATCCAAGAGCACTTTCATCATCAACAAATGTATATTTGCATTAACTGTAACATTAGAGACAAAAAGGAGAAGGTTTTGGTTTGCATCGTGCTGGAAAGATAAGTCATGCCAACACACATGACCTCTCCGGTCAGTTTTCACAACGATGCATGCATATTAACAGGTAAGCCTCTACTAGAGTGATAACTGAAGTGTTTGCTTCATATTCTGGACTTTTAAATAAGATGTGGTCAACTATATTTGCAATGAATTAGTGTTATTCTGCTAAGTAGGCTTTATTGGCAAGTTATATTATACTGTAAGTAAAAGGCTTACATTATGGTAAGACAAATAAAGGACTTGGAGGTCATATTACTCTACAACTACTCAAAAAATTTATTAAGCATGGGAAGAAAAAACAGCTACTGCAAAGTGTGCTTCTGAAAAACAAGTAAAAAAGGAAAATAAAAGTCAAATGATTTAAAAAACACAGTTTGACCCAATCAGAATGAGCTACAACTCTCTATGTGAATATTTAACACTGCATCAGATCTAACAAAATCTATATGACTTCCCTGGATCGTTTTAAAGTCATTTTGATCTTTGCTTAATGCAATTTAATAGGAAAATAAACTTCCTTTATAACTATTATTCACCTTATGTAAATGTGCAAAGACTGCAAGAGCCACAACAGTTAAAAATTGTAACACTTCACTGTAAACTTGTTTACAGCGTTTATGATTAAACATAAATATAGGCTGGCCAGGTTTTGATTTAAATTCATAAATACAGTGCTGTGAAAAAGCATTGCGCACATGTCACAGAAATATGAAAATCTGTATCTAATGAGGATTTCGTGAGTAATAACAAAAAGCTAAACCAATCTGACACTTTATCTTTGAGACTTTTACTACCTTGTAATGTGTCTCTGGTTTTGGTTTAATTCAGCCACCCTTCATTTATTTATGGTCTGTTTAAGGACATGTCCCTAGATCTCAATCAGGTTTAGGTTAAAATCTTGATGGGGTCAGTTTAAAACCTTCTGGATCATTGTCCCATTCTGTAAACCCTGCATTGTAGAGTTTCTGTCTTGTCAGTCTAGAATATTCTCATAAAGTCTTGGGGATCAATAAATTCTTTAGAGGGAATTGTTTGGGGAACCTAAACTACGGAAGTCCAATTTGTAGATAATCCTTCAATGTGGCTTTGTAACCTGATCCTCCTTTTTTCCAGTAAGGTTACGCTTCTAGTTGTCAAGTAGAGCTAGAATGTAAGTTACGCTGCAAAAAATTGTAGTTTATCACAGCTACTTCATGTTTACATATAGAAGATGGTTTGTATTTTTTCACACAAAGCTTAGATGATTCAATAAAAAAAATGTTTGAGTTCCTTGTCTGATTTCCAGATTTGATTGACAAAAATACAACAGCAAGAGAAATCTATGGGTCGACAAAAACTTTTTAAGAGCACTGTATTCTTTGAAGTAAAATATATAAAGATATTAGAGTTTAATAAAAGTATAAAATAAAAAGCTCAATTTTACTTCTGGGGTGTTTGCAACTACTGCGTATCGTAGAGTACACAGCTATTCCCTTCATGTTAATGAATTTCTTTTAAATGCTCAAACAGAAGGGAGCAAAGTTTTATCAAGAATCCCTATGCAATGATCTGGCCACTATCCCGACAGTTTGTCACATTCATGAATAGAACTCTGAGCAAACAGGTAAAGAAAAATTCATTAAAAACATTTTAAAGAAGCATAAATCAGGGGTTATGTTGATGTTAAAGATTGCTGTTTGGTCAGTTCTCTTTAGTGTTAAAACAGCAAGTGGAGTTCAAAAGTACAGAGAGGAAGGAGAGGAGTTTTTCTCCGTTCCACTAGGACAGTACCCCCCACACCTCCCACCATTAATCCTCCCCTTCCTCCCAGTGTTGCTCTAAGCTCCAAGAAGTTTCTTCACGAGGTAACCCGGCATGCTGTAGAGGAAGAGGCCAATCAGGACGAGCAGGAGCAAGGCCAACACGACTTTGATGATCAGCCACTTGTAGCGGTTGCACACCAGGTAGCGGATGGCCTTCAACGGGCTCAGGAACCACAGGAAGGTGGTGTCTGGACGGCTGGATGACGCACATGAAGGTTTGATAGAATGGAAGCAGGAACGTGGGTAATGGCATGCAGGTGGAGTCATTGGAGGGGTGGGAGTTAAGAAGAGATAAATACAGGGGTTGGAGAATACAATGACATATAAGGGCAGAAATGGGAGAAAAAGAAAGCTGTATTAGTGTATTAAAATAATATTAATTTTTTTCTTACTGATACATTGTTTTCATATCAAACTGATGATTGAAAGGATTAGGAGGAAAAAACTCCCAGGGTAAAAGCTTTACAGTATGGTTGGTAAAGGTTGATATGAATAATGGATGGAAAAATACACACATGACCGACTGAAAGCTGCACAAGCTCTCATCATTTCTACACTCCTTTCTCAGGAGGTTTCAGGCTCCACAAGTACAAACTAACAAACCCCCAAAGGCTTTGTTAGTCTTTATTGAGGAGATAATTCAGTCTTGAAAATCTGGTTCTTAATATCACAATTATATACTCCTTTATTTCAAGGGATTTAAAGTTAAACAGCTTAAGGAAAACAAATCTTTAACACAAAGCAAAAGAAAATTTAGTAAAAAGACATGCCAAAACAGTATTACTTAAATACAATACAAGGGATACTCTGTTATAAGAAATTTAGGTAATACTTTTAAAATCATCAAATGACAGCCAAGCTTTTTGTGTTGGGAAAAAAGCCTTATTTATGTCCAGGATTGTTACAAAGCTTGTGTTTTTTTTGTGTTAACTACAAGCTATTTAGCAGGGGCGGTTGTGGTCTTACATGCAGACGTATTCCTTTCTAGAAAACCAAGGGTCAGAGGTGCAGGGCTTAGATAAATTGTGAGAAATACAAGAAGTTTATCATACAGTATGTTCAGCATAGTACAGTTTTCCAATCAATTCAGTTTGTCTAAAATCTTGCCATGCAAGCATAGAAAAATCCAAGAAGAAGAGTGGGTCATAAATTCTATAAAAATCTGACAAATCAGAAAGAATGCAAATACAATCACTTTAAATGTTTCTGCTGCATTTTGCACCACATCTATTTATCTACACTACACCGAACCTTTCTACATCAATGCCTTTTGCACCATGACTTTAAACTGTTTTTTTCCTTTTCTCCTACACTGTTTACGTTCTGATCACTGCTGCTCTTTATAAATGGTAAATTTAATTTTACTGTTGTGAGCTGCTCATTCACTGTTAAAAAACTGTATGCATCAAAATCTTGTTTTGACAATAAAATTTAGTCTAAGTCTAAATAAAAACAATACTAAGTGATTACTTCTAAAGGTGGTTCAGAAAGGGATAAAAACTATCAAATTATGGGGTTTACTTATTTCTGTTTTCACATAAATGTTATGGTCTTGGTTCTGTTTTGTTTTCTTTGAGTTTTCAGTTACATGTTGATTCATGTTTTTCTTTGTTTTCTAGTTTTATTGGTTTAATTTCTATTTTGTTGTGTTTTGGATATATTTGAGTACTTAAGCTTTTCTTTGTTGCCCTCTGTTGCCCTCTTGTGTTGGTTTCCTTTTCCTTAGCTCTTTTCTTAGAAACTTCTGTTCACACCTGTTCCCAATCAGCTCGTTAGTCCTGCCTTTGTTCAGTCGACCTTAAATACTCTCCCTGTTCAGTTCCTCAATGTTGGTTCCTCATCTTTTCCTGGCTCCTCGTGTTTGTTTTCCTCTGATGTCTCTATGGTTCTGGTTTGTTTAACATTTTCAGTTGGATTTTTGGATTCCTGCCTCTGTTACCTGTGATCGCTACATTAAAACTGCAAGAACTCACCCTTGCCTCCCTGCCTCTGCATTTGGGTCCTAAAAACCTCTACAGACCCTGAAAACAAAGCTTTCAATTTTGGCTTATCTCTGTGTAATGATTACTAATTAAAATCTGCTCTGGGATTTTATTACCTTTTGTTCAATTTATATTATGTCAGAACCAAAGAGATTAAAACAACTGAACTGTTTTTTTTTTTTTTTTTTTTTTTTTTTTTTTTGTGATACTATTGTAATTTCAGATTATGGTTGACACAGCACTGCTGAAATACATAAATATTGATCAATAACAGTGTAGCTTATTTGTATATTGCCATAGTAGCGCTCCGTTCCCTCGGCCTGTCTGGTCACAATGGGGAACCGGGCATTTAGTGGCTCTGCTCCCCACCTCTGGAACTCCCTCCCTCCGGATCTCCGTACTCTGGACTCCTTCCCTCTTTTCAAATCCAGACTCAATGTTGGGATCCAGAGGCTTGCCCACCAGAGGGCGCCGAGGATCCCTTCCTGATAGTTTGTACTTCTGTTGGGATCTGGGGTGCTGTCTACCTTCCTCCACCAGAGGGCGTACTGGATCTCCTAAAGCTGGAGCTGACTTCACCAGCTGCTTCTCATCTGCTCATCAGGAGACCAGTACTTAAGTGGGCTGTGGACAACACTCCAGTGCCAGAGTGTTTTGCCAGTTATGGTTAGCAAGTCTGAGCCAATCTGCCTGCCTGAATCTAGACTCCCTGATTGCCTGAACCTGAACCTAACCTGTTCTTGTCCTCTCTGCTTCTAGGAAGAACCTGTCAGAAATCTGAAACTCAGGAAGAGTTTCTCTGTCTGAAACCAGTCTGTCTGATCATGGGAGAACCCTGGAGAATCAAACCTGTCAGCCCTCAGCCTGCCGTCAGCCTCTGTACCCTCCAGGTTTCCCCCTCTGCCGCTCTGCTCAAACCTCTGAACAGGTACACACCTGCGCTCACTCAACCAGCAAGATTACCAGGACTTCAGCTAACCATTCTGTCCCCCTCTGCAGTGAAAATCTTTCGTGACCAGTCCTGGACCAGATTTTCCCCTGAACCTGTTCAGTGTTCAAACCTTTGTGTTTACAATAAATCTTTGAACTTTCTCCCCTGTCTCAGAGTGTGTTCTGCATTTGGGCAAGAATCACAACCCCAACATGACACTCAAAACTTTCCTGTTCAGACAGTCTTATCCAATCTAGTTCATATGCATCACTCCAATATTGTTTTCTTCCTTTGGCTTTATTTTACTTCCTGCTGTTTTGTTTTCTGTGGCATCTTAATGCTTGTACTTTTTAGCTTCCTGTTTTTAATGTTTTATCTGCCCGTACAGTGTCCTTGGGTGTTTTGATAAGGCGCTTTCAAATAAAATGTATTATTATGGTTAATATTTTCCTTTAAGATTTCTTTTTATACTACTTTGAAACTAAAATAATTGATTACCTCCATAACTTATACTTGTGTAAATATGTTATAAGCTAATACTATTTTAACTGGACTATTAATAATAATAGTCCAGTGGATTGTTTTTTAACTTTTTGGAATGACTATGACCTGGATTACTAAGAATCTTCACCAACGTAATAAAGTATTCAGTTAAATAAAGGTTAACTAAAAAAAATATTTATATTGTGCAGAAGACTATCCTAATAAAAAAAAAAAAACTCTTTTGTGACACTTGGCTACTTTTTATCTCCATCACTGATCCAAAACCGCATTAACAATTTATTTCAAACATCTGTTCCACATCAGTCAGGCGGCCACAGATGAGATGTACAAAAGCACTTGTTGGCAACAGACACAAAAACAAGAAAAAATATTTATGGATGTAGACTAATCTACTTCTAAGGGTAAATAGCAATAAAGGCGGGAGACAGCAGAGAAAGAAAGACAAGAGAAGGTAATAAAAAGAGCTGAATCCCTCAGAGACAGTGAGGAGGGGGCAGAGGCTACCAGCGCGTCAGGCCCCAAGGATCTTCTTGACAAGGTAGCCTGGGATGGAGTAGAGGAAGAGGCCAAGCATGAGCAGCAGCAGTATAAGTCCCAGAGCCTTGAGGATCAGCCAGCGGTAGTTGTGCCAGATGAAGTAACGAAGTGACTTCAGAGGGCCCAGAAACCACATTAGACTCGTATCCGGACGGCTTTTCCGAAGAAAGCAGGGGAGGAGGGGAAAAAAAAGGAGCGCAGATAAGGCAGAGAGTGGGATCAAAGGGTGAGTGGTGTGTACAAAAAAGAGGGAAAGGGTCGTGGGGAGGGAAAGAGACAGGGAAACAGTTGAAGACATGGTAGGAGGAGAAACGAGTGTGTAACAGTGACCTTTAAACAGTGCAAAAAGCAGCGCTGTTCAAAAATAAATATATATAATAAGTCTTGATACACTACTTATTGCACCAAAGGAATGAATGTAAAATGAGGAAAAAAGGCAAATGTGTGTCTAGCATAGTTGTTGAAAACGATTCACACAAATTTTTACTTTAAAATAATGTTTTGTATTTGTAAAATTTAAAATCTAATAAATTTCAAGTCTTACTTGGGTTTCTCCAGCGGATCTGGTTCATTTCTTCCCAGTCCAACAGGAGTTTTCTCCGCTTCCTCTGCAGTGACAAGGTGAAGCTCAGCCTCAACTTTGCCCTGTAATCACAAAATTTTTTTATTTTACAAATACAGAATAAAAATGTAATTTACATGGAAAAACAAACCAAAACATTTGGATTAATACTCATAGATGGACATATTTCTTTAAGATTGGCTTCATTACTACTCTTGTTTTGTAAAAAAAAATATTTTTAGTTCTATATCTTTATCCTATTTTATCTTTTACTTCCAACTATGATTTAATGAAATCACAGCCATTTATAAAAATGATGATTGTCTTACTGTGAGCTCCATCTCGTCGTTCTCATCACGTGCCACAAAAGGCCACCAGCCTTTGACCCTTTTCTGCTTGAAGATAGAAATGGTGGGAAGTTCCTGCTCATTTCGGATCATGCTGAGGGTGCACTGCTTGGCAGTTTTTGCCCCACGGGGGAACCTGTTCAGGTCCAACTCAATAGCACCTGGAAAATGGTGATATGAAAAGCATTCAGCCTCTGACTTGTGAGATACTTTCAAAGGATTTTATCTCAAACTCTATGAGATGTTTGGGAAGCAACAGATATCTCTCTCCCTCGTAAATAATTGTGTTTTTCGTGTTTGTGTTTTTTACTTCAACATTATCTGCATGGAAGTGAATCTGTGTGAGTGCACAAAAAAGGAGCAGCCACTTTTGGTAAAAATCCATCCCCCTTGAATGAAAAGAAAAGACGGTCAAGTGAAATTATGATTATGAGACTTAACAACTGACAAGTGCACAATATAAAAGCAAACATATTTCAAAAGGCTGCATCTTTGGGCTGTAATCAGATCTTGTAAAGCTGCATTTATCTCTGTAACAGTCATGAAAAGCAACAGAACTGCAAATGCAATGTCTTTGTGTTTCTCAAAATGTCTTTTTGTGTTTGGATTCAGTAGTTATTAACTTATAGAATACAGATAAGAAAACCTGTTTTAGGAGAAATGCTAGCAGAGTTTGCACGTGTGTACATCTGTTACCAAGTTATTATTGTGCATCCAGTACCTTCTCAAAAGATTCTGGTTCCCCTGTGTTAGGCATAATATTTAGTAGAGTTCTTTCCAAAATAAAGGATTTGAATGAGTTACTGTTTTTATTTTATGTGACTGATCTTAGACTATTGACAGGGGTAGTTGACAGAAGAGCTAGACCTCAGCATAGATTTCATTAAGTTCAGAGTGATGTGGAGGCGCACAGCTATAGAGGGTTTTGAATGTTAAATGTTGAATTCTAAATAAAGTAAATAACTGAACAAATTTGTTTTTTCAAGATATGTGAGATATGCTGCTAAGAGATGATGCTGAAGGCAGAATTCAGGTTCAGCTGACGCCTAGCAGGGTATTTAGGCCATATAATACAGCAATACAGTAAACAAGCCCAGATCAGAAGAGAGCATTAATTAAGGTAGCTGTTAGGGGTGAGGGATGGATGGAGATGGAATAAAGAAAATTGTGTGACATTATAAGTTGTATGTGCATAAAGAGGAGAGAGTTCAGTCAAGTACAACAATAAGATTCTTAACTTAAGAGGAAGAAGGGATAAAGGAATTTTTAACATGTAAATAAGATAAATTAATTTTTAAAGAATGGTGTCGGCTGCTGTAAAAAGAAGATCTGTTTATGTTTGTTTAGTTTCAGAACTTATGGGAAAGCAAGATTTGAACATATTTTAGACAGTCAGGGAGAGAACTGAAAGGTTGGCTATATAGAGAAAGGTGTCATCTGCATAACAGTGGAATATTAGATGGAATATATTGAATATATCGCCAAACAAGAGAGGCTAGATGAGGAAAAGAGCCCCGAGGCCTGAGCCCTTGGGAAACATTGATTTTAAATAAGTTTGGGACAGATGTTTTTCTAACTGAACATGATGGATGCAGTCTGATATAGATAACATGAATCTGCACAGAAAGGCAGTTGTTAAAAAAATACTAAAAGATTATGAAGGAAATTATGTGAAATGGTGTCCAACTATACTGTCAAGTGAAGAATAATTAAAATGAATAATCTTTCCTGTGCCATGGACAAAAAACATCCATTCTCTCTCTCCTGGCTGAAGTCAAACCTATTTTTGTATTATATTTGGTTTTTATCTGAGAAGAATGTGCTCTGACTCAAGATCCTGTAGAAGACTTTACTGTGATCATTTTTTTTACTCTTGGTTTTTCTTTTCCAGTTTGTTTTCTTTTTCCTCAGGTTTCATTTCTGCTATTTCAAGCTAGAGTCGTTTTCATAAAAATGTGCTTAATTCTGCTGGAGGTATCTTCTTGTTGAAGGGTGTGGCTCTTTTCCCATCATCACATACTTCTTCAGGAAAAGCAGCACTGAATTGTAATTTATATAATTTGCCTTGATATGCTTTTTAGTATTAATTATCACTTGATGAATAGACTAAATGGCTAACCGCCTTTTAGCACAACAACAACAATGCTCCAAAGTCAATCTGCAAATTTTACAATCACTAATTTTAGGACTTCTCTTTAGTTAATTATAAAAAGAAAAAAAAAAGTAATTCCCAGCTAAATTTGATGTAAAAATTCTTGCGTTCAGTCACAAAATCTAATCTTGGGAAAATAAAACATAGGTTCTTGGAATTTTTTTTTTAGATAATCAAGGTTTTAGTTTAATCTTATGAATCAAAGTATATAATAGTATATATTTAATAGTATCTAGTAAGAGTTTAAAAGATAGCTTGCTTTATAGCACAATACAAATATTTCTGCAGGCATCTATAATGTCATCAACTCGGCTTCATAGATGCTTCTAGTCTTCTATCCAGTAGATCCAGACTTATTAGTGTGAGAAATAATTTCTCTAGCAGTGTTTCAATCTAGAAAGCTATATTTTGACTTAGTACCTACCCCTAAACCTACTTTGATAAAGACAACTATCATCAGTCCTTACCCAGGAAGTCATCCGCTGAAAAGTGGTCAGCATCCCAGACCTGCAGCGTGAGACGAGGAGGGATCTTGTATTCAGTCTCATCCCAGGAGAACATGGACTCCTTCTTAGAGATTACGATTTTCTCCTCAGCTACAAGGTAATCAAAGGGGAAGACGAAGCGCCAGTTGAAGTTGCCCTCACCGGTCAGGGAGTGGTAATGCACATCTGTGTCTTGTTTGTCTTCCTGCTGCCCTTTCAACCATCTTTAGAAGGAATGAAAGAAACAGAATGTAAAATCAACAGCCTTTGTTGATTGTATATAAGAATCAATATAAGAATCATGCATGTACAAACTTGCAAAAGTTGGTTAGTATTAGTGATTTTAATAAAACATATTGTTTTTTAATATCAGGAAAAATTATTTTAGTAGGTTACTATCAAATTAGGAAAAAAGTAAATCAAAGTTAACATTGATGTATTGTCAGTTAATGCCTTTTCGAATTGCTCAAACAGCCACAGATAAATCAAGAGATTTATTTTAAACTATATTTACAATTTGGTTCAGTTAGGACATAAATTGAAAATATGAAAGTTAAAGTAGTTGTTTTCATTAACAGTAGAGTAAGGATGGCTTCATGAGTCAGGGGGGGAGAAAAAGAGTTGCTCTCGAGCTTGGACATTTGCAGAAGTAACAATCTGAAAACTCCAGGGTTCTGACACATTTTCTGTTTGAGAATTTTTGACTTTTTCAGACTCAAATGTTCGTACATGTAAATATCTCATTTCATTTTCTCTCAGTTTTTTATGTACTGCCATAAACCTTTTTTTTTTTAGATGCAAATATGTTTTAGCTACTGTGTATGGGTTCTTGGAATTAAGACCCTTTTTAATCACCTGAGCCACACACTGCAAAAAACACCTAAAAATAAGTGAAAAATGTCTTGAATTAAGTGTATTTACCCTTAATTTGAGCAGGTAAATAAGATGACCTGCCAATTGAATTAGCATTTTTACTCCTAAAATAAGATAATTAGATAATATATGCTTGAATTAAGACAAAACAATAGTTTTTTTTTCTTATTTTAAATGTAAATTGTCTCGTTCCATTGGCAAAGTGTCACACTTACCTCCTCAATTCAAGAAAAAATGCACAAAATTTTAGCAAAAATGACTTATTAAGATTTCCATTTTTTGCAGTGCACCAACTATAGATAATACGCTACAGAAACATGCAACTATCAATGTTTATTGCCACTTACTATAAAAACCCAAATGTAATTCATCATGGATAGAATCACTTGGAGGAGATGCAGTCATAAAATGTTTTATTGACATCAAGAAATTAATAGATCTTGGTGCTCAAAACCCTGCAGAAGTGAACTGATGAATGCAGCTGATCTGCATGAGCAGGTACTTCCAGGTTATAGACATGGAATGTCTTTTTTACTGCATTCATCTGAGCCCCTGAAGACTCATTTCATGGATTTTAATTTCGATGGATATAGTTTCAAAACTTCCAAAGGTTTTGCATCTATGTTCTGAGTATTTCAAAGAGCATTGCTTTCATACTTTCGGTGCTAACAAAGCAGGCTTCTCCACACATCTTAAACGGAGGAGTGGATTGATACCAGCTGTCCATTACAAAGCTTTAAAGGTAAGAGCCGGGAATAACATTACTGTATTAGACTGCTTAGCCTGAGAGCCTCAGCTGTTTTAATAAGTGGTTGTTTTTATATAAGAGGTATGCTTGTGCTAAATTACTTCTGTCAGTGGCTGCCTGTTTAGTTTATCACAGCAGATAGATGCTTCGACAGTTTTGTTTATTAAAAGGTTGTTTACAGTCTAAGTTTTAACGCCGTCCCCTGAAAAACCTGATCGTTCCGTATAAAGAAGATATACTCTCTTCTATGTATTGAGATGATTACAGTGAGATTTTTCTGTATTACTGGTGGATTAAAAAAAGGCGGCGTTTTTGTTGTTAACAACATAGATTATTGGTAATGAGCGGTTATCCAGTCAGTCTGCTCCTGTTACTTGTTGTTGTCAATGATAAGCTGGCCAGAGTAGTCTGTAAAAGCCAATTGGATAAAGGTTAGGCCTTCATTTTATGTTTTATTCCACGCTCCTTTTCACCTTCCTTAAAAACTCTGACTGGTTGTCATGGTTGTGGAAGCACAACCTTTGTGACGACAGGGGCATGCAAAACTAAAACAGCTCGTTTAGAAAAGAGCTGAATGAGCAGGTTATTGGAGCACGCTGTCTACCTAAATTGAGAAGAATTTTACTGTACAAACAGCAAAAACGAACTCCGAAGGGCTCATTGTTAACATTATACATATAAAATTATATATATGTTAACATATTTCAAAATATAGCATAACATAATAACCTTTAATATAATGAAATCTAAAGCTTGCTTTTGTCAAGAAACTTTGATTTATCTCAATATGTCAGAGAACACCATCTATAGCTGTTTTTCTTACCTCAGATATATATATATCAGACATGTTCACAAGTCATTTTTTGCAAGTCCAAGTCAAGTCTTAAGTCTTGAGAGCTCAAGTCCAAGTCAAGTCTCAAGTCTTGAGAGCTCAAGTCCAAGTCAAGTCTCAAGTCTTGAGAAGGCCTGTCGCAATAATCAATTAATCGCACAAAAAATTCTAAATTCTTTTTTTTCAAAAAAAACTATTTTCTTACAGTATTTACCTGACATTTGTGGTTACAACTTTTTCTAGTTTTAGCAGTAAATGTCTGCTCTTTTATTTTTAATTGAAAATGAGGACTGTGGAAAAAAAAACAATCACAATCCTGCCTTTTATTAATACATATGAGGTTAGCAACTACAAGAGATAAAGAAAAACCCTAAACAAATAGCAGTACAATAACAATACTTTTATAAAAGAAACATTGTGGCAATAACTTTTTGTAACTTAATGACTTGGCGGGCAGTATTTTCAATTCAATTCAGTTTATTTATTTAGCGCCAATTTACAACATTATTCACAACATATTTCTCCTCTACCATTGCCATGAAGCTTTTAAAGCTGGGCTTGTCGATCAAAGACAAGGGGAGGTTGCATGAAATAATAAGGTCCTGAATTATTGCCTTATGTCTGTGATGTCCCTGGCTGTACACCCTCACTGCACTGTGGCTGATAAAGTTAGATGTGGTGGACCAAGCATCGTGTATTCTTTTCTAAAGAAGCTGCAGTTTGCTGCTCTTTTATT